>NC_090311.1:36884375-37542500 GCF_039906515.1 Pseudorca crassidens | reverse complement strand
GAGATGTGACCATATCCAGGGCTAAGTTCAGAAAAGAGCTGAAAAGAATCTAAACTCTCACTTCTGCCTAACATTGAGGCTCTGTGAAAACAGGAAGTAAAAGCTAAGGCAGAGCTGCTCACTGCTTGTTAGAGTGTTGAAGAGTCTCCCAAACACACACAGAGCCTGGGGGGACTCATTGGTTCCAGGCATTTAAGGAAATCTTTGTCCAATCATAAGCCAAATGCTAAGCTAGCCAGCAGAAACTCCAGTGGCCACCCATGATGAAGAAATCAGACAGTAAAAAAATTAGTTTAGAAAAATCAACAAAACAAACAACAACTGAGAAAAACCACTGGGAGGTGGGAGAATCTGATTTTTAAGAGTTGTCACAGTATATTATTTAAAATGTAAGTTTTCAACACAAAATTAGGAGACATGCAAAGAAACAAAAACTATGGCTCACATAGAGGACAAAGTCAGTCAATAGAATCTGTCCCTGAGAAAGCCCAGACACTGTACTTACTAGAAAAAGATTTAAATCAGCTATTTTAGTTGTGTTCTAAGAACTAAAGAAAATTATATCTGAAGAAATAAAGGAAAGCATAAGAATGACTTCTCACTAAATAGAGGAGATCAATAAAGAGACAGAAATTCTAAAACAGAGTCAAATGAAAATTCTGGAGTTGAGAAGTAAAATAATAGAAGTGAAATTTTCACTAGAGGGGCTCAGTAGAAGATTTGAGCAGGTAGAAGAAAGAATTAGCAAACTTGAAGAAAGGTCAACTGATATTTTCAAGTCTAAGGAAAAGAAAGTTAAATGAATAAAGAAAAAATGAACAAAGCCTGGGAAACACTGTCAAATTACCAACATATGTATAATGGGAATCACAGACAGAGAGAGGAGAGAAAGGAGTAGAGAGAATATATAAAGAGATAATGTCAAAAACATCCCATATTTGATGAAAACCTTTAATCTACACATCTAAGAAGCTCAACAAATTTGAAGGATAAAATCAAAGAGAGTCACACCTAAACACATCATAATAAAACTGCTGCAATACAAAGACAAAGAGAACTTTGAAGTGGCAAGAGAGAATGACTCACCATGTAAAAGGGATCCTCGATAATATTAGCAGCTGATATCTCATCAGAAACCATGAAGTAAGAATACAGTGGCAATGACATATTCAAAACGCTGAAAGAAAAGTACATCAACCAAGAATTAAATATTCAGCAAAACTATCCTTCAAAAATGAAGGTGAAATCAAGACATTTTCAGAAAAACATAAAACTGAGAGAATCCATTGCTAGAAGACCTGCCCTATTAGTATGAGTAATACTAATACTTCAGAATAAAATGAAAGGTCACTAGACACTAACTCAAATCCACATGAAGAAATAAACAGCACTGGTAAAGATAACTATATAGGTAAATATAAAAGACAGTATAAAATATTTTTTTTGTTTGTAACTCTTTATCTGATTTAAAAGATAGCTTTATAAAGCAATAAATTCTAAATCTGTGTTTATGTGCATGCAATGTAAAATGTAATTTGTATGACTGTAACAGCACAAAGTAAGGGGGAGAGAACGGAGCTATATAGGGACAAAAGTTTTCTGTACTAATGAAATTAAGCTGGTATTAATCCAAACTAGATTGTTATAAATTAAAATGTTAACTGTAAGCCCAGAGAAACCACTAAGAAGATAACTTTTAAAAACCATAGTAAAAGAAACGGCAAGAGAATTAAAATGGTACACTAGAAAATATCTACTTAATACAAAAGAAGGCAGTAATGGAGGAATCAAGAAACAAAAAAGACATTAGAAAACAAGTAGCAAAATGGCAGACGTGAATCCTACCACCTCAGTAATTACACTAAGTGTAAATGGCTTAAACATTCCAATTAAAAGCCTAAGATTGTCAGATGGTTAAAAAACCTGATCCAACTCTATGCTGTCTACAAGAGACACACTTTAGATTCAAAGACACAAACAGGTAGAAAGTTAAAGGATGCAAAAAGGTATATTATGCAAAAATAGAACTGGAGTGATTATACTAATACCAGAAAAAACAGAGTTTAAGACAAAAACTGTTACTAAAGAGAAAGAAGGATGTTTACAATAATAAACATATATGCATCTAACAACAGAGTACCAAAATACATGAAGCAAAACCTGCCAGAAGTGAACGGAGATATAATGGTCAGAGACATCAATATCTCACTTTTAGTAATGTATAGAATAATCAGACAGGAGATCATTAAGGAAATAGAGGAAGTGAACAACACCATAAACTGATTAGACCTGAGAGACATATTGAACACTCCACCTAATGAAAGTGGAATAACACATTCTTCTCCAGTACACATGGAACATTCTCTAGGATAGACCTATGTTAGACAATAAAACAAATTTCAGTAAATTTAAAAGGATTGATGTCATACAAAGTATGCTCTCTGATCACAATAGAATGAAATTAGAGATCGATAACAGACAGAAATTCAGAAATATGTGGAAATTAAACAACGCACACCCGAATAACCAAAGACTCGAAGAAGAAATAAGGGAAATTAGAAAATACTTTTCCAGCTTTATGGGATGCAGATAAGCAGTGCTTGGAGGGAAATCTGTGTCTGTAAAGCCCTATATTAAAAAGAACAATGACCCCAAATCAATAAACTAATCTTCCACCTTAAGAAACTAGAAAAAGAAGAGCAAACTAAACCCAAACAAAGAAGAAGGAAGAAAATGATAAATAGTAAAGTGGAAATAAAATAGACAATAGAAAAATGACAGAGAAAATCAATGATCTACAGATTCAATATAATTTCTATCAAAATCTCAGCTGACTCCTTCAAAATTCATATGGGAATTCAAGGGACATAGAATAGCCAATGCAATCTTAAAGAAGAAAAAAAACAGAGGATACACTTCCCAATTTCAAAACCTACTATGGAGCTACAGTAAGCAAGACACTGTGGTACTGGCCATAAGACAGACATATAGATCAGTGAAATAGAACAGGGGCTCCAGAAATCAATCCATATGTCTATGACAAATTGATTTTGACAAGGTGCTAAGACCATTCAATGGGAGAAAGAATGGTCTTTTCAACAAATGGTGTTGGGGCAATCAGATAGCCACATGCAAAAAAATGAAGTTGTGTTTTAATATAGGTTTTATTATTATTTAGGTATGGCAAGACCAACAGATCAGGAGATGATTGCAACAGATAGTTTGTTATACTCACAGATCCCAAGAGAAATGGGCATACTACATTATGGGGTACCACACAAGGAAGCATCAAGTTCAGTCAGGAGGTAGAGGGAGAGGGGGAAATTGTGGGCAAGACCATTTATTGTGGTTTCTCTGGTAAGTAACAGGTAAACCAGGATAAACAGGTTTAGAACTGGCTAATTTGAATAATTTTAGCAGGCTCTGGGGCACAGGGGCTGTCCCTAAATTGTATGGTACATGGCCCTGGGGTAATTAAGACAGGTGAATAGTAGCCCAGAGTATGAGAGTCTGATGAAAGATGTGGCTGAATGTATGGGCTTTGGATTGGTTGGTTTGCATTTGAAAGGAACACTCAGGGTTGAATTGTTTATTATCTCTAAGAATTGGCTAACCCTGGGTGGGGCAATTTTTCTAGGATCAGCAAGACCCCAGATGTTGAATCATCAGAATACAGAAAATAAAAGACATGGTTAATATAAATTGGACCCCTATCTCACACCATACAAAAATTAACCCCAAACAGGTCAAAGATATAAATGTAAGAGCTAAAACAATAAACTCTTAGGAGGAAACACAGGTATAAATCGTCATGACCTTGGCTTAGGCAATGGTTTGTTAGACGCTAATAGTGTAAGCAACTAAACTAACAATAGATAAGTTGGACTTCATCAAAATGAAAAACTTTTGTGCTTCAAAGGACACTATCAAGAAAGTGAAAAGATACACACAGAATGGTGAACTATTTGCATATCATATATGATAGACTTTTATCTTAAAAAAATAAAGAACTCTTATAATTCAATAATAAGATAAATAACCCAGCGAAAAAGTGGACAAATGATCCGAGTAGACATTTTTTCCAAAGAAGATGTACAAATGACTAATAAGTATATGAAAAGATGTCAACATCATTAGTCATTAGGGAAATGCAAATTAAAACCTCAATGGAATAATACCACTTCATACCTCCTAGGATGGTCATAAAAAAGGGACAATAACAAGCATTGACAAGGATGTAGCAGCACTGAAACCTTCATACTTTGCTGTTGGGAATGTAAAATGGTGAAATGCATTTGGAAACCAATTTGGCAGTTCTTAAAAAATTATACGTAGTGTTAGATATGACTTAGCAATTCCACTTGTAGGTATGTACCCAAGACAATTGAAAATATATGTCTACACAAAAACTTGTATATGAATGTTCATAGCAGTATTATTCATAATAGCCAAGATATTGAAGCAATCAAAATGTGGATCAAGTGATGAATGATAAACAACTGATGAATGGAATATTATCCAGCCAGAAAAAAGAATGAAGTCATGCTACAACATGGATGATCCTTGAAAATATTACTAAATGAAAAACAGGCTGACACAAAAGTCCACAAATTGTATGATGCCACTTATATAAAATGTCTTGAATAGGTAAACATATAGAAACAGAAAGAAGATTAATAGTTGCCAAAGGTGGGAATGGGGAGTGACCATTAATGGGCATAGAGTTTCTTTTCAGAGTATGAAAATGTTCTGGAATTAGATAGAGGTGATGGTTGCAAGTCAAAACACAACCTTGTGAAGGTACTAAAAACACTAAATTGTAAACCTTAAAGCGTGAATTTTATGATATGTGAATTATATCTCAATTAAAAAAAGAGGACATTGGGTGGATATTAGTTTCCTACGGCTACTGTAACAAATTACCCCAAGCTTGGTGGCTTAAAATAACAGAACTTTATTTTCTTACAGTTCTGGAGGCTACAGGTTTGAAATCAGTCTTGCTGGGCCAAAATCAAGTTGTTGGCAAGGCTGTGCTCTCTCCAGAGGCTCTAGGAGAGAAGCTGTTCCTTGCCTCTTTCAGGTTCTGGTGGCTGCCAACACAATGTTCCTTAACTTAAACTTGCATCACTCTAATCTCTGCCTCTGTGGTCACAGTGCCTCCTCCTCTTCTGTGTTTTGTGGTAAATCTACCCCTGCATCTCTCTTATAAAGGCACTTGTGATTTGATTTAGGGTCCACCAGATAATTCAGGGTAACCTCTTCATCTAAAGACTTAACTTAAGCATGTCTGCAAAAATTATTTTTCCTTATAACATTTACAAGTTCCAGGGATTAGAACCTGATATATTTAGGTGTCCATTATTCAGCATACTAAAGGGTTTGAATGAATTAGGAACCACCAGTCTATAAGATCACAGCTCCTTAGAATGATGTAGAGGAATCTCAATTTTCCTCCACCCTCCCTTTGCAGCTTTATCTCTTCCCCTTGGATTCTCTGATCTAGCCACACTGAACTTTATGCAATGCTTTGTCATCCTTTCATGCCTTTGTGTATATTGCTCCCTCCATAAACATACTCTCCTCTCTTTGTCACACTCCCAATCTTTCAGGTCCTTATTAATGACCTCTCTAAATCCTTTCTCAGCTTCTCTAAGAAAAAGTGACATCTCTATCCTCTTTACTGCCATAGCACTTCTATTTTGACACATGTCACTTGGTATTTTATTAATTTGTTTATATATTTGGTTATCCTACTAGACCATGTTTCTTAAAGCAGGGACAATATGATGTTAATCTACATATGTGTTAAGCAAAATGCTTGGCATATAAAAGGCATAAAAACACATGTATTTTGAATGAATGAGTTAACAGTTGATTATCAATGGTCATTGTAAGTACCCAAGTAATCGCTGCTCATTAAGAACAGGCTTGAATTAAATTTTACTCATTCAGGACTTTTGCTGCTTGTGGAAATATCCTGCTCTCTCAATTTTTGAGAGTTATCCCAATGGTTCTATGTGACCTAGATTTGTTTGGAAGAACATTTGATTTTTTTTTACAAATATGGATATGTAAATCAAATTTCTCAGTGTGCTATTTAATATAATTTCTTGAATTTTACTTCTTGAATATTATCATATTTAAATAGCATTCAATCCTGTCCTTTAACAAAATGTTTTAATTTTCCTTCAGAAAACAAGAATTCAAATTATTCTAGATGTTAAATTCCAGGACTCCCCCCAACTTTTTTCCCTCTTTTCCCATCACCCAAAGACTACCATTGACTTGTAAGGTAAATTTTACCTTTAGGAGAGACATCAGTTAGCAGAAGTGTACTTCTGATTATTCTGAGAAAATAAACTGAAAAATCAATGCAACAAGAACATAAATAAAAATCAACATGCTTTCCATAAACCAGAAGGATATAAATTCTTTCTAAATATAGTAATACCAAATAATTTATCCATTCTCAGTAAATTAGCCATAGTAAATATTGAGACAGGTTTTTTAATCATATATTTGGAATTTGGTCCCAGAAAATATTGGACTAGTTGGACAGAATTCAAATACCTTTAGCATTCACAGTCTCAGACTGTCAAAACACCACTGGAATGGGGGGGTCTAATTGAATGAATTCTCTAGTAAACTAAAAGTTAGGCAGAGACTCTTTTTTCCTGATAATTCAAGATTCTGCATTGCTCAAGTATCGTGATTATCATGAGCAATTCTCTAACAGTTCTGCTATAGGATAAAAGATGTCCGAGATATAATTGAATATGGCCAGGCCCTAGGAAATACCATATAAGATGGTGTTTTGCATCACCTTTTTGATGTTGATTTGCTTATTTTTTAAAAGATAATGCAGGGAGGATTCTGGGCAGAAACAGCACAGAAGTAATTATGTTCTATAAAAATAAAACAAGTAGGGTAGCAAAATTAAAAGCCTGCAGACAACATCTCAAACAAAATGAAGTGACAAAGTATCACACACATCCTCGTATATGGCTGGTGAAACCGGGAGAGTGCTCTGCATAATCCAATTCATAGTGAGTGCAAAGCATCTGTGATTCACTAGATCTGAAGGTGATGGACCCGTCTGGGCCATATAAATTCTCAAAATTAACAAACCAAAGCTACCTAATAAGACAGAGTCTCACACTATAGAGAAAGTTCTGGGAGGAGAACCCATTGAACACACTGGAGCAAAAGGATAGAGGAAACAAAAGGGCCAGTCAAAAGTGGGATAGAGAGCAGAGGAGGCAGATCTCAGAAAGTATGAGGACATATTTTTGATCACACCTTTCAAAAGAAGGAGCTTCTCAAAATCTATTTTGCCTCACACCTCCCTTCTCAAAGCATAGGAAATCTCATTCACTGAAACTAAGCAGCAGAATAAAACTGTTCATACAACGTCATTGTAAGACAAATGAGAAGAGGCAGAATAATTTCCCTACAGATGATACAAACAGGCCAGAGAGTTATATGATGGAAGTTCCAGAGGAAGAAAACCAGAGCAACGAATAGAACAAATACTAAACATAGTTTTTCTAAAAAAATATGATCAAAACTATATATTGAAAGAGTGCATCATGTCCCTGGAACAATCAACCAAGAACAGCCATTGCTGAGATATATTCTAGTAAAACTTTGGGACTTTAATCGTCTTAAAGCTAAAAGTTTCTTTAAAAAAATAAATCTTTTGAGTATCCAAACAAAAAGACCAAGTCAATTATAAAGAAAAGAAGCTCAGATTATTATCAGACTCTTTGATAGCAATATTTTATGCAGAAGACAATGGGGTATCACATTAAAACACTCAAAGGAAGAAAAATGTGAGCCACGGATTTTATAACCAGCCAAAATGATTTTCAAGTAAAAAGGCCATATACAAACTGTGATGAACATTTGAGAACTCAGAAAATATTAATTACCTACACTTGTACTGAGTAATGTCTAAGAGAAGAAGGTTTAGATAAGCAATTATTGAAGAGATATTGACACAAGTAATGATGAGCAGTCCACTAGTTAATGAATTGAATTTTCCTTAGAAATAATCTAGCCAATAGACTAAAATATCACATTTTTAAAAATCTCTAATGAATTAATGGATCTTGGCAATGATCATTAATAGTCGACAAGAGCTTACCTCCTGATAGAAGAATACGATATCACTTACTAAGTGATCTTCTCTAAATATGAATCTGAGTATGATCTGAATATGATCAACCTTCTCTATCTAACCATCAATTTATAGGAAATACTGGCTTCACATGAACATGTTAAGTAACACCATGGAGAAGCATTCAGCAAAATGCAGACTGTAGAAACTATAAAGGATAAACAACCCCTGGTTTCCTCAACAAAAAAAAGGCAAGGGAGAAAAAGAAAGGATTAAAAGGAACTTAAGAGACATATAAATCCATTGCTTATATTGCAATTGCAGTTATAGTGTAAACTCTTATTTTGATCTCGATCAAACACACAAACTGTTACGCATACACAGATATGAAAATTAGGGAAATATGAACATTGACTAGCTATTTGATAATATTAACTAATTATTGACAGGATAGTTGATATTTAGAAATTATTGTTAATATTTGTGGGTGTATTTAACTATTGTGTTTATGGTTTTAAAGAAATTCACACTGAAATACAGATAAAACAACAAGATGCCTGAGATTTCCATAAAATAATTGTGGGGGACATGGGGAACTAGATAAACAGGTATGACCATGTACTAATGATTGCTGAATCTGGATTCACTCTTCTACACTCTCTACATTTATATACATTTGCAGATTTATATCATAAAAATTTAAAAATAAAAGTTCAGTGGGGAGAACCTATTTTGATTAAGTGAAGAGTGCTTGTAGTTTTTTTTTTTTTTCTGGCTAACTGAAACACATAAAGCCTTCCAGTATAACATAGGATAGAATTCTAGTTTGTAATGTCTATACTATTCATTAGTAACATTGTGTAATTTACAATAAAAGCAATTTTCTATTAAATTCCTTCAAATTTACAATTTCCATACCTTTCTCATTTGGCAATCTTACTTGGAAACTTTGTTAGTGTAACATAAGGCAGGTTTAAAGGCTTCAGTGAGTTGTAGAAAGGGCATGCAACCGAGAATTGTGTGACCTTGGTTTCTACCCTGCCTCTGCCCCTGGGAATCTCTGTGACCTGGCACAAACTGTTTAATCATTCTAAGTCTTAGTTTCATCATCTGTATAATGAAGGAGTTGGACTTAACCTTTTCTGCAGTTCAGACCTCTGCTATCTCTATTTTTCTTTTTTGGACATTTTATTCTGAAAAAGTATGAAAGGATTTTCCTAAAAACAGATAGGAAGGAGTTTAAAACTATTTTCTAAACCCTTAAGTCATGGGCCAAATAATATTCAAAATGGAACAGTAATTTACCCAGAGAAGGAAGCATAATTTTGAATTAGAGAAAGGGGAAAATTCAACTCAAGTTTAAAGAGAAAAATCTGAAGATCATAACAAATTCTGATCTTATCAGGAAGAAGCAAACTGGTGCTACAATGGAAAACTCAAGCTTGATAACACAAGGTACATAAGTAACGTAGTAAAGAGAAACCATGAGGTAACCTGGACACTTAACTCAGCATCGCCCCAATTCCATCTAGTTTATTCTTGGGTAATTTTAGTAAAATCCAGTATACTTGGGATTATCCAAAACACAAACATACAAGCATTGAAAGGGTTACGAAATAGGCAAAGCTAAGGGAACTAAGATCAGTTGGCCCAGGGAAAAGAATGCTGGAGTAGAGGGAAGCTATAATAACAACCTTCAAAAAGGCAAAGAAATATTATCCAGATGAAGATAAGGAGCTGTTTTAGTCAGCTGGGCAGAGTCAGGGCTTATATTACAGAAGAAAGAATTATAGTTAGGTTTAGGAAAAACTTCCTGGCACCTGGGAAATTGGAAATGTTTCTTCTCTGGAGATCTTTAAGCACCGGGAAGGCGACTGACTACCTTGAGATGATTTTAGTGTAGGCTTCTTGAAGTTGTGAGGATAACTAAATGATGCATGTCTAGTGATTTACTTCCAAATCTCATAGATGTGGGTGAAAATAATTGCTTTGGTGTGGACTGCAGATACAAATCTGGCAGACATAGATCAGGCCTCATTTCCTTCTCTGATTCTTTCAATTTCCTGCTCCCTTGAACTATCATAATTGTCAACATCAAAAAGTTCTTATTTAGCTCTAGGTGCACGTGGAATATGCCAGCCCACTGCCAATAAAAGAACATAATCTCCATCCTCTTGAGTATCTAGTTCCTCTCCCCAAGAAAAAATGCAACGTAGTCATAGGGATGTAATGTACAGCACAGCACAGAGCATATAGTCAATAATATTATATTAACTTTGTATGGGGTATAATCTATGAAAATATCAAATCATTATGTTGTACATGTGAAAAAAAAAACTTTTGTTATAAAAATGCAACACAGAAAGGCTGGCTTATGGTTTTCATTGCTGATTTAGTTTGATTTGTGATTCTTTTTTCTATAGTTACACTCTCTTAGGTTCCTTTATGGCTGAGAGGGTAAGAAAAAGAGAGATGACTGTGTTATATATGACTGATGTGTTAGGAGAGAACAAATACTACTAGTGCAGAGGAGGAGAGGGGCATGAGAATTAAGATAATAGGTGATTGGACTTCCCTGGTGGTGCAGTGGTTGAGAGTCCGCCTGCCGATGCAGGGGACATGGGTTCGTGCCCCGGTCCGCGAGGATCCCACATGCGGCGGAGCGGCTGGGCCTGTGAGCCATGGCCGCTGAGCCTGCACGTCCGGAGCCTGTGCTCCGCAACGGGAGAAGCCACAACAGTGAGAGGCCCGCGTACCGCAAAAAAAAAAAAAAAAGATAATAGGTGACATCATCATAAGAGGAAAATGGAGGGAAAATAGCAGGAGTTAGTGTAAATAAATGAAGAAAGGCCAACTTTAGCTTCTTTAGTAGGTCAACAAATATTTATTAAGTGTTAGGAACAAAATGCAAATGCACAGTTCTAGTCTTCATGGTGCCTACCACTGCCCTGCTACAGCTGCTGGCCTAACCAAGGGGATCATAATTATTGGGGCTAAAAAGGACAGCCATGCCCCTGCTTTGAAAGTCATTTTTAGAGCACTCTGATTTCAGTTTTAGTATTTGACTCTGTAATACAGGGAAATCTAGTTTTTTGTGGGCAAAACATGAATGACATTGGTGACCTGACTTGCAGACTTGGTTAACACACAGCATAAAATGCTTCCATCTAAGGAAATAGCTATTAGTATGAACTTTGGCTCTTCTGTCCTCTCTACTGCTTTGCTGAATTTTTTTCATACTTGCCTTTACCTCTGCCCCCTACTTCCAGTGCTAGCTCAAAAAAGATGAAAGAAGAGGCCAGCTGTTAAAGAGATGTACACATATCACATAAATGCAATTGTTTAATGTGTTTAAACTATACCTTCAGCACCTCAGGTAAGGGTGTCTGGAAAGTGGCCAAAATACATCTTAAAAAGATAATCGTGGTGACTTACAAGGAAAAGAGTTGTTCACTTAGATGTGAAAGTTTTTCTTTTCCATTTCTTTTTTCTTTAATCTGTAAGCATTATGCAGTGAGATGAAACTTCTCCCTTTCCACATTTTAGATACTGAATAATACTGAATTTTCAATTTGGTGTTTTACATAATGTAAATTTTTTATTTGGAAAATTCTTTTTGGCTTATTGTTCAATAGTTACTTTTATAACTTTCCTTGTTCCAAAAAGGATTTGAGTTGGCTTATTGGTAAATTATTTCTTTATGAAAAGTGCGATTTGTTTTAATTGTGTGTGTGTGTGTGTGTGTGTGTGTGTGTGTGTGCACTCATGTATATGTGTGTTTTGATAATGCATTGAGGAGAAAAAACCATAGTGGAGACCCATTTCTGAAAATACAATTTAAATAAATAAAATAAAATTCAATTTACAAAAATGTTACTTTACACCAAATTGTTCAACGGTTCAAGAAATTATCTACTATGTAAAATTATTTACACATATGGTATGGATAAAAACAAGAATCTATACACAAGGTCATTTAGTCATTTGTTGAATGTTCACTGATACCACCATTTCCAATCAGAGGGATCAGGAATGACTTCTCAGTTTCAGGTATTGTTTGTGAACATTTTCAGAGTAATGCGATTAGGAAGTAATTTAATTAGCCTTATTTTCCATTTGGGATCCAAAATCAGGAAAAAGAACATGTGCAAGAACACGCATCTCAAGGCATTTGAAATGCATTTCTCCACCCTGTACCATAAGAACAAAGTTCATGTACTAATATTAGATGAATCACAATTCCTTTCTTACTTCTGCAAGAGCCATCACATATATGAATCATTAATTTCAGTTTCAAATGATTTAAATAGAGCCCAGAAAGATTTTATGAGTCATTAGAGCCTCTGACTTAGTGATTTTGTATCTCACTCTCTACTTTCTTATAAGAAATCAATTCTAGACTGCAGGCCATCTCCCCTATATCTGACAATGAATGTCACTTATGATATTCAAATGATTAAATAAAGCAACAGAGTCAAATTAATCACTTACTATGCATATAAAATGCCCTTTACTTTAAGCTTCCAAACTGAAGGAACTCTGTCAGTTAGTTGTTTGAAAAATTGCTGGTGGAGTTGAAATTCATTTTTGATAACTGACAGCTTTTTGTTTTCAAAACTTTTTAGCTTTTGTTTTTTAAGAGAAATTACCTGGAAGTCTGTCAGCGCAGTAGCTCTGGGTTCTGCACTCTAAAGAGCAGGCTTCACTTATTGATATTTGTCTTAATATCTACTGCCATATCAAAGGTCAGCAAACTTTTTCTGTAAAGGGACAGATCGTAAATATTTCAGACTTTGTGTGCCATACAGACTCTGTTGCAAGGACTCAACTTTGACATTCTAGCATGAAAGCAGTCACAGACAATACATAAATGAATGAGTGTGTCTGTGTTCCAATATGACTTTATTTGCAGAAGCAGGAGCCTGGCTGGATTTGGCCCATAAGCTGTAGTTTGCCAACTTTTGGTCTATATAATGGCAATATTCATGAAACAGTGGAGAATACAGAAAAGGTTCTATGCCAAATTTAAGGGCATAGGAGTAAAAATTCAAAGACTTTTTTCTCTTAAAATTTCTTTTTCCAGTTTTCTTGAGATATAATTGGTATATAACATTGTATTAGTTTTAGGTGTACAACACAGTGATTTGATATATGTATAAATTATGAGATGATTACCACAATAAGTTTAGTTAGTATTGGTTATGTTACATAGTTATAATTTTTTTTCTTATGATAACTTTTAAAATGTACTCTCTTAGCTTCTTTCAAATATACAATAAAGTATGTCAACTACAGTCACCATGCTGTACATTCCATCCCCAGGACTTAGTTATAACTAGAAATCTGTACCTTTTGATCACCTTCACTCATTTCACCCACACCCCACCATCCGCCCTAGCAACCACTAATCTGTTCTCTGTATGTATGAGTTCAGGTTTTTTAGATTCCATATATAAGTGCTCCCAATAATTTATGTATGAACATTTAATCATTGTTCCATGTTCTAGAACTTATATATACCCCTATTCATTCCTTGCTTTTGAAAAGGTAGAATTTGTTTCCTCATTGGACCATGGGGAAAATATATGTTGCACGTGTGTTTGTTGTTAGGTGGACTCTAATTCTGTTTCACACCACCTTCATCGTTGATTTTGCAAATCTGCCTACTTACTCCTGGTTGATGCATTTTCACATACATACTTCATACTGGCTCAAAGTCCATGCTTTGTTTTCTTTCCTTTTTTTTTTTTTTTTTTTCACTTCCATTCCTGCCAAAACACTGAAACTCATTGTTTACGTAATTAGGTCCACAAACATGTATTGATCATTCTAGGTGCCAGGCCCTATGAAAACAATGGGACACAGATACAGTCCCTCATGGAGTGCATACTCAGTTAGGAAGACAAATAAGCAAAATTAATAGGTAAAACACAATGTATGAATTAGATAATACTGAAGCACGTCAGAGGGAGAACTAACTATCTGCTTTAGGAAAAATTTTAAAAGATGTAATGATGAGCTGAATTTGAAGAACACACAGAAGTTATCCAGGCAGAAAAGGAGGGAAAAGTCTTTGCAAGTAGAGCAAAAGTCATGTGCAAAGGCATAGAGGTGTGTGAGCATACAGAGTGCTCTGGAAACTACAGGTAGTTCAACATGGCCAAAATGAAGGGTGTGGGAGGCTGTTATGGTTAATGATGCTGGAGAGATGAACCTGGGTCACACCATGCTTAGGAGTCTGGACTTTGTTCCACTGAAGAATTTTAAGAAGGAATGTGGTATGATCAGATTTGCATTTCAGAAAGTCTGCAAGTGAGAAATAAAATGGAATCAATGAGAGATGTAAGACAGGGGAACTGTTGAGAGGCCATTCAAATATTTCAGGGAGGGGATGAGAAGGACCTGAAGTAAGATAGTAGTAGTGCAGATGGAGGGAAGGGGAACGAAAATAGAACTCTTATGTTGATCTTATTATTCTAGTATGTACCGGGCATGATGCTTTATCTTCATGAAATCCTTACAACAATAAAATAAGGAGGATGTTGAATGAAACTACAAGCACCTCATTTTACAGACGAAGAAACTAACTTGGTTAAATAATTTGCTCAGGTTTACAAGACGACAAACATGAGATTTGCACTCCTATCTCTGTGGCTCCAAGCTCACTTTATAAAGTTTTAGGAAATACTACACCATTGATAAGAAGACCAGGGAAGGTGGGAGTTTTGACAAATAGAATGATCAATAATATCAAATGCCTCAACAGAAATTAAAAGAAGAAAGACCTGAACAACATCCAAAGGATTAGAGAGTCATGGATGACCCCAGAGAAGGGTAGTTTCCTTGGAGCAAGGAGGCTTGAGATCAGATGGCACAGGGAAGAGAGATGGATGAGGGGTGAGGTGGTATGGGAAGAACCACTCTCTCAAGACACTTAGCAATAATGAAAATAATCTTAAATATTCTATAGCTTCCCAATTACTCTCTGTAGATTATACCTCAAACTGCTGAACTACTTGACATATAAAAATCTTTACCCATGCTTAGAAAGGTATCTGTTAAACAGTGGGTGCTCTCTAAGTGTCTGTGGAATGAATAAACTTTCTTCTTTACAACTGATTCTGAAGAAAAACTAGAAATATTTAAAGTCTATGTTTTGGGTTGCATGTATCTTTTTGAATTATGGTCTTCTCCAGGTATATGCCCAGCACTATTCATTGCAGCGCTATTTACAATAGCCAGGACGTGAAAGCAAGCTAAGTGTCCATCAACAGAGGAATGGATAAAGAAGATATGGTATGTATATACAATGGAATATTACTCAGCCATAAAAAGGAATGAAAAGTGCCATCTGCAGAGATGTAGATAAACCTAGAGACTGTCATACAGAGTGAAGTAGGTCAGAAAGAGAAAATCAAATATTGTATAATGTCGCTTATATGTGGAATCTAGAAAAATGGTACAAATGAACTTATTTGCAAAGTAGAAATACAGACACAGCTGTAGAGAATAAAGTTATGGATACCAAGGGGGGGAAGGGGGGTAGGATGAACTGGAAGATTGGGGTTGACATATATACACTGCTATATATAAAATAGATAACGAATGAGAACCTACTGTATAGCACAGGGAACTTTACTCAATGCTCTGTGGTGACCTAAATGGGAAGGAAATCCAAAAAAGAGGGGATATATGTATATGTATAACTGATTCACTTTGCTATACAGCAAAAACGAATACAGCATTGTAAAGCAACTATACTCCAATAAAGTTAATTTAAAAAGTAAAATAAAGTCTATATTTTGGACACAGATCTGTTGATGATGTCCAGCCCCAGAGAAGAATATTCATTCACTACGGTGTTTGAGGAATCTCTTTGGTTCCTTTAAAGGGGGGAGAAAATGTCAACTCCTGTTATTAAGAAGAAAATATAAAGCCAGATCCTCCACCTGAGGTCACATAATGTACCACGGTGGAGGTTGAAGACAAAGATCGCCCTGGTTCCCATTCAAATGCTTCCAGTTACAATGCTCCCAAATCCTTCTGCTCTGGCAGTAAGTGTCTTTTTCTTTCCTTGATCTTCTTCTTCTGCTCCACTCCCCTTCACTAATCTACATATTATGTTACAGTTCTGGTAATAGCTTTTGCTGACCTGCAGTTTTTTCCTCACATACAAACTATATCTCCATTCCCAATATTGCCTGACATTCACTCACTCATTCATTCTACAAATACTAAGTATCTGTGTACCAACATTGCTTTTGGCACTGTGAAAACAGCAGTGAATGGCAGTGTGTTCCCTTCCCTCACTTTAAAATGAGCCCACGTTTAAGGGTTTCCACCTACTTGGTGTTATACTGACTTGATCTTACATCAAACTGATCCCACACCATCTCTGCTTTGTATTTATGGTCTTCTTCCAAGAAGCTGACCAAATGTTCACTGCTCTATTTGGAGCTTGGCCCAAACTCTTAAGCATCACTGAGGTGAAATGGTGGGGGGCATATTTTCCATTTAACCTTAGGAGCCTCTTCCTTCCTCTTTCAGATAGCTCCTTTCGGTGCTTCAGTGGTTTTTTTGGTTGGCAAATCAGACTCTTTTGCTTTGTCTCCAATTCTCATGTTCAGATATGTTTCAGACAATTTATCTGGTCAGATCTGACCCATTCTATTTTCTATTCCTTTTGCAGACAGTTACAAAGTTTTCCCATGTCAATATCCTCTACTCATAATTTGAGTTTAATAGGTCAGCAACTGAGAATTCTGACCTTATTTTGATCTTCTCATTTTATATTTCATAGCAAAGGAAAACAGTCTCCACAGTCACATCTATACCAAAATTAAAGATATAGAAAATACTTTCTATCTACAGAAATTGATACAAATAACATGTCATTTTCTTATTTAGGCTGATTCTATGTACACACACCTTCCACTTTAAAGAAACTGTAAGGAGTTTAGTTCTGTTAGTTTATTTTTTGATGTCTGGTTACCATGAAGCAAGTATTCTGAATCCATTTGGAAAGATACACAGAAGGCTTACAGTTGGGTCTTCTGTTAATCTAAGTTTGTCTTGAGAGAATGTATCATTACTACTCCAGGAGTGTAATAAAAAGCTTTCCATGAGCATCAGAAAAAAGGTGGTCAAAAACTCTTAGAGCTGAAGGGACATTACCCAAACTCCCTAATTATCTCTTCCCCCCTGGTAACCATAAGTTCATTCTCTAAGTCTGTGAGGGTGTTTCTGTTTTATAAGTTCATTTGTACCATTTCTTTTTAGATTCCACTTATAAGCGATATCATATGATATTTCTCTTTGTCTGACTTTACACACTGCTATATTTAGAATGGACAACCAACAAGGACCTACTGAATAGTACAGGGAACTCTGCTTAATATTATGTAACAACCTAAATGGGAAAAGAATAGATACATGTATATGTATAACTGAATCACTTTTCTGTATACCTGAAACTGTCATAACACTGTTAATCAACTATACTCCAATATAAAATAAAAAGTTTAAAAAAAGAGATAAGGAAATTCAAATTGCATAATTTTACATATGAGGAAACTGAAGCTGGAAATGATGAGGTTGTTATTTAAAGACTAGTTCAGGGCATAGTTTCCACTTCTTTTCTTTGCTCTACAACTGCTTACTTCATGGGATCTTAAAATGCTATATCTGCATGTGTGTGCGTGTACATACCCCTCATCAGATTCTTGAAGAAGATTAAGGTTACTATTTGAGACTTGATTTTAGAGGTTCAGCATTGACTATGATGCCTTCTTCTGTGAAATCCTGAAATATATGTGTGCATTTTGCTTACTGTATGAACGGGAAAATTAAAAAAGCAGAAAGGCTCTTTTGAAGTTTTAGTCAAATGCAGTCACTAGCAACTTTTTGGACCTTGTTAACTCTTATTTTAATGACATATAGGGTGGGGGTTAGGAGTTGTAAGTATTGAAAAGACTCCCTTGCTCAGAAATGACCCCTCCAATCAACCTACCCATTAGGGATTCATTTAGTTAACCAAACTTATCTTTTAAATTGATTGTGATTAGCTCACCAGATTGCTTCTGTGCCTCTTCGATCTAGTGCAATGAATACATTGAAGTTTGATTTTGGGCAGGGAGGAATGCTTTTGAGAAGGGCAGGCAGAAAATCAGGCTGTGGGTGGCTAGAACTCTGGGAGAAATGGATAGAAAGGAGACTGCAGAAGTACCCCAAATCTCTAGTTTTCGAGGCTGCCTCCAACCAAAGTACCAGATGGAAAGCACACAGATAGTAAAAAGTATGTGTGAGCAGTTACTCAGATCATGCTCTGGGCATGGTTAAAAAGGTCCTACTTTCCATGGTGTTGGAAAGGCAACAGAAGATCAGGGTGAAAGTTCAAGAGCATATGGGCAAATGAACCCATAATAGATGGTTTTATGAGATGGTAAAATATTTATTTCTCTTTGCCTGTTCATGATGTCAGCTCTCACCTCTCTCCAAATAAATAATCCCGGCTGGAAATAACTAGAGCTCATTATGAAGCACAGAAAGGGTATATGGCATTTGAAAGCACTGGAATTCAAGAGTGCATAGGTTGTGTTTATGTTCAAAAGATAGATTTTGACTGGACTGTCTGGATTGATGGTATATCCAAAATCTCAACCATGCCATTTATTAGATTGAGTTGATTTGTACTTTTTTGAATGGCCTTTCCCCCCAATTCCATCAATAAGGTGACTACAGTGTCACTGGTTTCTGTGCCTATAGAAATACTTAAAGAATAAAAGTTGACTTCATATACATTTGTTGGTTATATGATTGAGCTAGTTACTTGGTCTTTCTAAGCTTCAGTTTTACTATCTGTAAAATGAGAATAATAGTAGTCCTGTCTCACTGAGTTGCTGTAATTTCGTTAGGATTAAATGAGATGCGCACATACAAACCTTAGAATAGAATCTGGCACATAGTAAGCACTCAGTGTTAGCCCATTACACTCTATAAAGGTCATCTGTTCTTGTTCCCAGACAAGAATGTACGTGAATTGGCTAATCTGAAAATCAAGAACAGGTGGAAGAGAAGGACATACTAATAAGGTTTCAACGGCAACAGTTCTAGTCCTCAAAGTTTCCCCATCCTGTGGCTGACCTGACTTCTGCACTCTTCTGTAAATCTAACCTGTGGGGCTCCTCCTGCCTTCCTCTCCTTGGACCTTCAGTGTTCGGACCATGGTTAGCATGACAAAGCCTATTTCTGCCCTTCCATAACCCTGACCTTGATTTTTGTTTCTGTATTTGCATCAGAGCAACTCTATCTTATAAGTTGAGGCACATTAAAAACTCCCACTCTCTTTTCCTTAGAGAAAATGCTGCAGTGAATTCTAAGTAGGTGAAGGTTTCAAAATTATTCAGTTGCCACATGATAACCTGACCTCATTTTTTCTCTTTGCTCTTAGAAGAGAAACATGAGAATTATGTTAAATTGGCAAGGTCTATTAAATTTTTTTTGATAACTTTTTTTTAACTTTATTTCTACCTGTATTCTTCAAATGTTTTACAACAAGCCTGTGCCGTTTTTTGTAATGTAAGAAAACGTTCATTGGCAAATATAATCATATTACCCTTCTGCTTAAATTTGATATGTCCTATGTCTCCTAGCTCCCACCTTGTTGAAAACTGGGTAAAAAAACAATGGGGCGATTTGACAAATATTCTTATGTCTCTTTATGGCAGTAGAGTTGCTGAATGACCGACTGAATTCTTGGGAACCCAGGAAGTGGTGTATTGAAGCCCCAAGATTATCTTATCCCTGTTAACATCTGGGGCTTAATTGAGGGCAAAGATCATATCTTAAAGAATTTTATGTTTATTGTTTATAAACCAGATTCTCATCCTATATAGCTCTATGAGAATTTCCGCAAGGGAGGTTTCTGAATTCTTTCACATATTTCCCTGTGGGAATTCTCACGGAATTATATAGGACGAGAATCTGGCCTTCCTAGGCTTTATGATATGTTTGGAGAGGGGAGTGGGAGCTCAGCTAGGTTATTTTTATTTTCTGCTGAATTCTTCTGGGGGAAGTTGTACTTTTTGAATCACGATTGTATGTGTTTTAAAATTTCCAAAGACTTTTAAACAGCAGGGTCTAAAGAATGCAGTATTGTTTAACAGCTTAAAACTTGGATTTGTACATGTGGTTTGAGAAGATATTTCCCAAACCTTTTAAATTGGTGTTTCTTCTTATATGCTTTCTATAAGTAGAAAATCTTGGTATAATATACCATATTTAACTTGGAATTTAGATTTAAAAGCCTTTGATTATTGAAGTAGTTATTTTTTTCACTGACAAGAGTCCACATTTATGGTGAATTATTAGTAGTAAAACTTTACATTAGAACAGCTGTAAATAGTCTACTATGTTAATATGACAGGCAAATTAACAAATAGTGTAACAGCGTGAAACATAATACAGCATGTTTCCCAAAAAGGTCAAAGTGCTAACAGTACTGAATAAATAATAACAGTACTGAATAAAGTCATCTTGAGATGACTTGAAGGCCAGCTCCTGAAATATGAATTGTAGCCCTTTAAATGTCTACATTATTATGGCAATGCTGAGGACTTCAGCCATAATTTCAATATCTCCCCTGGAGAACAGGAACAAAGAAAGTGTATTAAAAATGTTCTTCATTTTCACTTCATGAAATTTCAAGCTTAGGACCTCAGCAAATCATTTTCTCTGGAATCTTTATGATTTTTGGCTTTTTGTTGCCCACATAACTTTATGTACTGTAGACAAATTCTTTTTAAGATGCAGATATGAATCCAGTTTTATATTCATGTGTTGTATAATTACTCACTTTCCCTTTTAGAGTTAGTGATCTGAAGTGGATATCCATGGACTTTTAAAATACATGAAAATATCCTTAAAAAATGAAGCTAAGTTTCCTCAATCAACTAGTAAATTCAGAATGGAAACAATGAGGTTTTTTTTTTAATTCCTTGCTGGAGATGCAGAAATAGGTAGCCACCTTTTTTTCTTGATGAAGCTAATGATTCATCAGAATTTCCTTTATTTCATGCCTATATGTGCTAGATGCTTTCACATGTTATTTCATTTTCTTCTTGCAACAACCGTGGTAGGTAGGCATAATTAATCCTGCTTTACAGTTGAGGACATAAAGGTTCAGAGGTAAAAGGACTTTTCCCAGGTCACTCAACTGGTGTGTGGCATGTTTGAGAACTGAATCCAACTCTAACACTGAGCTCTGCTCACTATAACACTGCACAAAGCTTAGAGTATATTAGGGCTTCCCTGGTGGTCCAGCAGTTAAGACCCTGTGCTTCCACTGCAGGGGGCATGGGTTCGATCCCTGGTTGAGGAAGTTCCACATGATGCATGGGGCAGCCAAATAAAAAACTAGATAGTTATTTTGGGGGGTATTTAGAAAGCATGCATTGTTAGTCCACCATATTGTGCCATGTCTGTGCACACTTATTTCATTAAGACATTATTGAAAATAGCAGTATGTCCTCAACTTTGGCCATCTAAAATGATGGTATTTATTTCACCAAAGGCTTACAAAATCTGTCTTAAGGAATATCCTGAATGAATGGCTAAAAAGGCTCTCATTCAAGGTAAGAATCAAACGTACACTCTCCATATTCTGTTTCCATTAGCAGGATTCTCATGGAATTGCACAAGCAGTTCAAGTGACCAGGATATTAAGTTGGTTAAAAATCTCCATCTACTAGTTCTTTTTTTTTTTAATCTTTGCACAAACTATTTTTAATCTTGAAAATAAGCTAATGCAGTGATTCCCTACAGCCATTACTGTGACTTTTAAAGAGAAGATGTTCCTGAGTTGTCTGTCATGGCTTTTCTGGTAGCTGTTGCAAAGGGAGCCCCTTCAATCGCACCACAATGTCACTCAAAAGTGCAGAGATATCTGGGGTGGGTACAGTGACAAGAGCCATGATGAAGCCCAGTGTCCTATGGTTGTTATTAGGGTTTCATCCTGTAAGTGGTTTTAGTCCGAGTTCTGGATTTAGAACCCTCCTTGCACTGTACCTCCTTCTTTGGAGATTTTGAGCCTCTTTCTATTGACCTGATTTCTTCTTCTTCTTTTTCTTCTTCTTCTCCTTCAGACTCCTTCTTTTTATACTTCATCAATATTTCCTCTAGCTCTTTCTCCAGTTCTTTATTTCTTATTAAGCGTATAATGAAGTTTTTCATACACATCATCAAACTTCTCCTCTGCTTGTCTGGCTCTGGTTTCAACCTCTATTAACTTCTCCTGCGTGCATTCAATTATACCCACTGCATCAAGATACTTTGGGGCAATGTACCTTCATTAGCTGATTCTCTCTGAGAAGACAATACATCTGTTCCAGATAGAGGTTGGGAATGGACATTTTCATATACTCCAATGACTTGAATGAATTTTTCCTTCTCTGTAGATGTTGAAGGTTTCTCTTCTGCTTTCTCTTCTTCCTTTTCCTTCTCAAGTTTCTTGTTCTCCCTATTTTCTTCTTCATCCTCTTTAAGAAGCTTGTCTGCTTCAGGCTCAGTTAATTCTTTTACAGTGTCAATTCAGTGGACAAGAAAATGCTGTGGCTACTTAGAGTCACAGAGTAGGAGCACTTAATCCAGATCTGGTACTGGGTGGGGGTGAAAGAGAAGGTTAATCAGGAAGGTTTCCTGGAGGACATAATGTCTGAGTTTCTTCACCATCTACTAGTCCTTGCTGAGCACGCTCAGGTATATGCATATACACCAAAGCATAAACTACACATTGGGTTTATGTTCCCGGGCTAAGGAGTCTTTACAAATGTAATGGAGAACTTTAGGAGTGACGCACTGAGGCAGATAATCTATGAGACCCAGAGAAGGAGCCTTTATGGAAAGGTCTGTGTTCTTAAGCACATGGACGTCCCCTTAAAACAAATTTTCTTTTATTTTTATTTATTTTGTTTCATCTTTAAAAAAAATTTTTTTTGGAGTATAGTTGCTTTACAATGTTGTGTTAGTTTCCACTGTACAGCAAAGTGAATCAGCTATACGTATACATATATCCCCTCTTTTTTGGATTTCCTTCCCATTTAGGTCACCACAGAGCACTGAGTAGAGTTCCCTGTGCTATATAGTAGGTTCTCATTAGTTATCTATTTTATACATAGTATCAATAGTGTATATATGTCAATCCCAATCTCCCAATTCATCCCACACCCCCCATTCCCCCTTTTTAACCATACTTTTGTTCTCTGCATCTGTGTCTCTATTTCTGCTTTGTAAATAAGATTGGCTATACCAATTTTTTCAGATTCCACATATATGCATTAATATACGATATTTGTTTTTCTATTTCTGACTTACTTCACTTTGTGTGACAGTCTCTTTCTAAATGACTTTACTCTAAGAGGCTGGCAGGCTTACTTTCTCCTGCTGATCCCTGATGGCTGAGTCTCAGCTTAAGCAGAGCTGCTCAGACACCACATTGGCTGACCTCAAGCAACAGTGTCAGGGTTACGGAGATTACTTAGGCCTCCTTGTAAGTCTGACAGTTCCTTAGATTTTTTGCTAAAGTCTATTGCAGGGTGAATGTGGCTCAGAATAGGGCTTTAGCGGCCCCCTCTCAGCCACAGACATGCCATCTAAGTATATACAGTGCCTTTGATACGCAAATGGAATTTCAAGGAGGTCTCCTAGCTCTTCCTTCCAAGTAAACTGCTGCTTCTAAAACCTCTAAGCTCAGAACTGGCACTGTCAAATAGGGAACATAATGCAAGAATTCTGCCTGAGAGATCAGTCACATCGCTACTGCCAGAAGATACACGTAAGTGGTCTGTGGTGGGGCCGCTCACTCTCTCAGGATCTGAGGACTCCACTGACCATCCAGAACTCTCTCTAACCTCTTCATGGAGGGTAAGAGGTGAGAGGAACAGAGGAAAAGAAGACTGGGCTCACACTTTCTTTTTCTCCAAGTCACTGTCTTTATTTTCCAGCTTTAATTCCTGTTCCTCCTTTTTATTATTTTTAAATTTAATTAAATTTAATTAATTTTTTATACAGTATGTTCTTATTAGTTATCAATTTTATACATATTAGTGTATATATGTCAATCCCAATCTCCCAATTCATCCCACCACTACAAGCCCCCCGCCGCCACTTTCCCCCCTTGGTGTCCATACGATTGTCCTCTACATCTATCTCTCTATTTCTGCCTTGCAAACCAGTTCATCTGTACCATTTTTCTAGATTCCACGTATATGCATTAATATACGATATTTGTTTTTCTATTTCTGACTTACTTCACTCTGTATGACAGTCTCTAGATCCATTCACATCTCTACAAATTACCCAGTTTCGTTCCTTTTTATGGCTGAGTAGTATTCCATTGTATATATGTACCACATCTTCTTTATCCATTCGTCTGTCGATGGGCATTTAGGTTGCTTCCATGACCTGGCTATTGTAAATAGCGCTGCAATGAACGTTGGGGTGCATGACTCTTTCTGAATTATGGTTTTCTCTGGGTATATGCCCCGTAGTGGGATTGCTGGGTCATACAGTAATTCTATTTTTAGTTTTTTAAGGAACCTCCATACTGTTCTCCATAGTGGCTGTATCAATTTACATTCCCACCAACAGTGCAAGAGGGTTCCCTTTTCTCCACACCCTCTCCAGCATTTGTTGTTAGTAGATTTTCTGATGATGCCCATTCTACCTGGTGTGAGGTGATACCTCATTGTAATTTTGATTTGCATTTCTCTAATAATTAGTGAGGTTGAGCAACTTTTCATGTGCTTCTTGGCCATCTGTATATCTTCATTGGAGAAATGTCTATTTAGGTCTTCTGCCCATTTTTTGATTGGGTTGTTTTTTTTTTAACATTGAGCTACATGAGCTGTTTATGTATTTTGGAGATTAATCCTTTGTTCATGGATTCATTTGCAAATATTTTCTCCCATTCTGAGGGTTGTCTTTTCGTCTAGTTTGTAGTTTCCTCTGCAGTGCAAAAGCTTTTAAGTTTCATTAGGTCCCATTTGTTTATTTTTGTTTTTATTTCCATTACCCTAGGAGGTGGGTCAAAAAAGATCTTCCTGTGATTTATTTCATAGAGTGTTCTTCCTATGTTTTCCTCTAAGAGTTTTACAGTGTCCGGTCTTACATTTAGGTCTCTAATCCATTTAGAGTTTTTTTGTGTGTATGGTGTTAGGGAGTGTCCTCATTTCATTCCTTTACATGTAGCTGTCCAGTTTTCCCAGCACCACTTATTGAAGAGACTGTCTTTTCTCCATTGTATATCCTTGCCTCCTTTGTCATAGATTAGTTGACCATAGGTGCATGGGTTTATCTCTGGACTTTCTATCCTGTTCCATTGATCTATATATCTGTTTTTGTGCCAGTACCATATTGTCTTGATTACTATAGCTTTATAGTATAGCCTGAAGTCAGGGAGTCTGATTCCTCCAGCGCTGTTTTTTTCCCTCAAGACTGCTTTGGCTCTTCGGGGTCTTTTGTGTCTCCATACAAATTTTAAGATTTTTTTTGTTCTAGTTCTGTAAAAAATGCCACTGGTAATTTGATAGGGATCACACTGAATCTGTAGACTGCTTTAGGTAGTACAGTCATGTTCACAATATTGATTCTTCCAATCCAAGAACATGGTATATCTCTCCATCTGTTTGTGTCATCTTTGATTTCTTTCATCAGTGTCTTATGGTTTTCTGAGTACAGGTCTTTTATCTCCTTAAGTAGGTTTATTCCTAGATACTTTATTCTTTTTGTTGCAATCGTGAATGGGATTGTTTCCGTAATTTCTCTTTCTGTTCTATCGTTGCTAGTGTATAGGAATGCAAGAGATTTCTGTGCATTAATTTTGTATCTTGCAACTTTATCAAATTCATTGATTAGCTCTAGAAGTTTTCTGGTGGCATCTTTAGGATCCTCTCTGTATAGTATCATGTCATCTGCAAACAGTGACAGTTTTACTTCTTCTTTTCCAATTTGTATTCCTTTTATCTCTTTTTCTTCTCTGATTGCCTTGGCTAGGACTTACAAATCTATGTTGAATAATAGTGGCGAGAGTGGACATTCTTGTCTTGTTCCTGATCTTAGAGGAAATGCTTTCAGTTTTTCACCATTGAGAATGATGTTTGCTGTGGGTTTGTCATATATGGCCTTTATTATGTTGAGGTAGGTTCCCTCTATGCACACTTTCTGGAGAGTTTTTATCATAAATGGTGTTGAATTTTGTCAAAAGCTTTTTCTGCATCTATTGAGATGATCATATGGATTTTATTCTTCAATTTGTTAATATGGTGTATCACATTGATTGATTTATGTATAATGAAGAATCCTTGCACCCCTGGGATAAATCCCACTTGATCATGGTGTATGATCCTTTTAATGTGTTGTTGGATTCTGTTTGCTAGTATTTTGTTGAGGAATTTTGCATCTATATTCATCAGTGATATTGGTCTGTAATTTTCTTATTTTGTAGTATCTTTGTCTGGTTTTGGTATCAGGGTGATGGTGGCCTCATAGAATTTGTTTGGGAGTGTTCCTTCCTCTGCAGTTCTTTGGAAGATTTTGAGAGGGATGGGTGTTAGCTCTTCTCTAAATGTTTGATAGAATTCACCCGTGAAGCCATCTGGTCCTGGACTTTTGTTTGTTGGAAGATTTTTTAATTGCAGTTTCAATTTCATTACTTGAGATTGGTCTGTTCATGTTTTCTATTTCTTCCTGGTTCAGTCCTGGAAGCTTATACCTTTCTAAGAATTTATCCATTTCTTCCAGGTTGTCCATTTTATTGGCATAGAGTTGCTTGTAGTAGTCTCCTAAGATGTTTTGTATTTCTGCGGTGTCTTTTGTAACTTCTCCTTTTTCATTTCTAATTTTATTGATTTGAGTCCTCTCCCTCTTTTTCTTCATGGGTCTGGCTAAAGGTTTATCCATTTTGTTTGATAAGAACCAGCTCTCAAAGAACCAGCTTTTAGTTTTATTGATCTTTGCTATTGCTTTCTTTGTTTCTATTTCATTTATTTCTGCTCTGATCTTTATGATTTCTTTCCTTCTACTAACTTTGTGTTTTCTTTCTTCTTCTTTCTCTGTTTCCTTTAGGGATAAGGTTAGATTGTTTATTTGAGATTTTTCTTTTTTCTTGAGGCTTGTACTGCTATAAACTTCCCTCTTAGAACTGCTTTTGCTGCATCCCATAAGTTTTGGTTCAATGTGTTTTCGTTGTCAGTTTTCTCTAGTTATTTTTTGATTTCCTCTTTGATTTCTTCAGTGATATCTTGGTTATTTAGTAATGTATTGTTTAGCCTCCATGTGTTTGTGTTTTTTACCTTTTCCCCCCTCTAATTGATTTCTAATCTCATAGCATTGTGGTCAGAAAAGACACTTGATATGATACCAATTTTCTTAAATTTTCTGAGGCTTGATTTGTGACCCAAGATGTGATCTATCCTGGAGAATGTTCCATGTGCACTTGAGAAGAAAGTGTAATCTGCTGTTTTGGGATGGAATGTCCTATAAATATCAATAAAATCTAGCTGTTTTATTGTGTCATTTAAAGCTTACGTTTCCTTATTAATTTCCTGTCTGGATGATCTGTCCATTGTGGTAAGTGAGGTGTTAAAGTCCCCCACTATTATTGTGTTACTTTTGATTTCCTCTTTTATAGCTGTTAGCAGTTGCCTTATGTATTGAGGTGCTACTGTGTTGTGTGCATATATATTTATAATTGTTATATCTTCTTCTTGGTTTGATCCCTTGATCATTATGTAGTGTCCTTCCTTGTCTTTTGTAACATTCTTTATTTTAAAGTCTATTTTATCTGATATGAGTATTGCTACTCCAGCTTTCTTTTGATTTCCATTTGCATGGAATATCTTTTTCCATCCCCTCACTTTCAGTCTGTATGTGTTCCTAGGTCTGAAGTGTATCTCTTGTAGACAGCATATATATGGATCTTGTTTTTGTATCCATTCAGCGAGCCTGTGTCTTTTGGTTAGAGCATTTAATTCATTCACGTTTAAGGTAATTATCAATATGTATCTTCCTATTACCATTTTCTTAATTGTTATTGATTTGTTTTTGTAGGTCCTTTTCTTCTCTTGTGTTTCCCACTTAGAGAAGTTCCTTTAGCATTTGCTGTAGAGCTGGTTTGGTGGTGCTGAATTCTCTTAGCTTTTGCTTGTCTGTAAAGCTTTCATTTCTCTGTCAAATCTGAATGAAATCCTTCCTGGGTAGAGTAATCTTGGTTCTTAATGCAGGTTCTTTCCTTTCATCACTTTAAATATATCGTGCTACTCCCTTCTGGCTTGTAGAGTTTCTGCTGAGAAATCAGCTGTTAACCTTATGGGAGTTCCCTTGTATGTTATTTGTCATTTTTCCCTTGTTACTTTCAGTAATTTTTCTTTGTCTTTAATTTTTGCCAATTTGATTACTATGTATCTCAGCATGTTTCTCCTTGGGTTTATCCTGCCTGGGACTCTTTGTGCTTCCTGGACTTGGGTGGCTATTTCCTTTCCCATGTTAGGGAAGTTTTCGACTATAATGTATTCAAATATTTTTTGGGTCCTTTCTCTCTCTCTTCTCCTTCTGGGATCCCTATAATGAAAATGTTGTTGAGTTTAATGTTGTCCCAGAGTTCTCCTAGGCTGTCTTCATTTCTCTTCATTCTTTTTTCTTTATCCTGTTCCATGGCAGTGAATTTCACCATTCTGTCTTCCAGGTCACTTATCTGTTCTTCTGTCTCAGTTATTCTGCTACTGATTCCTTCTAGTGTATTTTTCATTTCAGTTATTGTATTGTTCATCTCTGTTTGTATGTTCTTTAATTCTTCTAGGTGTTTGTTCTTTAATTCTTCTAGGTCTTCATTAATCATTTCTTGCATCTCCTCAATCTTTGCCTCCATTCTTTTTCTGAGGTCCCGCATCATCTTCACTATCATTATTCTGAATTCTTTTTCTGGAAGGTTGCCTATCTCCACTTCATTTAGTTGTTTTTCTGGGGTTTAATCTTGTTCCTTCAACTGGTACATAGTCCTCTGCCTTTTCATTTTATCTATCTTTCTGTGAATGTGGTTTTCATTCCTCAGGCTGCAGAACTGTAGTTATTCTTGCTTCTGCTGTCTGCCCTCTCTGTTCCTTCTTATTCTTTTGCCTTTTTAAAGATGTAGCAATCAGAAGGGGGAGAAAAGCCTACTAAAATATTCAGATGCCTTTTGAAAAAAGATTAATTTCTCCCTTTCCTAAATTGAAGAAGTGTTTTTCCCTTCCTTGAGATTCTGTCCTCTTGCACATGTGCCACTTAATGGAAAGAGCATCAGATTTAGAGCCAGGGAAAGTCCTGGTGTGGCCCTAGCTAGATATGTGGTTTTATCGTCATTTGTTCATTATTTCATTATTTGTAAAATGGCAGTTTAAACCTATCTCATTGGATTTTGGGGAGAATTAAATGACATAATGTCTAACAAGAGTGCCTGGTATATAGTAGGCACTTATTTTATAGAGCCAATATTATTAGCCTGGAGAGGTAACTGAACTTCACTTTTCCTCTAAGGATCCTCCCTTTTCTGAGTTTCAGGTGGACAGGAAGCATTATTAATATTGCTGATGATATTTTACCCATATCTCGTGATTTTGTGCATTCTGTCCTTTCTGTGCAAAGGCCTACTCACTTAGAACAAAATGAAGCTACTCTTCATTTACTTCTGGAAGAAAAACAAAAGCTTTGATCAAACTAGCAAGCATTAACAATTAAGGATCCAAATGACTTCTGGTTACATAAGCTTTAACAATATGTCATTTGTAATATAGTCTTGTCTCTCATGCAGAAACTCTCCAGAAAGTCTCCACACCTTCAAAAAGTTTCCCACATGTGTTCCACTGCCATCTCCCTAGACTGTGCTGTCTACACACATCTGGAGTTGTGAAGTAGCCTCTTAATTAGATCCCCTGCCTCCAAGCACCCTCCTTTCTAATCCATACTGTAGCTGATACAATATGTATACTCCTTTGCCCCCATTACATGTGAGATTAATCAAGATCTCCAATGACTGCCTTATTGCCTACAGAAGGAAATTCCAATTTCTTAGCCTGGCAGTTAAGTCTTCATACAACCTAGAAATAACTTTTTGTTGCAATATTTTTCCTGTTCTAGGCAGTCTGGTCCACTAGTTTGCCTCAACCATGTTTTCTCTGACCTTTGCTGCTGGCCACTCTTCTGCCCAGAATGTTCCTCATCTTCCCCTCCTCCTCCTTTAAGAAGACCTCACAAAAGCCCACACATCATTGTTCTGTTTACTGTTTGTTACACAAGGTCACACTGTATTGTAATTAATCTTTTATGTACATGTCTTTTCGCTTCATCTTGACTTGGTTCCTCAAAGGCAGGATTTTTTTTTTTTTAAATCTCTTTCTAAGCCCAACACTTCTACTGTCCTTCATACGTAGCTAACTCTTGATGAGAATAAAGCTCTGGAGGGAAAAGCTCTACCTTTATTTTATTAACTTCTGCTCTATTTGAAACAGTCACTTAAATATTAAATGATAGCTCCAAATATTAAAGGTGGTCTTCCTATAGGATGAATAAGAATGCACTATTCCTTGCTATCTAATCTTGTTTTCTGCTAACCTTGCCTTACTCAACACACTCATGATTTTAAAACTGTCTTATGTTGAAGGATGGGACATACGAATTAGAAGCCTAGAAGAAAAAAGTAGTTTCCAGGAGGTATATAATTTTACTTCAGATGGTTACTGTTTCAAAACAAATCTACAGCATATAGCAAGTCACTAAAAATATATATGGCCTTTTTAGTATTTCTTTCAAGGATTTGGAAATGGAGTTTTTTGATGGCCCGGATTTCCTTTAATGGAACATCTGCTGTTGAAGTGTGCTGCTTCCTTACACTTTCTTCCAGATATCCGGAAATTCTGAGCATTAACTAATTTAAGCTTCATCAGGGTTCTGTTTACTAATTGTCACTAAATGTCAGGACATATAGCTGATCTTTGGTTTGAAGTTGTTCCTATTTCATAATTTAGCATTCCTTAAGTGAGATGCTTGATAGAAATCCCACAAAAATAAGATAAAAAAGGCAAAGAAAGGAATGATTTCCTTTTTGTTTTGTATGGCCATTTTTCCAATTAGGTAGATTTTTATAAAGGGGACACTTTTCAAAAATGCAAGGAACCTTGGTGATAAATCCCAAATCACAGAATACTAGTTCTGTTTTAAGGTAAGATATTTGTATTTTTTCACGCTTTCAGAACATTTTACATAAATCTAATTTCTATTTTCCCTAATAGCACTGCTGATGACCCTGAGTTGTAAAAAGACAGCATGATTATGCTTGCGTTGAGTTTGCATTTATGCTACACACACGCTGACATGCAACCTGTCAGCATTTTCCAGATCTCTTATGCCGTGAGGACATGCTCTATTTATTTGGGCCCAGGAGTATTATTAATAGGCACTGTGATGCAACCACTGCTCTTAACACTTCTTTAGAAACTAATTTTGTGGAAATGGACAAAGACTGACTTTGTTAAGGTTAATTACTTAGTATTTGCCACATCTGAAGGAACACTGACTGAGAGAGTTGCCTTATTGAACAAGGAGTGTGATCCTGAGGTTATGGATTTAAGACTCTCCTGAAATTAGCATTGCTTGTAATTGTAATAGATTTGTAATAGATAATTGTAATAGATTTAAGTCGTATACAACAATTTCAAACTGAGACTTGTAAATGCTCACAAAGCCTACTGATTGAATAAAGGGAATGAGATGACTGTATTGGCAATCTTGGTATTTATCTGTTAAACCTTATTTGTTGCTTAGTCTGTTTTCAGTCAGCTGGGCTGTGCATCGGTATTGCACATTCTCCTCAATTCCTTGGGTTCTTGCATGTGAATTCCTGCTGGGACTGCAGTGCTGCCTACAGCAGGTATGGACTTTCCCCTGGAAATACTCTGAGCTATCCAACATAGGATGGCGTAGGATCAAGAGCACAGCTTGGCACATTGGTAAAGAGTCCGGGCTCTTGAGCCAGGTGGCCTGGTTTTGAATCTGGCTTGGCCACCCACTAAATGTGTGACCCCAGGCCAATTACCTGTCCCTCCTGTGTCTGTTTTCTCATCTGCCATGTGAGGCCTTGCCTGAACACCCCACCTCCTGCCCCAACCACCCATCATTCTCCTTTACCCTGTTTTATTTCCCTCCATTGCTTTTATTGCCACCTGGCACATATGTGTTTGTCTATTTGTTTGTTTACTCTCTGACCCCCTCCACTGGAACTGAAGGTCCACGAGTGCTGGAACTTGTCTTGTTTACCCAATACATATAATCGTGCTTGGCACACAACAAGTCAATCTACATAAGTTGATGGAAGGATGAATGAATGGATGAATGGATGGAAAATGGAGATAGAAGATGGATGGGCAAAATGTCGGTTCTCTGTGATGCTCCTGGAAGACTGGCTAGAGTAAGCAGAGAAAAACTGAAAGTTCATCATAGAAATAAAGGAGATAATCCAGGAATGGGAAGAGAGCTTCATACTAATGGAAAGAAGAAAGGGATAGATGGCATTAAGGCAGTTTCATGGAAGCGCATGAACAGTGAGTCTCTCAGATGCAGGCCATAAGAAAGGCAGCGTGCCAAACTGAACCGAGGTAGAGGTTCATTGGAGGAGATGGCTCTATGCCTAGCTGATGACTTGAGGCAGCCCACACCAGTCCTAAAGTGTTCTGTCGGATCCTAAAACAAATGGGACGTTATTCTTTCCTCGGTGGATATACAATCAAAGGCAATGTTAATAAGGTGATGAGTGAAGGAAGCTGCTGATCTAGCTCCATGCAATGCTGACACATTATCCAGGTGGTAATAGTCAGACAATGAATAGATATAAAAAAATTTAATGCAGGAATGCAGAGTAAGGAAAATGCATGGGACCAGATGCTCTTGGCAACTGGGGCAGAAGAAGTGTCCAGTGTCAAAGACAACCTTGGTCCTCGGCACGGATCAGCTATCATTGTGGCTGCTCTGAGATTTGGAGCAATGGTTGGTAATGCTTTTCCTTTCATCTGCGTTTGAGGAAGACTCATTGACCAGGATTTAAAATATGAACAAGAACTTACATGATCTTCTAGCATCCTGCTTATGTACAGTTCTTTACACTGCTTTGGATTTGGTAGCTCCATGTATTGTGATAATCAGGATGCTCAAATATATTGCCACACACTGTAAATCTGGGTGATATCCACGCCACAGTCATTAGCACTATGTTCCTGACAGGTTTGAAGAGGAGGAGGGAACTGTGCATATAACACTTCACCCCCATCTACACCTTCCCCACATTTCTTCAGAACAGATGGCAGAGAGGCATCAGTTGGCTCATGTTTTGTTTTGAAATGTTTCATTGTAAAATAAACAATTCTGCAGTAGAGTTTTTATTTGTTAGCACATGCAACTAGATTTAAAGTTAAATGCCCTTACCCCACTATGCTTGCCCCAAAGCATGAATCAAACAAAAATAAAAAGATGCATCAAACCAAGTAAAAAGAAAGCACAGAATCAAAAGGAACTAATAAAGATGAAACTCTACCTGCAACTTACATCTTTGTCCTGATGTGTTTCAGCACATCGAATTTCCCTATTTACTGACAAATTAATGTTTTAATTGTGCTGAGTTAGTTTTATTTTGCATTGCTCTCTGATGGTATAGACCAAGTCACCCCAGTAGCAATTATTTATTTATTATTGCACCAAGCGGGAGGTGCAGTGCTAGGTATAGAAGGGTAAGACACGGCCATTGCTTTCAAGGGATTTAAAATCTGGTTAAGTATTTTAATTGAAAAATGATAACTAAAAATAGGCAACAGTACATACTAAGTGACAGCTATTGGTTTAGGCAGCAGCTGCTATAGTAGGTCAGAAGAAGGTGAAACAACGTACACTTAGAATAGAGAAGGAAATGTTCACGTGAGATGTGAGCTGAGATTCATATAAGTAGAGAAGGAGACAAAGGCATTCCAGAAAGAAAGGACAGTGAGGGTAAAGGCACAGAGACAGGAAAACACAAATTATGTTGGGGGGTGGCGGACAATGAACTATGGCAGGAATGGTGACACTAGGGAGGTGGGAAGTCCCAAAATAGAATACATGAGACTTTCCCTGAAAATTTAAAAGTTCCAGGATTACCCCAGAACTTACTTGGACATTTACTCTGTTGCTGAACAGAGGGCTAGCATACTATACTTTGAATGTGACTTCATTCATTCATTCATTCATTCATTCAGTTATGTGGCAGTTTACTGAACATTTCTGGCTATGCATTAGGTGCTGTAGATACAGTGAAGTTAGGACATGGTCCTTTGACCTCAATAAGATGACAGTTTAACGTGGAATACAGAGAAATGCATGTGAATTACAACCCAGGTTGAAAGTTGTAGCCAGGTCAAAACTGGAGTACCTTTGATAATTTACGAAAACCCTGTTTTAATGAACCCTCATGTGAGTAACAAGGAAGCCCAGGGAGGGACTCATCATTATACCTTCAACAGAGTACAATTGTACTGACAACATATGGGGCCAGTATGTTGTATATCGATAACACTTTGCCCTCCTTCTTTTATTATTGGGAAAAAAGAAGAAAAAGAGATCAAGGGGGAAAAAGTCCTCACAATAGAAAGTCAGGACCCCAGAATAAACAGGTGCTTTCAGAAGAGAAAAAATGAATACAGTCTGTTACTCCTAATTGCTAGCATTTAATCATAGTTAGCGCTTATCGAACACATATTACTTTCCTGGCACTCTTCTAGGTGTTTTACATGTATTAACTTAATTATCACAATAACTCCAGGAGACAGGTATTATTATTATCCTTTTTTATAGGTACCTAGTGATTAGATAAAGTTGCCCCAAGCACAAAGTCAATAAGAGGAGGAGCTAGGATTCAAACTCAGCTGTGTTCTTAAGCAGTATGCCCTACAGCTTTCTCACATGTGGGAAGATCCCACTGGGTAATGGTGGTGCAGGGGAAGGTGGGGGGGGGGGCGCTTCAGAAAGATATCAAATAAAGATCCTTTAAACCTAAGAAAAGTTAGAATGGGTGGAGCAAATCGATGTGACAGCCCATAGTTTTTGCTTTGTTTTGTTTTTACATTTTCTCATTTTATAACACTGTAGTTAGAATTAAATGTAAACAGGGAATGGTCTCTTTTAGATAACTCATAATGGTATTTAATATTGATTGAACATCTATATGTGCCTGGTACTCCACACAGGTACCATTATTATCTCCATTTTACAACAACAACAATGAAAACTGAAGAGGCTCCTATTACATAGAAAGAGGTTTGTTTAATCTTTATCACAATCTACACAGTTAGCAAGGACTGGAAGACAGGTGTGTCTGACTAGTCTTTACCATCACACTACATATTAATTATATGTCCAGGTTATCGGCCTTGTTGATTTGCTGGGTTTGCCTTTCGTCCACTAATCTGTTAGGATGCCAGAAGCCCTGCTGTGCTGGAGTGGAGTTAGGACATGGCACTGAGCGGATAAGGGTAGCTGGCTCTTTATGGCATTTTAGAACCAGAAGAACTATTTGGGAACCATTTGGGACAATCCATACCTCTGCCTCTACCATAAGTGTGGAAAATTGTGGCCCTCCTTCCAATATCTAATACTTAAATATCTCTTAAAGTAAGAAATTTTACTTACCTGACACATTTTAAATTATAAGTTCCAGAAACCGAACTGAAAATCACACCTTATTTCAAGTTCCAAAACAAAGAACCATAATCATCAAAAGTACAGGATTTGGAGGTTGCACTATTTCTATTAAATTTCTGATGCCCAAATAAGAATTTATTTACTGTTTGATCCAAATAAGGATACATGCCTCAACAAAGGTATAGAACAGAGAGAAATTAGTCATATTCTTAAATTCATTAAGGGGAAAGTTAAAAATTATGCTTATTGGATGTCTCCTATATGTCTGTCATTTTACACATTTTACAGTAACTCATTTGGTTCTCACAATGACATGTGTATTGTGATCTCATTTTATATATGAAACACTTGAACTTCAGCATGGTTAAATAAATTCCTCCTGCCCAGGTCAAACAATTAACAAGTGGCAGAGGCAACTTAGACACACCTTGGTACGCTCTCTCTCCCTCTCTCTCTCTTTTTAACTACGTTGGCCTCTACTAGGAGAAAGAAGAGAAACCAACTCTCTGTTCCTGCCAGCATTGTTATAAAGACTAAAAACACTCACAACAATAGAGAAAGAATAGAGAGGTTTATAGGCAGAAATAATGCAAATCAAAAAGGATAAAAACTGTTGCTCGTGTCAGACAAAACATTTACATGAGACACTGGAAGTAAAGTATTTTACTTCCAACCATAGTTTTCCAACCTCTTGCTCCCTTTCTGTTTCTCTGGATGCCACACACGTATGATATTAAATTTGTTTTCCAAGGGAAAGGACTAGGATTACTACTATTAAGAAAATATAATTTTGCATTTCTCTGGATAGCTTTATAAAATGCATCCCCCCTTCCAAATGTTAAATGCTTGGCTATAATGTGAAAGGCTCACTTTTTATTCATTTACATTTCTCAAATATTGTCTTTTGCAGTAAGTATACTGGTCTAAATTTGATTCTGTTAAGGACACTCTACTTTGGCTTTCAAATGGCTTATCCGTGTCTAGAAGCACAATTGAAGAATAATCTGACTGAGACTGATAAGACTGCTCATGTGGTTTTGACCCTTAGAGAGGATAGTGGGTGGATATTATCCTTTCTACTTTGTGCCATTCTCAGAGGACAGTCACAGATGTGTAAACAAATGTGAAAGAGAAATAAAGGGGACAGCCAGATTGTCAGAGATCCATTACTTTACCCCTGGGGTATGTGGCTATTACAGAACTGGGGCAAATGCCAAGAGCACTGAATTCAAAGGGAGGCTCCCTGAAGTGAGTCATCTATTTAGACAACATCAGAGGAATATCGGGTCAGCTCCTACTGGGTGAAGAGGTTACACCATGGGCATTTGGTAGTCACTTTGGGAATTGCATTAATTTACAGCAACCTGAGTACAGAGTGGCAAAGTGTCATTAAAGGCTAAGGCAAATTTATTTCTATACAAGATAGAAGGGGCAGTTGGTCATGCATCTTTTCCCGTTAGCCATAGTTACAAACATGGACGGTAGCCATGATAGGTTTGAAAGATAAAGGATAGATATCTAGTTCACTAAGTAATATCCTGGTGTCTCGAGAGAGTTGATGCTGTCATTAATCTTCTCTTCTAGCAAAAACTGGCTTCTGTTTAAAAATCAGGGACAAATTCACCATTCTGTATAGAGAGGCAAAGTGAGACAGTAGAAAAACAACCAGACTCCAAGATCAGGGAACTTGTGTTAGAGTCTGGCCCTACCACTTTCTAACAATGTAACCTTGGGTAAGTAACTGAATCTCTCTGAGCCTCAGTTTAGTCATGTGTAAGGTGGGCATAATAAGAGTATCCTCTTTATAAAAGTTGCTGTATAATTAAGATGATATATAGAAAGCCCATCTGTAACTTTAACAACGTTATGCAAAAGTCAAGCATTGCTGCTATATTTAAAAGTTAAAAAAGAAAAAGGATTCTTAGGCAACGTAAGTCAATTTCAGTTTCCTAAACAAGAATGTTGAATGAACCTTGAGTTCAAGTTGATCTGTCTTCCAGGGCTAAGAAGGACAAGGGTGGTTAGAGTCATTTGCTAAGCTCAAGTCCCATTCACTAATTTTTTCTTTTCTGGATTATGCTTTTGGTGTTACATCTAAGAAATCTTGGCCTAATTTCAAGCCACAAATATTTTCCTTGAAAATTTTTTTATAATTTTAGGTTTTATATGTAGGTCTATAATCCACTTTGAGTGAATCTTTTATATGTTTTGAGATATAGATCAGAGTTCTTCTTCTTTTCTATTCTTTTTAGTATATAGCCATCCAACTGATCCAGCACAACTTGTTGAAAAGATTATCTTTTCTCCACTGAATTGCTTTTGAATCCTTCTCAAAAATCAATTGTCTATCATAGTATGAGTGTGTTTCGTGTTTGGTAATTGCAATCATTGTTGCTTTTGTTGTGGTCATCCATTTAAAATGCTTGGTGTCAGTTTATTTATCTCTTGTAAAAATAAAATACAGTGTGTGTGTGTGAAAAAAAAGTCAATTGTCTGTATGTGTGGAACTATTTCTATTCAGTTCCATTGACAAGCTTTCTATTTTCATGCCAATGTCACACTGTTTTGATTACTGCAGTTTTATGATATTCTTGAAATCAGGTAATGTTAGCTCTTCAACTTCATCCTTTTTCCAAGTCGTTTTCATTATCCTAGGTCCTTTGCATTTACACATGAATTTTAGAATCAGTTTGTCAATTTCCACCAAAAATCGCACAGGGAATTTGATTGGGATTACATTAAATCTACAGATCAATGTAGGGAAAGTACCGAGTCTTCCAATCAATGAAAAAGGTGTATCTCTTTATTTACTTCAGTCTTTATGTCTGTCAGCAATGCTTTATAGTTTTCAGTGTATGGGTCTCGCATATCATTTGTCAGATATATCCTGAAGTGTTTTCTTTTTTATTTTTAACGTTACTGTATATGTATTATTTAATTTTTTAAAAATTTGATTGCTTGTTGTCAGTATATAAAAATATAATTAATTTTTGCATATTGATCTTAGAGTCTGCAATCTTGCTAATAAACTCACTCTCTGTTTTTGTAGATTTTGGATTTTCTATCTAGATGCTTATATGATCCGTGAATAAAGACAGTTTTATACCTTCCTTTTTATTTATTTATTTATTTTTGTCTGTGTTGGGTCTTCGTTTCTGTGCAAGGGCTTTCTCTAGTTGTGGCAAGCGGGGGCCACTCTTCATCGCGGTGCACAGGCCTCTCACTGTCGCGGTCTCTCTTGCTGCGGAGCACAGGCTCCAGACGCGCAGGCTCAGTAGTTGTGGCTCACGGGCCTAGTTGCTCCGCGGCATGTGGGATCTTCCCGGACCAGGGCTCGAACCCGTGTCCGCTGCATTGGCAGGCAGACTCTCAACCACTGAGCCACCAGGGAAGCCCTATACCTTCCTTTAAATTTAGATACTTCCTTCCAATCTAGATACTTCATATTTCTTTCTCTTGCCTAACTGCAGTGGCTAAACCCTGAGTATAATGCTGAATAAAAGTGATGAGAGCAGTCATTTGGTCTTTTATTATGAAGTATGATATTGGCTGTAGGTTTTTCATAGACACCATCATCAGATTTAGGAAGTTCTCTTCTATTCCTGGTTAGCTAAGAGTTTTTATCAAGAATGGATATTGAATTTTGTGAAATGCTTTCTTTGCACCTATTGAGATGATCATAGATTTTTAAAAGTTTCTTAACATAGTGAATTACATTGATTTTTTGCAAGTTAAACCAACCCTGCATTCGGGAGATAATGCCCATTTGGTCATGATCCTTTTTTTTTTTTTACAAAGTTGGATTCCATTTGCTATAATTTTGTTTAGAATGTTTGTTTCTATGTTCATAGGAATATTGGTCTGTAGTTTTCTTTCAATGTCTTTGTGTGGTTTTGGCATTGGGGTAATAATACTGGTCTCATAGAATGAGTTGGAAACTATTTCCTCAACTTCAATTTTCTGGAAGAATTATGTAGGATTGCTATTTATTTCTTATTGTTTGGTAGAATTTCCCCAGTGAAATTATCTGAGCCTGCAGTTTTCTTTATGAGAAGGTTTTAAACTGTAAATTCAATTTTTTTAGTAGATCTAGGGCTATTCAGGTTTTCTATTTCTTTTTGAGTGACCTTTGGTAGTTTGTTTCTTTCAAGAAATTTGTCCATTTCATCTAAGTTGTCACATTTACAGGCAGAAGTTGTTCATAATATCTCTTTATTATCCTTTTAATATCTGTAAAATCTGTACTGATGTTACCACTCTAATTACTGATATTGGTAAATTATGTCTTTCTTATTTTCATGATCAGTCTGGCTAAAGGTTTATTAATTTTATTTCATCTTCTCAGTGAACCAACTTTTGGTTTCATTGATTTCTCTATTGTTTTTGTTTCCTATTTCATTAATTTCCACTTTGATCTTTATTATTTCCTTTCTTCTGCTAACTTTGGCTTTATTTGTTATTTGTTTTCTAGCCTCTTATAGTAGAAGTTGAGGTCACTAATTTTAGACCTTCTTCTTTACCAATTTAGGCATTTAGTGCTATACATTTCCTCCTAAACACGGTTTTAATAGTATTTCACACATTCTATATGTTGTATTTTTTCATTCAGTTCAAAATACTTTATAATTTCCCATTTGATTTTTCCCTTGATCCATGGACTATTCAGAATTGTGTTATGTAGTTTCCAAATATTTGAACAATTTTCAGAGATATTTCTGTTATTGATTTCTAATTTAATTCCACTGTAGTCAGAGAATACACTTTGGATTACTTGAATCCTTTTAAATTTACTGAAAATATTTTAATGGCCCAGAATGGGGTCTATCTCAGTAAATTTTCCATGTGCATGTGAAAAGAATGTATTTTGCTGTTGTTCACTGGAGTGTTGTATAAGTCAAGTAAAGTTGATTGATAAGTATTATTCAAGTGTACTACATCATTGATGATTTTTTGTCTCTCTGTTCCATAAATTATTGACAAAGGGGCATTGATATCTCTGACAATTATTGTGGAGATCACCATTTCTCCTTGCAGCTCTACCAAGTTTTTTTTCCCCCTATGTATTTAGAAACTCATTAGGTATATGTGCATTTAGGACTCTTTCGTCCTCTTGAATTGGCTCCTTTATCATTATGAAATAACCTTCTTTACCCTGTTAATATTTTTTGCTCTGAAATCTAATGTTAATATAGCCATTCAGCTTTTTTTGATTAGTGTTAGCATGGCATATATTTTTTAATCCTTTTTACTTTTAATATATATATGTCATTATATTTGAAGTGTGTTTCTTTTTGGCAGCATATGGTTATGTCTTGATTTTTTTAATTCAATATAACAATCTCTGCTTTTAATTAGGGCATTTAAACAGTTTACATTTAATGCCATGATTGATATGGTTTGATTTAGGTCTTTCACCTGCTCTTTGTTTTCTGTTTTTCTCATTTGTTCTTTGTTCTATTTTCTCTCTTTTCTTCTGGATTAAATGAATTTTTTTTTTTATGATTCCTGTTTCATTTCTTTTGTTGGATTATGGGCTATAACTCTTGGTTTTGTTATTTTAGGGATTGTAAAGCACTTTTTAAAGTCAAAAGTTTTCACTTCAAATACCAAGGAGCATATAAATCTGACCCCCTTTAAAAAGTCTGTGGTATGTGTCTTGTCTTCAATTTTTGAAGAGGTACTGAAATGAATGGACTGAAAAGATCATGCTAAAATGAATGTCTGCAATTCATAATCTTTTAAATGGAGCCAAAATGCCAGAATACACTTTACTGCTTTTAAACCAAATTCATCATAGCCAGTACAGAGCTGAAGTGAGATTTTGGAACCAGCTGAAAATTCTTCTTTTTAAATAATATATAGCTCTTAGTGATGCCATGCTGAATTTCTTGATAAGTTCTGAATATCAGAAATTGTGTTTACCCAGGCAAAACATTAATACCTGACACTGAAAACAATGAACTAAAAAGTCATGTTAATCTAGTAGTCACAGAAAGGAAATTGTTATTTCAGTAAAATAAGGAGAAACACTAGATGCAATTTTACGTATCTTTGTGATTTTCTGCTGAACATACAGATAGGTGTGATGAGTTGAGTTGGGGGCAGAACAGAGAAATTTCAAGAGTCCTGTGGTGTTAGTGAATCCTGAGACCCATATATTTATAAGGTGAACATCTTCATCTGAGGGATGAAAACTAGTATTAGAAAACCCCAGTGGTCCAGACTTGTTCTTCTGAGTATTGCTGGAGAAGCAAGGCAGTGTGGCATAAGCATGCAGATTCAGAGACAGATAACTGGAGTATGAGTTTTCCTTTCATCACACTTAATCTGTGTTTGTGTTACACAGGATGTCACTTAATTCTCAGAATGTTTCCTTATTCTAATAACTAAATATCATACTTTAGCTATAATCTAAATATCATAATATTTACTTTACAATGTTTTGATGAGCATTAAAAGAGGAAATTTTATAGACAGCTATGATAAATTAAGCAATAGCAAATGTAAAGTATTGTTTCTATTATTTTCTTCCTTTGTTTTACATTAGAGCAAAAACAGAAGTAAGGCAGTAGGGATGTAATGAATAAGATAAAATTCCCTTCTTGGAGCCCAGATATTCATCTCAATAGCCCTGTGAACATATGGTAGTTGTTGTTATTACTAGTATTATTAACAACAATAGCTAATGAGCTAATGAAGGGGAAAGAGTGGACTTAGATCAAACCTCTTTATGCAGAGGCAATGAAATTTCACTTCAGTGATGCCACTCATTGTTGATACCTAATGTTTTCTGCTTTCATACTCTCCTACCCAGAGTACAATGATCTAGGTAACAGTACCCAAATCAAAATAATGTAATGCAGTGTGCTTATAATTGTTTCATTACAGGCTCTCCATTTTTTCTCCAGTTGACAATAACAGTCTCTTAGAGGTCCTCAGTGCAATGTGGTTTGTGTTATTTGAAGTGTCTACTAGCACTATTAAAAATCAGCATGGTCTACTAGACCCCCCAGTTGATTAGACTCTTCTATAAACTTCTGATTTGTCAGTGTTTTCTCTTTGATACAACTAGTTCTCTCTCTTTTATTTCCAAGTACATTGCAGAACTACCTTAAAATGAAGATGCAAAACTTTTGGAGCTTTGAGCCCATATTGGAAATCTTTTGCAAACCTAAGGGCTAGTTCTTTGATGTATACTTGCATAAAACATCAATGCATTATTGGATGTAGTCATATCAAAAACAAGCCAAGTCTTGCCATTTGTAATCTCCAATAGAGTAAGGGGGTGTGTGTGTGTGTGTGTGTGTGTATGTATTAACAAGATGACTTTGAAAAAGGGCTAATAACAGGACCAAGGAAATTGAGGTAGTGAGGCTTAGTATAAAGGTACCTAGAAAGGTTGAGAAATAGGAAAGCTGGGTTCTGCTTCAGGTTCTATTCTGTGAGGTCTTGGAGTACAGGGGGATAAAGCTTTTCTTTTATCCTGAGTTCTTATTATGTACTAAGCATTATTTGCTGCACATGTAGAAATATTTGCTACATGCCACTATTAGCTGTGAGTTCCTGGTCTAGTCACTTAACATTTCTGAGTCTGATCCCTCATCAATCAACTGGAGACAATAGTCATAAAACCTTACAGGCTATACTGTGTGAACTAAATGAACTATTGAATGTGATTATATATGAACTGCAAAGCCTATAATGAAAATCAGAGTACATATTTGTTGGGAACACAGGCTCTGGCATCAGAGGACTTGATCAGAATAGATAGGATCTCAGATTTTTATCTGCATTCTTTAAGCTAATTATAGTTATTTCATCTGTGAAGTGGGAGTAAATATTGGTTCGAAATGGTAGATAGAATCCAGGAATCCTACTGCCTCCTATACAAAATCCTACGAAATGACAGAAAAGGTATTTTTAAAAAGAATTATAAAACCATGTAGCATTAGAAAATAAGGACTTGTGCTACCAAAAAGCTAGAGATTTTCAAGCATTCCTGAAAGTTAGAAATCAGAGACTAAGATTGGAGGAAACTATGCCCCCAAATATGAGGAGAACACCCTGTGAAGATGAGAGCAGTTAAAAAATGTGCTCTGTGCTTAGAGAGAGATACATGTAGCAGAGGCATGTCTGAGTAATTTGCAAACTAACTTCTGATCAGCCATCTTGTTACTCCCCCACCTCAAATCCTCCATTTGCTGAAACAGTGAAAAAGGGCCCTGTGACTTGGAAGACAGGCACGACCAAAGATAACCAGAGACCTCTAAGAGGGGCAAGGCAACCCCAAGCCCAGAAAGAAAGTTCCCAGCACACTACAATGAGCATATATTTCTCCTTTCCCCTTCATTCAAGAGCACCTGTAATTAGAACCTGTATCTTCTTCCCTCAACCCTCCCCCAAAAGATTTTCAAACACAAAGTGTCAACACAAATAAGAAACAAATTAGTAAATACTTGGGGTAAACCAAAAGCAACATGAAAAATATGAACAAAGGTCAACAAGTTATACCCCCCAAAAGTACATAAGGAAACAGAATTAATAGAACCAGTAGAATATTTCAATACTTAAATAAACATAACATTCTAAGAGAGAATCTAGATAACAGCACCATAAAACAAGACGAGACTATTATAAAAATGAAATAATTAAAGAATGTGGAATTAAAAATTTCCAGAAAACATAAAATATGTCTCTGTAGACGGCTGGAAAGCAAAAGGGACACAGTTTCAATGCAAAAGGAAATGAATAAAAAGGTACAGAGTGGGGATCATAATAGTGGCTCCTATTAGAGGATTAAACAAGAGAAACCATGTAAGATTGCTTAGTTCAGTGGCTACCACATGGGAAGGTTACAATAAAGAGCTACTTTATTACTATTATTATAGTTGTTATAACCATACCACATAATTCTTAGTTACTCATTTTACCACTGTTATTACATTATTTTATCACTAAAATGAGGTCTCAATTGTTGATTTCTCTGCAAGGTCCTAGATATAACAGTCTAAGAGCTGATGACATTGAAAGGAAGATAGAGGCAGAAAGCAGCCAAGAAATAGGATGCCAGGCTCCTGGGGCAAGGTGATGACACCCATTAGATAGTTTAGGTGAGGGAACGTAGGAAGCAAGGTGTGAGGACAAGAAGGAAAGGGGAATGGGAATATAAAGAGGAATTCCTCCCCTGATGTTTAGGGAGGAGCATCTACCGGGCTGATGTTGTAGGTTCATTCTGGGCTCAAAAGTCTGATGGTACCAGGGGCCAGATGGAGGCCCCACGTCTGTCAGAGGCCACCCAGAAGGCCAGCATTAGACTCATCCTATGGCTTCTCATTCCCTGCCCACCAAAACATCCTGTGGATTCTTTGGATCACAGATAACCTTGGACCAGTTGTGTCTCCCAGGATGGTTCTGAATTAGAACAAAAATTTCAGGCCTCTGCCCTATAGCAATTCCACAGAGTAGAAAGGTTTTATATTTTATTTCCATCAAGGTCGACAAGGCCACTCACAATTTCTTAATCAATTAAAGCTTCTATCATTTAATATGGATACTGGCACCAAAGTAATTTTCAGTTTGCTTGTGAGAAATGCTGCCAGGCTGCAGACCATTTTATGCATTCACAAACCCCTAATGCGGGCACACTAAGTGCTTTTTAAGAGTTACTTCTTTAAAACTATCCTTTGGGCTTCAAGTTGGTCTTTGTCCCTCAGAATTCTATCATTTACCCCTATACCTAAATAACTTTATATCAAGAGAGATATGCAGGACAGCTTGGGACCCATTTCTAGATGTTTTAGAAAGAACTCACTTAACACAATATTATATTTCATTATCATTAAGTGTCCAATAATAAAATCAGTTTGCAGATACCATCTCCATTTCCATATATTATTTATACAAGCTTGAGGTTTGTAATTTCAAGACCAAAAATGTTGAAAGAAATTTGCATATTATTGAAATGGCATAATTTATTGATGAAGAACACAAATAATAGAGGTGATGCTTACAGAAGTTTGGAGGCTAATGTATAATTTACAACACTAAATGACTTCACGAACAAGAGTGAAAATTGCATGTTAGGCCCTGCCTGAGAAAATACTAACTATAAAACTAATGCATTTGAGCTTTATTTTTTGTAACAAGGAAAATTTGTTTGTGGGAAACTGATACGACTATTGGCTTTCAATCTGTGAGTGTACAAAGAAGCATCAATTGACCTGAAGAGAAAAGACAGGAACAGTCATCTTCTTGCCTACCTGCCTATCAGTCCTCCAGCTATACCAGCCTTTCATTAACATCTGCATGTAGAAGGGATATCAATAAAAGATTGTGTTTAAAGCCTCATAATTGATGGGGCTAATTTTTGTATCAACAGTGTTACTCAAAACTAGAAAAATTTACAATTTGAAATAATTTATTTAGAATCAAGATATGATCATAAGAATTGCTGCAATTATTGTATCCAAGGTTTATGTCTTAGGGGGAAATCCAATTCAAAGTTTACCCAACATACCAGCTTCCAGCTCCCAGGATAACAGACTGTGTTGGACACTGTTGGAAGTCTTCCCAATTCTTACTCCCACACCCTACTTTCTGATAAAACTTTGATTCCATTTGACTACCCAGTTTAAGATGTCAGTCCTGTTGGCATCCTAACAAACACCTCCATGGATACACAGTGCTTTAGCTTAAAGCAGTCATTAAGGGCCAGGATTGCAGGTCTGGTGTTAGATTGGTAGGAGAGATAATCTGTAGCTGGTACTCTTCCAATCAAAGTACCTAGACCGACTTGGATTTCAATTATTTGCAGGGTCTGCCCAGACATGAATATAAAATGTTAATCATAATAGTATTATTCAAGATGCAAAGAAAGAAAAGCCCCATTCACTTTGACTTAAATAATAAGGAAATTATCTCACATAATGCAAGCCCACAAGGAGAAAAGATTTCATGTTTGGCTAATTCACTAGCCATACCATATCCCCCTGGGCTAAATTCCTTTTATCCGTCTCCTCTGTAATCTGGTGTTGACTTGTTCCTAAGGCTGGTTCCTCTCCTCCTTGTTAGATATGTGCTCCTAGCAATGAGAACTACATAACTTCCTTATTCATGTCTCGCGTGAGAAAGAAAACCCCTGCCCCAACTATGCAATAAAAATCCTTCCTGTGGTCTGAAACTAGGTCACATGACCAGCTAACTAGACTTATTACAGTCATTACAGGAGAATCTGATCCTGCCTAGCTTAGAAATTCAAGACTGTCTCTGGACCTTGGGATGTGTTTAGCTTCCCTTCAGTCTCCTGGGCTGCTTGGGGGAGGGGTGGATACCTGAACAAATTCAGGTTCTGTTTGGAAGAAGGAAGGAGGGGTGGAAGCTTGGTAGGGAATCATCAGTATACATGATCTAAGGATGACAATTCTTCAAATTGTAAATTAGCATAAATAACCTCTTTTACGGAATTCTGAGTTAAGAGAAGGAAAATCACTTTGTTTTTATAAACAATCATGTGGTATAAATAATACAAATATGAATACTTCAGTGTTATTTTTCCTTTGGATCAAATGAGTTATATCATGATGACTTATGAATTGACAAATCAAGGAAAAATTCTTCTTTTTCATGTTTAGTAATGTACTTTTGGGAAACTATGACAATTTACAAACCCTCAGACTGAACAATTTCTTTCTCAGAAAATTCATTTGAATTTTCCCTTTGAAACCTTCCAAATTCCTATCTAGGCAGCACTAATTTAGAGTGAGCTCTTCCTTCCCGCCTACTTATATAAAAGTTAATGGTGATTCACTGAAATCCTGCTATGCTGATCATGGTGATTAAGGAGGGAGTGGAGTGCTGGGAAGTGGGCATTTTCTCAAGATTAAAAAAAAAAGTTGATACTGAAAGGCAAATTGCTTATGGGTCTTAAAAGTCTCCCAGCATATTTGCAGCATTCAGTGCTATCCTCTCTGTATGGAGAAGGTAAGGAAATGCTAACTCTGGAATGCCTGGCATTCCATGATTTGGGATATTTGGAATCAATTCTATTTCCACTGTCAAGCATAGGTGTGCTGTGTTCAGTCACAGCCTGCTTGGTGGGCACAGCAGTGAGGGGTGCATTTCCAAGTGTGTGAAGTAATTCAAGGGGTATATGTTTCATGGAGAAGAAGTCATTTTCTAAGTAAATACAATCAAACAAACATCAAAGATGGGCTAGAGATGCAATGGCTGTATTCAAACGTTACTGTGTTTATTCCATGACTAATAAACATAGAAAGGAAATGGAAAACCTTGACAGATCTTAATGGGGCTCCTGAGTAGGACAGCTCCCGGCTGTGATGCTCTCACTTACCCACGCAGCCAACTCGAACTTTTTGTGTGCAGGGAAGAAAATAGCTCCTTTGAGGCAGAGGCGGCAGGGTTACTATACCCTACGGTGATACCCTCGCAAAAGCTTCTCTGCCACAGGAATGACAAGCTCACATAATATGACAAGAGGCTGGAAACATTTCTTTGGAGTTTGTTAACTGTTCAGAAGCCCTTCTGCAGAGATCCTCCTGGGTCCTCAGTCATATGATATAAAACCGAGGAGGGGATATAATTCTTTTAACATGTAGGCTAATACAATTTTATGGAGGATTTTGTTGTTGTTTAGTTGTTTTTTGTTTTTTTTTTTTGAAAGGACATCCAGAGAAAACAAACAGTTTACTGCTCCAGGACATTTCTCTCTTAAGTAACTTTTACATATATTATACAAAAACATTATTCATTTAGGAAGGGTGTCTGTATATATGCCTTACTAAAATGAGTTTCCCTTATATTACATGTCATAATTGGACATTTACCTGATCAAAACTTGGTTTTAACACCTCAGAATCTGGTTTAAAACGACCCCCCCCCCCCAATTGATACATCACCCTGACTTTTCTTTCTTGTTAATCTTCTAGAAAAAGCAGAACTCAGTACTTATTCTTTCCTTAAGCCACAGAGTTCTGTGTTCATACTTTCCACTTGTTCCCCCATTACTTTTCCATCCTTAATTTACAGGAGCCACATCATAAGCACCTGCTGACTTAGCCCTCCTTCTTATCTCTTTTATCTCCTGGATTCTGTGCCTGTCTCTGCTGGCTCTCTTCTCCTCCCACTAGCTCCTTTTTACTGGTCTCTGAGGGCTCCTCTTCCTTGGCCTGCACCATGTTCCACAGGATTTTCTTCTTCGCCTTCTGTTTCTCCATGTTTTCGTATTCCTCCTGATAGATCATCTTGCCCAAATTCATGCCTCTAACAATCACATCAATGCTTCCAGCTCCACTAAGTCACAGATCCTAATGTGAAGCTCTCCACTAGACACCTCTACTTCATGTCCCTCGGATGTGTCAAATTTAAGACAGCCAAATCTGAACTTGATATTTCCCCTCAAATTTGCCCTTCCCTAATTCAGAGATTAAAACTGCTATTTTCATAATCACTGAGTGACTAGAAACTGCAGTATCATCCTCCTTTTCCTCAACTCCCAATTCCAAGGCCTGAAGATTAGACCTGCTATACATCTTCCATATCCTCCCCTCTGCATTTCGGCATCTGTACTCAGGTTCTTACCACTCATCTAAATTTTGCAGTAATCTTATAACTTTTGTCCTAATTTGAGATCCACCTAAAAATGTAATTCATTCTCTACATTTTCGACACTGTGGCCAGAGTGACCTTTCTAAAATCCTTTTTAAGGATTTCCTTAAAAATCCTTAAATCCTTTTATTTCTTTATAGAAATAATTTTCTTCATAGTTTGCAAAGTTAAGTTCTTTATAATTCTTCACAGTTTTCAAAGTTAAATTCAAATTCTTATTAAGCATAAAAGGTCCTTCTTAAACTGTTTATTGAATACTAATCTCTCTTCTCTGATCACCAAAGACTCTTTACTTTTTCTAGGCACAATTAAATAGTTGTAATTCCCAACTATGCTCCCATTTATTCATACATGTAGATCACTATGGATGGAATAAAACTCTCCTTGACATGTTGAACTCACTGAACCTTTAAAACTCAGCTCAAGTGTCACCTCCCCTGGGAAGCTGTTTTGGATTCCTCATTCTGATTTATATTTTTCTCCTCTGAGTCATCTTGGTTTACTTTCCACTTTCCTTTTACTACCTAACAGTGATTTTTATTAACTCATGAACTCATGAAGGACAGGAACTGTCATTCACCTTTTTGTCAACAGCTCTTGGTATTCAATACATGTTTGCTTAATGAATGAATGAATGAATAAACCCAGGTGCTCTGAGGAAGACAAAAGACTTTTCTGCCTTATTCTATGCCCTAAATAATTAAAAAAAAATTTAATACTGAGTCAAGAAATTAGAAGACAATTTAAAAATGGAAGGGCATATAATTAAATATGGAAAGTTGGTATGGGCCACTTGTGTAGCAAAATAATATTATGAAATCCACTGCATTTTTCCTTTTCTTACTTAATTAAAAAAAATTTTGGTCTTTCTAACAATAAACTAAAGAAGATTGAAGTTTTGTGCTTTAGGGAAGGGAGGACACAAAGGCAACATCAAGAACAAAAAGTGCAATTCTTGGCTTTGAGTTCCAAAATAGGTCCTTGAAATTAGAGTCAACAGTTTTGAAAGCCAAAGAGCTTTTGATTCAGAAGAGCTGGGCATTTTGAGAGGAAAAAATATATATTTGTAAGTTGCAGTAGAGTCTGGAAGATTTAAAATGTATAAGTTACATCAAGAATATTATAGTAGGGAAAGCTACAGACTTGATGCAAAAGGACAGAAAGAAGAAATCAACACCTTTCTTGGGATAAAGGGTGGGGCTTAGAGAGAGACAGGCAGAAGAGAGGAGAGAAGCTAGACATGAATATGGGATGCCTGTTCTCTGTCACCCATCCAAGGTTGAACACTTTCAGAATTACATGACAGAAGATAAGTTGGTAGAGCCTGGGAAGCCTGTGCATATCAGAAAATCATGCCATCTGTGAGATAGTGTCCATGCAGATGGATCTGAGGTCAGGTTAAAGGATTTGAATTACCCCAACAAGAGGCAGGGAGACCAGCTGAGAGATTTCAGAGCCCTTTGTGGAAGGTCCACATGTACTGAGAGGGCTATCAGACTAGAAGTCATGGGAGGACCATGAATATCAGAGGAGGCCAACACAACAATACAGACCAAATGAAACCCCCAGAGTTCAGTGAGGAAAGAGGAGGCCTGCAGACCAATACCCTCCTTGGAACTCAGATCATCCATCACCCAAGAGAAAAAGAAGAAAAGGATGGAAAGGAAACTTGAATCAATAACCATGCTCACTGTTAATCAGCATTTGTGTCATTGAAGCACATGCTCTTTCTAAGATCTTTCTCTATATCTCCTTGTTTGATTTGAGTTTACTTGTTCAATGCTTCCCATATATTCTTTTGGATATTACCACTCTACTCTGTTTACATGGCTGCCTCTGCTACTAGTTTTTCTTAAAGGCAGAGACTCTTATCTTTCTATCCCCACTATTTACTATCACACAGCAATTTGTCAACAAATATTTATGGAATAAAAAAAAAGAAAGAATATATTGATCTGGAATATGGATAGTGGTTTGAATTAGTGATGTAGATTTCATGATGGCATATAGACAAGAGTAGACGCTATGGGAGTGGATGAAACTGCTAACGGATTATGCATTGAGTAAGAAGAGAAGATGGCTTATCATAGAAACACCAACACCAACACCAACGCTGAGAAACACCAACTCTTAGGGGTAAACAAAGAAAGAAGAGCCCATGAAAGAATGGTTGGTGAGAGAAAAGGAAATCAAGGAAGGGTATTATCCTGGAAGCCCAGGTAGAGAAAAATCCAAGAAGGGAGTACTCAACAGAGCCAAATAACAACTGGAAATAAATTAAAATAAAGGCAAAGAAATACCTATTGGATTTGATAATTAGGAGGCCATTGGTGACTTTTTCCAGTGACATTTTGGTGGCATCATGGGAGGAAGTACATTCAGAGTCAATTTTGTAGCTCAAATTTTTCCTATAGGTGGTTGCTGCACTGATATCTGGGAAATATGAGGCACCAACTTCAGCTTCCTGTTTAAGACGTTCTCTAATCCCACTTCAGCTGGGGACTTTGTTCTTTAGGAGTCTATTGGGGTTTCATTAATAATGCTTTTATATCCACATGGCTCTTTGATCTATTTTCAATGGTTAGAATTTAGAGAGGTCAGGTATATGATTATAACCTTCAAACCTCCCACAAGGTCAACTCCTTACTGAAAGTTATAAAGCCTAACCCAGAATTACTCAGAGCTCAAATAAACAGAGGTGGTTAAGTCACTCAAGGGAAACATATTAAGGTCAATTACAGCTCAATATGAGTAGGTTTATCAGATTTCTTTCCCCTGTGACCAAATAAGCAAGAAGTAGAACTTGTTCCAAAGTGTGGGGATAAAGGTGGGGGTGTACCCGGAGGTTGATGGAGAGCAGAGAAGCCAGGAACACAGATAACCTGTGCCTATTTCCCTGAGAGTTAGTTAAGTCTGGACATGTTTCTTGCATGTAAACTATTTGATTTATACAAATACAATTCAACAAATATTTCTTCAGTACTGTTATCTGTCAGGCACTATTTTAGGAACTGAGAAAATAAAAAATAAACAGGATGGCATTTGTCCTCAAGGAGTTCACAGACTAGTAGCTAAGAAAACATACAAAATTACCATATGATTTTAAAGGTATTATAAGAGTGGTACCTACAAAGTGGGATGGAGACACAGAGAGAGCACTGCCGTTAGCCTGGGAGGGAGGTACAAACGGGAATGCTGCAGGTTGATAAGAACAGAGTGCAAACAAAGCAGAGGGGAGAAAAATCTTTTGGTTTCTAGAAAAATCTATAGAATTATATGTTCTAAACCTTGTAGGGCAACGAGTTCTGGGCTATTAAAACCTATTCAGAGAGGCAATTATTCCTGTAATTACCTCTAACTTTATGGCCTTATAATTCACTTTAAGCCCTCTCCTTTCTCTTTTTTCACAGAGGAAAAAAGTGGGAACAGACAGTTAACATGGTATTTACATTTCTGTTAGAAGTGTCTCCCAACAATTCTGTTATCTTCCAGAAAACAAAACAAAAAACTCCCCAAATCACTTTATCCCAATGCACACCCATTCATCATTTAGTCTTTTTGTTTTAAAATGAATTCTAATTTACCTCTAGTGAAAGGCTCCCAAGGGGGTTTAGCTCCAGTGAACATTAAACAGTTTTACCTGATGGGCTTAAGGGATGGAAGAAGATGTACAAGAAATCAGCAAGAACATTCTTTGATAAAACTAGTCCTAATCAAAATTCTTAAGATTTGGAAAGGGCATCATGTTTGTCTTACTGCCAGGGGACTCTCTTATTTCCTGTTTCAACTAAGTAACTTAGGAATGGTTATTTCCACAGTATTTCTCCCCATACTAGGCACTAAATCTCAACTTATCCCAAACTGTGTTTCCAAGAGGGTTCAATAAGCACCCGAATTCTTTAGCAGAATTAAAGTTCTTACAGTTTTCCTGAGGTACATTTCCAGCTTGCTTTTGTTTCTATTACATCTTCCCTTGATGAGATATAATTATATATATATATATATATATATTTCTTACAATATACTAAATTGGTAATTACTATGGAATCTGTATTCAAAAATTCACAAAAATATTGAGAGACAGAGAATAAAAAGTGAGTATGAGATAACTTTAGAAATAGAAAGGACTATAAGGACTATTTATTGGTAAGGCAAGACTAAGGTTCTATGGCTTTCCCAAGGTCAAGTAGCTATTTACCAGCAGAGCTGAGAAGAACCAGCTGAAGGAACCAGGTCCCCTGCCAGCTACATCATAGGTAGGGATGCCTACTACACAATGCTAAGGGCAGCATTCACACAGAATGGCAACAACACACCCTGAATGTACAGCAGGGACCAGGCCTGGAACCAACCCCAGTGGGGACTTGGATGAGTCCTGTAACACAGTGGCCTCGAAGCCACCAGAAATCCATCAATTATTTCATTATTATGTTTAAGATGCCTTGCTTTAAAAAAAAAAAAAAAATCAAGGTGGGAGATATTCTGCCAGTTCTGGTTCCTCAAGAGAAGTGGGAGGTCTCAAGATTTACCAGTACACCTCACCATAATAACTCGATTTAAAAGTGTTTTTCTCACTGCTGTTCTGCTCAGTATCAGTGGCTTTCGGAAAGATCCTACTGAGTCATACTTGTAGGATTTATATAGCATAAGCCTTCTAAATGGTCTGATAAAGCAGAATAGAAAATAAAGGCAGCCTTCCTCCTCCACCCACATTAAAAAATAATCCACAAGTTTTAGGAAAAATCCCGGCTCTAGCTAAAATCCTTGAAGACCTGTGAAGACTCCGCGTTCTCCTCCCCACCATTACCCAGGAATTTGTGCAGCAGCGGCTTGAAGAATTTAAATTCGAGGCAGCCATCCTCATTTATGCTGTTGTTTGAGCGACATGGTTCATACTACACACCCCAGTGGCTGCCCCCACCAAACATAACATATAACGGTTGTTTTTATAAAGAGTTTGGAGATTTATGTAGCTAAAGGAGGTAATAAAGTGTGACAAAATCATAATACTAAATGTTAGCTCATTATCTGAAGCCTTGGTCCACCTCAAGGAGGAGAACATCAGCAGGGGGCAGGAACAATGAAGATGAAGATGATGCAAATCATTAAAGAAAACCATTTGCTGCCTCAACTGCATAATAAAGCCGATCCAGCCGGCTGTAGCCCTACATTCACAGTAAACCTAATGAATTTTCTGCTGAATGAATGCAATGGCATTCAGACCAATGTAATGCATTGTCTTTGGTGTGAGGTCCATTACAAGAAAAAGGATGTGGGATCTATGGGGTTTCTGCTGTTGATATTTTGTGATTTTTAGCAGAGGGTTTATGTTTTAACTTGGACCCAGCGGGTGCAGTTTATTAGGATAAATTCCTCCATTAACTGTCAGTCCTCAATATCTAAATGTCTTTGTGAACACAGCGTCCAGATTTGACCTCAGAGGCAGCAGGCGGTGGAGAGGAGGCATGCCATCTGCTGGTGTTGAGTGCCCTACCACAGACGCACAGGCAATCAGTGTGCTCATCTTCCATTCTGGAGACTTCGGGGCCAGCCAGACTATCTGAAGATAATATGCCCTCTTATATGCACCGTTCAGCCTGAATGGTAGCCTTCTGGGTATCCTGATTCCCCACCCAAATCCTTTTCCCCCTTAAGGAGCGTGTCCTCCCAGGACATCCGTTATGGGGTAAGCATGAGAGGGGCCCCTGTGCCCCTCTGGACTAGCCTTGCCTTCCAGCATGGCATATTAGCCAAATGGGTTTCAAATTGTTTTCACTGGTCTTGCCCCACAATTCTCCATCTAGGTGCTCGGCCACCTCCATTCTGCAAATGCCAGGCACATGTGCAGCACAGACCTAGCAAAATCTACCACGTGCCATATGAAACAGTTGGCTCTTTTTGTCAATTCTGTCGGGCAAATACCAAATGGAGCACGGAGCTTCTTTTTTATGAAGCAAAGGCCCTCCTGGCACACAGTTCTTTCCTCCTCTGTTAAGACCTTCTCCCTCCTCTCTGTTCTTCTCCATCCTTCCATCTCCAAACACTTCCCAGGACCATGCCCATCCAGCCCCCAGGGCCAGCCTCTCAGGAGTTCTCCCAGCCTTACTCAGCAGCAAGAACCACTGGGAACAGTTCTCTGTTTTCTGCTGAATTCTTATTGTGCAGCAAGGACATACTACTTGGTTGGCTAATTTTCTTTTTCTATATAGACACCTTGAGTTCAGTGTGCTAAAACTCTGGAAAATGGGACCTTGTCTAGTTTGTCATTCTCTCTCCCTATAGAATACTGCACAAAGACTTCAAAGAACAGTATTTCTCTATTGATTAAGATAGAGAAAAAAACCATGATAACAGTCCTCAATCTCACTTTGAAAAGAGCAAATGTGATCCTCAATTCTAGTTTTGCCCAGGTTTGTATTTTAGAGATGAGCCTCTGGCTAGAAGCCAAAGGGCACATTTCTCCAGGGATCACTAGAAGATGGCTTATAAAAATGAACAGCAGAAGGCTTTTTGAGTGAGGAGTAAAAAAACGAAGGAAGGATGGAGGGAAGGAAGGAAGGGAGGAAGACAGGGAGGGAGGGAGGGAGGGAGGAAGGAAGGAAAGACTACACCGTAGCATGGGCCCGCAGAGCTAGAACTTCAACTTAATGCTTCCAATATTTTTTCATATACCAGAAATTCACTGTTCAATGGAAACTTATGGTGTGAATCTTTCTTTCTTTCACTTTGTTGTTGTTGTTGCTGTTTGGATGGTAGGGATAGAGAAGAGAGAGGATCTGGTGGCGAGGGTGGAGGGTGGGGGAGGTAGGAGAAGAAGAAGGGGAAATTACTGTTTTCAGAAAGATTTGCAGTAGATGAGGGGTTCTCCCCTCCCTTTTCCTTTACTTTTTAAGTTTTGCTATTAAAAGATGCATTTTACAGCATCCCTATTTTCCAGCAGTTATGTCCTTTGATGGAAACATGTTCTGATGTTTATAGTCATTAAGTCTGTCAGTGGGTAAATTCAGTGTTCAATTTAGAGACAAAGCCATGAGACCAAACCCACCACTTTTTATTGGAAATGTCAGGACTAAGGAAGAGAGGCAATTCATTAATTTTAAGCCTATATGGATGGAGCAGTTTGCTCTTTTTTGTCTGTTCGGTATAATTCCAGAGCAGAACTGCTGTGTGTACCTCTGCTACTAGAACGGTCCAAGCAACCCGGGAGCTTGCTCATCAATTTTAGTTAGAATCAACAGAGCCCCAAGACATGGTTAAGAAACTCAAGGTTTTCAGTGATGATAGCTGAAAAGGAAAACAAATGACGGGGCCTACTCTTCTCTGTTTCCACACTGCTGGGAGGAGGACAAATAATGTTTCCTGCCAACAGAATGTGATGTACCAGTGACTTCTCTCCAGCCCAGCTTCAGCTCTCAGGCCAGCCCTCTGTTCACTGAAAGGCACTTGTGTACCGACATAACGGTGCTCACGGTTAAAGGGCACTGGATCACTTCAGACATTTCACAGTACTAAATACACTGTTAGGCAGAACTGAAATTGAGGTGACCTCTACAATTCCCAGCTCGGAAATATATTAGCCACTGAATAATTACCTCACATCCTAGACACATTTTGGTATCTTTTAGCCTGGCACTGGAAACTGAAGGCAAAAAGGGAACAAGCAAATACGGAGGGAGCATTTGTTGAGTTCAGCATGGTGCCGAGTCGTTTACCAGTTTATTTAATTCTCACCAAATCCCACTGAAAGATGAGTTTTTATGCTTCTTTTACAGAAGTGGAAACTGAGGGTCAGAGGGGTAGAAGAACTTTGTAACCCTACAAGAAAGTGGTGTGGCCAGGAAAGATGCCTGAAAAGCATCCCTCCAGGGAAATCTGTTCGTTAATAGACAAAAGAGAAATCTGATCAGTATATTTTTTCTTCTTTTCTTACTTCCATTTTCTTTCTGGCTACATGAAGAACAATGATACCTACTTCAAGCATTTGTTACAAGGCATAAATGAAATAGCTCATGCTATCTCTATGTTTGTAGTTCCCTCTGCCTGACGTTTTTGCATAGCTGACTCCTTCTCTTCCTTCTTGTCTCAGCTTAAATGTCATTGTCTCCAAGAAGCCCTCCCGGGTTACCCATCTAAAGCATCCTCAGCCTCTTGGCTTGCTATCACATCTCCTCTTATCATCTTCATAGCACCTATCACAATTTGTAACGATCTCATTATTATCCATCTTCCCACAGAATGAAGCCTCCTTGAAAAAAGGACTGTTTCTATGTTGCTTATGCTCTACGCCTAGGGCTTAGCACAGTGCCTGGCATGCAGTTGCTGCTCAGAAATACTGGTTGAGTGAGAGCATGAATGAATAATAAATCACCTAGACATTCAGAGCTACTAAATACACAGAAGTTCTCTTCTATTTCCTCTGACAGTTTCTGGGTTCACTTCCGTTCGACCTCATTTTTCATCATGGTGACCAGTGATCCTGAACCATGTTACACTGAGATCCAACTGAAGCAGGAGAGGAACGCTAGCCTTGCTCCTGCTCTGTAGCAAAAGGACTTGGGCTGTTTTTCTCTTGTTATGGAAAAGAGGCCTTTCTATTTTGGGCCTGAGTGGAGAAAATGTAAGTGGGTAGAAATCGAAGATCTGGTAACTCCTGTGTCTATAGAAGGGTTGAGAGACTTAATGATGGGAGGGAAGAAATGGCTCCTATTGTACAAAGAAACTTGCCCTGACGGTCCCCCATCTTCCTTAGAAAGCTTCTGAAATGCTTCTCCATGGTGCCAGTCTGCCCTTAGCTTGCAGGTCATAGCAACAGTCAAAAGCCTTCCTTGGATACTGAACTTCTAAACTTAGGTTCTTCCCTCAAGACTTGGATCTATCCAGAGCTCAGATGGGGAAGGGAGGGTTGCCTGTTCTCAGACTGAGGAGTGAGAGGAGGCCCTCACGTGCTTTCAGCTGGGCTCTGCAAATTCAAAGTCAAGTGGGGGTGAAAATGGATGGTCTGACCACCTCATTAAAGTGTCTGCCAAATTTTAAGCTACAAGGCTTTCTCCATGAAAGTCATCTTCTCTTTTACTTAGGTAACCTTTCAATAATTACAGCACAAAGCATTGCTCAAATGTTCGTGGTCCCTGTGAAGCTTTCCCTGGCTTTCCCAGGCACATAGAAGAGCTCTCTGATTTCCTGCACCACCATCTCTGTGCCTTTTACAGGACTGACTTACTTTGTGTAATACTCACATTCTTATGCGTCTTGGACTAGTTTATGGTTCCGTGGAGGTAATGTGTTTCATACATTTTTGCATCCTTCAATCAAGATCCCAGTATCTTGTCAGATGCTAGGAATATAGCAAGTGCACAATATATAGTTATAGGATATGTATTTGAATAGTAGAATTTTGGAGCTAAAAGGGATGCCAACTAGTGGTTTGGTATTTTACAAAGCCCAAAGATGAAGTTATTGCCTCAGGTGGCTACAAAGTAGCAAATGGGAGATACTCTGATAAATATTATTTATTACTTGGAACTAAATCAGCATGATAAAGACTTCCCAAAAGTTTTAAAATCTAAAGCAATTCGAAATACTTTCTATCAAATTTTAATGTTTAGATTTAAAAAAAACTTTCACAGGGTTTCAAAAGATCATGTTTTATACTTCTGAGAATTTGTCAAATAATGATTGTCCTATAAATGTGTTAGTTTTTCTATAATCCTTGAAAATACCTGCTTGATAAATTCTAATTTGGGTTAATATTCACTACTTTATATTTACATATGTTGATAAAATGTTGACCAGATATTAGGTGTATAGACTATATTAGATAAAATTTGAAGTGAGATCACTTCTAGTTTTAAAATGCTATGCATCTGTGAGATCTTCTATGTTGATTCCATCTTAGTGAGCTTTTATTGGCTGCTTAAAATATTCCAAACATTATGTGCCGGACACTGTACCAGTTACTGGGGAAATAAATAATACACTTTATTTATTTATTTTTGCGGTACGCAGGCCTCTCACCATTGTGGCCTCTCCCGTTGCGGAGCACAGGCTCAGCGGCCATGGCTCATGGGCCCAGCCGCTCCGCGACATGCGGGATCCTCCCGGACCGGGGCACGAACCCGTGTCCCCTGCATTGGCAGGCAGACTCTCAACCACTGCGCCACCAGGGCAACCCAATAATACACTTTAATAAATAAGATAGACAATCCCAGTCCTCAAATTACTCACAGTCTAATAGCGGAGTCAGGCATCAAAACAAACAAACAAAAGATTATTTTAATGAGTGCAGCTGTACAATGGAGGCATGTACCTAATACTGTGAGAACACAAAGAAGGGAATAATAACCTGCCTGGGAGGAGTTAGAGAATGCTGTCTTCTAAATAACATTTTAAATAAATTGGAGTTGGAAGTTGAGGATCAAGAACTTATCATAAATTAACTCAGAGTAAATGAAAATATTTGTCTTGCTGAGAAAAAAATAGACGAGAGGAAAGCCTGCAAAAATCAAGGTAGTATCTCAAGGTGATGAAACAATTTATTATATTCTTAATCTCCAGGTAGTGTGGTCTTGAATTATAGGGACTTCATTTAAAAGTGCATGATGGATTTAATGGTATTAAATGAATAATTCAAAGTAAATACTTGCCACTTGTATTTTCTTTTCCTGATAGATGGGAAACCATATTGCCTATATTTAGGTTTTTCTTGTTTGATGTAACTAATCAAAGAATTAACCTTTTCTTAAATAGACAGTGTTACGGGTTGAATTCACATGTTGAAATTCTAAGCATCAGTACCTCACAATGTAACCTTATTTGGAAATAGGGTTGTTGCAGATGTAATTTATTAAGATGATGTCATGCTGGAATAGGGTGGACCCCTAATCCAATATAACTGGGGTCCTTTGATAAAAAAGGGGAAATTTGGACACAGACATGCACACAGGGAGAAAGCCATGTGAAGATGAAGGCAGAGATTGGGGTGATGTTTCTATAAGCAGAGGAATACCAAGGATTGTCAACAAACCACCATAAGCTAGGTGTTATGGACTGAATGTTTTTGTCCCTCCTCCTGCATCCAAAATTCATTTGTTGAAATCCTAACACCCAAGGTGATAGTACAGTATTAGGAGGTGAGGCCTTTGGGACCTTGAAGAGATCCCTTGACCCTTCTACCATGTGAGAAGGCAGCCATCGTTTATGAACCAGTAAGTAGGCTCTCACCAGACACTGAATCTTCCAGTGTCTTAATCTTGGACTTTCCAGCCTCCAGAAGTATGAGAAACAAATTTCTGTTGTTTATTAGCCACCCAGTCTATGGTATCTTGTTATAGCAGCCCAAAGAACTTAGACACTAGGGAAGAGGCATGGAATAAACTCTTCCTCACAACCCTCAGAAGGAACCAACCCTGCTGACACCTCAGTCTTGGACTTTTAGCCTCCAGAACTGTGAGACAATAAATTTCTCTTATTTAAGCAACTCAGTTTGTGGTAATTTGCTACAGTAGCTGTAACAAACTAATACTAAGACTATAAATTCTTTTTAGGGACATGGTGAAGGACAATAAAAATTTTAAACTGGATTCTATACAATACTGGAACATTAACTCAATTGAGAAAAAAATTTAAAGGAGTTAAGAAAGTACTACTACTTTTCCAGTTTTTCTACCTAGTAACTCCCTAAAAGCATTCAAATATATAACATATACTTTTTTAAAATTTTAATTTTAGGTCAGTCTAGCATTTGGCTAGAGAATTAAATACAGTTTTTATATCTCTTCCTGCTAGGTTCTTGGAAAGCTACTCTTGTGGTTGTGTGTGTGTTATTCTTTGGAAACTTAAGTCTGTGAGGGCTTTGAGCTCTCAAAATAATTGGCTTTTACAAAGTAAATTTTTCTTTAACTTTTCCTCCTAAGGTACAATATCGACCATTATTTCAAACAAATAAACTTTGAGGATGTGGAACAATAGAAAGAGCACTGAACTGGCTGTCTGGAGACCAAGTGTCTAGCCTCAGTTTTGGCCCTAACAAACTGTGTGGCATTGGACCAGTGCTTAATTTTCAAATAGCTACCAGATCAAGAAAAACTTGGGTCAGAGTAGCTTTTGATATTGGCCATGACCCGCAGTTTGCAAAAATTTCTATTGGAAGTGGATATGCTTCAAAACGAGAAAGAACTAACAGAAAGCTCATAAGAAAGGCACTGCAAATCGATATCATCAGCAAGGAAAGTAAATGATGGCGAGAAAAATATCCCTTTATTTTCTTCATTTTAACAAAAGAATCCCTGCTTATCATTTCCCCCTCCTCAGTGTACAAAGGCAACCTTAAAATATGAGTTAACAAAAGCAAATGATTCAAAGCTAGTATTTTGTTGTCTTTAAAGTTACAGCAGTATCAGATGATTTTATAGCCTACTGGGGCCAGAAAAATCACTTGGAAGCAGAGTGTACCTAAGTGAGCAAGTTGTACTACATAAAGTGGCAAATGATCTTAGACAATTACAGAAACCTTTATATATCAATCAGTACCCTGGAGACAGCCGATAATGTTGTCTTATACTGCTAAAACTGTCAGCAATAAGATGTGAGGAAAACCCAAACCAGAACGTTTAACAAATTATGAGGTTCTGAAAAAGAGCAGAAACCTCTGTGGTAATGGCTTACATTAACAATACAGCTGCCTCTTCAAGATCCCCAAGTCATAAAACACTTAACAGTGAGGAACTGAAAGAAAAACATGTGCACACTACAAGGAAACCAAGATCAGGAGAAACTGCCTTCGTATGGGAGTATGGTGGCTGCCAAACACAATGTTGGAGACTGGCAGTCCCCAATGTGGAAACAGACTCAACCATAACACACTCATAGGTAAGGGCCACAAGTGGGCCTCATCATCTCATCCACATAGCATGGTACCTAAAGGTGGTTCAAATTGGGATGTCTGGGTTTGAACCACTAGCTGCGATGACATAAGCAAGTAGCTCAATTTCTTTATATGTCAAATATGGATGACAGCAGCAGTGAAATATTATATAATACCCATATAATCCATCATATAGGCTGTTGAGAAGATCAGATTAGTTTACGTAGGTAAATCACCTCGAAGAGTGCCTGGTTATTGAATATCCAATAAATGTTAGCTTTACTACTTCTGCTCCTATTGCTACTACTAGACAATGTCCTTGTCAAATAAAACAAGACCATTTTTTTCCCCAAAGATTCAGATAAAACCAAAAAGAATAATGGCAAATAAATTCAAGAGTTGTTATTTAGGTTCAAGTCCCTATGCTTCCACTTTGTTCATGTATTAATTTTGATTTATACAACAAATATTTATTGAACATGGTGCTAGGGCAGTGTGCTACATACTTGGGTTCCAACAATGAATAAGATACATAGTCTCTAAACCCAAAGGCATCACAGCCTAGTAGGAGAGTAGACAGACAGAATTCTGAGGAGTTATGTTTGAGCCACGTGGAACATACAGAGGGAGTACAAAGAGTGAGGAGGGAGGAACACTTGGTCCAGATTGAGTGGGTGGGGTGATGGTCAGGTGTCATTCCCTAGAGGTGACATCTGAAATAAAATGTGAGGCAATACTGGATTAGTTAGAATAAAGATGGCCAGTCAAATTGGGTAATACCCAGAACACCTTGGTTTCCTTCGTATCACCGACAAAGAGCCTAATGTATGTTTTTTTTTTAATTAATTGTTTTTGGTTGCATTGGGTCTTCGTTGCTGTGCGCAGACTTTCTCTAGTTGTGTTGTGCGGGCTTCTCATTGTGGTGGCTTCTCTTGTTGTGGAGCACAGGCTCTAGGTGTGTGGGCTTCAGTAGTTGTGGCACATGGGCTCAGTAGTTGTGGCTCGCGGGCTCTAGCAGGCTCAGTAGTTGTGGCGCACGGGCTTAGCTGCTCTGCGGCATGTGGGATCTTCCCGGACCAGTGCACAAACCTGTGTCCCCTGCATTGGCAGGCGTATTCTTAACCACTGTGCCACCAGGGAAGCCCCTAATGTATGTTTCTAAAGTTCATGCCTACTTTTGTTTTTTCTTCTATTGGTGGTTGCTTATGGGATCTTTATGTGTCATGATTTTATATTTGCTCTTTCAAAGGAAATATTACTTTTAATGATTACAGCATATATTAGTAAAGAGTAATTTGCTTCAGTCATACTTATGTAAGGTCTTTTTGGATGCATGAAATCCTATAGGGCCTCGGGTTGACCACTACTGACCAGTAAATCAGAAAATTTTCTAGACTTAGAGCCCTAGGGCAGAGCTACTCTGGGCACCAGTGTATAACTGGGTTTTTGCTATGCCACGGTCAGGCAGGAGGTAAAAGTGATGATGCTTGCATCCACTGTGAAAGGGAGAGAAAAAAGATAGGGAAAAGGAAACAGTATGAGCAGATGGGATGCTAATGAGAGACAATAGATGATGTATTGTGAGAAGTCTAATATTGTCCTGCTCAGTATGCCATTGGAGGAACAATCTAAACCAGAGAGAGGAAACAGTTCCTTTCTGAAAATGAGGAGAGGTAATCTCAGAAAAAGTCCCCAACACCAATAAGCAGAAATCAAGATTTTGTCATGAAATTGACCAACATTTATCTTAACACGTACTTATGACAGAGACATTTTAGAAACTCCTTAAGAAATTTTCAGTGGAAGCCTACAAATAGTGAATAGGTTTTCTGTTTTTCAATTCAGCTTTCTTCTTTTGTAACCCACCTTTTAAAAACTGTGCAACAGACAGGATCTTCAAAGAACAGAATTCTGTCCTACCCTAGTTCTGCACATAAAAAATAGCAAAGAACATTTTTATTCCTTCTTGAGTTGTGACTCTCAAAATGCATTTCCTTAATTCCAAGAGTCCACCAAACATTTGATAATTTAAACATTTGGTTTAAAAATATGCAAACAGACTAGGTTTCATTTCTTAGAAATCAAGAGCACTTGAAGAACAAATAGAGAGAGATGCAAAGAATGCCTGAGCATAGTAGATATTTCATTCCTCTTAAAACCACACTTCACTTGCTCAATGAAAAAAAATGTCCTTTTATTTTTAAAACCTCTTTCAAGCTGAAATTACCTATGTCCAAGCCATAGCCTAGAGCAAAATTTTACAGCTGAGTAACAAACCTTTTAAAACTTAGGTTTATAATGTAAATGCTGTCCAAGAGTTAATTACAGTGGGCTCCAATAGGGTATCATTTTTTTCATCAGCTTGGAGTTTGGAGACAACACCATCTTGAGGTGACCATATTTATCCCGAACTTCAAACTCTATAATTTCATTTTGTTGGGTTGTATGGCAAAAGCCAGTGAGCAGGGCCCTTCTTTCTTTACTTTATAGGCTCCGTTTGCCCAAAGGTTTCAGAAAAGAAAAGTTCCTGTAAGAGAAGTTGGCATCAATAACAGTTTTAAATTAGGACGGCCAAAGGGCAAAAAAGATGTCCTGCTTGCTCTTAAGGGAGAAATCACGTGTACACTCTTAAGAAGGACAAAATTTAATAAAAGTTTAAATCTTAGCTGTCTTTAGACTTCTTTTAGGACTTTGACAGGGTAGGGTTTACTCTTCCTAGGAGGTCTGTTTTCTGAAAGAACACCTGGCACTTCATCAACAACTGTAGAATTTAGCCTGAGACCTAAGAGACTGGGCGAGATATTTACCAACATTCTGTCCTAAGCTAGTGCTTCTCAAATACTAGAATCACCTGAGGGAATTAAAAAAAAAAACAAAAAACATCTGCCTGAGTCCCAACATTGGAGTTTCAGATTCAATTAGCGTAGAGTGTAGCCTAAGGGTCAGGAGACTTAAAAGCTCCCTAGTGGATTTTAAGGGGCAACCAAGACTGCTCTATGTCCTTCTACTAAATGGGGAGACCATGGACCAGCAGCTCAGCATCACCTGGAAGCTTATTAGAAAGGCAGAATCTCAGGCCCCACCCCAGACCTGATGAATCAGAATTTTAACAAGATCTTCAGGGATTTGTTTGCACACTAAAGTTTAGGAAGCACTGTCTTTTACTACTACCACCCCAAATAACCTCCTGACAGTCTGAGAGTCAGTCTTACAAGAATTCCAAAGTACTCACTAAAAATATGACCTGCCTTACATTCTATGAAATAAAAATAGTAGATAGGGAGTGTTCTTCATCTGATTAGGAGTTGGAAGAGAACAGCAGGATAGGACTGAGATGGGTGTCTCGAAAGCTTTCTGAGCTCTGGATACAGGACAGATACAGAGCCAGAAAGTAGGACAATGGGAGGGAGGGGAGAAGGGAAGGGAAGCCAGTGGCTGAAACGAGTTATGACTCATCAATGTTTATAAAGTACCAGTCATTACATATTTTGAAAATCATCTCTGTTTTTCTGTTTTGCCCCACCTCCAGAGCACTCCTTGTGATTACCTTAAATATGCCAGGCTCTTTCCATCACAGGATCTTTGCACTAGATTTTGCCTATGCCTGGAATGCCCTTCTCCAAATCTTTGCATGGCCAACTACTCCTTAGCATACAGATCTCAGCTTGTCACTTCCACAGCAAACCCTTCCTTGACTACCAATTCTAAAGTGCCCACCCAGCATTTTATAACATCTTCCTCATTTTAATTCTCTTCATTGCACATCTTATATCTAATAACTTTCTTATTTGTTGGCTTATTCTCTCTCTTCACTCTTTAAAATTTATACTTCAGGTTAATAGGGACCTTGTCTTATCCAGTGCTGTATCTGCATTCACTCACTCATTCAACTGGTATTTACTATTTATTGGCCATCTATAATGTGCAGGTACAGTTCTAGATGCTGAGGATAGAGTACTTTTAACAGTGCCTGTCCTATAGTAACTGTTCAATAACTATTTATTGTCAAATTAACTCATACTCTTCTAAATACAAACATTTTTTAAAAGGCCATTATAGGCTATTGAAAGTGCTCTGAACTGGAGAATTGCAAATGCAGTTTCTAGCTACAGAGAGTTCATATTCTACGATAAACAATAGACATATATACACCTAACAATAAATACAACCTGAAAAGCACTGAAGTAGCCTTCAGAACAAAAACTATGGGCATGAGAGGGGTGAGTCAAGAATTCTACTTAGGAAAGTGTTGAGGGGAAACAGTCTTTGGGGACAAATTCAAGAGGAGGGGACACTTCTAGTGTACTTCGAAAGGTAAACCAGGTGGCACTAGGCAGAGAAATGACAGAACATTCTAGTCAGAGGACCAGGCTATGCAAGAAATGTTAAAGAAAATGAAATGGGTGAAGAGGCTAATGGAGCTGGAGGGAAAGTTACATTCAGGAAGAAAGTGCCAGAAATAATGCTGGAAAGTCATATGGGTCCCAAATGTGAAAAGTATATCATCAATGATATTTTGATTTGGTGTACCTTTATGAAAAATAATTTAGTTGTATGTATCAGGAATTTTTAAATTATTCATTCTGTTTGACTCAGTATTCCCACTTTCTAGAATTTATTTAAGGAAACAATCACATATCTGGACAATAACTTATGTTTAAGAATGTCTATGGGCCTGTGGTCACCTAAGTGGGAAGGAAATCCAAAAAAGAGGGGATATATATATATACGTACAGCTGATTCACTTTGCTGTGCAGCAGAAACTAACACAATGGAGATTGGTTCAAGATGGCGGAGTAGAAAGATGTGCTCTCACTCCCTCTTGCAAGAACACCAGAAACACAACTAATTGCTGAACAATCATCGACAGGAAGACACTGGAACTCACCAAAAAAGATACCCCACATCCAAAGACAAAGGAGAAGCCAAAATGAGATGGTAGGAGGGGTGCAATCACAATAAAATCAAATCCTATAACTGCCAGTTGGGTGATTCACAAACTGGAGAACACTTATACCACAGAAGTGCACCCACTGGAGTGAAGGTTATGAGCCCCACGTCAAACTTCCCAATCTGTGGGTCTGGCAACAGGAGGATAAATTCCTAGAGAATCAGACTTTGAAGCCTGGCAGTATCTGACTGCAGGACTTCGACAGGACTGGGGGAAACAGAGACTCCACTCTTGGAGGGCCCACACAAAGTAGTGTGCAAATTGGGACCCAAGGGAAGGAGCAGTGACCCCATAGGAGACTGAACCAGACCTACCTGCTAGTGTTGGAGGGTCTCCTGCAGGGGCAGGAGGTGGCTGTGTCTCACTGTGAGGACAAGGACACTGGCAGCAGAAGTTCTGGAAAGTACCCCTTGGCATGAGCCTTCCCAGAATCTGCCATTAGCCCCACCAAAGAAACTCCCATAAGCTTAAGAGCTGATTTCTCAGCAGAAACTCTACAAAGCAGAGGGAGTGGCATGATATACTTAAAGTGATGAAAGGGAAGAACCTACAACCAATATTACTGTACCTGGCAAGGATCTCATTCAGATTCGATGGAGAAATCAAAAGCTTTACAGACAAGCAAAAGCTAAGAGAATTCAGCACCACCAAACCAGCTCTACAATAAATGCTAAAGGAACTTCTCTAAGTGGAAACAAAAGAGAAGAAAAGGACCTACAAAAACAAACCCAAAACAATAAAGAAAATGGTCATAGGAACATACATATCGATAATTACCTTAAACGTGAATGGATTAAATGCTCTAACCAAAAGACACAGGCTTCCTGAATGGATACAAAAACAAGACCCATACATATGCTCTCTACAAGAGACCCACTTCAGACCTAGGGGCACATTCAGACTGAAAGTGAGGGGATAGAAAAAGATATTCCATGCAAATGGAAATCAAAAGAAAGCTGGAGTAGCAATATTCATATCAGATAAAATAGACATTAAAATAAAGAATGTTACAAGAGACAAGGAAGGACACTATATAATGATCAAGGGATCAATCCAAGAAGAAGACATAACAATTATAAATATATATGCACCCAACATAGGAGCACCTCAATACATAAGGCAACTGCTAAAAACTATAAAAGAGGAAATCGACAGTAACAAAATAATAGTGAGGGACTTTAACACCTCACTTATACCAATGGACAAATCATCCAAACAGAAAATTAATAAGATAACACAAGCTTTAAATGACACAATAGACCAGATAGATTTACTTGATATTTATAGGACATTCCATCCAAAAACAGCAGATTACACTTTCTTCTCAGGTGCACATGGAACATTCTCCAGGATACATTACATCTTGGGTTACAAATCAAGCCTCAGTAAATTTAAGAAAATTGAAATCATATCAAGCATCTTTTCTGACCACAATTCTATGAGATTAGAAATGAATTAAAGGGGAAAAAATGTAAAAAACACAAACATATGGAGGCTAACCAATACGTTACTAAATAACCAAGAGATCTCTGAAGAAATCAAAGAGGAAATCAAAAAATACCTAGAGACAAATGACAACGAAAACATGACAACCCAAAACTTATGGGATGCAGCAAAAGCAGTTCTAAGAGGAAAGTTTATAGCAATACAAGCCTACCTCAAGAAACAAGAAAAATTTCAAATAAACAATCTAACCTTACGCCTAAAGGAAGTAGAGAAAGAAGAAGAAAGAAAACACAAAGTTAGTAGAAGGAAAGAAATCATAAAGATCACAGTAGAAATAAATGAAATAGAAACAAAGAAAGCAATAGCAAAGATCAATAAAACTAAAAGCTAGTTCTTTGATAGCTGGTTCTTATCAAATAAAATGGATAAACCTTTAGCCAGACCCATGAAGAAAAAGAGGGAGAGGACTCAAATCAATAAAATTAGAAATGAATAAGGAGAAGTTACAACAGACATCGCAGAAATACAAAGCATCTTAAGAGACTACTACAAGCAACTCTATGCCAATAAAATGGACAACCTGGAAGAAATGGACAAATTCTTAGAAAGGTATAAACTTCCAAGATTGAACCAGGAAGAAATAGAAAACATGAACAGACCAATCTCAAGTAATGAAATTGAAACTGTGATTAAAAATCTTCCAACAAACAAAAGTCCAGGACCAGATGGCATCACAGGTGAATTCTATCAAACATTTAGAGAAGAGCTAACACTCATCCTTCTCAAACTCTTCCAAAAAATTGCAGAGGAAGGAACACTCCCAAACAAATTCTATGAGGCCACCATCACCCTGATACCAAAACCAGACAAAGATACTACAAAAAAAGAAAATTACAGACCAATATCACTGATGAATATAGATGCAAAATTCCTCAACAAAATACTAGCAAACAGAATCCAACAACACATTAAAAGGATCATACACCATGATCAAGTGGGATTTATCCCAGGGATGCAAGGATTCTTCAATATATGCAAATCAATCAATGTGATACACCATATTAACAAACTGAAGAAGAAAAACCATATCATCATCTCAATAGATGCAGAAAAAGCTTTTGACAAAATTCAACACCCATTTATGATAAAAACTCTCCAGAAAGTGCGCATAGAGGGAACCTACCTCAACATAATAAAGGCCATACACAACAAACCCACAGCAAACATCATTCTCAATGGTGAAAAACTGAAAGCATTTCCTCTAAGATGAGGAACAAGACAAGGATGTCCACTCTCACCACTATTATTCAACATAGATTTGTAAGTCCTAGGCATGGCAATCAGAGAAGAAAAAGAAATAAAAGGAATACAAATTGGAATAGAAGAAGTGAAACTGTCACTGTTTGTAGATGACATGATACTACACACAGAGAATCCTAAAGATGCCACCAGAAAACTTCTAGAGCTAATCAATGAATTTGATAAAGTTGCAGGATACAAAATTAATGCACAGAAATCTCTTGCATTCCTATACACTAATGATGAAAAACCTGAAAGAGAAATTAAGGAAACACGCCCATTTACCACTGCAAACAAAAGATTAAAATACCTAGGAATAAACCTACCTAGGGAGACAAAAGACCTGTACGCAGAAAACTATAAGACACTGTTGAAAGAAATTAAAGATGATACCAACAAATGGAGAGATTTACCATGTTCTTGGATTGGAAGAATCAATATTATGAAAATGACTATACTAACCAAAGCAATCTACAGATTCAATGCAATCCCTATCAAATTACCAATGGAATTTTTTACATAACTAGAACAAAAAGTCTTAAAATTTGTATGGAGACACAAAAGACCCCGAATAACCAAAGCAGTCATGAGGGAAAAAAATGGAGCTGGAGGAATCAGACTCCCTGACTTCAGACTATACTACAAAGCTATAGTAATCAAGACAATATGGTACTGGCACAAAAACAGAAATATAGATCAATGGATAGAAAGCCCAGAGATAAACCCATGCACCAATGGTCAACTAATCTATGACAAAGGAGGCAAGCATACACAGTGGAGAAAAGACATTCTCTTCAATAAGTGGTGCTGAAAAAACTGGACAGCTACATGTGAAAGAATGAAAGTAGAACACTCCCAAACACCATACACACAAAAAAACCTCAAAATGGATTAGAGACCTAAATGTAAGACCGGACACTATAAAACTCTTAGGGGAAAACATAGGAAGAACACTCTATGACATAAATCGCAGCAAGATCTTTTTTGATCTACCTACTAGAGTAATGGAAATAAAAACAAAAATAAACAAATGGGACCTAATGAAACTTAAAATCTTTTGCACAGCAAAGGAAACTACTAATAAGATGAAAAGACAACCCTCAGAATGGGAAAAAATATTTGCAAACAAATCAACGGACAAAGGATTAATCTCCAAAATATATTAACAGCTCATGCAGCTCAATATTAAAAAAAACAAACAACCCAGAAGAAGACCTAAATAGACATTTCTCCAAAGAGGACATACAGATGGCCAAGAAGCACAAGAAGAGCTGCTCAACATCACTAATTATTAGAGAAATGCAAATCAAAACTACAATGAGGTATCACCTTACATCAGTTAGAATGGCATCATCAGAAAATCTACAAACAACAAATGCTGGAGAGGGTGTGGAGAAAAGGGAATCCCCTTGCACTGTTGGTGGGAATGTAAATTGATACAGCCACTATGGAGAACAGTATGGGAGTTCCTTAAAGAACTAAAAATAGAATTACCATATGACCCAGCAATCCCACTACTGAGCATATACCCAGAGAAAACCATAATTCAAAAGGCACATGCACCCCAATGTTCACTGCAGCACTATGCCAGGTCATGGAAGCAACCTAAATGCCCATCAACAGACGAATGGATAAAGAAGATGTGGTACATATATACGATGGAATAATACTCAGCCATTAAATGGAACGAAATTGGGTCATTTGTAGAGACGTGGATGGATCTAGAGACTGTCATACAGAGTGAAGTCAGTCAGAAAGAGAAAAACAAATACCGTATATTAACACATATCCGTGGAACCTAGAAAAATGGTACAGATGAACCAGTTTGCAGGGCAGAAATTGAGACACAGATGTAGAGAACAAACGTATGGACACCAAGGGGGGAAAGCCGTTGGGGGTGGGGGGGGTGATGAATTGGGAGATTGTGATTGACATGTATACAGTGATATGTATAAAATGGATGACTAATAAGAACCTGCTGTATAAAAAAATAAAATTAAAAAAAAAATTTTAATTTCAAAAAAACGAGAGAGAATTTTTATGTGCATTAATAGGGACTGGTTAGGTTATGGTTCAGCCATATTGTAGAATCCACATAGCTGTTAAGATTGAAGTGGATCTGTTTCTACAGTGGATGTGGATCGATGTCAGTAACATTGTTGGGTGAATAAAGTTGCAGAGCAATGTAAAAAAAAAAGAAAGAAAGAAACTAACACTACATTGTAAAGCAACTATAGTCCAATAAAAATTAATAAAAAATAGCCTATTAATGGAAAACAAAACAAAACAAAAACCCCAAGAAACAAAAATCCCCTCTAAAACCAACCAAACGAAAAAGAATGTCTGTGGTTAAATGGTTAACAAAAGCTTTCCCCCTTTCTTCAAGAGAATTTGATCTTTAGTTACCTGTGTAAAAAATTAATAAGCAGAAACCTAAATTAAATACAGTTGGGAGACCAAAAGAGGGGGGTCCTCATACCCTGTAATGATAGCAGAGTCCAACAGGAAGAAAGACTCCTCTTCCTTTTTGGCAAGGACTCAGCCAAGGAAAAGCCATGGACTCTTTGTTTACCCTAGCCCTACCAACTTCCTTTTCCCCTCTATAAAAGAGTTCTTCCCTTGCTATGTAGGGCCCTACATGTGCCTCACCATGATTGCAGACCCTGAACTGTAATTCTCTGCTTATTCCAAACAAACTCATTTTTGCTGGAGAAATAACTGGCTGTCTATTTGTTTTAGGTCAACACCTGGTAACCTGATGAGGGGGCATGTCAAGTATGTTGACAACTAGTCAACACAACTTATGGGAAAACTGACCCTGGACAGGTAAGTGGCATCTATACTAGGAGAACTATAAATAACTGATAGGAACCATAGCTTTGAGCTTCCCCGAGTGTGGCTCTTGTAACTGAACGTGTCCTTTACAAGGCCCCTGAAACCTATCCCTATGGATTTGCTGTAAGAGCTACTGGCTTCTTTAGGGGGGAATAAGGCCTTTAAACGAGGACAGATCCCACACTTACCTAATGTGCATCTCATCGTTTTGCACATGAATTACTATGGACCACTGCAAGGACTCCTATAGGAAAGGGATGACCACCACTGCCCTTCTAGCAAGTCCTGTTCCTATCCTATACCTTTTGGAGTAGAATGATGTCAGATGTGGCCTTGTGAGTCTGAATGTTGAGTTGAACCAGGAAGAAATCCTGATGCTGAATGTGCAACCTAGAACTTTTTAAAACCAAAACTGAGGATAGTTCATTCACAACATGGACTATATGCAGCTCTAAAAGCTCATGTTTTTGAAGAATAATGTCAATGGAAAATAAATTTTCATGCTATATTAACTGAAAAAATATAATGTGAGAATAAATATATGGTATGTATATACAATATTTGTTTTTATAAAACCCACAAGGAGTTTCAATCAAAAAGTACAGAAAAAGAGAGTAAGGCAGCATATTAGACATCCTGTATTTTGTCACCTTTTCCCTCCTCTCTTTTTCTTGGGGCAACTAATTCTCCCCACTCTAATATTTGTGATTCTTGCCATTTTGGCCATCATAGAGCATAGTGCCCTGGCCACAGTACTCAGTCTATGTCCCAGGCTGGTCAATCAAGATATCTTATTTCCTTTTCCATAGTGGCTGTTTGGGGCATGTTGCTCAGGTAGAGTCAATTAGAATCATTCCTGGGCATCTTGAATGTTCAAATATTGGGACAACTAAACTGAGGCTCTTGATTCCTCTTTGGACAAAGATGAGAAAATCGCTGCTGCCAGTGACCAGGTTGCTAAGATAGAAGAAGAGGCAATAGTTACCTTTCATTCTGGGGGCTTCCCGGGTACAGACAGTCAAGAGGAGTTATATGGTCACATAATCCAAGAAATACTGAATAAAGAAGGGCTTTTTTTTTTTTTCAGGTCCTATTTAATAAACACATTTCCACTAGAACAAGGAGAACATGCAGTGTCTGTCAAATTTATTTAAACAACAAAACTTTTCTTTTTTTGCTTTTTGTTTTCTTTTTTGAGAAAAGCTGCTAGCATGTCTGCTGATAAGATTCATTTTTAGAACACAGAAAAGAAATGCTACTCTAAGAAAATAATGTATCAGTCCATTATTTTCTTCTTTGTGCTTTGCTTCATTTTATACATTTTCTACAACTAAAATATTATGTTTAATAAAATTTTCTAAATTATCTACAACTAAAAAATTATGTACATTTATATATAAAAGTATAATGATATTTAATACATTGTCTGCTTCTATCTGTGAAAGGATGCAGGCACGCTTTCCTTTCATAAATATATTAGTAGCATTACTAACATAGTAATACTTTTTTTGCCCAAAATTTAGGATCAAGAGTACCTCCCCTTTTACCAATGGAGGCACACAATTTTTATTTTTAATTTGAGATCCCTGTCTTCCCTGTTTTCATATCCTTGCATGAGGGTAGCCAAGTTTATCATGTAATCATCATTCTAGCATATTAGGAGAAAAGAAGTTGTTACCTGTTCAGTAAATTAATGAATCTTACTGCATTTTTTAGTTCCTATGCAAATGTGTGTATATATAGATATGGCTTACAAAAATGGTAACATATTATACAATATTTTCATAATTTAATTTTAAACTTAATAATATATGATAGGCATCCTTCCATGCCAGTATACAGGGCTCATTAACAACTCTTTATTAGCCTAGTATGAATTGTAAGGATGGAGTCATACAGACCTTAGCTACGTGTCCCCATTTAACCTCTAGGTGCATCAGTGTTTGTCTAAGTGGGGATAATTTACCTACATGGAAGATTTGCTATAAATTTAAGTGGAATACTGTAAGTACAGCACTTAGCACAGGGCTAGAACAGAATGTGCTCAGTAAATGGGAGCTTTATCATTGGGATTAGTAATAATTAAGGGATTATTCTATTAATATTGCCATCAATGGATGATTGGGTTATTTCTAATTTTTGCTTCTGCAAACAAGACAGCAACACATTCAGTACACCCTTGTGTAAAGATTTCTATAAAATAAACTCCAGAAAGTGGAACTGCTGGGTCAACAGTATGTCCATTTTAAGTTTTTCTAACACTGCCAAATTTCTTTTCAGAAAAGTGTTTTCAGTGGGCACTATCACCAGCAGAGGATGCTACTTGCTGCCTGCCTTTCTGGAAAGGCAATGTGGCAGGGAAGGGATTTTAGCAGGCACTTGAAAATGACTAGGCTATGGTGAGGCAGAAAAGAGAAGGCAGTCCTATGGGGGTGTGTCAGGGGTTCTCAATACCATCTTTTGGCTTGATGATTCATGAGAAGCACTCACAGGACTCAGAAAAGCTGTTATATTATTGGGTTATGTTTTATTACAGTCAAAGGATACAGATCAAAATCAGCAAAGGGAAAAGGCACAGGAGGGAAGCCCAGGAGAAACCAGGTACAAGCTTCTAGGTGTCCTTCCCAGGGGAGTCTTATGGGCACAAACTTAATACTCCCAGCAACAACATGTGACAACCCATGTGAAATGTTGCCAACCAGGAAAGCTCACTTGAGCCTTGGTGTCCAGGATTGTTACTGGGGGTCAGTCACAATAGACATGTAGAGCCCACTTGACTGATCTCAGCTACTCAGAGTCTAGCCACCCACTATAGCCAAAACAGGTTTTCACCATAAATCACATTGTCAGGATACACTTATCTGGTCAAACTGGTATGCCAAGGCCTCAGGCATACAAGTAGGTTTTTACCATAAATATAGTAGGGTCCAAGGCCTTAGGCATACAAAAACACTATCAGGAAGAAAATTTCAGGGGTTCAGAGGTTATCTCCCAGGAGCTGGCCATGGACTAGAACTGAAGACAGGCATTTCTTTGGAAGGTGCATGGTTTGAACAACCCAGGCCTGCTGAGTTAACCCTTTTCTGCCCATGGGGAAATGGCATGAGCAAAGATAGGGAGATGGAAATGCATAAACCACGATTAAGGAAAAGAGTGTAAACTAGTATGGTTAAAGAGAAGGAGAGCAGAGGGAGGTTAAGTGGAAATGTAGCTTGGGTCAAGAGTCTTCAATGCAGATAAGCATGGGATTGGGGACTATTAATTGATAGTGGTTTAAAAGCTGAGTTGGAGTAAAAAGAATCTGGATTCCAGGGAATATTTTGACAAGCCAGAAATAGGAGGTCCTGAAGCAGTGTGATAGCCATGGAGGTGGAAAGGACCTGTGCAAGAAACAGTGAGAAGCAACCACAGTAAGACTTCAAGAGTCAATGAAAACAGGTGGACAAAGTAAGGGGGAAGTAGTGTTAACGCATCTTCTAGGACTGCAAGTTCATGTGTTTATAGGTAAAAGCCTCTGTTGACAGAAATAAGGATGTCAGGACAGCCTTCAGATACATTCATATATCCGACAGCTATTTATCAAGGGCCTACTAAATGCTAAACCAATTGTCTTCAAAGTACAGTCCATGAACCACCTGCACTCCATCACCTGGGGAGCTTGCTGACAAAGCATATTACGCCCTTCAAGAGCTACTAAATTCAGTTCTCCAGGACAGGGTATGGAAATCTGCATTTTCAACAAGCTCTCCAGATATTCTTATCATAACTAAAGTTCGAGATTCTCTGTTTTCAGCAGTTCCCAGAAAATCATTTGTATATCTGATTTTAAATATATCTCAAGTTGTGAAAATAGGAAGGAGAAAAAACGGTATAAAGAAACAGACACTTTTTTCTTTCAGGCAATTCAGGATGGGAGTTTCAAAGTTAGGTACAAGAATGAGGCTGAAACTGCTACTGCACTTTTTTGGGGTGGCAAAAAAAATGGTGGTGGACCTTGATGTTAGGAAAGGATGGCTAAATTGTGCAGACTTGGGCATGTTCAAGTGTATGGTCCAGGTATGCAATCTATGATTATGAAAAGCACAACTCTCCTTTAGCAAGTGTAACAAGGTCTTTTGCCCAGCACAGCCTAAAACTGCTACAAAAAAAAATAAGACATATATTTTGGAAATAAGCACATTTAAAAGATGCCTTTATATGTGAATCTTATTTAAATGTGTACAACGCTTTTGTATGTTTATGAAAAAGATTTTTTAAAAAGAAGCAGCAAAGATTACAAGTGACAGCTCAGAGCCTGGTATATAAGACTAATTAAATAAAAATCCAAGTATATATATTTTCCTCTCTACTAACCTCTTTACCTAGCTTTCCCCATCCCCCTTTTTTTCCTTTCCTAAATGAGTCCTTTCCACTCCTGGTTGACCGTAAAGAAGACAGCGTGCTCCAGATAAGGCAGCTTTCTTCATTTAATATAATGTTGATGGTTTCTCTCATTGAGTTTTAGCATCCTTCTGAAAATCTGGCAAACACTATGATACATGCTGTCTCCATTAAATGTATTAAAAGAACATTCTATCAGGAAATTAGCTAACTATTCTTTAAATAAATTATATTTGAGATGTTACATATAAAATATGATAATTCTGAGAGGAAATCAAATTATGCATAATATTTTAATGTACTGTGTTGAATAGAGTGAAAAAAGCATAAGCTTTAGAGCCAGACAGATATCAGTTTGATTTATGGCTCCAGATTCAGGGAAGTTATTTAGGCTTTCTGAATCCATTATTAGATTCTCATCCATTATCATCGTTTCTGAATGGGGCATCACTGGCATGTGAGGCAGGATAACTCTGTTGCATGAGGTGGTTCTCAGCATTGCAGGACAGTTCTCACCACTGCACTCTTTGTTTTAGCTATTAAATACTAGTAGCATTCCCAACTCCAACTTCAGGACAACCAAATGTCTACAAATTTGCAAATGCCCCCAAGGAGGTGCTTGTTAATGTGATGCTCCTTGTTAAGAGCAAGTGCTTTAAATGGATTATAATAATACCTCTTCAGTTGGGAGCATTTTCCTGACACTTCTGAGTAAACAAAGAGGTAGTTAAGAGAATGCACTGAGGTCAGTCAGACCTGGGCTAAATCCCAGCCCGGTCAATAGTGGCTGTGTTGCTTCATCTAAGCCTGAGCATCTCATCTATACAATTATGATAGGAGTAATACCTGACACAGACGATTATTGTGAGAATTCACTGAAATAATGTGTGCTCAGCACTAAGCACTGAACCTGGTGCAGAGTAAGCCCTCAGTCAAGCCAGCCATAGTTCCTACAGTCATTATTGTTATTAAAGCCAGGTGCCTGAGACTAAGGAGAGGGGAGGTGGCAAGGAAATAAGACACCTTGTTTAAGAAGTTCTGCAAAAACGAGAAAGTGGGAAATAAAAAGTAGCTAGAGAGCATAGATTTGTCAGCTTCCCTCGCCCCGCCCCCCAAGATAGGAAAACGCTGTGTATATTTGAAGAAAATGGTGAAAATGAGGCTGAGACTCAAGAGTATAGAAAGGGCGGCTATGTGAAGCAATGTGATGAGGAAGCCAGCAGGCTTGGGCACACAGAAAGAAAAGACATCACTGGCGTTCCGCTGGGGCTTTTCCAAACGTGAAGCTGTGGAGTCTGCCTACTTTCATGGGGATTTTCACCTACTCCACACTTTATTAGCACCTCACTCTCAAAGCAATGGCCAGCAAGCAACAGAGCTGCTTTAATGTTATCAAACCAGGAGAAAAAAAAGAATCTGGACTTGAAGGATGTGCTGGTTTAATAAGGGAGACCAATCTACTAGGAAGTGAAGCAATCTCGTCCCCATAACTTGTTCCTGGCACTGGATCTTGGCTTCAGAGCTGATATCTGATAGCCTTTCAAAGACCACTTTTACAGTTTCTTTTTGGATGCTTCTACTCCATTCATTATTTTTTTTTAATTTTTATTTTATTTTATATTTTTTAACATCTTTACTGGAGCATAATTGCTTTACAATGTTGTGTTAGTTTCTGCTGTATAACAAAGTGAATCAGTTATATGTATACATATATCCCCATATGCCCTCCCTCTTGCGCATCCCTCCCACCCTCCCTCTCCCACCCCTCTAGGTGGTCACAAAGCACCGAGCTGATCTCCCTGTGCTGTGCAGCTGCTTCCCACTAGCTATCTAGTTTACATTTGGTAGTGTATATATGTCAATGCTACTCTTTCACTTGGTCCCAGTTTACCCTTCCCCCTCCCTGTGTCCTCAAGTCCATTTTCTATGTCTGCGTCGTTATTCCTGTCCTGCCCCTAGGTTCATCAGAGCCAGTTTTTTTTTTTAGATTCCTTATATATGTGTTAGCATACGGTATTTGCTTTCCTCTTTCTGACTTACTTCACTCTGTATGACAGTCTCTAGGTCCATCCACCTCACTACAAATAACTCAACTTCATTTCTTTTTATGGCCTAATATTCCATTGTATATATGTGCCAATCTTCTTTATCCATTCATCTGTTGATGAACACAGGTTGCTTCCATGTCCTGACTATTGTAAATAGTGCTGCAATGAACATTGTGGTACATGACTCTTTTTGAATTATGGTTTTCCCAGGGTATATGCCCAGTAGTGGGATTGCTGGGTCGTATGGTAGTTCTATTTTTAGTTTTTTAAGGAACCTCCATACTGTTCTCCATAGTGGTTGTATCAATTGACATTCCCTCCAACAGAGCAAGAGGGTTCCCTTTTCTCTACACCCTCTCCAGCATTTACTGTTTGTAGATTTTTTGATGATGGCCATTCTGACCAGTGTGAGGTGATACCTCATTGTGGTTTTGATTTGCATTTCTCTAATGATTAGTGGTGTTGAACATCCTTTCATATGTTTCTTGGCAATCTGTATATCTTCTTTGGAGAAATGTCTATTTAGGTCTTTTGCCCATTTCTGTATTGTGTTGTTTGTTTTTTTGATATTGAGCTGCCTGAGCTGTTTGTATATTTTGGAGATTAATCCTTTGTCAGTTGCTTTGTTTGCAAATATCTTCTCCCATTCTGAGGGTTGTCTTTTCATCTTGTTTATGGTTTCCTTTGCAGTGCAAAAGCTTTTAAGTTTCATAAGGTCCCTACATTTTCTTTAAGTACTTTTAAATGACTTCTTTAACCCTCAGTTGCCCTTTCGTTTTTCCTCTACCTTCATGAGTAGCACTAAAAAACCTTTCCATGTCTGATTTATTCCAATGTCCCTTCAGATCCTAATTTTACCTTTCTATGCCAAGAAGAATTTTCCAATACAATAATTTTCAAGTCATCCCTCACATAAACTGCAGAGGTTCATTCCAGATTCTCTGTGATGATCCAGAAATCATAAGAAAAATGTAGTCTCTGACTTCTAGGAGGTGGGGCTTTGTCTTGACCAATCGGTCATATATTTTTTTAACTAAAAGAAAAAAACCCATGATATTAGAAAAATGGTAACATTGACTACAGTGGTAACAGTATAGGGCATGTTTCAAAAGTTAAAAAATAAGGAAAAAAATCAAGTTTGGAGAATCATAATGCTGTACTAAAGCTGTGTAAGAAATAACTGAAAAATTAAAAATAGCTATGGAATATTTTTTTCATAGTCTTCTCTACAGGACACTCTGCAGATACTCTACAAATCCAGGGTTTTATGAGATCAGAGACTCTGCTTACCCTTCTCCTACCCAGGAGGTTTGCAATGCAGTCCCTGAGGAGTCCTGAAGAACCCAGACTTATTTTATAAGTTCTTCCCAAACTTATTTAAGGGTAGTATGCACTTTTTATGGAATACCTATTAATATCCCACAGAACTAGTGTTCTGTTGACCAATGTGGTGAAGGACCAGAATTTAGTTTTTGTCTTTGTTTTGGTTGTTGTTACAGTTTTTCATTTTTTAAAACTTCCAATCAATTGATGACTAAGATTTTTGTTAAATACAGAGGCATATATTTGGATGTCATTGCAATGTCAAATTACCAGGAAAATTTCTAAGCCCTTACTCTCAATCTCTGACTTATCCTATCCTAGATTGGTAGCAAAATGTTTGCAGGTGGGCACTGGTCCATGGATTCCACAGAGAAGCAGCTGAGTCATTCACTGTGTACCACCCTTAAACTTGCTGGAATGCATATAGCTAGGAAGAGGACAAGGGAGTACATAAAATAAGCTCCCCCATAGTCCAAAATGAGTAGGTGACATATTGAAAAGCAATATGCTTTTATCTTGAGGAATGTTCATCAAAGCCACTTTCTAAATCAACAATCTTGTAGTACTTCAAAGCAGAAGTCTGGACACAGTATAAACTACCCTCATTGATTATTGTTTGAGAAGAATGCATCCTAAACATGAATCACTTCCCCTATAGATGTAGGTATCAGCAATAAAGAAAAGATAGCCAAATTCTTTCCATTATCTATTTTTTAAAAATCTGCATAAATGGGTTGAGAGGTGAGTAAGAGAAGCCAGTTCTCCATTTTGTGTTTGCTAGGGTACTGATGTTCACAAAACATGCAAGCCCAAGGCATGGTTAAACAGCAAATGCAATGCCGTTCCTTAACTAGTAAGGTTTGCTGGAATTCACATCTAATTAAATCTTTTTTGAACAAGGGATATGTCTCCGTAAGTGCTTTATGCTGTGTTCCTTTGCCACAAAAAGGTTGACTGCAATAATAGTATGACTTTTTTGCAGCAGTTAACTTACTATAATATACATGAAACTCAAATTTTTGGATTAACCCAAACAAGAATAACTTAAGCAAATCTTAGTTTTGTATCAATATCATTAAATGATAACTATTTATTATTAGGAAAAGAACAGGAGAATGGCGCAGGGTGGCCTAAACTGACAGCAACAATTCAGGGACATTCCATGTCTAGATTTGCCTCTTAAATAGTAATATTCAGTATTTGTTCACAGAAGAACTAATAGAGCAACAAAGCAGGTGCCTATCACCTTGAGGAATTTCCACCATGGAGGCTAAAAATGATGGTGATGATGGTGACCACAGGGATGACAATGATAACAGTGATGGAAAGGAAAATGGTGAACAGGGATACTGATGATAGAGATGACAGGGCTGATGGAGATAAAGGGGATTCAGAGATGATGACAGACAATAACAGCAGCATCTCACCCTCCCTGATCATCCTCTGTGTGCCTGGCACTGGACTGAAGGTTTTATATGCATCGCCCCACTTAATTCCCACAATCTTCCTATGAGGTGGGCACTGCCATTGTCTCTGTTTCACAGCTGAGGAATTTCGCGGTCAGAGAGGGTCAGTATTTTGCTGACTTCACACAGCTATCCTGTGCAGGGGCTGGGATATGACCCAAGTTCTGTCCAACCCTAGAACACATACTGTTGCTTCTAATCTATGCCACCATCCACTAGGTAATACTCTCTAGGAGTTCATAATACATGTTGAATGCATGCATGGAATTTTATGAGGCCATGTGGTCCAGATAGATTAATGTTTATCCTGGTTAGATTTTATCTTTTTTTTTTTAAACCTACAAACATTAAAACTTGAGAATCAGCTGCCTCGGGTTCTTTGTGGACTAAGGACCACTATCAATAAAGACTTTAGAATCTATTCCAAAAGGCTCTGATGTTATCTTTCAAACATTTAAAAAACATTTACTTTCTCCCATTTAAACACGTTCCTTGTGCCTGTTTCTTAATGTCTGCTTCCAGTGCCACAGTCTTCCTAGTCTCCAAGTGTCCCTGGCTTGAAAACATGAGGTCATCTGACTCTTCCCTCTCTCTTATTCCTTATATCCAATCAGTCTTTGATACCTGGCAATATATTGTCAATACTCCGGTCAGATTCCTTTCCTTTCTATTCCCACTGCCATCACGCCATTATGAAATCAACACCTCAGGCCCACTTGCTGATTTTAACTATATGGCTGGGTTTAATCATATGACATGGTTCCTCACTTCCTGTCATCTCAAGTCCAAATAACTCACTCTGTCACTAAAGATCCCTTTACATGTGGTCTCACTTCACCCCAACATTACCTGCCTCTAGTCATCAAAGCATTCCAGGGCAGGTTGGTATCCTTAAAGGCTCTCCACTGTTCCCCCAAATAAAGAATGAACCCACAATATGCAGGCCTCATCCATCCTCAACTCAGCCTTTCCAGCTGCAAATCCCTAATTACCTCCAATTACCTTCTGTGGTAACACTTCCATTACTCTGAACCATGTGACTATTCTCACATGCTCTCATACTTACCCTGCAGCCCCTTCTTGGATTGGTTCATTTGTACCTCTCCACTAAGACCCAGGAATAACAGGCTTCCTCTGTGAACTTCAGCTTATCCTCTGCACAATCGATCCTTCCTCGACTCCTCTTCTATAGTATTTATCACCCAGTGTTGTCATTCTCTGTGCTTGTCAAACTCCTATCTGCTGCTTTTTCATATCACAGCAAATGGCACAGTACATGGCCTATAGGAGGGTCTTAACATGAATGAATGAATGAATGAACTGTTCACTCCAAATATGTTCTTTTCATTCCTATACAACTCACTTATAATGTACTCCCTTCCATGTTCAGGCCATCTCTTTAAGAATGCTGGAACTACTTGTCTAAACAAGTGCAAACTGGCTTCTCCCTTTTCCTGACTTCACATAGCTGTAACTACATTACCTTGTATTGTTTCTATCTATCTATATAGATTCTATCTTTCCAGCCAAGTGAGGAGCCAGAGTACCTGGGTTTGAATCACATATTTACTTTAAATAGATTTGTTTGTCTTTGAATCTAACTTGTGTCTCTGTAGAGAGTATATAGCTGGATCTTACTTTTTAAAATCTAGTATGACAATCTATGTCTTTTGACTGAGATGTTTAGACCATTCACATTTAATAAACATGGGTGGATTTACATTTTTCATTTTGCTATTTGTTGTCTGTATGTATCCTATTTTTTTTGTTTTATTCCTTCATTACTGCCTTTTTTGTGTTGTGTATTTTTAGAGTACTATTTTAATTTCTGTGTTGATTTTTTTTAATGATTTTATTTGGAGTTATTTTCTAAATGGAGGCTCTAGGGATTACAATATGCATCTTGACTTATCACAGTCAACTGCAGATTACTAATAAATGAGTCAAATGTAGAAAATTGGCTCCTTTATAGTTCCATTCCCTCTCCATTTTTGTGCTATTATTGTCCTATATATTACATATATATGAATGTATACATATATGTGTAAATGAAACAGTATAGTATAATAACTACCTTACAGAATATTATGACTTTTGCAGAAGTCATGAGTAGAAATATGCTTATATAGCCTTTTATATTAACATATATTTATCATTTCCAGTGTTTTTCATTTCTTTCTGTGAATTTGAATTTGAGTTATCTTTTAGTGTCACTTCCTTTTAGCTGACAAGATTTCTTGTCCTGTGGTATTCTTGTAAGGCAGATCTGCTAGCAATGAGTTCTCTCAGTCTTTTTTTTTTTTTTTTTAAATCTGGAATGATTTATCTCATCTTCATTTTTGAAGGCTAGTTTTGCTGGATATACAATTTTTGGTTGGCATTTTTTCTTTCAGCCCTTTGAGTATATCATTCAACTGCTTTCTGGACTCCATTCTTTCAAATGAACAGTCAGGCATTAATTGCATTAATTCTTCTCATGTCATGGGCTGTTTCTCTCTTACTGATTTTAAGTTTTTCTTTTTTTCTTTGGCTTTCAACAGTTTGAATATGATGCGTCTAGGTGTGTATGGTTTTGTGTTTATTCCTTATAGGATTCATTGAGTTTCTTGAATCTGTGGAGTAATGTTGGTTTTCAAATTTGGAAAGTTTTTGGCCATTATTTCATCAAATGTCTTCTTTCTCTGCTGCTTTCTCTCTTTCCTCTCATTTGGGACTCCTATTGCATGTATGTTGGTATTCAAGATGTCCCACAGATCTCCAAGGCTCTCCTCATTTTTCTTTTCCTTTTTTTTTTAAGTTTCATGAAATTTAATTTTATGTTCTGTCTTTAGGAAATCACATGAGGGAAAAATATATTTTAGGTAATATTAAACATTGCATTATCCATGCCATGAGAAAGAGGATTTGCCCTGGGAAGTGACCAGTACTTGGGTTCTGAATATGGCATTCAAGTTCCAACTTAGACACTGAGAAATCTACCACACTGGACTGCACTATCTTCTTTTTTCCTTTTTATTAAAGCATAGATGAAATGCAATATTATATTAATTTCAGGTGTACAACATAGTAATTTGACAGTTATATACATTACAAATTTATCCCCACAATAAGTCTAGTAACCATCTCTCACCATACAAAGTCATTACAATATTATTGGCTATATTCTCTATGTTGTACGTTATATCCCCATGACTTATTTATTTTATAACTAGAAGCCTGTACCTCTTAATCCCCATCAGCTATTTTGCCCAATTCCCAAATCCCTTCACTTTGTCAACCACCAGTTTGTTCTCTGTATCTATGAGTCTATTTCTGTTTTGTTCTGTTTGTATGTTTTGTGTTTTAGATTCCACATATAAGTGAAATCATATGGTATTTGTTTTTCTCTGTCTCACTTACTTCTCTTAGCATAATACCCTCTAGGTTCAGCCATGTTGTCACAAATGACAAGATTTTATTCTTTCTTATGGCTGAGTAATATTCTATTATCTATATATACCACATCTTCTTTATCCATTCACCTACCAATGGACAGTTAGGTTGCTTCCATATTTTGGCTACTGTAAATAATGCTGCAAAAAAACACAAAGGTCATACATCTTTTCAAATTAGTGTTTTCATTTTCTTTAAATATCCAGAAGTGGAAATGCTTGATTGCATGGTAGTTTTATTAATTTTTTGAGGGACCTCCATACTGTTTTCCACAGTGGCTGCACCAATTCACATTCCCACCAACAGTGCACGAGGGTTCACTTTTCTCTACATCCTTGCCAAGACTTGCTATTTGTTGTCTTTTTGATAATAGCCATTTTGACATGTGAGGTATCTCACTGTGGTTTTGATTTGCCTTCCCCTGATGATTAATGATGTTGAACATCTTTTCATGTCTCTGTTGGCCACCTGTATGTCTCCTCAGAAAATCAAAATCCCTTTGCTCATTTTTAAATCTTGATTTAAAAATTTAAACAATTTTTTAAAAAATTTTAAAAATTTTAAAAATTTAAAAAATCTTGATTGTTTGATTTTTTTGATATTGAGTTCTGTGAGTATTTTATATATTTTGAATATTAAAATCTTGCCAGATATATCATGTGCAAATATCTTCTCCCATTCAATAGGCTGCCTTTTCATTTTGTTGATGATTTCCTTCATGTGCAAAAGATTTTTAGTTTGATATAGTCCCATTTGTTTAGTTTTGCTTTTGTTGCCCTTGCCTGAGAAAACAGATCCAAAAAACATTGCTAAGACTGAAGGCAAAGAGCACACCGCCTATGTTTTCTTCTAGGAGTTTTGTGGTTTCAGGTCGTACATTTAAGTCTTTAATCCATTTTGGGTGTATTTTTGTATATGAAATAATAAAGTGGTCCAGTTTCATTCTTCTGCATGCAGCTATCCAGTTTTCCAAACACCATTTTTGAAGAGACTGTCTTTTCCCCACTGCATGTTCTTGGGTCATTTGTCATAAGTTAATTGATCATATAAGTATGGGTCTATTTCTTGGCTCTCCATTCTGTTTCATTGATCTATGTGTCTGTTTTTGTGCCAGAGCCTTATTGTTTTCATTAGTATAGTTTTGTAATATAGTTTGAAGTCAGGGAGCATGCTACCTCCAGCTTTGTTCTTTCTTAAGCTTGCTTTGTCTATTCAGGGTTTTTTTTTGTGGTTCCATACAAATTTTAGGATTATTTCTTCCAGTTCTGTGAAAACTGTCACTGATATCTTGATAAGGTTACATTGAATTTGTAGATTGCTGTGGGTAGTATGAACATTTTAACAATATTAATTTTTCCAATCCATAAACACATAGTATCTTTCCATTTATTTGTAGTTCTTCTCTGTTCCTTTCTTCTCTCATTCTCCTCCCTTGTGATTTGATGACTTGCTTTAGTGTTAAGTTTGTATTCCTTTCTCTTCATTTTTTGCCTATCTGTTTTAGGTTTTTAATTTGTGGTACCCATGAGTTCATATATTACAACATATGTATACAGCGGTCTATTCTAAGTTTATGGTTTATGTTAAAGTGCATTCTAAAAGCACTGCATTTTTACCTCCACCCCAGTTTCATGTTTTTAATGTCATATTTTACATCTTTTTGTTTTGTATATTGCTTAACTAATTATTTTAGATATAGGTAATCTTACTACTTTTCTCTTTTAACCTTCATACTAGCTTTATAGGTGGTTGACCCACTACCTTTACTATATGTTTACCTTTACCGGTAAGATTTGTTCTTTTACAATTATCTTGTTTCTAATTATGGCTTCTTTCTTTCCATTTAAAGAAGTCCCTCTAACATTTCTTGTAATGTCAGTTTAGTGATATGAACTCCTTTAGGTTTTGTTTGTCTGAGAAACTCTTTATCTCTCCTTCAATTCAAAATAATACTCTTGCTGGGTAGAGTATTCTTGGAAGTAAATTTTTTCCTTTCAGCACTTTGAATATATCATGCCACTCCCTTCTGGCCTGTAAAGTTTCTACTGAAAAATAAGTGGATAGTCTTATGGGGGTTCCCTTGTATGTAACTAGCTGTTTTTCTCTTTCTGCTTTTAAGATTCTCTCTTCAACTTTTGACATTTTAATTACAATGTGTCTCAGTGTGGGTCTCTGGTTTCATATTGTTTGGAACTCTCTCTGGTTTTTGGACCTGGATGTCTGTTTTTTCACCAGGTTAATGAAGTTTTCAGTCATTATTTCTTCAACAGGTTTTCTGTCCCTTCTGGAACCCCTATAAATGTGAATGTTAGTATGCTTGATGTGTCTTAAAGGTCCCTCAAACTATTCTCATTTTTAAAGTTCTTTTTTCTTTTTCAATTGGGTGATTTCCACTACCCTATCTTCTAGATCACTGATCCATTCTTCTTTGTCCTCTAATCTTCTGTTGATTCCCTGTGATGTAGTTTTCATTTCCCTTAGTATATTCTTCAGTCTGATTGGCTCTTTTTTTATATTTTCTATCTCTTTGTCGAAGTTCTCAAGGAGTTAATCCATTCTTCTCTTGAGTTTGTGAGCATCTTTATGACTGTTATTTTGAACTCTTTATCTGGTAAATTTCTTATCTCTGTTTTATTTAGTTCTTTTAGGTATTGTCTTATTCTTTTGTTTGGAAGGTATTCCTTTCTCTCTTCATTTTGCCTAACTCTCTGTATTTGTTTCTATGTATTAGGTATATGAGCTATATCTCTCAGTTTTGAAAGAGTGGCTTTATGTAGAAGGTGTCCTGTGGGGCTCCATGGCACAATCATGGGGCTTCGTGGCACAATCACCTGTGGTCACCAAAGCCAGGTGTTCCAGGGGTATCCTCTGTGTGGGCTGCATGCCTCCTTCTGTTGTGGTTGGGCTGCGACTGCTGTACATTCATTGTCGGGCAGGGCAGGCCCCCAGCACAGCTGACTGGGAGGTCCAGCCATGACTGCTACTAGTGCATTGATTTGTGGGGCTGGTCCCTGGTGCAACTGGCAGCAAGGCCTTTTGAGACTGTTGTAGGCACACTGGTGTGCAGGACTGGCCCCCTGAAGTGACAGCTGTTTTAGAAAGGCACTGGTGCCAGCTAAGGCTGCCTGTCAAGATAGGTTGTGCCTAGCCCCAAGGTGGGAGCTGCTTTGGAGGGGGACCAGCACTGATTGGGACTGCTTTGGAGGGGCACCACCAGATGGGGTGGGGCTGGAGCTGCTTTTTTTTTTTTTTTTACTTAAAATTTTTTTTTTTACTTTTTTACTGTTTCCCTGGAGCTGCTTTGAAGGGGTCAGACAGGGTGGGTGGGTTGGGTCCTCATGGGAATGCCAGGGGGGACACATGGTGTTAGGTAGGTTGACTGAGAGTGACAGAAATGGTGCCTGCCAATGCCGGGTCAGCTAGGTGGAAGAAAAGTACAAAAAAATGGCACTCACCAGGGCTTATGTCTCCAGGGAAAGTTCCACTAGATTCCTGCCCCTCGGTACCCACCCTAATATCAGTCAAGGAATCTCCTTGTATGACCCAAGTGCTTTTCAGGCTGTTGCTTCTGTGCTGGAACTTGGAGACAGTGAGTTTGTATGTGACAGTCTTGGTTTCCCACACCCCTCCATCTCTCCCAGACATAAGCCCTGCTGGTTTTCATAGCCAGGCATTATGGGGGCTCATCTTCCAGGTGCAAGTCCCCTAGGCTGGGGAGCACCATGTGGGGCTTGAATCCCTCACTTTTCAGGGAGGCCCTCTATGGTTGTGATATCCCTCTTGCTTGTAGGTCACCACAATGCAGATGTGGATTCTGAATAGACTGCATCTCTTCTCCTCCTTTGTGGCCTTTCACTTATATCCTTTGCTGTAGAAAATCTGCTCTGCTAGTCTTCAGGCCTTTCTCAGAGAGAGTTATTCTGGATATAGTTGTACTTCTGGTGTGTCCATTGGAGGAGGTGAGCTCAGAATCTTGCTACTCTGCCATCTTGATTTGGAACTCTCCATTTTTCTTCAGTCCTTTTTCTCTGTGTTCTTCATATTGGATAACTTCTATTGATCAGTCTCAAGTCCACTGATTCTTTCTCCTGCCATCTCAAATCTGCTCTTGAGTCACTTTAGTGAATTTTTCATTTCAGTTGCTGTACTTTTAACTTCAGAATTTCCATTTGAATCTTTTACTTTTTATAATTTCTACATACTTATTGAGATTTATTACTTGATTCATATTGTCATAATTTCCATTATTCTTTAAAAATGATTTCATTTAGCTGCTTTGAAGTCTTTGTTTACTAAATCCAACATCTGGGGATACTCAGAGACAATTGCTACTGACTGCTCCTTTCCTTAGTCACACTTTCTAGTCTTTTAACTTTTTGCTGAAAACTGAACATTTTAGATAATATATTACAGCAACTCTGGATTCTGACTTCTCCCCCTGATGGCAGTGGTTGTTGTTGCTTTTTATTGTTGTTGTTTATTTTTTGTTTAGCAACTTGCCTGGGCTAAATCTGTGAAATCTATCTCCCAGTGGAGAGCAGGCACTGATGTCCCTGCTCAGTTTTCTTTTATTACTCTTGTTCTAACTTTTAAACCTAGATCCCTAGGAGTCACCCTTGGGACTGAATAATTTAATGGTCAGCCAATGATTGGACTGAGGTTGTGCTCAAACACCTTGAGTTAGTAAAGCTTCTATTTTCTGATGGATAGATCTAACATTCAATAGTTTTTCAGGCATTAAGCTTCTCAGATTATTATATGATTTTGGTTTTCTACAGAACAAATGGTTTCTTGTTAGTTTTTTTTGTTTGTTTGTTTTTTACAAGTTTTGTCCAGTTTTACAATTGATTTTTTTGGGAAGAGGATTTGCCAAGCTCTTCCCTTCGCCACAGCTGGGAGTCCTTGAAATCAGGACTTTTACTTCATCTCTGTATTCCAGCACTTAAAACACAATAGGTTTGCAGTGAATGTTGGCAGAATTTCACTTTTAAATTTCCTTTATTTTAAGATGGATACGTTTCCTAAAGGCTATGTAGAAAAATTTCCTGTTAACTGTGATTTTTCAAAATGATAGCTACTGATTCCCTGATGACATTTATAGGTTCCCTAAATGTCACATAAGGCACATCACAAAAGCTGCTTATTTGAATAAATTTAATCCTTCTTGGTACTCTCCCCTCCACCTATTTATTGATATATAACATTGTATAAGTTTAAGGTGTATAACATGATGGTTTGATACATGTATATATTGCAAAATGATTATCTTGGTGTTCTTTAACTATTTCTTCTTTTATTCCAGTTATGTTTTTAATATTTCTGTTTCTCAAAGACCAAATACAATTTTTCTTGGCAAGTTCTAGGTTCCATTCTGTGCTTACTTCTCTTTGTTCACAGCCCTTCCTCCTAGAGAATCAATAAACTCACACTACATAATAAGAAAAAATAACCTTCATATTTTATACTGTGCAAGTAATTTTACTCTAAATTAAGTTACACAAGAACTTTACAAACTGGTGGTAATAATGGAGAATCTTTTGCAAATTACCTAATTTTGCAAATTAACAATTAAATGAATATAAAAAAGATAATTAGGGATGCTGTATCACATATGTATTCTTTATTTTATCAAGAGCAACGTAGTTTTAATTATGCCTTGTTGAAGATACTCATAAATAATATTCAACTTATTATACCTCACAATTCTGAAAAGTATGTCTTGGTAACACACACATCAGCTGTAACTTATATCAACTCTCTTATAAGATGTGAACTGAAAGCAAATTTTCATAAGAATTATTAATCCTAAGTATGAATAACATAAAAGTTTATGAGGGTTCTCAGTAATAGCTTGTTTTAATCTCAACAGCTACCAAGCGAACTCTATTAGATAATTTAACAAATTTCAAAATTCTAAATCTTTATTATAATGACAAATCTTCTTCAAAAAGATAGGCTTCACTCTTGAGAAATGCACTTCACATATGTTGTGAGTGTTCACTGATAAAACACATTAACAAATTTAGAAGGCAGCATTTGATATTTAAATGTACATATTTGTACTTTCCTACTATTGCCAATCATCACTCGTCTATGGAAATGTGGGGCACAGAATGGGGACAGGAAAGATAAGTGAAATCCCTAAACACAGCATTCAATTTCTTTTTCCATAAAGGCTTTTAATAACAGGGAAAAAAGAATTTATTAGTTTCATCTCATTTCTTCTCTCTACTCCTATCTACCCCAGAAGACACTAATGAGAAGTGAAAGTGCCAGAAGTAGAGAAAAAAATTGAAGAAGAGAAAGAACAAAGTGCCTAGATAATACATACAGCAGCTAATGATTCTATGAATAATTTATTTATAAACAACCCTTTTCTAAACTTTCCATCAATCATTTTTTCATTAGTAACTGAAGGTAGAGACAAATAGCACACCTTTAAAGTTATTATATCTTAATTTCTTTGAAGTTGGACTACAAGCAGAGAGGGAGAAAAAAAAAACACAAGGCAAATAAAGCATGACAAATTTTTTAAATGGCCAGTTGAAATATATGTATTCAGGTCTTTAATTTCTCTCAGCAATGTTCTGTGGTTTCAGTGTATGTATCTCACACACAGTCGGATTTATCCCTAAGCATTTATTATTTGATGCTTGTTCATGGGTCAAAAGACTCAATATTGTTAAGATGTCAATTCTCCCCAAATTAATCTATAGATTAACAAAATCCCAACCAAAATCACAGCAAGTTTTTTTTGGAATAAATTGAAGAGCTAATTCTTAAATTTATTTGGAAATACAAAGAACCCAGAATTGACAAAACAACTTCAAAAAGGAAGAACAAAGCTGGAGGGATAACATTACCTGATTTCAAGATTTATTAGAAAGCTATAGTAATGAAGACAGTGTGGCACTGGTGTAAAGACAGACAAGCAGGCTAATGGAACAGAATAGAGGGTCCAGAAATTGACCCACACATATACAGTCAATTGATTTTTGACAATGGTGCAAAGGCAAGTCAGTGGAGAAAGAATAGTCTTTTCAATAAGTTATTCTGGAACAACTAGATATCCATATGTAAAATATGAACTTTGTTCCATACCTTATACTAGATATAAGAATTAACTCACAGTGAATCATAGGCCTAAAATCTATAACATTTCTTGAAGTAAAGTTTGAGAAAAATCTTTGTGACATCAAAGATATGATTATAAAAGAATAAATTCATAAATTCCGCTCCTTCAAAATGAAAAAACTTCTACTCTTCAAAAGATACTGTTAAGGAGAGGAAAAGATAGCCACAGGCTAAGAGAAAATATTTACACGGCATACATTTAATGAAGGAGTTGAATCTAATATATATATAAAGAGTTCAAGACTCAAAAATAAGAAAAGAAGCAACCAAATAAAAAATGCACAAAAGATTTGAATAGACATTTGCCAAAGATATACAGATGGCATATAAGCACACGAAAAGATGCACTGCATTATCAGTCTTTAGGCAAATGTAAATTAAAATCACAATGAGATACACACCTATTAAAATGGCTAAAATGAAAAAGACTAACTATATTCCAGGTTGGCAAGAAGGTGGAGGGAAGGTGGAAGAACTGAAACTCTCATACACTGCTGGTGAAAATGTAAAATGGTATAATAATTTAGAAAACCAGTAGACAGTTTATTAAAAAATTAAGCATGCACCTAAGATATGATCGACTCATTTCACTCCCAGGTATTTATCCAAGAGAAAGGGAAATTCATATTCATACAAAGACTTGTACACAAATGGTCATAGCAGTTTGATATAACCCCGAACTGGAAACAACCCAAATATCCATCAAGAGATGAATGAATAAATGCACTACTATACACCCATACATAGAATACTAATAATCATTAAAAAGGAATGAACTATTGACACCTGCAATAATGAGGATGACTTTCAAAATAATTATGCTGAGTGAAAGAACAGACAAAAAAGAGTACAGACTGTATGATTCCATTTATATAAAATTCTAGAAAAGGCAAATGTATCTATAGAGACAGAAAGCAGATCAGTGGTTGCCTGGGAATGCAAGGGCTGGAGGATGGGAGGAGGAATGGATTACACAGAATCATGTGGAAATCTCTGGGAATTATGGGTATAATCACTATCGTAAGTGCTTTTGTATATAAAATTTATACATATAAAATTCATCAGGTTGCACACTTTAAATATGTACAGTTTACTGTATGTCAAATACACCTCAATAAATTTGTTTAAGGAAAAAAATGGCCACATGTCACCTGTTAAAAACTTCAGAGATAACTTTAAAGAAAAGACCAATGAATAAATTAGAGAAACTATAATATTAAAATATGAGAAAGTGGAATGAAAAATGAAATAAATATGAAAAAAGAGAGGTTGAAGGCTAAGAGAGCAAAAGTACCAGAAGCCAAATTTTCTGTGATTACTGTCATAGCAATGAGTGTGCTACATTCTTATGTAAAGACAGAAAGTGAAGTAATTTGGCTTCAATTAAAACATTTAAGGGAGGAATTTGGGTCATAGTTGCGAATGGCAAAGTAGCCAACATTTAAAATAAAGTGTATGCATCTGAATATTTAAAAGATTTTTTAAAAAATCTTTGTAGTCAGTTTGGACTGCCTGGCCTCTTTTAAATTGCGATGTGCCCTTCAGGACAGACAAATGGTTAAAGTGAGGATCATTATATGTAATAAGACATAATGTATACAGCAGTCTTGCCTTGAAATCTGAGAGTTCTAAGTCCTGGTCACAATTCCATTATGGATCAGAAGTCAGCTTGAGAGCAAATGATTTGTCTTTCTGATATCTTCCAATTTAAAAATGGGAAAAGAGAGGCCTGTGTTCTTTATGGGAGAGGTCAATTAGGGTTTCCAATACTTTCAGTTCCCTGGAGCTAGTCACTGCCCAGGTGAAGTTATTAATTAAATTGCATCTTTGCCTTTATCATTACTATTCTCATAACAAATGGTAAGTGTCCTCTTACTCCCGTTGCTTCTAAGAAGATTGCTTTTGTCTGTCAGAAAAGAAAAGAAAGAAATCAATCCTCCAGTACACTGACTGATTACCTATGTATTTCAGTGGCACTTTATCACCATGGTACCCAGGTTCTCGGACCCTGGCAATAAATTGGGAACAAGAACATCAAACCATAGCTCCCTGTGATGAGGCCAGTATGAATTCTAGAACTCGAGTCCTTTGAATCTGTTCCCTTTGTGTAAACAAGTAGAAAGCCAAAATGGATGCGGAGCCTATGTTTCCCAAGGTGATTTAAATTGAAACTTAATAGCAAGGACCTCATCAATTTGAGCTCCCCATTTTCTCGCAAGAACAGATACCTCTTGCAGAGAGGGCCACGTCATGCATTAGTCCTGTTGCACAGATGCTCATGTCGGCAAATTCAACCAGTCATACCTGTTGGATCTGTAAGACTCAGCTCATCATCTGAGATTTTAAGACCATCAATTTGTATTCTAGTTTCTTTTACATCAGAGCAGGGTATTCAGGCTGTAATTTCTTGTGAGACAAGAAAGAAAATTCAAAAGTCTGGCCTTGATTGAACTACAGACTCTTTTATGAATTACTGATTTTCTGTATTGAGCAACTAGAGGTGAGATATTGCTAGCAGGCTGTCCATTGTATGGCTACAGGGACCAGCTGTATTGGAATATTGATTAGAATAACATGAGAAGTCTCTTAAAACTTCTGAAACTAAACTTTCTGTATGGATTTTTGGCTAGATTTTTTTTTTCTTTGTGGTCCGCGGGCCTCTCACTGTTGTGGCCTCTCCCGTTGCGGAGCACAGGCTCCGGACGCGCAGGCTCAGCGGCCATGGCTCACGGGCCTAGCCGCTCCATGGCATGTGGGATCCTCCCGGACCGGGGCACAAACCCGTGTCCCCTGCATCGGCAGGCGGACTCTCAACCACTGCGCCACCAGGGAAGCCCTTTGGCTAGATTTTATAGGGAAAAATTATGTTGTGAAATGGTAATTTCAATTTGTGCTCCTAATAGTCATCCAAAAGACATGGTTTAAGCTGATTTTGGAGCAAGCTGTAGCAAAACATTTACCTTTAGAAACTGAATTAGTACAATTACTTTGCAGTGCCTCAAGATAATTCTCCACAATGTGATCTCTAAGTTTATTAAATATCAAATAGTCTGAGGTTATTTTAAAAGAAGTACATGTAGTACGCAGTTGCTTTAGTTGTAGCTAATTCTCTATTGCATAATTTTCAACTGAAGGACTTTCTCATCTATAACTTTTTAAGCTTATGAGTGGGAGCTCCTATAATCTTTACATAAAAGAACTGTGTGCACACAAAGTGAACGTTAGCCACAACTATGACGATAAATTACTAAAAGAGATCAGATAATACAGAAAGTTGTTTATTTTTTTAAAAGTCAAGAATCCTGTTTACTGTAGCAAATATAAACATACATTTTCCAGGAGTATATGTTCTAGCGCTCCTAAAAATAACTTTATGGACTGCAAGTTACAGTAACAACCTACTTAAAAATATGATATATTTATTTTTTAAACTTTATTTATTTTGATGCACAGCCTTTTCAGATTCTCAGAATTCTAAGGTTGTACCATAGAGCATCAAAATATCAATCTCTTTTACCTAAAACTGGGATTTTCAAAATTTTAAGTTTTGTTTTTCTTGTAAAATTTCATGAAGTGACTAAAGCTACATGATTAGGCCACAGCATGCAAACCGCCTAGGAGTTGTAACATATTAAAGCCTAAAATAGGAGGGACAAAACAACCAAAACCCTGGGGCATTTCAAAACCTTATTAGAAATATTTTCCTTTGTTGTGAACCCCAAAATTGGATTGAAATGGACTCTATTCTATCAGTTTCTATTGTCTCTTGAATACACATGAGCTAACTAACTAACTAACTAACTAACTATTCCCAGAAAGCCTATTTAGCACTCTGGCCTGTATTTCAAAACTGTATTAAAGGTATCCAACTAATTTTTTATTAATAAACTATTCATTTATTAGTATTTCCTCATCATAGTCAAGCAGTGCTGAGAGTACTATATTGACAGCCCCCTGCATCTGTGGAATATGTGGAAGGAAAAGGAGCATTAACTACCCATTACAATTATCACTGATAACACCGCAGATCTTGAAGAGGTAGTAATGATGTGAAAAGAAAGCAATGAAGGACCATGACAATGAAGGCTAGTCCAATGTTTCCTAAAGTGAGGGTGCTAGTTCTTAGAGATGTTAAAGGGTATTAGAGTAAAAGAGAATTTTCAAAATAAGGTAAAATAAAATAAAAGGTTAAAATGGTAAAAAAAAAAAAAAAAAAGTAGGTTTGAGAAGAGTTGGGATAAACAAAGTTAAATAGTTTGCCATACAGAAGAATTTTATAAACATGCATTATGTATGTCCAGAGGAAAACAGACTGTGTGAGAACCTCCCAATCTCATTTTATCAGGAACTCGACTCCCAGTCCCATCATCCTCCAGCCTGCAGAACATTTCCTAGGATACACTGTGGGAAAAGATGCTCTACTTCATTTTAGAAAGTAATGTTTGACGTAGCATCTAGTCCTCTTAAGAAACATCAGAAAAAGTCCAAAACACGGCCATTAGGGGTAGCTCTGGGAAGTGGCATGCAAGCTGCTAATGTATTCACAAGAGTAAAATGTAAAATATTGACTTGCTTTTTGTTTTTTTTTTTCCCAACATGACTTTTCTCCCAAGTTTTGTGGGTGTGCAGTTACCTAATCTTTTTCAATCTCATCATCCCCAAATATTTACTAAAAGACTATCTGTAGATGGTTCCTGAAAGAAGGAGAATGATCAAACTTAAAGACATGATATTTTCTCTTCTCTTCCAATGTTTACAGCAGTCCCCTTTCCCCCTGTATAAAGTTTTGAGTTTAGGATTTTTAAATTTGGAAAGAGAATAAAAGTATGAAACTAGTTAAATATATTTCATAACCTAAAACATTTGTGGACAAGTGTCACTTACAATAACTGACATATTACATTAGTCAACTTTTTCTGTTATGTAAGAAATTAAATCAATGTAATGGACCTTTATTTTTCACTAGCTCACCAGCACAAGTCATCTCTGGTCCTGACATGTGTTTTTTTGCAAGCCAGCTTTAAATAGACCATTATGATAATCTGATGAATAGTTAGGAGAGATGATAAATGGATATTTAATGGGAGTTACATTTATTATAATTTTTTTTCACCAATGGTGTATATTCTGATATCCTGGCAAATTAGATAAGAAATGTAGTAAATGGATATTTAATAAAGGCTTAAGCATATTATAATCTTGTTTTTCCCCATATCATGCAGAGTATCTTTTGATGTTAACAGAAACTATATATAGGAACAGAGGGAAGCATGTAAATTGAGCATCAGTTATTAGTCAGTAAATAGCTACAATATGACATCAATTATTCTGTGATTTTTTTTAACACTCAGCAAATTATTCTCCCCTAGATCTTTCTAATTTGTAAGTTTTTCATTGTTTTTTTTCCCCTGAACATTTCTTTATTTTTTAAATGATGAGTGCTATACTTGTTCTTATAATTTACAAACCAGCACAAGACCACCACCTTATTGCAGGGTTATATCTATGAATTTAGGTCTTTTAAAAAAAAATGTGGGTTAATAATTTCCCTTCTTTCTCTCTCTCTCTTTCCCCTGTCCTGTTTTCTGCCCTCCCTTTTTGTTATAACTGCAACAACTTGAAAGGCACAAATCTCAACTACCCTGATTGTCTCCTTAGGTGTAATGCAGGAGGTGAAGTCATTCAAAGTTATATTTGTTCATGTTGCCTTTTACCGCTGCTGGCGACTGGGTTATAAAAATATTCCCAAACAGTTCTGAACACTAGCAGAACACAAGCAAGATGGAAAACCCTGAAAGACATTTAGATGACAATGTCTTGACCGCTGATTCTAAAATTAAACTAAAATAACACTGATTATACCTTGTCGTTATAGTATAAAATGAATGCCAAGAGCTACCCCACATATGCCCAGTAGACACACACACAAAAGTCAGGTAAGGGGATCTTGCACTGTTGGTGGGAATGTAAATTGATACAGCCACTATGGAGAACAGTATGGAGGTTCCTTAAAAAACAAAATAGAACTACCATACGACCCAGCAATCCCACTACTGGGCATATACCCTGAGAAAACCATAATTCAAAAAGAGTCATGTACCAAAATGTTCATTGCAGCTCTATTTACAATAGCCAGGACGTGGAAGCAACCTAAGTGTCCATCGACAGATGAATGGATAAAGAAGATGTGGCACATATATACAATGGAATATTACTCAGCCATAAAAAGAAACGAAACTGAGTTATTTGTAGTGAGGTGAATGGACCTAGAGACTGTCATACAGAGTGAAGTAAGTCAGAAAAAGAAAAACAAATACTGTATGCTAACACATATATATGGAATTAAAAAAAAAAAAGAAAATGGTCAGAAGAACCTAGGGGCAAGACGGGAATAAAGATGCAGACCTACTAGAGAATGGACTTGAGGATACGGGGAGGGGGAAGGGTAAGCTGGGACAAAGTGAGAGAGTGGCACGGACATATATACACTACCAAATGTAAAATAGATAGCTAGTGGGAAGCAGCCGCATAACACAGGGAGATCAGCTCGGTGCTTTGTGACCACCTAGAGGGGTGGGATTGGGAGGGGGGAGGGAGGGAGATGCAAGAGGGAAGAGATATGGGAACATATGTATATGTATAACTGATTCACTTTGTTATAAAGCAAAAACTGACACACCACTGTAAAGCAATTATACTCTAATAAAGATGTTAAAAAAAAAAAAAAGCTAGCCTGACAGAGACTTGCTTTCAAAGGCTAATATTACCAATGATGATGGGAATTTATCAGAAGACCATTAGATCTGGGACTGGAGAACTTGGCCCAAGTCCCGGTCCCATTGCTTTACTAGCTGTGTAATTTGGGACAACTCTGATAGGTGCCTATCAAAATCAGTAATGAACTTTTCTCTAGGCCAGACTTAACTGTTGATTCTTTTAAATTAAACAATCAAGTGGAAATTTCTGGAAACCAGCTAAACAGTTCCTCTGCTGTACTTATATTCTATATTCAAGAGAATAATAAGCAACATTCAAATATTACCGATTTCTTTCTTTGTCTGAACAAATTTGGACACATCCCTGCCGCCCACCCACCCCCACCCTGCCTTAACTTTTTGCAGGTTAGACATTGAGATTTGCCTCCAATTCAACAACTGCTTTTATTGGGGAAGGTGTTCTATACTTTTTTAATAACCTCTCCTACAACAGATAGAATCCTATTTCCACTACCTAATTTTAGATATGTTAAAACATCCTGCTCTGTTTTTAAGAAGCAACGTTAGACAATAAACTGTTACAAATTCTGGACAAAGATTTTGTATAGAGATTTTTCAATCATTGCACGTTTTACTTATTGCAAAAATATAAAATTTATCTTTCTGAGAAAGATGCACACAGATGTTGGTATGACTTGAGAAAAATAGTTAATAGCTTGAATTTGTTATCTTCTTCTTTAGACCCAAGAAGGAGGGGAGATCATTAGATAAACTGAGTGTGACAAGGGAGCTTTGGGTCTGTAAGTCTTAGACAACGGGTTGTGTTAGATGTGTAAGTTAAACATTCCAAACTTCAGTTATTATGTTTGTAAAATGTAGCATATAATACATTTGCTCTCACTACCTCCCAGACATTGTGTCAAAATAAATAATCTTCATTTAAGTGAGTGGAGCATACAGAAAAGAAGGGAAATCAAAAGGGGCTACCAGTGGCAGATGGAGAGGAGGGAAATTTGGGGAGGAAGGGGAGAATGTAGAAATGGAAATGAGAGAGGGCAGTGTATGGGTAGAAGTGGGTATTTAGGAAGGAGTAGAGAAAAGAAAAGGGGAGAAACGGGAGGAAAACTTGGTCTGGATTTAGTTAGGGGGAAGCCTAACTAACAAAGGAATTCAAGATCAAGGGCAACAGGAGTGGAAATGAGAGGGTGTACCTTAGCATTTTTTCTTTTGGTTTAGGATTTTGATGAGTGTCATCTTCAAGTGGGAATTTTGAAAGGAAGAAAGGCAGAGTGTATTTGAAAAACTGGGGCAGGACAGAGGAAAGCAGTTTTAAAAAGTTGTGATGGGAGATGCAGAAGACAAAAAGGGAAAGAAGGCAAACATTTTTAACTTGTCTACTTTGCCTTCCATATGGGGTGCAGAAGGCAAAGGGGATAGAAGGAAGAGGGGAGAGAACATTTATGCAGCTTCTGGAACGGGAGAAGTACCCCGGAAGTACACTTCAAGGAAAAACTATTTGAAATTATCTATGAAAGCAGAGGGCAATTGCCCCATAGACAGAGTGATTACAAACTATATTGCATGAATTAAATGCAGTAAGTAAAACCCCTGGAATTAAGGAATTGATAGGATTTTCAAATTGTACATCTGGGATCCCTTGGTGGATTATATTATGAGAAAAGGATCCAAAGCTTCCGAGAAAACTATTTAGAATTTCATTAACCTAGCAAAGGCTAAACCCAGTGCACACTTCAGGAATAGCAGAGGAGAAGGAAGACTCTGTGGCCTGATGATTTACTTCTTTAGGTACTGAAATGCAGAAAAAAAATAGCCCGATTGACTTTTTGACTAGAGAATATGAACTTGAGCCAGGACTTGAGAACGGGAGACAGAATGCTTTTAAGAATTTGATGAAACCATAAACTCTCTCCCAAGAAAAATGACTAAAATCTGCCACAATTTCAAAGCTTTCAAAGGCTATCTATGATCATGTGCCACCTCCCTTTGCCACATGCAACACACAACAAACTAGATTCCTTTTCATTTTTTTAATTTTTTGGCCACTCCATGCAGCATGTGGGATCCTAGTTTCCCAACCAGGAATCGAACCCACACCCCCCGCATTGGAAGCCCGGAGTCCTAACCACTGAACTGCCAGGGAAGTGTCCTGGATTCCTTTTAAAGAATACTTGATTTCACGGAAGAGAAAGGTTAAAGCTGGGAGAGGCAAATACATGCTAAATAGATCAAGAAATGGATCTCAAAAAAAATTTCAAAAGAGAATTTCCCTATGGTGTACAGCTCGGGAAGTGTTCAAGCTTGAGAACTACAATTTACCTAGTATTTTTTAAGAGGGCAACTATATGGAATTTTTGTGGGAATACAGATATAGCTATGGAGATGGCCAAACTGTGGGGCATTCTAAAAGGGAGGAAAGAATAGGTACACTAAAGGTTGAGAATCTCAAATTGAATATATTGCTTCCCTGGGAAACATATCAAAATGAAAATGCAAGGGAAGGGAAAAATGAATAGGCTATATAATGAGCCCCAGTGAAAATGAACTTGACTGCTAGCAGCTACACAGGCTGGGGGAGGATACAGAATATGAGGTAAATGGAAAATGAGTAAATTAATTTTAAAAAGTGAGTTCAAAGCTGTTTTGAAAGACAAACTGAACTTGTTGAAAATATTGGAGAAACACAACCTGAAGGAAAAAAAAGAATAATACAGAAAAAGAACACAAGTCAGTTTGCTGGAAGCAGACAAGAACAGTACAGAATTAGCTTATTTTCATGTTTTAGCGTTTCAAGACAAAAGTAGGAACAACCATAGAGAAGCAGGCTTCAAATTCCAGTAGCCCACACTGAAAGAGACTTTAAATAGCTTGATGAAGGTAATTTTCAAAAGTTAAAATGGGAGAGACACAAAAAGGATATAATAAATAAAATGGCAGATTTGGAGAATAAAACCTTGGATTTAAAACAACAACTAACAACAGGAAAGTCTTTTACAAAGAAAGATGTCAAAGCCCTAAACTTGAGAAAGAGAAGTAGACATATTTGAGGATGTGGGCATTAAAAAGAAAGGGTTTTTTTGTCAAAAACCAGGAAGAGGGAGGAGAAAAACTAGGACAAAGCAGAAATGTCATGCGAAATATCTTATATAACAAACTGATGGCTTATGCCAGTAAAAGTTCTGGGAGAGAGGAAGCACCTGTCCAAAGGGAAGGTGCGAGGAGGAAGAGACACAACAGCACCTGGACTCTTAATCTACTATAAAAAGATTTTTGGAGCCAACTAGGATTTTGGAAGAAACTCTGAGTAAAGTAGATTTATAAAATAGTGTTTGTCTCTAATAAAGATGTTAAAAAATAAAATAAATAAATAAATAATAAATAAATAAATGCAGAATGAAAGAACCAAAAAATAAAATAAAATAGTGCTTGTGAGGCCATTCAGGAGAGAACAAAGTAAAGTCCTGGTCAAAGGAATAAAATTTATTTGGATATGATTTAAGCAAGAATCATTGATGGATGCTAAAACTAGTGGGTGGAAAGTTGGTTAAGAAACAGGATATTTACATAGTCTCAAAGTATCTCTCTACAAATTACTTATTAATTACAAAGAGGAAAATAGTAACTTAACAGTGGAGAAATCTGACAAACAGTACCTGAACCAAGTGATCACCACCAATTAACACCATCAAGTTAGCATCACCAGTGATGGGATAAATCAATATCATGTGTTGTCTAAACATAATATTCTGAGAACGACACAGTATCACATCCAAACCCAAAATGCAAAACCTGAATCTAATCATATGGAAACATCAGACAAACCAAAATCAAGAGGCACTTTGTATCACAGCTGTTCACAACTCTTCAACTTTTCAAAAATATCAAGGTCATGAAAGACAAAAACTGAGAAACCATTCCAGATTAAAGAAAACTAAAGAAACGTGACAACTAAATGTAATATGTGATCCTGGACTGAATCTTGGAGAATAAAAAAAATTTTTTATAAAGGTCATTACTGAGACAATTGGCAAAATATTAATAAAGTCTGTAGATTAGATAATCATATTGTATCCATGTTAATTTCCTGATTTTGGCAATTGTATTACAGCTATGTAAGAAAATGTCCTTGTTTTGAGGAAGTACACACTGAAATATTTGTGGATATGAGGCATCACCCTGCAACCTACTCTCTAACAGTTCAGAGATTGATAAAACAAATGTGGTAAAGTGTTAACATTTGGAAAATCCAGGTGAGAGATATACAGGGATTTTTTGCATTATTCTTGCGTCTTTTTTTCTACGTTTGAAATTATTTCAAAATGAACAATGAAAAATTCTCTGGAAAGAACAAACTAATACAGTTGATGAACTTTGATTGGATCCCGGGAAAAAACAGCCATGAGACAGTTTGAGAGAATTGGGGAAATCTGAATATGGACAAAATACTAGATGAAATTACGGAGTGACTGCAGGTTTAACAATGGTAGTGTGGTTCTGTAGAAGGATGTCCTTACTTTTAGAAGATGAGGGTAAAAGTGCAACGCATGTGGAAGATTCCACTGTTGCTCACTAGATCTGGCAGCAGCAGCAAGGCACTCACCAGTCTGCACTGCTCTGCTGAGCACAATATCTCTTTTGTTCCTTAGCTGGGCGCTACATTTCCCTGCCAGTGACTGTCTTGATCCCCGGGATGCAAAGACTCCTATTTGATTAACACTGTTAGATGGGTTTTTTTTTTTTTTTTTAACATCTTTATTGGGGTATAATTGCTTTACAATGGTGTGTTAGTTTCTGCTTTATAACAAAGTGAATCAGTCATACATAAATGTTAGATGGGTTTTAAAGCAGGATTTCTTGGTTCCAATGAGTTCCAAATTTAGTGAAAATGGCCATTCAGCATCTCCTTATAGTTCTCTCTCTGCCCCCAGGACTCAAGCCTGTGTTTGTAACAGCTAATATGTTACAAGCTCTTACAAAAAATATTTGTTATTGTGACTGCTTTGACAGGGCTGGCCTTTTACTCAGGGCTGAGCATTGGATGTATTCTCCTCCTTTCCTACCCCCTCACAGGAGGTTTCACAGCTGCTCTGCAAATAGATTTATTTGGACCACCCTCACAGTAACTAGACAGACATGAATCCCAGAAGTGGACATGGCCTGAGTTATTCCTCAAGAAGCTTTTTAGGCTCCTTCCCTCCCCCACCATCTCAGCAATCAATTTCTTCCAGCTCTGTCCTAGCGCGTATGTCCTCATGCCCGAAGCCCTCAGGGAGCCCTGCTTATCATCCAGCTGAGATCCTGAGAAGTACATGTAAGAAATAGGCAGACAAGCAAGAAGGATGTACTACAGTCTGAAGACAAGTGTCAAACAGAAGGAGGGAGTAATAACCTTCTGCATATATTTATAAGACATGCAAGTTTTTAGAATTTTCCTATTGGCAGAAAGAGGCATGCAGAAAGAATTATGAAGGTGTATAATCATAAATATCCTTTACAATGAACCTGTAAAGATTTAATGAGAGCAAAGCTCTGGTTATGGTTAGAGTACAATTTTAATAGTGTTTTTCTGAGCAGCCATTTCTGTTGAGGCACCAAATGGAACTTTTGCCTAACGGGACATGAAATTTGAGAGCTCATTCTCAAATACATGTTAGCTCCTGCGGTAGTCTGAACAGGAGGCCATTGATTCATTATTTCACCGGAGGAATCATCTCCCACGCTAACTCCGCTAGAGACAGTGAGCAGGGCCACGTGTCTCACTTGGAACACTGGAATTAAGACAATTATATAACTTGTTCCAGCACTTATGTCAGACATGTTCTAGAGCTGAATGAACTCATCTGCTCTTGGGAGGTCTATATTTTCTAAACTAGAAGTAAACTTTTCTCTGGATAACTTTGGGAGTTAGTTCTGGACTATCGTTTAGGAATTCACAATGGGTTAACACTACTGCAGTCGCCTGGGTTTTTTAGAGTTGCACTCCAACTTTTATATCACTGTTTAGTTTCATTCAGGATAAAAGCAGTTCTTCAAAACTGCAGATACAAGCTAAGGCAAGCAAATCATGCTACTTAGTGTTGGTATTTCTCTGAAACTGAGAAAAATATAATGCTCACTCATTGGTGTTTAATCCAAAGACATATTTTAAATCACCACCCTTTTTCAAAAAGTTTAGCTTGACTGTTATATTATTCCTATGATCTTACTCATCCCTTGAAGAGATTACTCACAAGCAGTGTAGTAGTAGAAGATATGTAATAAAAGTATAACCATGTCTAGAAAGTAGATGAATTACATTTGCTTTCCCTTACCCTACATAAACAGCTATCTATATAGCGACACTATGGTCTTAACTCAGGAGACGATGCAAGATGGATTTATATATAATAAATACTATACCTAATTCATAAGTACTCAATAAAAGTTAGCTATTATTATTTTGATGCTGCTGAACTAGGAGTATCTTTCTTCTGCTTAGCTATTATTAGAAAAACTTAATATCAACAATATTAATTAAATTTCATACTAAGGAGTAAATCATTTGATCACTTGGAGATATATTTTACCTGATTGATAGTTATAAATTAGCTGTAAAAGTCAGTACCTTTAAATCTGTGTCCTTATCATTAAAATGGGAATAATACCTATTTCATAATTTGGTTGTGAAGAAAAGTGAAGATTCACAGCATTCAATTAAATGTTAGTTTTCTCCCCAAACCCTTATGCCTTCCACCACTATGCCTAGTAGCATACAATCCTATTCACAAAATATATTTTAACTGATGAATGAGGCAACCCAATGGTAACAGCTGGGTTCTCAGCAGCGTAGGCTCTTAATAGTCTATCTATCAGTGTTCCTGAGCAGAGCTGAAGAATTAAAAAACTGACTTTGCCCATCACATTCCTGAGCTTCTCTAAGGTCTACCATGACATTTCAGTGAGTTGATCTTGTGAGCTACAAGGTGTTAGTTTTTAAACTACCTTCGTCATTTGCACATTTTATAGTCAAAGCATGTGGATTTCTTTAATCAATAACCTAAAACCCTGGCAATTATCAGAGCAGTCATCTAAAAATGAATGATTTTCAGCACTTGACAAGACTAGCTTGAAACATCTGATCTTTAGAAAAGCAAACAATGATATATTCCTTTATATTTTCAAAGCTCTTGTTATATTCTGCTCATCCACACAGGAAATTTGCTCCCATATGATCTTCATTCCTTGCTGAGAGCTGGTAGCATAATGTGGAATCAGCCCAATTATTGATACTCCTGTTATAACACTTTGTGCATATCTTTCTGCTCTAGTAGTTGCAAGTTCCTTTAGGAAATATAGCATAGTGTGAGAACATCACTTCATCTTTCTATCTATCATACTGCTTTACTCATAAGAGTGCCCTCACTATAAATCCACAGAACAGTGTATATCAAATTGGAGTCCACCTATCACTGGAATCAGAAACACCAGAAGTATTTGCTTAAAATGAAGAGTTTTTTATTCCACTGATTTATTCTAAATTATAATTGCTGGTTTGGGGACCTGGGAAGATTTTAACAAGCTCTGTAGGTGATTCTTACATAGAGTAAAGTTTGAGAACTCTCTCACAGAAGAAGGGCTACACGTTAGGAACTTGACGTTCCTTCTGATGAGCAGAAAACTTGATAGTTATCAGAAGAACTAGTCAATTTGTTTTAATATTCAAAAACACTTATATTCCTTTACTGCAATAAATCTTGAAGGACAGAAAATTAAAAGAGGTAGGTTTTCTTTTTTTCCTCCTCCCCACTTTGTTTTTTTTTACTTCTCATTATTGGAACACACACACACATACACAACACATATATATGTATAACAGTATGAGCCCTCAAGTATCTTTCCATCATCCAGCCTCAACAATCATCAATTTACAGCCAATCTTTTAAATCAATCACTCCACCCATTTCTTCCCACTCTAAATAGGGTTTGTTTGTTTGTTTTTTCGTTATCATTGTCCTAAAACATTACAACAAAAGCTAAGGTACTGAATAGCACAGATGTGTAAGATGATCTACTGAAATTTTATATTGGGAATAGTCATAGAAATTAATTTATAACCTGGAAAAGCATTAAAACTATAAAGCTGAGATTTGATAGAGGTGTAGTTCTACTCTGGAGCAGTACAAGATGGTTTTTAGGATTAAATGAGATAACAATTGTGACATTATATAGTACAAGTGCTATCACAGAAAAAGTGTTCTGAAATTGAAGTCTCTGTCAGACAATGTGGTAGTTTAAAGAATGTTCACAAATTTTTGACACTCCTCCCCCCAAGAGGTGGCGCTTATTCACCGTCCCTTTAGTGTCATCTGGACCCAGTGACTTACTTCTAGTTTAATTAAATATACCAGATATGACCAGATGACACTTCCAGTATTAGCTTATGAAAGGACTATGGTTTCTGCCTTGGATGTGTGCATGTGCTTTCTCTCATCATGCATTCTGGAGGAAGACAGCTATCATGTCAGAAAGTGGCCCAGGGGAGAAGGAAGCCAACTGTCATGTCTTGAGGATACTCAGGTGCCTATGGAAAGGCCCAAGTGGCAAGAAATAAAGGCTTGTCAGCAACCATATAAGTGATCTAGGAAGTGGATTCTCCAACCTCAACTGAGCATAAAATAACTGGTCCATAGCTTTATTGCAACATCATGAGAGACCGTAAATAAGGCCAGCTAAAAGCTGCTTGCATTGGTTACCACAGCAAAAATTTGGAAGCAACCTAAAAGCTCATCCACAAGACACTGATTGAATTATCTATAATGCAAAATGGGATATATGTACTTCTGAGAAAGAATGAGGAAGATCTTTATGAACTGGTATATTCTAATTCCCAGAATATATTGTTAAATGAAAAAAAAAGATGCCAAAGAATGTGTATAATATGCTCCTTTTGCATAACAAAGAAGAGTAAATGTACACATATTTGTTTACTTTTGTCAAAAGAAACATAGGAAGAATAAACCTGAAACTAATGAATACAAATGGGTTTGAAGCTTTTTGATTTTTACATAATTTTGACTTTGACCTTGTAAATAGTTTACATATTCAAAACATCAAATTAAATCAAAACAGTTGGAAAAACAAAACCTGAAATAGAGTAAAAAGAGCAACAACTACAATAAACTATATCAAACTGATAACACAAACACAAAGAAAAATAATTTAAGAAACTTTTGAACACAGCCCTCAGACTATATATACTCTAGTAAATTCTAAGGACAAAAAAAATTACAAGGAAATCTAATTTTCTTAGTAGTTTTACTATTGTTGGTTGAAGTATTATTACTGTAATTCTCAATTTATTTTATATGGACTGGAGCAAATGAGCAAATATTTATGCATATACTTAAATTAAAAAAATTTTTTGAATGTTTTGAAATTTTTTTTGAGAATCAGAGTTGTTATTGTGGATGACTATGGATACCAATGGGGACTGGAGGAAGATGAGGAATAACTCTGGTGCTGCATTTGAATTCATCACTTCTTAAAAAATTAAATCTTAGGTCTGTCCTCTGAAAGGGTGTAGGAGCAATGACACCCTGGTAGTAATTAAAAAACCCTAGGACCCAGACAATGGCTTCTAAATAATATTGCCAACAAAAAGAAACTAGTTGTCCTTAGAGAAATGGCTGATTCCAGGTCTAGAGCAGAAAAAGTACAAGGAGAGATTTGAACATCTTTTGCCAGACAACAAGAAAGTGCCCAGAAGGGGTTATCACTGGATAAACCTGGGAAAATTTGAGTCTCAAAAATAGTAACAATGGCAATAAATCATAACATATTGAATTTTAAAAATCTTGAACCATAGTGAAACTCAGAAGAGGGGTAAGCAGGTGGGAAGGAGAAGTAAAGAGGGAAAAGGTGAGGGAGAGAGCAGAGAAACAGTATGAGAGAGAGAGAAACTGTATGTGTATGTATGTCTGTGGGAAGGAGGAAGAAAGAGAGAGAAGGAGGAAGAAAAACAATATTATTCTTCTTTAAAGAATAATAGAATAGTGACAACTGATTCAGACAAGGATTATCACTAGATGCTAAAACCAGGCTATTTAGGAATAGAAATTCACAGTTTCTCCCTGCAGATTACTTATTACTTACAGAGTATTATTCCATAGATAACTAAGTACAAAGAAGAATGATCCTTTACAATGGTGAGACCTAGTAGTCACCAACTTAACCAACCAAATGATCAAATTATCATTGGCAGAGGAACAACCTGCCACCTTGTGCCCTTGATGTGATACAATTAAGAACTACACAGGTCATCTATGTCAAAAATGTTTAACCTGGTGGTTCTCAAAGTGTGGTCCCTAGACCAGCAGCATCAGCATTAGCATCAGCATTAGCAATGCAAATAGGTCCAACACAGACCTATTGAATCAGGAACTTTGGAAGTAGGCCAAACAATCTATGTTTAATAAGCCCTCCAGATGTTTCTGAAACATGTTAAAATTGGAGAACCAGTGGTTTAACCTGAATTTAATGAGAAAACAGTGAGACAAGTTCAGATCATCAAATTTTCTACTGGCCTAAACTCTTCAAAAAAGTCAAGGTTGCAAATAACAAAAAAGTAGAGTCCAGGAGAGGTTGTAGGAGGAAACTTTAAGATTAAAGCTAAAGAGGTTAACAACCTAATGCAATGAATTTTAATTGGGTCGTGAATTTAAAATAATAAAAAATAACCAGTTATGATGTCTGCAACTTATCAACCTACTTTCAAATGATTCAGGAAAAATAAACAAAAACAAGTAAAAATAAACAAATACAAGATAAACAGGAATTATCTATATATAAAAAGAGAAAATAAATCTGAAACAATGGTAACAGTTGATGTATATAGATGTCATTGAGCTATTTTTCAGCTTTTCTGTAATTTTGAACATTTTCATAATAAGATGGAGAAAAATTAATGCAAAAAATATGTCTAGAAACCATAAGAAAGGTGAGTATTCTAAAACCAAAAAAAGTCAACACACAAAACAATTCCATAAATTCATTTTCACAAAGTGAAATAAAGTATTTTGAAGCAACTAAATGCTTGACAACTGAAGTGGCAGAGTTGAGATAAGTGGGTTAGTCACTTACTCAGTTCTGACATAGTTTTCATCCCCATATTTTATAGCCAGCCACACGTGGACTATATTAAAAAGTGCTGCACTTCCAATTTTCCCCTTTACTACAGAGGAAATGCAGAGAGAGTTAATAACATCATCAACCATAAGCTTTTAAGGTTCAGCATCCTAGTAAAACTGATGAATCTTGACTTGCAGCCTCAGCAGTTAAATTACTGCTATGAAAATCACTGCCAATGGCTAAGTTGCATGAAAGAATAATTATACATGTTTACTGTTAACCATCAGTCAAGTCCAAGAGCTATAAGGTGAAATATGAAATGCAATTAAATGTGAATGTGTAATCTGAGGGCCTACCTGCCCCAATCTCTCTCTCTCCTCCCTACCTCCCACCCCGCCTCTCTCTCTCTGTCTCTTTCTCTCTCACTCACACACACACACACACACACACACACACACACACACACACAAGAAATGAGTATAATATTTTCTTTGGATATTTTTCCTGGAACTTTAAAAAAGCTATTGAAAAATACAAGACAGTAAGTCCTAAATGACATCCCTAAAAGAAGGGGTCCAATCAACTGCAAACAAATCAATAAGGAAAGTGCTATGTTAATGGAAGTATTAAACCTTTCATTTTACAATCATCTGTTCTTGAGAAACTGTACTATCCATAGCAAGATGCTCTCCCCATATTTAAAGTATATGATTTACGGCTGACTTTCTTCTATAGCTTTTATGAGAAAGAATTTTTTAGCTGTCCCATGAGAGTTGCTAACATCTGCACTGATGAAAGAATTGAAAAGAGCAAAATTCACCATGGATTACTACTATCAGATTTTTAAAAAGAGAAGCAATACATTGTAATTTGATGTACTGATAGTTTTTGAAGTACCTTCCAATGTAAACTTCAAAAGATCATAATGAATATTTAATTTCAATGTAGCACACATTAAGAGTTCAAAATTGGGCTTCCCTGGTGCCGCAGTGGTTGAGAGTCCGCCTGCTGATGCAGGGGACACGGGTTCGTGCCCCGGTCCGGGAAGATCCCACATGCCGCGGAGCTGCTGGGCCTGTGCGTCCGGAGCCTGCGCTCCGCAACGGGAGAGGCCACAGCAGTGAGAGGCCCGCGTACCGCAAAAAAGAAAAAATATTGGCCACTAGGAAACTAAATCCACTGATAAAAGAATGTAACCACTATCCACAGGCATGATTTTGAGCTGTGATTATATGTAAATCAAATGTCTCTACAATTGACAACTGTAGGATTACTGGATATTTCTGCAACCTTAAAATAGAGTAAACAGTCAATATTGAGAGGAGTTAATCAGTTAATGGATAGCAGTTGCAGCTGCAAAGTGAATTACCATTCTTTGAAAATCTGAATTTTAATCTTGAATGGTCTCTATACTATAAGGAAGAACTATTTTGAAGCCTTTTATTAAGTCTCTTGTCCTGTCGTCAGTTGCCAGCTGTATATCCATCAGACTTGGGGAAAAGTGCAAATTTCAACTGGTGAACAGCTTGAAATTGAGAGTTCTTGAGTGAAGGTTCTCAAGTGAAACAGGGATCTAGAAAGAAATTGTAGCCTTGTGGCTAAGACCGTGTTCTATGCAGACAGACAGGCCTCTGTTTGAATAACTCCACCACCTACAAGCTGTGTAACCTAATGAAAATTACATCAGTTTTCCATGCCTTTATTTCTGCATCTGTAAATGGGGATATTTATCTCATGATTATCTCACGATTCCATGAGATAATGTAAAGTATCTGCCAGAGTGTCTGACACATAGTGAGTATTCAGTATATTGCTGTTCTTGTTATTTACGGTTATTATTTGATACAATCCTAATGACCTCTACTAGTGTTTCCCCACCAATAGCTTGTGAATTGTGGGTGATGGTGGTGGTTGTGGTGATAGTGGCTGTAGTAACCATGGGGGTGGGGAGTTAAAAGACCACAGTCTTGGAACTCTGTGTCTGCTGGTCAAAGCCTGTTTCCTAAATTCCCCTCCACTGCTTTCCCAGTATTCTACCCTGTCTAGGAATGTCCCTTTGAGACAATGTTTACATAGAAGAAAACTATGCAGAAATTTAAAGAAACATTGGCATGGATAATGTCAAATATTCCCATTCTCAGCTTAATCCCTAAATATAACTGTTGATTTACTGATTTACTATCACTCTCCTCCATCCTTTCTCAAAGGCACTGCATATTTCCCTCTGGGTTTCAGGATGCAATAGTTTTCGAATGACTGTTTTTCCTTTAGCAAGACACTTTTTAAAATTTTGTGTGTGGGGGGGGGAGGGGAGATGGCTCTTACACCTCTTCTAAGATTGCCCCTGTAGAGTTCTCCTCCTGTATTCCTGAGCTAAATTCCTCTGTGGTTCTTATTTGGCCTCCAGGAGAACAAATGCAGAACTTTAAAGTTCAATGTCACAACACTGATGAGTGACCAGGTGGACTCACCAATTTCTTCTCTATTTATATGATCATGATTTTTGTGACAAGCTGGTCTTTGACACTGGCAAACAAAGACAGGCAATTTTTGCCCATTGTCCTAAATAAAAGACAGAATTGCTTTTGTCTGTGAGCTCCATGAGAAAACAGACCCCATATATTTTGTTCCTCACTGCATTCTCAACACCTAGCATAGTGGCTGGTGGGGGTAGACATTGGGAAAGTATTTGTTGAATAATAGAATGAATGGCAGAAAGTAAGAGACAAAGTAAGAGAGAAAGGGAAGGCAGAAAAAAAGAAAAAGAGCAATTCTAGTCCCAGTTCTGAACTCAGAATGAAATATATAAAATTGATTGCCTTTTTCAAAAATGCCACAAAATGGTTAAGTTGAATGTTTAAAAACAGTTTAGGTTAAAAAAATGAAGGATTAGGGTACAACTCAAAAGTAAATGCAAAACGTGATTATACAGGTGATCTGTTCTCTACCAAGGACACAATTATATAAAAGTATGGAGGCTTAAACAGTAACACCTACAAGGAAGGATATCCTTACAACTGTGATTATTAAATACCAAAACAGATGCCAATTGGTGATATAATCTTTCTTCCTCAAATATTTTTGAAAACACAAGAGTGATACCCATCTGCCTGGAACAATTTAGGAATATTTCTGCCAAGATGACTTATCAAACCCCATTCCAATGCTAATAAATTTTTCATAGTCTCCTTTCTAGCTATGTCCAAATGGCCAATGTAAGTAATCCCCTAGGATATTAACATTTGGAGTACATGTGCCTATTGAGGCTTTTAATATAAATGAACATTTAGAGAATAATTTAGGATTAGAAGTCTCAACCATTTCACATTTCATGAAAGTATGTCAAGTTTATGTCAGATTTTTAACTGAAGGACTATGTTTTCCCCAACAGAACAGCATGGTACGTATATAAATTGAATGCACGCTTGGGATAATAAGCAACTGTATGTTGTAATAGAATAGAAAACACCACATTTAAAAAATTATAACAAAAAACATTTGGGCAGATAATTCTAACCATCCTGATACTAACAGGTTAAAAAAATAGCACAGAAAAAGAGAAAAGAAACCTTTAAAATTTTTCAATTATTCAAACTAGCAAGAAATTATTTAAAATTTTAATTTAAATAATTTTAATTATTTCAACTTTCCACTGACTCACATAACAAGCAGCTTCAGAATAAAGCTTTGCCAAACTTCTCCTGTCCCTAAAATGCTTCATTCCATAGGGATCAAATTATAGCAACATCTCTATTAGTAAAGAGGATATACTGTATCATCCAAGAAGAAAATAAATAAAAGATAAGCAAGTTAATATTTATTAAAGGCTTACCATGTGCCAAGCACAATATTCATTAACACCTAACATACACTTACAACTTTAATCCACATAAAAAGACTGAGGTATATACAATTATTATGCCCATTTTACATATGAAAAAACTGAGGCTCTGAATGGAAACAATAGGAAACATAAGCATACAGATTAGGGTGAGGGAGAAATCTATCCATTCTAAAATGTGGATTCTCAAAGTAGATAGCTAGTGGGAAGCAGCCACATAGTACAGGGAGATGAGCTCGATGCTTTGTGACCACCTGGAGGGGTGGGATAGGGAGGGTGGGAGGGAGAGAGACGCAAGAGGGAAGAGATATGGGAACATATGTATATGTATAACTGATTCACTTTGTTATAAAGCAGAAACTAACACACCACTGTAAAGCAATCATACTCCAATAAAGATGTAATATATATATATATCAAAAAAAAAAAAAATATATATATATATATATATATATATATATCTCACTAGGTAGGAGTGGTGGAAAAAGAGTCTGCAGACCAGCCTTCCAGGAACAATGCCCCAAGCTAAGCTGCAGAACTGGCCTGATGAAAAACCACCACCACTGCATTGGTGCCGCCCAGCTGGAGGTGCCAGTTTCCTTCCAGAAACCAGCACATGCACTACATCTGTACCAAACAAGCCCTGAACACTGGACAATGACACCATCCTTGCGAGCAAAACGGACTCTACACCTCCCTCTTCTCTCTTCAAACCTTATATGAGTACCTCTCATTATTGGAGCCTGGACCTATTCCAGAAACTCAAAGGAGCCTGGAGAACAGAGTTTTCTAGCTTCTCTTTTGAGGGTCTTGCAAGGAAAGAAATTCCCCATACACAACAAGGGCATTTGAAATGCTCTGCACAGTCAGAAAACATGAAAGCATCCTTTGCAATCACAGCAGATTTTTGAATACTTAGTACCAAAAGTAAGAATGCAAATAATTTCATTATTAATTTTTTGTGTTAATTACATGCTGCAGTGATAATATTTTAGATATTTTGGGTTAAATAAATAGATCTTTAAAATTAAAAAAAATAATAATAAAAATAAAATGTGGATTCTCTAGGGCATTATCTCCCTCCCTCCCTATCAAGCCAATCATTGGTAGGTTCCTGGCCTTTAGCTGCACTGAGACGTTGAGGCCCTCATTTCTCAGGAGAATCATTTCTCAGTGATACACAGGCCAGGAGTGATTGCATCAGCTCCCTCACTTCCTAAGTGACCAAGATGTGGGGTGTGAAAGAGAAAAGTTAAGAATAATACCATAGTTTTTGGCTTGAGCAACTGGAGTTAGATAGTAGTGTCATTTTCTGAAATGCAGAAAACTGTGCGAGAAACATGTTTGCAAAGGGAAAAATCAGAAGTTTACTTCGGATGAGTTAAGTTTGAGGTGCTTATCAGACAAGCAGGTGGAGTTTCCAAGTAGGCTGGAGTTCAGGGGAGAGATCCAAGCTGAAGATGTACATTTGGGACTTAAAGTCATGAAACTGGATGAGGAGGGTGTAGACGGGGAAGGGAAGAACATTAGGTTGAGTCCTGGACACTCCAACATTTAGAGGTCTAGAGAAGATCAGAGAAAATGAGCAGAGGACATGAAGATAAAAGGTAAGAAAGAGGTAAGAAAGATAAAAGGAGTGTTGTCTGGGAAGCCAAGTGAAGACAGTATTTCAAGAAGGAGGGAGTGAGAGTAATCTACACTCAGGTACCCCAGGTAGGTCAAGTATGATGAAGGCTGAGGACTGATAGCTGGATTTTGCAACCTAGAGATAGATCACTGACTTCCTTGACAAACTGATAGTCATGCTGTAGATAAAATTTTGTTTCCTATTTTTTTCACTTGCCATTAAACACTCTTTGAAACCATATTTTTAATGCCTGCATAATATTCCATAGTATAAATGTACAATGATTTATTTAATCAAATTGTTATTGTGGATATTTAGATTATTTTCAATTTTTTACTTTTGTAAATAACAAGGCAAAATCATCCTTGAATGTAAATCAGTCATACTATATTTAAGTGAATTCAAATGAGTACTATAGCATGCATTAAAATAGTACAAAATACAAAGGAAATTTTGCCACTAAATAGCATTTACAATTACATTTATTATTCATAACATTTATATTATTTATTATAATATTTAATTCTGTAATATTTAATATTAAATAGAATATTTATAATTATTACTATATTTACAATACAATATTGTAACAAAGAAGGCGGGAAAATCCTGTACGTAGCAATCCCTTGACAGTGCTGACTATTCTTATTAGCTATTAGTATTTTCTTTTTTAAAGGAGGGTGAGATTTAGAGAAGAAAGTGTTTGCATACTTTTATGTCAGCAACAAGTCCCCTTCTGCCATAATTCTTGCTGCAGTAAACTGTCAGTGGAAGTTCTATTTGGGAGGTTTTTATTACATATAAATAAGGTTTTCTTCATATGTGCATATAAAATATAAACATGACAATTTATAATGAAAGTGCTCTACAGTTCACAAAACATTTTCCATTCCATTTCTTGACTGATGCTCAGAAAGTAACATGGGTAACACAAGCTCCCCATTAAGCCCGTTGTCTGAACTTGTCATTTTTTACTCTTCTCTATCCTTCCCCATACATGGTCAAAAAGAAACTCATCTTCAATATCATCCATGGCTCCTAAATGTTTGTAAGATAGAGTTCACAATTCTTAATGTGGCATCTAAGTTTTCTTCATAATCCAGCCTGTCATTTTCATTTTCATTCTCTCCCACTACTCTCCACAATGCATTCTGCACTCCAGCTACTCTGTACTGCTTGAGTTCTCCAGTGAGCACTTCCCTTCCCACCTTTGTGCCCTTTGCTCAGGCTGTCTCCTCTGCTTGGAATGCAGTTCTTCCTTGCACTACTTGGCAGTGCAAAAGGCAAAGGTTTTGGAATTAGATAGACCTATGTCCCAGCTGTGCCTTTTTCAGGTACTAGTTGTGCAGCCTTGGCAAATTTTTGATCTTCTCAGAAACTCTTTTTCTCAGCTGCAAATGGTGACAATAACGCCTACCTTGCTGGATGGCAGTGAGAATTATATAAAGTAAGACATCAAAAGTATCTATTATGTTTTCAAACTCTACTTTTGAGTAGATAGTAAATGCACATGACTCAAAACTCAGAAATGTATGAAAGAATAGATCTCCCTTTCATCCCATTCCTCAGATGAAGTCCCTTAACAGAGGTTATATTTTTTTCCAATTTTTTGCACATACTTTAAGATATTATACACAAATGGCGGTGTACATACACAGTCTTTGACATCTTTCTTATTTCACTTTATAATATATCTTGGAGAGTCTTCCCTGTCTGTACATAAACATCTGTCTTTTCCTTTTTTTAAATAGCTGTAGTTAGTGTTCCATCGTACGGATGCACCATCATTAGATAAGCCATTCCCCTATGGATAGACTTGAAGATTACTAGCAATCTTTTTTTCCCAAATATTTTATTATAAAGGTTTTCAAACATACACAAAAGTTTAATTTTGCAGTAAACACTCATACACCCACCAGCTAGATTCTATAAATAATATTTTATTATACACTTGTGTTATCACATATCTATCCATCCCTCCTGTACTTCTATTAATTTCAGAATATGTTGCAGATATCATCACACCTCCTTCGAAATACTGTGTAAAATTTATTATTAGATATTAAAATTTTGCTATTAGAGTTAGTGCTGCAGTGAAAAGCTGTATAAACACTATTTCACATTTGTGTGGATATTTCAATTAGAAATTGAACTGTTAGAAATTTGTCCTTATAATTTTGAGGGATATTGCCAAACTTTCCTCTGTCGAGATTGTAACAATTGACACTTCCACCAGAAATGTAGGTATCTGTTTCTCTTTACCTTTATAATACGTTATCAAATTGTTAAATATCTGCCAATACCAAAGGTGAAAATATCTTGTAGTTTTATACTGTATCTTTTTTTTCATATGTTTAAGAGCCACTCATATTTCTTTTTATTTCAACTCTCTAGTCCTTTGTGTATGTTTCTACTGAATTACTGGCCTTTCAATACTGATTAGTAGACCTCTTTATATTTTAAGGAAACCAGCCCTTTGTACTATAAGCTGCAAATATTTTTTTCAAGTTTTTCATTTCTATTTTGATTTTAATATGACTTATTTTCCCAAGCATAACTTTATTTTGTTAATTTACTTCCAAGCAGTACTTAATACTGATTTAGTATTACTTACTGCCTCAGTCTCACAACTGCTTCACTCAAACTCTACTGAATTATTTTCAGGGTCTAGGTGTCCTGTGTCTTTCCCACCTATGGGATCCTGTACATGCTGTTTCTTTGTGGAGCATTCTCTCAGTTTTCTTCTCCTGGCTGATTTCTACTAGTCATTCAAAACTCACCTGAAGACTGCTTCTACAGTAAAGGTTTACCTTAATGCCCTAATTAAGTGAATTAATTCCCTAAATAAGTGCCTTATGTGCACACTGATCAGAACACTATCCTTCTGTAATGTAATTAACTACTTTCTTACTTTCCCCTCTAGATCTTTGGGGAAAAAGACTGTTATTTATTCATTCATCATTGTATCTTCAGTCTCTAGCCAAGTACCTGGCATACGAGTAGGTGCTCATAAATGTTTAAGGAAAAAAGTAAGAAAAGAAAAAGAGGAAGGAGCGGGGAGAGTGGGAGCAATACATAAAAGGTGTTATGGGCAGAACTGTACCCCTCCAAATTCATATAATGAAGCCCTAACCCCCAGTACCTCAGAAAGTGACTCTATTTGGAGATGGGGCCTTTAAAGTGGTGAATAAGGTAAAATGGGGCCATTACTGTGGGCCCTTAACCCAATCTGTCTAGTGTTCTTATAAAAAGAGGAAAATTGGACACACAGAGAGATACCAGACATGCATGCAGACAGAGGAAAGACCGTGTGAGGACACAGGAAGAAGGTGGCTGTCTACAAGTCAAGGAGAAAGGCTTCAGGAGAACCTACTGATGCCTTGATCTTGGACCTGTAGTCTCCAGAACTATGAGAAAATAAATTTCCATTGTTTAAGTCACCCAATCTCTGGCATTTTGCTATAGTAGCCCTAGCAAACTAATACACAGTCCTAGAAAACAAATACAGAGGGTTAGAGGACATAGAAGGGAAGATGCCTGGGTTAGGGTCTATCTAAGTGTAGTGCATTAGAGGCATATGAAAGATTCATATGTCCTGGCAAGTATGTCAAACTGAGAAAAAAACGATTCTTTATTTTCCATTCAGAACAAAGAGGAGAGGGTGGTTTTAAATTAAAACCTCTGTTCTCTAGATTATAATGTGAACATATAATTAAATTTGATCTTGATTGGGTAAGGCTCTCTCAGTTATAATTCTCATGGATTTAAGTCATAAACTATAATGGATTTACATGGTGTGAGAATTTAGTCTGATTATAATAAGCCACTCAAGCTTAAGGAGGCACATGCATTCACAGCAATATTGCATTGTTGGGACTGTTGAGAAATCCCTATAATTTTTAGTCTGTCTATAAAGTTGGATGGCATTTTATGATTTAGTGTTTCCCTCTTCACTACTGAGTTAGTTTCAAAGAGATACTTTTCTTAGAAAATGAAATTTGACACACTGGCATACTCAATGGCATTATGAAAAAGGAAAAATTAATCATGGAACATGAAGTTCTTGAGAGCTTTTTTGTGGTCGTATGTTTCATCTCTTATCATGGCCATATTTTTGTATTAAAAACTATAGGCTAACTTTGAAAAACTGTCTATTTCCCTTCATATTTTGGGTAAGTCAATATATCTATGACAGTATATAAATCATTAAGTGAAATCAAGTAATGTCTGGTTTTCATCTCAAAATATGATTGAAATGTGTGAAATTATATTCTGTCTGTATTATGATAGCTATGACCAGGAGACGACATGGTTAATGTCCCTGACAGACTATAAAATCACCCAGCCAGGAATGGTGAAAGCTGTTAATCAGGAAGATAACCTTTGAAAGCCTGTGCCTTTCATAATGGTTGCTAGTTAAATATGAACATCTGGGAAATCGTTATGAATTCATTGTGCATAAATCTATTGCCTATGTACAGAACTCCTTTTTATCACAAACAGACTTTCCATAATAAGGAAAGAATAAATGTATCAACTTTTTTTTAACTATACACATATTTGATGTACCATTTATTAACAAAAATTGACATTGCCCTTGGATGTCCATAACGCTGGCTATAAAATGGGGATAATAATATTTAGCTGAGAACATATCTAAAAGGTTTAATGTTTTAACAATGCTTTGAGAATTTAAATGCTTTGAATGTGCTAATTTTTATGATGTCTCAGAGGTTCACTTTAATATTTATCTTATGATATATGAAGTAAACTGAGTGAATGACCTTCTGTTTTACACATACATACATACATAACATAGGTTGATAAATTTTTGTGATTTCCACAAGCCAGTCCTTATTCTTCTAATATTTTTTACTAGTAATCTAGAAATAATCTTTCAACATGGGCACTTACAACATTCAGTGAAGAGGTTTCTTATAGACTTCTTATAGACACAAATGCTGAAGGCCTAAATTACTTATGAAAAGTGAAAAGCCAAAGAGAGTCATATAATTTTTAACTGAATAAACATTCTCCCACCTAACAAAACTTGATTATCAATGCCAGAAGATTTTGAGAGGCAATTCTCATGCCATTTGAAAAGGAACACTGAATTTTACACAATGGGAAACAATGAACAGATTACAGCTCTGCCTAATGGTGTTAAGATACTAAAACTCTTCTGTTATAAACCTTAATTTGCTGAACTATATAACTAGGACAGACCCTAATCCCAAATGAAAATTTATTGAAAGCTGTTTTTAAAAACATGGTAGGAGACATTTCTCTTTTTAATGCTGCCAAACAGAACTGACTCTGGACATTTCTTCATTGCCCTTTCAGCCAACTTAGACCATAATGAGAACCAGTCCTTTTGTTTTTTAATCCAACAGCTTACATAAAATTTAAAATCTAGATTCTTTATTAAAATACGTGAAAAAGGGCTTTCAAAAAGCTTGGCATTAAGGGTATACATATTTATCCATAACAGTAAGTAACATACATATGTATAATATAACCCACAGGCAAAATAATAGTGTGCATCTGTCATTTATACTTGTGGATAAGGCATATCTATTCCCTAGAATAAGCTTTCCTGTATTAACATTGGAGAAAAAATTATTTCAATACATCAGTATGAAAAAAAAAATCATAGCTGAAACAGAACGCTAAAATACTATGTAAATTAGGTCAGAAAATCTTACGAGAGATCCTTATAACATGTCATTTAAAATTGTAATTGGAAAAATATTTGTGTAATTGGTTTGTTAGTCATCTCCCCCATTAGTTTGTGAACTGAGGTGCTAAAGTACTTGTTTTGAAGAATCACTGTTTACATAGAGAGAGGGAAAAAGGGCAAGTAAGAACTAAGATTTATTGCCTACTTAGTACAGGTCAGCTCCTATGGTATAGAAGCTTCATTTCGTTTAATACTCACAACAGCTCTGGACAGACAGTATCAGAGTCTCCATAAGCAGCTAAGAAACTGAGATAAAAGAGATTAAGTGACCTTCTCCATTAGCAGAGCCAAATCTAGGACTAGATCCCAACCCAGTACTTTTTCCATTTGGCCATGGTACATCCTTAAGGAAAGCAAAGATAAGCCTTTTATAAAGGATTGATTGGCTTTTGTTTTTATAAAGCAGAAAATCAGTACTTTCCCCAGCCTCCAACCAGTGGTTCATAAGCTTTACTTCTCATCAGAATCATCTGAGGAGCATTTAAAAAGTACCTGGGTCCCACAGCCAGAGACCCTGATTCAGGAGGTCTGGGGCAGGCATTTGTATTTTTAAAAATCTCCGTAGGTGAATCTGATGCTTATTCAGGCTCGAAGTTCTGTTCTTTTCCAAGTCTAGCAAATGTTCCATCCCTATCCTTTCCTAAATTATAAACATCTTGAAAGGGGAAGATTAGAAGTCTATGCAAACTAATATCTTCTGTACTTAAGTTCTAGGCACTGTATAAAAGGGTTTCATATATATTACTCCCACCCCCTCACATAATCTCATTTAGTAGGCAGTAGACATTGGAGCAATGCTTACATAGGCCCAGTTACCATTTTTTTAAACTTATGAAAACAGTAAAGGCATATCTTATTTCTAAAGCACACCTTATGTCTCTCTTAACTATTTCAAACATCACTGTTCAAGATTTAACAAATCTTAAAAAAAAAAAAAAAAAAAACAACCCAGGGAAAAAGCCTTTCTCTAAGCCCAAGAAATTTAAGAATTCACATTGTGCTGCTTCCTGACCCTACCTATTAAAACAAAGTATCTATAATCTCTAATGCCCTGCAAAGCCTTTTGCAAATATTTATGGACCTCCAAGCGTTCTCTCATGGGTGCTCCTGAACAAGCCCTGTCAGCTACTACATGTGGTCTGGCACTTTCCTCTTCTGCTTTGGATAACCCTCACCCTCATGATAGCTGGAATTAGGCCTCTGAGGTCTTCCATGATGTGTCAATGTGTTTATCAGCTGCCTCTGGTTGACAGATGACTGATCTGCCACCATAACCTGCTGGACACTGCTGCCTCTGCCAAGTACTGTGCCCGTTTCCAATGAATACCACTATCTCCTGTTGCTTTCCTGCCAGTGAGCCAGCTCTTGAAGCTAAAGTTGCTTTGGGCTGTCTGAAGCTCATAACACGCAGAAGTTACTCTGTGTTGCATGAAAAGCAGCTGGGTGGCTGGGGATGTCTCATTTTCTGATTCAGTGTTGATTTTTCCATGTGAGTACAGAAGAAGTACTGTTCCAAAGGCTTCCAGGGCTTTAGTGTGGAGCTCTCTGCTTCTCTTTGTAGGTCCCTCCTGCCTATGTCTCCATACGATTCACATGGGAATTTAAGTGGGAATGGCTGGTAGATGAATCAAATGATAGACACAATATTCTCAGAAGTATCACTCCTAACAATTACTAAAGCTTTATTACTAGGTTAACTTTGTCTAACTTCATCTTCCCTGCAAAGGCGTTCTCTCTCCAGAAGTTCTATTTAGTCTCTCCTATAAACTGTCTTCTGGCTGATCAGTTGCACCAGTCCAACAGATGTGCCCAGACTGTCTGTGATGGGCCTGGCTTAGGTCCAGAGTAGGGACCACCACGATACCTACATCAACGTGAGACTGGTTCGTAGAGTATGAGATAAGAAAAGAAAAAGATGGTTGCAGTGGTAAAGGGGCACTTTACAATCTTCTTTGCCTTCCTCTATATCTCATACATAGAATATGAACTAGCCACATCCCTGAATAAATATCTTCCTGAACACATATACAGGAAAAACTTCCATCTGGAGGAAAAGTTCTGAATCCACAGTAGAATTATGTCCCCAGAACACTGGCCTATTGAAAACAAAGCTGGGAGAGCTGTAGTAAGGGGTGGGTTATCAGAAGCTAAGATTCTATGTAAACATCAGTTTTTACTAACTTATCAGACAGTCCTGGAGTTTTGGTTTGTTTTTCTTTTTTTTCTTCTATGGATCTGTTCTTCACTTCTGCCTCCATCAAGGTCCATCAAGGTCTTTGCTAGGATTTTTTGTTCTCTCTCATGGGTATCTTTATTTCCTGTCCATTTGTGTTGTCTTTTTCAGGGCTTGCTGGGAAATGTGCTTAAATTTTTTTCTGTCCAAATCATCCTATTCCTAAGATAGCCTTTTTTAGTTCAGATCCTAACCACAGGTACTCTGTTTTTCTTGTCTCAACTTCAAAGATATTGGCTTTTAGGGAATAGATTGGATGGTACTGAAGGAGGGTAGGAGCAGTGACAGAGGCAGGATTGTAAAATAATTGTGTTTAATATTGTGACCCTGCCTTGTTCCTGGGTTTGTGTGTCTTAAAATTTTGGGACTTTATCTTGTAGATGATGGGGACCCACTGGTGGTTTTTGAGAAGTGTGAAGTGTTATACGATGAAATTGTCTGCCCATAATGGGTAATCTGGACTAATGAAGGGAGATGTCAAAACAGGTTATTAGGATACAATGGAAGGAAAAGGGGACAGAATTTTTAAAATGAGGTTTTAAGTGGAGGATGTATATGTCAGCAATAGAAATGCAGCTATCAGAACTGGCAAATAATTTGGGAGAGAATAAAATGTACTAAATTTGGGATAAAACACATTTCAGATAATGGTGTTTGAGGTAGCTAATGATATAGAACTGGAGCTTAATAGAGATGGTATAAACATAAATACAGAGAAAAAGAGTTAAAATTGTTGCACAGGGTCACATTACCAAAGAAAAGAACATAGAGAACTGAACACCAAGAACCAAATAAACCCTGGGAACACCCACAGTCACCAGAATGGAAAGTGAAAAAAGGAGATTCAGATTTTAGCCAAAAAGTGGACATTAAAGAGTGACTCTTGTTAAACAGAACAAGAAGCAGTAACTGTTGCTTCATTTTTACCCTGGAGTAAAGGCTCAAACAAGCTCTAGCAGGCTTAGTTCACTGGCTGGCACTACACCAGAACATCACCCTAATGTTGTCTTTGAAGACTCTTCTTCTGATTGGGGTTTTTAATACTTCATTAATTGCATTTCCCTAAAATGAGTCCAATGCACTCTTGCCTTGGGCTGAAACAAAGTTTTATTTATCGATACATTAAAAATGTGCATGGTAGGACAGGCAGTGCCTGAAATATAGGAGTTTAATAAACATATGCCAAAGGAATAAGTGAGGGATTAAATGGGCAAAGCTTTAATTCAGCACAAACTGGGTGTAGAAATTGGAATACTGAATAAAATTCAAAATGGCAATAATATTGTAGAAGTTGGCCAATAGATGCAACACTAAAGACTGAATAGAGTAGATTTTTCTAAGTAAAACCACTCTGAACCAGTAAAGATTTAGCAATGGTATTGAATATCCATGACAAAAAAAAACCTGGGTCCCTATGAAAACTGCAGGTTAAATCTGAGCCAATGATGCTATGCTATAATTTAAAAACCAAGTTTTGTACAAGAGTATTTTCAGCATGTTACTGATAGGAAATACAGGATAATTACCCCTTTAGGCTCAGCACTGGGCAAGCCTTAATAAAGGTACTGATTAGCTTCAGTTTTAGGCCCTGAACACATCTATAGAGGATTTGGAAGGAATCCCAAGGGGACTGATCAAAGAGATTAAAGGAATAAAAAATGATAAGAAAATTGTCCCCAAACAGAAAGACAAAGAAATGTGGTTTATTTAACCTAAGAAAGAGAAGGCTGATAAGCAAGTAACAGTCTTCAAGTATTTTGCCAATGTGGTGAGCAGCTGTTCTATTTCCCTGTAGGCAGGACAAGAGAAAATGAGCTTCCACAGTGGAGGAAAGCAGGCTGCACCACTGGTTTTTTCCCAAAGAACTTCCTCCCTGCAGGGGCTGCAGTGTACTGTTTGAGAGGACCCTAACAGGCAGTGGCATTTCTCTTTCTCTGGCCCCTCCTCAGGGAGGGAATGTGCAGTTATGTATCTAAACAACTGTCCAGGGAAAAGGGAGAAATTCTATAAACAGAGAAATCCTTTGCTAGCTTTATAGTCCTCAAAATCATCTCCCATACACTTAGGCATCAAGAGATGTGAGAAGGAATTTTCTTAAGATTCTTAAGAGGGTGAATTCTGAACCTTAAATCATATAAAATATTTTTTTAAAGAAAATTTTGCCACTTATTAGCTGTAAGTCTGCTCTGCATATGTCCTACTGTGCCACTCAGAAAATAACTTTATTCAGTTAACTATATTCCTAGCCAAGGGTAAAAGGACACTCTACTTGCCATTATTCTACAAAATTGGAAGTTTGCAGACTTTCTGAAAATAAGTTACAACTCTTCTGAAAGGAATTATTCAAATGTCAGTGTAAGCCTATAAAGCAAAATGACTAGATGATGGTATTTTTATTATTGCCCTGTTCCAATTCTTTTCTGCTTTAGAAGGGATCACTTTACATCAGGTTCTAAGCTCAGGAACATTCGGCTTCAGTCCGTCCTTCCCTCTGAATTTAGAAAATTACAAGGAACAAAATGAAAGATGACTCTCTCCCATCTCTTTCTTGGACTCCAGAATCTCAGATTCATGAGTCATTAGACTTTTTGAGTCACAGACTCAATTTAAAACGAAGCCAAGGAAAGTCCTTTGTGGTTACTGTATGATTCTCAAGGCAAGAGTGGCTTCAGAATCACCTGCAGAATAGCAGAATCACTATTCAAATTATAAATTCGCCCTTTCCTCCCTCTCTATTGAGCCAGGACAATACATAAGGGGAATGAGTGAGTAGCAAGCTCATACCTCATTCGACCTACATTTGCTTGCTAGATGCATTTCACTTGGGGGTTATGGTCACTCGGCTGTACTTTGGAATAATGCTGTATCCTGGTTGAACAGCAGCTTCCTGGGATGTGCTAATCTTGCAATAATTTCTACTTGGCTTTGGCCCATGTTTCTGTTTTAGTTTTTTAAATTCTATCTTATGGTAATTTTTGACCATATATCATTTCTTCAAACTGATTAATTAAAACAAATTCTTTAGGTGTCTTGGCTTCTGTCCTCTTTCCTTGGATGCAGGAAATGTCCCTGAGGGTTTCCTGTGCCCTGTTCTTCTTTCTATCCTGTTCTGTAACAGCAATAGAACCATTTGCCCCTCCAACCTCAGTTGGTCAGTTTCACATATATGTTGTAATATTAAAAAGGTTCCATGTATTTGGGGTCCAATTTAGCAACAGAAAACTTGTTTACCTTAATATCTAGCATAATATAGTTAAGTATAGTACAGTATATAGTAAGTACTTAGTATTTGGTGAATAGATGTGTGAATGAATGACCTGTGTCATAGTCAAGCTACTGGCAATTTTCTGTTTTATAAAGTTCAAAATAATTTTACTCTGTTACCTATATTCTCAGGCAATTGTAAAAGAGCATCCTATTATGTATTAGCTATTTAAATTTAATTGAAATTAAACAAAATTTAAAATTCAGTTCCTCAGTCACACTATTTCAAGTGCTCAATACCCACATGTGGCAGGTGCCAACCACATTAGACGGTGGAGATACAGAACCTCTCCATTATCACAGAAAGTTCTACTAAACAGTACTGGATTAGACCACTTGCAGATTTATCAATACAGTATTGGCTTTCTATATAATATTGTGCCAAATACTGGCTGTATCTAACCTTTCAGTACACTTCAAGAACTAAAACTCCTTGCCCTCGTCCAAAGCAGATCACACAACAGTTTATTTCCCCAATCTGGCAACACAATGACAAGAAACATCTAAACTCCACATAAAACCTATAGCAAGAAGAAACTTCACTTGTCTAAGTCATCTAAGGAGTAAAAGACGTTGCTGTGTGTGTGTGTGTGTATTTGTGTTTATATGTATGTGTGTGTATATAAGAGATACTTGAATCAAAGATTTAAAGCCATAATTAATTTTTTCATTCTATATTCCAACCCCAAATTTCCTGTTGATCATCCCTGGCATGAAATATATTCTACAGAACAGAAGGAAACCTGTGAACCTCTTCTTTTCACAACACAATAAACTTTCTTCACATTTATAAAGGACCTAAGAAAGCCCTAAATAACTGCATGTAGAGCACCTAAATAATAAAACAGTTCAGATGGCTGAATCTATGGCAATGCCTAAAGGCATTCAAAGCTAAAGGGAGAGTATTTTCTCTAAACAGGTTTTTAGCAGGCCTCGTTTTTATTTAAAAAACTTTTTTTTGTTAATACAGAACTAGGTTCACAAATAATGCTCCATGAACTTGCAATAGCTTAGATGTACAGTTATATACCTATATCTATCTATATTTATAAACACACACACACACACACACACACACACATACACACACATACACACAAACACTTACTGTCATTCAAATTGATCCTGTGATGAAGAACGTGATCCTCAGGCTTCTAGGTCACTGTATCTTACTAAATTAGATATTCAGGTTTGTTATTAAGATTTTGCAAATAAATATTTACCCACAAAGAAGAATAATTCAGTTCAAGTGGGTGGTAAAGAATATTATTTTTTATTCATTTGACTAGAGTGCTGCTGTGGGGTACAACTAGGCTAGTAAAAACATTATGTGGTCTGGTATATTTCTTTACTTGTTTGCAACATTAAATCACAGTTTTAGCAGACACTAGAGATTATAATACTTCCTAGTAATAATACAAATATGCATTAGCTGCCCAGGTCTCCTCAGTCTCTTAGGAAATCACAATATGACCTTCACTAAAAAATCTGGCCCAACGCCTACAGAAGCCAAACAAGATTTGTGGAATGATGTGAAATCCAAGTGAATGTGCTTACCGAGGTGCAGTGAATCTAGTGAAGCAGCACCTTAACCCTTGTTTAAATCTACTTCATCTTCATAATCTTGCAAAGGATCATAACACCTCAACCACTGCCAATGAAGGTCAAAAACAGATTCTGTCAGAGCAGTGGCTAAGACGGTGGAGTAGGACCTTGAGCTCACCTCCTCCCACAGGCACCTCCAAAATTACAACTATTTACAAAGTCACTATCTATGAGAATGACCTGAAGACTAGAAGAAAAGATTTTTCACAACTAAGATATAAAGAAGGAACTATAATGAGACAGGTAGGAGGGGCAGAGACATGGTATAGTCAAGACCCACACCTTGAGGTAGGCAACGCACAAAAGGTAAGACAATCACAATTGCAGAGGTTCTCCCCAAGGAGTGAGGGGTCTGAGTCCCACATGAGGTCTTCCAGCCTGGAGGTTCTGCACCAGGAAGAGACCCTAGGATGTCTGGGTTTGAAGGCTAGCAGGTCTTGCATATAAGAAAGCTGGAAGACTGTAGGAAACAGAGACTTCACTCTTAAAGGTTGCACACAAAATCTAACACACTCTGAATACTAGTGCAGAGGCAGTAATTTAAAAGGAGCCTGGGTCAGACCCATTTGCTGATGTTGGAGAACTTCCTAGAGAGTCAGGAGGCAACCAGGACTCCCCCTGGGGACACAGACACTGGCAGCACTCACTTTTGGGAGCTTGTTCTACCATGAGGACACTGGTACTAGCAAGCACCCTTTTGGAGTGCTCCCTCTAGCTTATTAGTGCCAGGCGCTTACCCAAACCAGCCATAGGACCTCACAAACTATGCATCTAGCCATTCCAGGACCTGGCTCTGCCACCAGTGGACCAGTGCCAGCCCCACAATCCTCCAGGCTGCACAGTCAGTCACACCGGAAGCCAATTCTGCCCACTAGCAGACCAACAGCCACTGCACTCGTAGGATCTGGCAGCCAACTGGGCCAGGGAACAGCCCCACATAACACTACTCCCACAGTAGTAAGCCCTGCCACAACAGAAGGGTCCATGAACCCCACATAAGGGGCATCCCTAGAACATATAGCTCTGGTGACCAGAGGGGAGTGTGCTGCTGGGCCCCATAGGACATCTCCTATATAAAACCACTTTTCCACGATTGAGAAATGTAACCAAGTTATGTAATACATAGAAACAAACACAGAAAATTGGGCAAAATGAGAAGACAGAGAAATATGTTCCAAACAAAGGAACAAGACAAAACCCTACAAAAAGAACTAAACTAAATGCAGATAAATAATCTACCTAATAAAGAGTCCAAGGTATTGATCATAATAATGCTCTATGAACTTGGAGGAAGAATGGATGAACACAGTGAGAAGCTTAACAAAGAGTTGGAGAATATAAAGAAGAACCAAACAGAGTTGAAGAATACAATAACTGAAATGAAAAGTACATGAGAAGGAATCAACAGAAGATTAGATGATACAGAGGAATGAATCTGCAAACTGGAAGACAGAGTAGTGCAAACCACCCAAGCTGAAAAGAAAAAAGAATTTTTAAAAAAAGGATAGTTTAAGAGACCTCTGAGACAACATCAAGTACACTATCATTCACATTATTGGGGTCCCTCTAAAACAGAGAGAAAGGGACAGAGAACGTATCTGAAAAAATAATAGCTGAAGATTCCTTAACCTGGGAAAGGAAACAGACATCCAGGTCCAGTAAGCACAGAGATTCCCAAATAAGACCAACCCAAAGAGGTCCATACCAAGACACGTTATAATTGAAATGGCAAATATTAAAGATAAAGAGAGAATCTCAAAAGCAGTAAGAGAAAAGCAACTAGTTACATATAAAGGAACTCCCAAAGAACTATCAGCTGTCTTTTCAGCAGAAACTTTGCAGGCCAGAAGAGAGTGACATAATATATTCAAAGTGATGAAAGAAAAAAAACTTACAACCAAGAATACTCTACCTGGCAAGGCGATCATTCAGATTTGAAGGAGAGGTAGTGTTACAGACAAGAAAAAGTTAAGAGTTCAGCGACACTAAGCCAGCTTTACAAAACTGTTAAATGAACTTCTCTAAGCAGAAAATAAAAGGCCACAACTAGAAATATTAAAATTACAAAAAGAAAAATCTCATTGGTTAAGGCAAAGATACAGTAAAGGTAGTAAACCACTTAGAAATTTAGTAGGAAGGTTAAAAGACAAAAGTAGTAAAATCGTCTATATCCACGATAAGTAGATAAGGAATACACAAAACAAAAAAGATAAAAAATATGTCAAAAACACTGAATATTGGGGGGCAGAATGCAGGGTTGTTAGAATTTGTTTGACTTAAGGACCATAATCTTAAAATAATCACATATATATACAGGATGTTATATATGAATCTCATGGTAATCACAAACCAAAAACCTATAATAGATACACATACACAAAAAATAAAGGAATACAAAATAACACTAAGGAAAGTCATTCAATCACAAGGGAAGAGAACAAAAGAAGAAAGGAACAAAAGGAAATATAAAAATACCAGACAACAATTAACAAAAGAGCAATAAGTACATACCCATCAATAATTCTTTAAATGTAAATGGACTAAATGCTCCAATTAAAAGACACAAAGTGGCTGAATGGATAAAAAACAGGGTCTATATATACACCACCCATAAAAGACTCACTTCAGATATAAAGACACACATAGACTAAAAGTGAAGGGATGGAAAAAAATATTCCAAGCAAATGAAAAACAAAAAGAAAGCTGGGGTAGCAGTACTTATATCAGACAAAGTAGACTTTAAAACAAAGACAGTAACAAGAGACAAAGAAGTATACTACATGATGAGAAAGGGACCTATCAAACAACAAGATATAACAATTGCAAATACATGCACCCAACACAGGAGCACCTAAATATGTACAATAAATATTAATAAACATATAGGGAGAAACTGATAGTAACACAATCATAGTAAGGAAATTTAACACCCTACTTACATCAATGAACAAATCATCCAGACTGAAAATCAATAAGGAAAAACTGGCCTTAAATGAAACATTAGACCAAATAGCTAATAGCTATATATAGAACATTCCATCCAAAGCAGTAGAATACACATTCTTCTCAGGTGCACATAGAACATTCTTTAGGATAGATCACATTCTAGGTGACAAAATAAGTCTCAATAAATTTAAGAAGTTTGAAATCACATCAGGTATCTTCTCCAACAACAGCTGTATGAGACTGAAAATCAACTACAAGAAAAAAAAAACCAAACAAATATGTAGAGGCTAAACAAAATGCTCCTAAACAACCAATGGCTCACTGAAGATCAAAGAGGAAATTTAAAAAATACTCAGAAACAAATGAAAATGGAAACAAAATGATTCAAAGTCTATGGGATGCAGCAAAAGCAGTTCTAAGAGAGAAGTCTATAGCAATACAAACGTACCTCAGGAAACAAGAAAAATCTCAAATAAACAACCTAACTTTACATCTTGAAAGAGAAGAACACACAAAACCCCAAATTAGTAGAAGGAAACAAAAAATAAATATCAGAGCAGAAATAAATGAAATAAGAGACTAAAAAATAATAGAAAAGACCAGTGAAACTAAGAGCTGGTTCTTTGAAAAGATAAACAAAATTGATAAACCTTTAGCCAGATACATCAAGAACAAAAGAGAGAGGGCCAAAATAAATAAAATCAGAAATGAAAGAGAAGTTACAACCAACACCACAGAAATCTCCAAAGGATCCTGAGAAATTACTACAAACAATTACATGACACTAAAATAAACATTCTAAAAGAAAGAGATATATTCCTAGAAGCATATACTCTCCCAAGACTAAATCAGGAAGAAAGAGAAAATATAAACAGAGCAATTACCAATAATGAAATTGAATCAATAATACAAAAACTTTCAACAAACAAAAGTCCAGGACCAGACGGCTTGACAGGTGAATTTTACCAAACATTTAAATTAGCATTAACACCTATCCTTCTCAAATTATTCCATAGAATTGAGGAGGAAGGAATGCTTCTGAACTCATTCTATAAGGTCAGCATGCTGATACCAAAACCAGACAAAGATACCACAAAAAGTGCTCTTTGTACGTTACAAAAATTAGCACATAATTTCAATTATAACCTAAATTTTATTTATTACAAGAAAAATAAGTTTATAATTTTTAGTTTCATTTTTCAAGTTAAAATCCCAATCAACCCTTTAATTCTTATTTACTATGAAATTTTGGTCCCTGTTTAATGTGGATTCCCCTTTTCCCTAGTACCAATCATCCTTGGTTAGAGAGGACCACCAAGTTTTGCTTTTGGCTTAGGATATAAGGAAGTGATAGAAGGAAGGGATCTTGAAGGATGGACTGGGTCTTAACAGAAGTGAGGAAATGCCTTCTATAGAAAGAAAGTTAGGAAAAGACACAGAAATGGAAAAGTGTAGATATGTCAGAAGGAAAAGAAATAGATAAATTTGACCTGAAAGGTCAGTTGAAATCAGACATAAAGGAGCTTTGAGGGCCCACTTTTAGTTGGTATGCAGTGGGGAACCCTTCAAAGTTTATATGCACAGGAGAATAAAATAATCCGAGGTTCTCTTAAAAAGATTACTTTGGTTAGGAGCATTTTGTTTAACCTCCACAAATTTCTGTTTTCTGCAGGGTTTTTTTACTTCTTGTAGTTTTGAGGTGAAGTAGGATTTGACTAGTAACAGAAAGATCCCTTAAGGAACTTCTATAAAAGTACAGGCAAGAGGTAAGTAATACAGGGGGCCATGACAGAGAGAATGATAAGCCAATGGGATGACATTGCACTACACATAAAGGGAGGAACAGGTTTGGCGAGGAGAGCAGATGCTGAAATTATCTTTGTACAAGTTGAATTCCCAAGCAGCCTGAACCCCAGGTCTAAATCTTGGAGAAATCAGGGTTAAAAATAAAGATTTGGGGTCTACTGCACAGAAAGGCTTGGGGTAAATGAAATTGGTAACAGAGAGAGCAAAGAAAAGGAGGGGATTTAAGACAAAGCCTTGTGTACTGCCTATATTTTAGGAGGAAGGAAGAGGAATAGTTAACAAAGAAGAGAGAGAAAGTGTGATCACAGTTAGAAGGAAAACAAGGAGAGTTCAGCTCCAGAGTAGCCAAGGGAAGATGAGCTTCATATAGGAGGCACTGAAATAAGGAGGGCTAAAACTGAGAAAAACTTCAAATGTGATGATGAGGAGGTCATTGGGGATGGCCTTTAAGAGAATGGTTTTACCTGAGGATTAATAAAAGAGGTTTAAATTTGTTGAATGGACCTGCTCATAGACTTATCTCATTAAGCTGGAGACCTGCAGCATTATGTGACAGAGAAGCCCCGGACTAGGTGCCATGAAGCATGGGTTCTGTCACTGAGTCTCCTGAGTAGCCATGTGGCCCTGTAATGGCCATTTAACCCCTCTGGACATTAACCTCCTCACCTGTAAAATAAAAGATGGCAGAGACTTGGGAGAGGAGCTGGAATTGCATACTACCTACAATTACAAGAAATAATAAAAAATAAATTCCTTCTCCAATGAACAAACTTTTAGAGGTTATTAAAAGCATTGGCTTTAGAGCCAGACACATCTAAAATTGACATTAGCTTGGGCGCCTAAGATCTATAGTATTAGACAAGTGATTCAACCTCTAAACTGTGGTTTCCTCTTCTGTCAACTGAAGTCAATACCAGTACCTCCCTTGCAGGCTGTAGTAGAAATTACATGAGGTATGGAAAAGTATTAGTATAGTTCCTGGAACTTAAAAAAGGTTCATAAATATTTGTTTTCTGAATGAATTAATGTCAGCTAGTATTCTTAGAGAGGATCAGAAACAAGACAGAATCATGCAAGGAAGAGCACATGAAGGGGGTGAGAGCTTGAAATAAATAAAAAGTGAGAGGGAGAGGGCAGAGGTTTACAGAGACATGAATGAAGAGTCAAATATCAGCTGGGCTCAAATGCCAGCTCTGTCACATAGTGGTAGTGTGACTTGAGAAAGTCGCCTAATTCTAAATTTTGGGGACAGGAAAAATTTGAAACAAAAATGGCAGGTTCTCTACCTAAATTAAATCTGAGAATTCGGTCCATGAATGTTAGCTATATGGTTCTTGGTTCTTTTTTTGCATATTTGTAACACTTCATAATTTAAAATTTTATTACTTTATATAAGTTTCAGGTGTACAGAATTATAATGCACCATCTGTATACACTACAAAGTGATCACCACTACAAGTCTAGATACCATCTGTCACCATACAGTTGACCTCCTTCACCCATTTCTCCTACGCCCAAACTCCCTTCCCATCTGGTAACCACTACTCTGTTCTCTGGATCTATTAGTTTGTTTTTGTTTAATTTTGTTTGGTTCTTTTTTTTTTTTTTAGAGTTCACATTTAAGTGAAAATAGTATGGTATTTGTCTTTCTCCATCTGGCTTATTTCACTTAGCATAATACCTTCAAGGTCATTCCAAGTTGTCACAAATGACAGGACTCCATTTTTTTATGGCTTAGTAGTATTTCTCTGTGTATATACCACATATTCTTTATTCATTCATCCAATAATGGACAATTACATTGTTTCCATGTCTTGGCTATCACAAATAATGTGAAATTAACACAGGGGAGCATATATCTTTTCAAATTAGTGTTTTTGTGTTCTTCAGATAAATGCCTGGAAGTGGAATAGCTGGGCATTTGCTGGTTCTGGTATTAATTTTCTTTAAGGAATCTGCATACTGTTTTCTGTAGTGGCTGCACCAACTTACAATCCCACCAACAGTGCATGAAGGTTCCTTTTTCTTCACATCCTCTCAGACATTTGCTACTTCCTGTCTTTTCCATAATGGCCATTCTAACAGGTGTGAAGTGGCATCTCATTATGGTTTTGATTTCCATTTCCCTAATAATTAGTGTTGTTAAACATCTTTTCATGTGCCTGTTGGCCATCTGCAAGTCATCCTTGGAAATATGTCTATTCAGATCCTCTATTCACTTTTTCAGTGGATTGTGTGTTTTTCTGTTGTTGAGTTGTATGAGTTCTTTGCATATTCTGGATATTAACTCTTTATCAGATATATATCTTCTCTCATTAAGTAGGTTACCTTTTCATTCTGTTGATGGTTTCCTTCGCTGCGCAGAAGCTTTCTAGTTTGATGTAGTCCCATTTGTTTATTTTTTTGTTTGTTTCCCTTATGTTTGGAGTCAGATCCACAAAAACATAGCTAAGACTGATGTCAATGAGGTTACTGCTTATTTTCTCTTCTGGAAAATTTATGGCTTCAGGTCTTACATTCAAGTATTTAATCCATTTTGAGTTAATTTCCGTGTATGGTTAAGACAGTGGTCCAGTTTCATTCTTTTGCATGTGGTTGTCCAGTTTTCTCAATGAAATTTATTGAAGAGACTATTCTTTCTCCATCGTATGTTCATTGCTCCTTTGTTATAAAATAATTGTCCATATATGTGTGGGTATATTTCTGGGCTGTCAATTCTGTTCCATTGATCTGTGTGTCTTTTTTTGTGTATGCCAGTACCATATTGTTTTGATTACTATAGATTTATAGTATGGTTTGAAATTAGGGAGCATGATATCTCCAGCTTTGTTTTTCTTTCTCAAGATTGTTTTGGCTATTTGAGATATTCTGACATTCTATACAAATTTTAGAATTATTTGTTCTAGTTCTATGAAATATACCATTGGAATTTTGAAGGGATGCTTTGAATCTGTAGATTGCTTTGGGTAGTAGGAACATTTTAATAATATTGATTCTTCCAATACATGATCATGAAATATTTTTCCATTTATATGTGTCTTCAATTTATTTCATCAGTGTCTTTATAGTTTCACCTCCTTGGTTAAATTTGTTCCTAGGTATTTTATTCATTTGATGCAATTTTAAATGGGATTGTTTTCTTAATTTCTCTTTCTGATAGTTCATTATTAGTATCTAGAAATGCCACAGATTTCTGTATATTGATTTGGTGTCCTGCAACATTACTAAGTTCATTTATTAATTCTAGTAATTTTTTGGTGGAGTCTTTAGGGTTCTATGTATACTGTATCATGTCAGCTGCAAAAAGTGATGACAATTTTTTACTTCTTCCTTTCTGATTTGGATGACTTATTTTTTCTTCTAACTGCTGTGGTTAGGACTTCTAAACCTCTGTTGAATGAAAGTGGTGAAGGTGGGCATCCTTGTCTTGTTCCCAATCTTAGAAGAAAAGCTTTCAGCTTTTCACTGTTGAGTATGATGTTAGCTGTGGGTTTGTCATATATGGCCTTTATTATGTTGAAATACATTCCATTTGTACCCACTTTGTTGAGAGTTTTTAATCATAAATGGATGTTGAATTTTCTCAGATGGTCTTTCTGCATATACTGAGATGATCATATAATTTTTATCCTTCATTTTGTTAATGTGATGTATTACCTCGATTAATTTGAGGATGCTGAACCATCCTTGCATCCCTGGAACAAATCCCACTTGACTGTGAGGTATGATCCTTTTAATGTATTGTTGGATTCAGTTTGCTAATATTTTGTTGAGGATTTTTATATTTATGCTCAACAAGGATATTGGCTTGTAATTTTATTTATTTATTTATTCATTCATTCATTTATTTATCCTTCTCTGATATTGATATCAGGGTGATGCTAGCTCTGTAAAATGTGTTTGGAAAGTTTTCCTCCTCTTCAGCTTTTTGGAAGAGTTTGAGAAGGATAGGTATTAAATCTTCTTTGAATGTTTTGTAGAATTTGTCAGTGAAACTGTATGGTCCTGGGCTTTTGTTTGTTGAGAGATTTTTTATTATTGTTTCAACCTCCTTACAAAAATTGGTCCGTTCTGATTTTCTATTTCTTCATTATTCAGTCTTGGAAGATTGTCTGTTACTAGGAATTTGTCCATTTCTTCTAGGCTGTCCAATTTGTTGGTGTATAGTTATTCATTGTAGTCTCTTATGATCCTTTGTATTTCTGTAGTATCATTTTTAACTTGTCATTCATTTCTAATTTTATTTGAGTCCTCTCTCTTTTTTTCTTGGTTAGTTTAGCAAAAGATTTGTCAATTGATTTTTATTTACCTTTTCAAAGAACCAGCTCTTAATTTTACTGATCTTTTCTAATTTTTTTAGTCTCTATTTCATTTATTTTCTCTCTGATCTTTATTATTTCCTTCCTTCTACTAATTTTTGACTTTGCTTACTCTATATTTTCTAGTTTCTTTCAATGTAAAATTAGACTATTTATTTGGGATTTTTCTTATTTCTTGAGGTAGGCCTGTATTGCTATGGACTTCCCTCTTGGAACCACTTTTGCTGCTTACTATGGCCTTGGTATGTCATATTTCTATTTTCATTTGTCTCTAAGTATTTTTGATTTCTCCTCTGATTTCTTCTATGACCCATTGGTTTTTCAGTAGCATGCTGTTTAATCTCCACATTTTTTTCCTTTTTTTTTTCTTGTGAATGATTTCTAGTTTCATACCATTGTGGTTGATATGATTTCAATCTACTTGAAAAATACTATTAATTGCAACAATATTATCTATATAACATAAGTATTATGTGAGGGTAAAATAAAATAATTGTAAAAAATATTATAGCAGTGTTTTTTCCACACAGTTAGTTCTCAATAAACAGTTGCTGCTCTTATTTACTACTATAAGTATCATATAATTACTATACCATTCTAGGAGACAGAAGTAAAGTAAAGAGGGAGGAGTAAGCATAAGTATATAATGTGTATTAGTAGGTATGCAGGGTGAGAGGAGGTCAGTGAAAAGGGCAGAAATGAAACTAGCTTGATTGAAACCAAGAGGGCTGGGTAACTAAAATGTTAAGTTTCTGTGATTTAGAAAAAAATTCTACCAACTCAACATGGTACCTCTGGTTCATTCATGCTGCTCAGAAATTCTCAGTTATATAAATTTTTCATCAATAAAATTGAGAAATTAAAATATGTTGATGATCTCCTATGTATATATAAATTTCTCACCAAGTAAATGTACAAGACTCTTCATAGGAGCACTATTTGTAATAGCATCAACTAGAAAACTACCCCAATGCTCACCAACAGTGAAATGGATAAAGTGTGCTATATCTACACAATGTAATGCTACAGAGCAGTAAGATAGAACGATTTTAATAAGATAATTCTAACAAGTAATGATAAGTGAAGGAAGCTAAACTCTTGTAAGGGCACATACTGTTTCATTTCATTTAAATGAATCACGTAACAGGCAAATAAAAAATCTAGAAGTCAGGATAACAGCTACTGGGAAGATGGAAGAGTTAGTGACTGGAAGGGAATGCAAGTGAGGCTTCTCAGGGTGCTAATGTGCTCTATTTCTTAATAGGAGTGCTGGTTATATGTGTGTATGTTCCATCTGCAAATTCATCAAGATGTATACTTAACATATGTGCACTATTCTAGATGTATATTACATTTCAATAAAAAGTTTTTTAAAAAGGCAGGAAAAAAAGATGGTGTTGATGACGACAATTTTATAGGTGAACTCTTTCCAAATCTAGGTTTCCCAGGAAACTTTGGAGGAGAAAAGGATGATGTACTAGTTGAGCCACTTGAGAGTTTCAGTAGGAGAGAAATGTAACTTACATTCAAGAAATGGTTAATGTAGCACAACTGTATGATCACAGAATCATCTGTGATTCTGACTGGAAAAAAAATTCATCATCAGAGATTAACCTGTGACTTTCACAATTAATGAAAGTGTCTGGCATCCACATAGGGCAAGATTGACTCTGGGCCCAGAAGTTTGCTGATTTTAAAATGGATTTTAAGAAATAACTTTATTTAAAAGAGTTGACTAGAAACAGCTGCACTTTGTCGTCAGAATAAAAATCCACAACTATTCTAAGATTTCAAAAAATATAACAAACAATGTGACCTCATTAACCCTTAGAAAAGATATTTCTGCCATGGTTGTATTTGATCACCATTTCTCTCTCCTCAAAATGTCTTTTAATGCCTGTCTTCAGAGATGTTTCCAGAAAAGTCTAAAGAAAGCAGAACTTGAAAGAAAGAATAAAATACTCTTTCATTCCTAGTGAAAAACAATGCTAGTAAAATCTGATTTCCTTTTTTTAAATGTTTTGAGCATGTTCAGTTGCAGTTTATCCTGCATAGTTAAGAGGGCTTAACTATGGGTCGAGGCATTTAAAAAATAATAGAAAAATTTAGGAGATAGTTTTAGACATTATCCTGTCATTTCCTTTGTTTTCCACATGAAGGAACTGACTTAAGAAAATGTATGAAGAAAATGTATGTAACTGCTGACTTATGTTACTTAGGTAAATTATAACATCTCCTTGTTAAAAAATGTTTAAGAAAAAAGTTAACTGGCCCTTTTTAATTATTTGGAATTACTTCTCCCCAAAGGCGGTGGCCAAATAGGGTGTCTTCCAGATTTATGATTTCATTTTCTTCTCTACTTCCATAAACAATATTGAGAGTCTCTAATGGGGTGACACATTCTGTGCCCGCCAGAAAGTGTAGCTCTAAACCATAGTGAACATAAATATAGTTTCAAGGGATTTAGAAATTGTTTCTACAAAGACTAAGTGATGTAGACAGTTGATAAATTAACTAGCTAAGTCAGGCAAAAAATACCTCTAATTTTTAAACTGGAGGAAAAAAAGACCTTCAGATTAGCTGTTTTCTTATTATCTGCAAAACTGTGTGATTGTGTGAGTGTTTACTTTGTTTTTAGGTACAGCTCAAATGCTTTCTTGTTGAATAATAACACTACCTTACAGTTAAAAAAATTTACAATCTACAAAATGCTCTCACATATAGTACTCACATACATATTGAAAATACTAGGAATTTGGGGAATAGGGCAATAGCAATTAAGATGACAATGGAGAATTCAGAAAACCATAGCATAAACTCTAATCTGAGAGCTCTTTAAAGACCATGAGTCCAAATGCATCACACTTCAAAATAAAGAACAGAACCCAGAGATTTGGAATGAGAACTTTTCCATGCAATATGGAGTCACCACAAAAACTTTTAGTTTGGTCTCTTCTCTCCAGAGCCCTACAGTCACTACAGTATAAGCTCATCTAGCAGGGGTGCTACCTGCTTTTCCACCACATAATCCCCAGCATCTAGTGGAACATCTGGAACCACAATGGTTACTCAAGTAAAATGTGTTGAATGAATTAATCTCTGTAAATATCTAACTTGCTTTTTAAACATGAACACATCTAACACTTTCTTGAATCTAACTTCAGGTTCATAACTTTGGAGTTAATGTAACATACTCAAAAGTTAAATCATTTAAAATAAAGATTTACTAAAGTAAACCTGTATTTACCTTTAAATACCTGTCAAGCTATTATAATGTATCAAATGTTCATAATCTAATTTTTCAATACTCACATTCATTTATTCCATCAATAGATTTTTTTAACCACCATTTACGGACAAAATACTGTGTTATTATTTTAATAATATAAGCCACAAACTAACAAAGATGAGTTAAATTAGATACTGCTTCCACCAGAATAAAGTCAACATAATTTCAAATATGAAATTTATGTTGTGATAAAAAGTATTTCAAGTAACTATCTGGTTTTCAAAATATAGGTTTTTTCCTATTTTGTGAAGTCTTACTTTGTTAACAACACATTTTTACTAATAAAAGATGTAGTTTTAAAAATGCCTGTGGAACTATTATGCTAGGCTATGCTATCATGACTCCTAAAAAATTACAAGATCACATACTCCTCCAAAAGTCAACAACAAGTATTTCATAAGCTATTATGGAGGCTATCAGAACAGCAGTTGTATTCAGGTTCAAGGAAGTGAAAATTTTCTGAAACAAGGCATCCACTAGTCACTATTGGACATGTTGACTATGAAGTATTATATTTTGTCAACAAACATGTAAGAACTAACACATACAGACAATTATGCTGTTTCAAAAGTGATGTTGTTATACCAAGTTATTACTATTATTGTAAACATTTTGAAAAGTCCCCTTCTGGAATTGCTTTTAGAGAACACAGCTCATTTTCTGAATATCTGTGAGGATAGCAAATCTTTTCCCTTTGAAAGTGGAAATAATTTTAGAGGAGTCAAAAATTATTTAGGCCATGGCTAGAGAATAGGTGTGTATCTAAAAGAATGTGTGGCTGCAACAGCAATTTGAAGAATTTTTCCAGGGTGGCTCCAAATTCCCAAATCCATTCTCATGCAGCTTCAAAAAAATACTCTGTTCTAGTTTTATTTAAAAGAATTGACTAGAACTTTTTTTTTTTTTTTTTTTTTTTTTTTTTTTTTTTTTTTTTTTGCGGTACGCGGGCCTCTCACTGCTGTGGCCTCTCCCGTTGCGGAGCACAGGCTCCGGACGCGCAAGCTCAGCGGCCGTGGCTCACGGACCCAGCCGCTCCGCGGCATGTGGGATCTTCCAGGACCGGGGCACGAACCCGTGTCCCCTGCATCGGCAGGTGGACTCTCAACCACTGCTCCACCAGGGAAGCCCTGACTAGAACTTTTTAAAAGAACTTTCCAAAAGTATTTTGAGAATTGTGGAACAAGTACAAATTTCCAGAGGAACTCTCTCAAGGACAATACACGTTTTTTAATAAAGAATATATAAATAACTTAAAAACCAAGTCTCATTACTTTGTATGCATGCCACGTATAGTTTCTTCACATGTCAAATCTAGATTAAGCAATGTGTGTGGTAATTTGCTAAACAGAAGGATAATTTCTTATCCTCAATCTGAAACAGAGTTTTAGAAACTACAGGTTGCTCTCTCATGATCAGGAATCACATTCTGATATAGTGTGGTCACTACAGGTCTCTTCTTACTGCATTTCTTAACTAGCTTGAAAGTAAAATTCTAGAATATGGTTTCAATAAAAGAAATGCCAACTTCTACCAGCTGTGTCCCATGATAAGGTTGCTGACTGTGAAAACTGTAGTCTGAGTATTTCCATTACACAGAGAGGGAATATTTACACTTTGTGAGCAGTTTCAGAATGCACTATAAATCAATACACAAATTGAATTCTCTAACTAAGTTTTCTAAATTGCAATCAAAAGTTTAATACTTTGGGCTTCCCTAGTGGCGCAGTGGTTGAGAGTCTGCCTGCCAATGCAAGGGACACGGGTTCGTGCCCCGGTCTGGGAAGATCCCACATGCCGCGGAGCGTCTAGGCCCGTGAGCCATGGCCGCTGAGCCTGCGCGTCCAGAGCCTGTGCTCCGCAACGGGAGAGGCCACAACAGTGAGAGGCCCGCGTACCACAAAAAAAAAAAAAAAAAAAATTTAATACTTTTTTAAAAAAACAAAGCTACTTCGATAACAATTGAAAGGAACAACGTGTCTGTGTACGTCTTAACTCTTTTTCATCACAATGCAATTCATTTGCTTCATGTTGATTTTGGCGAATTCTGGCTTTTCTCAATGAAAACAGATACTTGGCCATGTTCTGAAATTAAATGCTGAAACATGATAAAGCATATCCTCGAATTCCCACATATCCTTTTTTATTAATATGTAGTATGTCATACAAATGACCCACTGTGTCTGACACATTCAACCCCTTTGGACTTCGACAAGTAGCAACAAAATAAGAAGCACATGAAACTTTCTAGACTGTTCCAAGAATTAGTCTTGAGAACACATTGTACTATGGTGCACCAGAAATCAGGAAATCAGCGTGGGAAGATTATGTTTACAAAAGAAAATAATTCTAACCTTTTTTAGCTTGAGAAGACAACTGACCCTAACAACAGCTCCTTCTTTGGCCTTACAATTTTTATTTCTATATTCTGGTCAGATCCAGGTGTGGGTCAAGTTGACCCCTGAGACAAGGAGAAATATACTTGTTGTGCCACTTTGAGTCAACATATAGTACTAACAAGAACTTCCTACCTTTGATGTTTACTTGAGGATACTTTATGGAGGAGGAAGGCTCAGCGGCTGAAGTGTCTATCTGGTAAGGGGGGAGGTTTGAGGGACAAAGGGGTAGGAGTGATAGGAGTATTAAATGGAACCCTCCACAGCTCACCCAAGGACATAATGAGACATTTCTGAGGGTAGGGGGGCTAAACTGGGGAGAGACACCTTTGCATTTTGCTTGGGGAACCAGTCATGGGACTATCAAAGTCTTTCCACTGAGTTTCTGCTTAATTACAAGCCTTGATTAAAGATGGATCCCTGTGACATAAAAATCCAAGGTTACAGTGAATGGAGAGCTAGCACATCAGATTAATGCAGGCTCATTTTATAGTTCTTCCCTAAGTCCTTAAACCTAGCATCTTGGAATCAGCTCTGGAACTTAAGCCTGAGGCTACATTCAAGCATGATTATTCTATGCTGCAGGCACAGGAATTCTGGTGAGAATTGAAGGAAGCCCAAGGAGCCAAGCATGTGACTGGGAGTGAGGAGCATGGATCTCCCTTTTCAGTTCTGTTGTGGACTCATTAAGTGCACTTGAAAAAATATGCTCCCGTTTGCTTTCATTTCTTCATCTGAAAAGACAACAGGTACATCTTCTGGAGAGGGTGACATTCACAAATCCAGCACAAACTTTCTTCTGTCAATGTGAAGCTTTACTTAGTGTGACACCAACGACCTCATAGTGAGGCCTGGGCATGGGGCAGAAAAGGTTAAATGATTAATTTGCCAAATTCAATTGCTAGGAGGAGATGGGACAATTCCAGGCAGTATAAATCAGCTATGCATTTAGAAACTATTATCAGGAGCACTAGACAGCACTGCATGATGCTCTGCAAACCACAAGTGATGTCAAAGCTGCGAGGCTGCAGGGCTGCCAAAGGCTCAAGCATGGTAATAGATGCTAAAATTACTGCTGAAGAAGCATATTTGATTACGGAGGGACCCAAGAGAAGTAAAGCCCTTGGAAGGCTTCCCTCTGAGTTTTACAAGAAGTAAGATAAACAGCATCTCCAACTGTAATCATAAAACATAATAAAAATGCTCTGAGCTCTCATAGGACCTGCAAGAACATCTCCCTTGAGTGGTATAAAACCATTCCATTCCTAATACACAATGATGAAGACAAAGTTACCCCCAAATTGAGGCAAAGTCTAGTTCATGACACAGACAACTCCATGAGGAGTCTTTGAAAACTGATTTTAAAAGAGGTGGACTTATTTAAATTGACCCAACATATGTGTTCCCACCTCTCTGCCCTTTCCCTTTATCCTCAAGTCTCAGTTATACAATCCTTTTGCTCAATATTTCCAGCCTAATTCCTCATGATATTTGATGAACTGATGTGGCTGCCAGCTTTCTCCCAACCCCCACCTTCCCTCCATCCTCTACCCCCTCCCCCATTCTCATACCCAGCTACCCATATTCCCACCCTAGGTCTTGCCCAAGGTCTCTCTCCTGTCATTTGTGAAGTGGAAAATCCAGACACTAATAACTGTCAGAAAGAAAAAAAAAAAAAAAACCGTACATGTGAAGAAATTCATTTCAATATTTTTTTAAAAAAAACTTTCTAAAAGTGGTTATCTAGGAGTTCCCATTTTCTTCTGAAACTTCTTAAATGTCACTTCATACTTTCTCCTTATATATTTTAAAATTCAGATGGACCAACAGGTCATCTAGTGGCTGCCTAGTACAATCCAAATTATCTTTTTAAGAAATTGTATCTAGTTAAGAAAAACACATAGGAGATGAAGAAGTTTAGATAAAATGTCTCTGGAAAAGCAAACCTAAAATTCACAAAGACATTTATTTATCAGAAACAATTGGTTAAAAGGTACTACACGAAAACACTTTATACACCTTATAAAATATTTATAAATTAATCATAATAAAATGCAAGACATGCCAACTGCAAAGATTTTCAATGGCTTCAAATGACAACAGAAGGCACCTTAACCACTGGGTTCCTATAAGCTAGTCTACATGAGAACCAGTTCCTAAAATAGGTCTCAGTGGCCAACTGATCATATGAAATCAGAATGACCAAAAAGGAATTAAACCCCCCTAAATAAAATATATATTATTTGCTTTGTTTGAGACACCGTAAGAGTTTTGCTTGTAATTGGATAAAGTTAGCGGATATTAATAGTGTGATTATGGAGATAGCATTTTATCCAAAATATCTATTTTCTGTTAAGTCTGAAAAATTCAAGGCACAACAGTCAGGGAAAAACCTGACAAGGTTTGTCTAATTATTTTGCTATCAAACTAAAAGTTTTGGTTTACAAGAATCTTTTCAGGGTCCTTCTGCATTCTGACAATCCAGAAATGACTTCAACTTAAAATGTCAAATGTGGCATTTAAATAAACAACTCTGAGAAGAATGGCTGCTCTGCTTTGCTTAATTTTGAAATAACAAACCACCATGGATGCCTGAATAACATACACCACTCTATGAGACAAGGCTTCCATTCCTTAAGTGTACTTACATGAATGGTGACTTTTCAGTCTTCTTTCATGATTTAGGTGGGAAATATCACCACGGAAAGGATACTCTTATATAAAAGACAGAATTTTGAGTTTGATTTTTTTAAATAAGCATGCTGTTTGTGACGTACGGTGCAGAATGCAGAATTAACATTCCAATCTCACGACCTATACAGTCGGTAGTGACTGGTTAATCCCCATTTGGCAGCTGTCTGATAAAGGCAGTAACACTCCAGGGTGTGCTATCCTGGATACCTCTGCTTTTTTGGGTCTCTACCATTAGCACCTTGTCTGATAAGGTCCTTTGCTGCAGCATCGTCTGACTGCAGAAGCCCCCTTCTTATTAGCTAGAGCTGTCCGTCCGAACTCATTGTTTCTCAAGCATTTCACAACATAATCTCTATTTTCAATGCAGTAAACCACTAAGAGGCACCCTGTATCTTATCTCAAACTTCACTTTGCTAGAACACTCACCAAAAACTTAAATAAAGTAAACAGAGAAAGACTTTTTTTTAAGAAGGGAAAAGTAACAATGTAGAGTCAGTATAAATTTAACAGCACAAGTCAGCATTATACTGCTATTCTGTTAAAGGGCTGACACTTTAGTTCCCAGGAACTTCATTTTGTCAAAAACATCAGTTTTTCCATTCTCCCCAAAATCAATCTACAAATCTAATGAAGTTCTAAGAAAAAGCCTACAAATTGGTATTCAAAGGCAGAATCAAGAATAGTCAAGATGACTTGTATCAAGCAAGAAGGAAGATGGATGTTATCAGATATTTAGAGTTTTACACTTTATAAATCCATAGTAATTAAGAAAGTATGGTATTGGGCATAGGATGGTTAAAAGGTCGATGGCAGAATAGAAAGCCCATTTATGAGGAGGAAATTTAATACTGGTGTTTTCCTTTTTCTTTCTTCATCTATACCACATTAGAACATTTTGAGGATGATTTTACTCAATTTATACAATCCTGCTGTTTCACTAAAGTAGCATTTAATAGAAAATTTGTTTCAAAACAATAAATTAATATCCTGACAACCACAAAAAAATCAGTTTTTGTCAGTTTCTGCCATGATACATCTATCTATGTCTATATCTAATTAGAGACAATATGAGACTTGCTGTTTCAGGAAAAAAATACTCAAATGGATACACTTCGATTAACTGGAAATTTTATATAAAAATTTCTTTATCAGCAGCACTAATAAATGATAACAGTTAGCTAAGATGATCATTCTGAAGTATTTCAAAAATTTCAATCACCTATTCACTCATTCAATAAATAATTATTAAATAAAAAATTACGTGTATGGTCACATGAAAGGAAGTGTCCTAAATTTGGGGGTGGTATTGAGAAAAAATATATATGATAAGTACAATGCCATTGAGAAGTAATTATAAAGAATGGAGAATGTATTCAATATTTACGTATTTTAATGGCAGGAAAATTCTGCAATTACTTCCACATCAAGAATGAAAACTAAAATCCAACCACATAATTATCCAAGTATTGTAAGTATATCTGTCTGTGGCATATTCATATTAATAGATCAAATTTCATATTCACTTTTTATATACACCTATTGTGAAGTCATTTGTAAATGCAAAGGACTATTTTGACACTGTTGCTTGGTCAGAACATTTTAAATTGTTATAAAAGGAAAAAACATGCTTTGCTGATCTTTCCACCTACTTGAACCAGATATGAAAAGAATAAAATTCTAAAATAAAGAATGGTGACTTTTAAAAACTCTCAACAGTTAAAATAAAGATAAAGCTCACTGGTTTAAGTTGAGAGCAACTAAGTAAAAGAATTAATCATTGACCTTTGTTTTTATTGCAGATAGACACAGTTTTTCTTACTTTCATATGAGAAATAATAAGTCAATGAACACCACCACTAAAGAAACTTCTGATAATGATAGTGGTTAAAAATATTCGGTTATTGGCTTTATGTTAGGGATTAAATAGAAATTTTGTAGTCTAATCCATGAATCAGAAAATTTACGTCATATGTCAATGATTAAACAAGAAATTATCCAGGCAAAGAATGTTGAAATCTTTCTTAACTAGTCATAAACTTATTATTGAGCAGGCTAAATAAAATTTCAGGATAATAAGTGTTAGAAAATCCAACAATATTACTTCAAAGACAACAAGAATTTTCAAATCATAAACTGATTGCTTACCAAGAAACAAAAATAATGGTTAGACAACAGACTGTACCATGTAAATGACAAGAAAAGAATGATAGAAGGATTATGCTGGACCAACAACAGATGTCTAATAAATACTTACTGAACTAAGTTTATTGTATGTGGCTATGTGCATTAGTGTGCTGAGTATGAAAGGTTGAGGAGAAGTGAGTGTGAGCTTTTTCATTTCATTATTCTAAAGCAATGGTCCTACAGGGGATATCAACACCTTGAGATAATCTTCAGAGATATCAAGTCCTTAGTTCAAGACTTCCTTTTCCTATTTACTTTTAAATTGTTTTCCCTCTTTTTACACTGGTTTATGAGAACACTAATGATCCAAGTACATGATCACTGAGCTCAAAGCAGAAGTTGATATGGAAGGGCTTCCTTCCATCTGCCTGTCCTGGCACGTGCATGTTAGTACTGGTATGCTATCTTGAACTTTTTGAATTTGAAAAGCACTCTTCTCTTCAAATAATTAGTAGGGTTTTTACAAAATTTACTAACATACACATCCTTGCAACATGCTAAGTGAAACTAATTGCAGATAAAGTAGATTTTATCTCAAAGTAAATATCTTTCTAAAATATCAGCATTTTGAAACTTCAAAGCAATTTTGGCTTTTCCAATTATGGGTTAGAATATAAGTAATCTTCTATGAAGGGGCAAGAGAATTATCTTATTCAAGGTCTATGCCTAAATAAATTCCTAGTCACTTCCAAGTGAATTGCTCAAAAGTTCTTTTAAACAAGTTAGACTCTTAGAACTTCACCTAGCAAAACTGTAAGGATGTAAAGATTACTTATTCCAAACTTTCAGAGAAAGCAGTCAACTGGAATTATTTATGAGAGAAGGGAGGCAAATTCCTCTAATTCCTACATAGAGTATTCAGTTAGAAATGGATATAATGTTCAATATGACTATCATTCTTAGATGAGAATGAGCTAGTTTCATGAAAAACATTATTACTAATGAAAACAATTACTGGGTTTATTAGTTTTCTCTTGCTGCCGTAACAAATTACTGCAAACACAGTGGTTTAAAATAACACAATGTATTATCTTACAATGCTGGAGGTCGGAAGTCTGAAATGGATCTTAGGCTAAAATCATGGTGTCCACAGGGCTGTGTTCCTTCTTGAAACTCTGGAGGGGAATCTGTTTCTTGCCTTTTCAAACTTCTAAAGGCTGCCCACAGTCCTTGGTTTGTAGCCCCTTTTCATCTTCAAATCCAGCAATCATATCTTTCTGAACTTTGCTCATGTCATCACATCTCCTTATTGGCTTCTGAGTCTTCCCTCTAGCTTTCACTTGTAAGGACCTCCGAGATTACATTGGGCCCACCAGATAATCCAGGATAAACTTCCCATCTCAAGATCCTTAACTTAATCATATATGCAAAGTCCCTTTTTCCATGTAAGGTTCCAGAGATTAGGAAGTGGACATCTTTGAGGGGTCATTATTTTCTGCCTAATACACTGGATATCAAAATATGGGAAGTGAAAGATTGTCCATCATGCCTTTCTACCATGGTTCTACTATACTTGTAAACTCATGGTTCATTTGTGCAGTATAAAAAGCAGGAATAAAAAAATAAATAAATAAATAAAAGCAGGAATAGTGAGAAGGAGTACAGTGTAGTGGTTAAGGCCTGGCCCCTGGATTTAGCCTGCCTGGTGTTCCAATCCCAGCTCACTCATTAACTCTGTCACCTTGGGCAAATTACCTAAATCTCAATTTCTTCATCTTTAAATTGGGGTAATTGTACCTATCTCTTCATGTTGCTGTAAAAACTAAGTTACTAAAAAAAAAAAAAACCCAAAACAAAAAACTAAGTTACTTACCATTTTTGAAACACTATCATATCAGAAGTATATAATATCAAAATACCTATATTATCTTTTATTGTTAAACATACTTAGATCTTTCTTTCAGGGTTTCAGGTCAGAGGAACTGTTATAATAGTTCAAAATTTTTGCTCATGTTGAACCTGTGGAATCATTTGAGTTACCTACGTAGGACACCAGTTTTACCAGGAATAACTTGAGATTTTAGTGCAAATTCCAAATAACCACCATATGCTTTGGTAGTAGCCTGAGAAACTAAGAACTGCAATATTGAATATGATCATGAACATTTAAAGTTGAATCAGAGAATGAGGTTCCTTTTCTTATTAACTATCTTTATTTTAAAATATCTCCAAATCTCTTAAAACAGATCACATTGGCTCACAATTTCCTTATACTTGAATACAGAAGAGTGACTGATGAGGAAGGTAAGTTTCTGAGCCCTGATAAATTACACAGTTATAAACATTTGTTTCTTTTTATACCTGGATCAATTGCTTTGTGACTCTTCTTTACTGTGCTGTTTTTAAGGACAGAGACTATATTTAAATATATGACATACAATATGTGTGTTCAAAATATAGACATTTGATAAATGTTAAATATCGTGTCAGTCCCCCCCTCCAATAATTTCAATAATTTATATAGTACATTTCATTAGAAGTTTAAAAAAATTTTATGAGTAAGCTACTATGAACAACATTGTGGAAATAAAAACAAAGCCCCAGAGAAATGTCTCCAAAAGCCAAAGTATATTTATCAATACACTCCCTAATCCCAGAATCCTCAAAACATTTCTGGAATTTCTTGGCATAATCTCCATTTCAGATTTTGTGACTTCCAACAAAATTTCTCTTATTACTTTCCAACCATATTTTATTTATGACCCAAAACCAGTTTCCCCTGGCTTGGAAAAGTCCACTTTACTTAGTCATCAGTCAAGACTGAGGGCCTGTCTTGAAATATCAAAGGGTGATGACCTATTACCTCCGAAGTTAATATAAGAGTAGGCAAAACTACAATCGTGGAAGAAGAATTCTAGATGAAAATGCTTGAGGAGGCAGCATCACTACAATGAGTCCTACATTAACTAATTTAAAAGATAAACTAAGTAAATTTTTAAAAATTACTTAGGTACACATCATGAGATAACTAGTTTTATTACATTTTTACAGCATTATAAATACATCCCTACACATGTATGAGAACATTATATATTTTTAAAAGTCTACATATTCAAAGATCAACATTATAGAAGCATTCATTTAACACACCTATAGTATCTAGCATTCTGCTAGGCTTCAGAATACAAGAATAAAGGCACACTCCTGGCTGTCAAAAAGGTGCCACATTAATAGCATCAATCATGCATTAAGATATGGTTATTCAGAATCATTAATAAGGAGAGTGAACTGATACACATGAATGTATGGCATAACTCTAGTTTCACAATTAGGGGAGAGATACTGGCAGCACTGAATGATTAGATTCAGTGTATTAAATGCGTAATAGACTGTATTCAATGTGAAAAATCCCGGTGAATGCTCCCATGCACACTTGGACACAGGAACACAGGAAAAGCTAGAGTTTTTGTCATATACTTGTAGCCTGATACTATCTCATCTCCTAAAACTTGGTCCCATATATAACAAAATAAAAAATATTGTCCATCATGTAAAACTATATTTGAAAAATATCCAAGGTGCCTATTATTTAATTTTTTTTCATAATACAAGCTACAAAATAGGGGACTAAAAAAAATCTTGTTTAGAGGAGATAAACAGAAGGGAGTGAAAAAGCAGTGTAGGAGAGATGAATTTAAAGAGGTAGAGAAATGCCACTCTAGAGTCAAGCTGGAAAGCCAGTGTTACAGCCAATTGATCAACTGATTTACAAAATCAGTGAATGTTTGGTGCTGAAAGAACCTTAAACATCATTTATTCCAATCCTTTCATGTCATGGTTAAGGAGATTAAGGCCCAGAAAAAGAAATGGTGTTTTGTTTTGTTTTATTTTGTATAATTGCAAATTGAAATCCAGTTTTTAAACTTCTTCATGTATAAAACATTATCAGATTTGAAAACAACTAATACTGAAACTTATTTTTTTTTTTTTTCGGTACGCAGGCCTCTCACTGCTGTGGCCTCTCCCATTGCGGAGCACAGGCTCCGGACGCGCAGGCTCAGCGGCCATGGCTCATGGGCCCAAACGCTCCGCGGCATGTGGGATCTTCCCGGACCGGGGCATGAGCCCGTGTTCCCTGCATCGGCAGGCGGACTCTCAACCACTGCGCCACCAGCGAAGCCCGAAACTGATTATTGTTAGAGTTGGTTCTAAACTCATGAGTTGCTTCAGAATATAGCCAAATAACAACGTCTTTAAATTCCATTCCTCCTTCAATACAATATCCAGTCACACCCATCCCTCCCCGTCCACACACACAATTTCCAAACATTTTCTTTTTTTGTTGTTGTTGCTATGTTTCGTTGTTGCTTTGGATATACCATTTTGCAAATGGGAGAAAAGCCCTACCCAAATTTCTGCTGTATTTCATTCAGTGGTTTCATTGTACAAGTAGAACTGCTTATAGAAATAAAAATTATTTATGTTTATAAAACTCCAGCTAGCCATCAAAAATATAGTAGTTTGCTTTTCTTTAATGAGAGTTCAGTGAAGGAACAGGGTAAGTAGAGGATTCTTTTTTTCCTTTGGTAACTGATTTTTTTTTTCCCTTCAACATAATGTAGGTACATAGTAGGTGATGAGATAGTTGAGGCTAAAGAGAGTGCAAATTGAAGTCTTATTTTTTCACAGTTGTCCATAGTGGTAATCAGGTACACTGAGAATTTTATAATTCGATTAATTCATTCATTCAAGAAATATTGCTTGGGGCAGTGTAAGGTGGCAGAGATAGTATAAGACTCAAGAAACTCAAGTTTAATGGATAAAAAAGGCAAACTAACCATTATCTAAAATAATAATAATAATAATTGAACCTTGGTTTAAATACAAGCCTTTTTTTTCCTCCCCCAAAATCTAATGTGCTCAGGAAAGGTGCAAGCTTGTTAACCAAGGTGTTTGTAAGCAATGATGAAGTATTTCTCTCTCACTCACCCACATTAACATTTTCTAAACATACTTTCTGACATCAATATTCTATGAACTCATGTTCAAATAACTCACATGTCAAACAGTGAGCACACACACACATCTGCCTTTTTACAGAATCATTTTGGATTAGATTTAGATTGAGAAGGGATCTTAGAGTTCTAGAGGTCAATGGTCTCATTTTACAGAGGAGGAAAATGAAGTCCAGATAGACTGGCATTCGCCCAAAGTAACCATTTAGAAGCTGATACTGAGAATTCTACATAGAATTCTACATTCTAATTATTCTAATTCAATTTAAGAGTTTGTTCAGTTTCTCCATGGAAAATACATACCCATAAGTTCCTCTTTCTCAAATCAGGAACTCTTGCTACACTGAACTCAGAAGGCAATGGCTCAGCAACTGAGCCATATGGGCCAGCTGTACATCTCCTTCATTGCATCATCTCTTTATGCCTGATGTCCTCAAGCTACCAGAGACCACAAAGCACTAAATAAAGACAGAGAACTACTCTACCAAAGCAAGCACAGATTGTCAATGTTTACCACTTATGATTAAAGAAAAGTCAAAATATCAAAACAAGTCTTTTATTAAAAATCAGTGATAAATTTTTATCAAAATTTTAAAAATATTTCCAAAAGCCTAAAGAAGGAAAGCACTCTCCCCAGTATCCCTCCCCTTAAAAAGAATTCTACTTTCAGATGACACAGAAAAATTAACTGATGCAGACGACAAGATCTGAGAAGTTTGGGGGAACTTTGGTCTGTCCATGGACTATCAGTCATACTTACTTATAAAAATGTAGATCTCTATATCTTAGCTTGTTAATGACATCATCGGGCATCCAGATTTTGAGAGTTTGAGATTGTGCTCAAATGAAAACTTCTACTGCTTATGATCAAAATGCACATCCATTTTTCACAAAAAAATTTTTAAAGCATTCAGAATTAGAACGGATCTTGGAAAGGATGTGTGGTAGTAAAATAATGATAGGCTTTGGAGTCAGTATTTTCATTCTTCTAGCAGGTAGTTTCATCACTTTACTTTTTTTAACATCTTTATTGGCGTATAATTGCTTTACAATGGTGTGTTAGTTTCTGCTGTATAACAAAGTGAATCATCTATACGTATACATATATCCCCATATCCCCTCCCTCTTACGTCTCTCTCCCACCCTCCTTATCCCACCCCTCTAGGTGGTCACAAAGCACGGAGCTGATCTCCCTGTGCTATGCAGCTGCTTCCCACTAGCTATCTAGTTTACATTTGGTAGTGTATATATGTCAATGCCACTCTTTCACTTCATCCCAACTTACACTTCCCCCTCCCCGTGTCCTCAAGTCCATTCTCTACATCTGCGTCTTTATTCCTGTCCTGCCCCTAGGCTCTTCAGAACCAATGTTTTTTTTTTTTTGATTCCATATATAAGTGTTAGCATACGGTATTTGTTTTTCTCTTTCTGACTTACTTCACTATGTATGACAGACTCTAGGTCCATCCACCTCACTACAAATAACTCAATTTTGTTTCTTTTTATGGCTGAGTAATATTCCATTGTATATATGTGCCACATCTTCTTTATCCATTCATCTGTCGATGGACACTCAGGTTGCTTCCATGTCCTGGCTATTATAAATAGTGCTGCAATGAACATTGTGGTATATATATGACTCTTTTTGAATTATGGTTTTCGCAGGGTATATGCCCAGTAGTGGGATTGCTGGGTCATGTGGTAGTTCTATTTTTAGCTTTTTAAGGAACCTCCATACTGTTCTCCATAGTGGCTGTATCAATTTACATTCCCACCAACAGTGCAAGAAGGTTGTCTTTTCTCCACACCCTCCCCAGCAGTTAGTTTGTAGATTTTTTTAACATTTTTATTGGAGTATAATTGCTTTACAATGGTGTGTTAGTTTCTGTTTATAACAAAGTGAATCAGTTATACATATACATATGTCCCCATATCTCTTCCCTCTTTCCTCTCCCTCCCTCCCACCCTCCCTATCCCACCCTTCTAGCTGTTCACAAAGCACTGAGCTGATCTCCCTGTGCTATGCGACTGCTTCCCACTAGCTATCTATTTTACATCTGGTAGTGTATATATGTCTATATATACACTACCACTCTCTCACTTTCTCCCAGCTTACCCTTCCCCACCGTGTCCTCAAGTCCATTCTCTAGTAGGTCTGCATCTTTATTCCTGTCTTGATGCTAGGTTCTTCATAACCATTTTTTTTTCTTTTTAGATTCCATACTTATGTGTTAGCATATGGTATTTGTTTTTCTCTTTCTGACTTACTTCACTCTGTATGACAGACTCTAGGTCCATCCACCTCATTACAAATAACTCCATTTCCTTTCTTTTTGTGGCTGAGTAATATTCCATTGTATATATGTACCACACCTTCTTTATCCAATCATCTGTCGATGGACACTTAGGTTGCTTCCATGTCCTGGCTATTGTAAATAGAGCTGCAATGAACATTGTGGTACATGACTCTTTTTGAATTATGGTTTTCTCAGGGTATATGCCCAGTAGTGGGATTGCTGGGTCATATGGTAGTTCTATTTTTAGTTTTTTAAGGAACCTCTAAACTGTTCTCCATAGTGGCTGTATCAATTTACATTCCCACCAACAGTGCAAGAGGGTTCCCTTTTCTCCACACCCTCTCCAGCATTTATTGTTTGTAGATTTTTTGATGATGGCCATTCTGACTGGTGTTAGGTGATACCTCATTGTAGTTTTTGCTTTGTTTTGTTTTCCTCATTGTAGGTTTGATTTGCACTTCTCTAATGATTAGTGATGTTGAGCATCCTTTCATGTGTTTGTTGGCAATCTGTATATCTTCTTTGGAGAAATGTCTATTTAGGTCTTCTGCCCCATTTTCATATTGGGCTGTTTGTTTTTTTGATATTGAGCTGCATGAGCTGCTTGTATATTTTGGAGACTAATCCTTTGTTAGTTGCTTCATTTGCAAATATTTTCTCCCATTCTGAGGGTTGTCTTTTCGTCTTGTTTATGGTTTATGATTTGTGACCCAAGATATGATCTATTCTGGAGAATGTTCCATGAGCACTTGAGAAGAAAGTATATTCTGTTGTTTTTGGATAGAATGTCCTATAAATACCAATTAAGTCCATCTTGTTTAATGTGTCATTTAAAGCTTGTGTTTCCTTATTTATTTTCATTTTGGATGATCTGTCCATTGGTGAAAGTGGGGTGTTAAAGTCCCCTACTATGATTGTGTTACTGTCAATTTCCCCTTTTATGGCTGTTAGCAGTTGCCTTATATATTGAGGTGCTCCTATGTTGGATGCATAAATATTTACAAGTGTTATATCTTCTTCTTGGATTGATCCCTTGATCATTATGTAGTGTCCTTCTTTGTCTCTTGTAATAGTCTTTATTTTAAAGTCTATTTTGTCTGATATGAGAATTGCTACTCCAGCTTTCTTTTGATTTCCATTTGCATGGAATATCTTTTTCCAACCCCTCACTTTCAGTCTGTGTGTGTCCCTAGGTCTGAAGTGGGTCTCCTGTAGACAGCATATATATGGGTCTTGTTTTTGTATCTATTCAGCAAGCCTGTGTCTTTTGGTTGGAGCATTTAATCCATTCACGTTTAAGGTAATTATCGATATGTATGTACCTATTAGCATTTTCTTAATTGCTTTGGGTTTGTTATTGTATGTCTTTTCCTTCTCTTATGTTTCCTACCTAGAGAAGTCCCTTTAGCATTTGTTGTAAAGCTTGTTTGGTGGTGCTGAATTCTTAGCTTTTGCTTGTCTGTAAAGGTTTTAATTTCTCTGCCAAATTTGAATGAGATCCTTGCTAGGTAGAGTAATCTTGGTTGTAGGTTTTTCCTTTTCATCACTTTAAATATATCCTGCCACTCCCTTCTGGCTTGCAGAGTTTCTGCTGAAAGATCAGCTGTTAACCTTATGGGGATTCCCTTGTATGTTATTTGTTGCTTTTCCCTTGTTGCTTTTAATATTTTTCCTTTGTATTTAATTTTTGATAGTTTGATTAATATGTGTCTTGGCCTGTTTCTCCTTGGATTTATCCTGTATGGGACTCTCTGCACTTCCTGGACTTGACTGACTATTTCCTTTCCCATATTAGGGAAGTTTTCAAGCATAATCTCTTCAAATATTTTCTCAGTCCCTTTCTTTTTCTCTTCCTCTTCTGGTACCCCTTTAATTTGAATGTTGGTGCATTTAATGTTGTCCCAGAGGTCTCTGAGACTGTCCTCAATTCTTTTCATTCTTTTTTCTTTACTCTGCTCTGCAGTAGTTATTTCCACTATTTTATTTTCCAGGTCACTTATCCATTCTTCTGTCTCAGTTATTCTGCTATTGATTCCTTCTAGAGAATTTTTAATTTCATCTATTTTGTTGTTCATCATTGTTTGTTTGCTCTTTAGTTCTTCTAGGTCCTAAACGTTTCTTGTCTTTTCTCCATTCTGTTTCTAAGATTTTGGATATCTTTACTATCATTACTCTGAATTCTTTTTCAGGTAGACTGCCTATTTCCTCTTCATTTGTTTGGTCTGGTGGGTTTTTACTTTGCTCCTTCATCTGCTGCGTATTTCTCTGTCTTCTCATTATGCTTAACTTACTGTGTTTGGGGGGGTCCTTTATGTAGGCTGCAGGTTCATAGTTCCCGTTGTTTTTGGTGTCTGCCCCAGTGGGTAAGGTTGTTTCAGTGGGTTGTGTAGGGTTCCTGGTGGAGGGGACTGGTGCATGTGTTCTGGTGGATGAGGCTGGATCTTGTCTTTCTGGTGGGCAGGACCGCATCCGGTGGTGTGTTTTGGGGTGTCTGTGAATTTATTATGATTTTAGGCAGCCTCTCTGCTAATGGGTGGGGTTGTGTTCCTGTCTTGCTAGTTGTTTGGCATGGGGTGTCCAGCACTGGAGCTTGCTGGTCATTGAGTGGAGCTGGGTCTTAGTGTTGAGATGGAGATCTCTGGGAGAGCTCTTGCCAATTGATACTACGTGGGGCCAGGAGGTCTCTGGTGGTCCAATATCCTGAACTCGGCTCTCCCACCTCAGAGGCTCAGGCCTGACACCTGGTCGGAGCACCAAGACCCTGTCAGCCACACAGCTTGCTCTCAGGAGGCCACGAGCTGGCTGGGTTGCGTGGGGTGCGTGGTCAGTTTCATCACTTAAAAAAGTAATTTTTATCTCCCTTGTCTTCTCCTATATAGTAGGAATAATAATACTGGGTTGTTTTCAGGATTATTGACAAGATATAAAATATCTAGCACATAAAAGTTGCTCATAAATTGGACCTATTGCTATTTACTTTAGTTTTAAATTCCCACTGGCCAAATGTTTGAAGAACGGATAACAGCAAGGGAATGAAAGGGAACTAAACCTTAGCAATAAGTGCCAGACATGTGACAAATACAAGTTAAACAACAGCAGCAGCAGTTTCCTTTCATTGACCACTGATCGTGTGCCAGCAATTTATTAGGTGCTTTAATACATTATCTTATTTAATCTCCCCCAGTGCCCTGATGAGGTAGGAATTATCACCTCAATTGTATAGAATAGGAATCAGGGAGTTAGAGAGGTTAAGTAGTGTGCCCAAGGACACATAGATAAGCAGCAGAGCCCAGACTAGGAAGAAGGGCAGAAGAAATGGTCAGAAGTTGCTCTTAAGCCTAATTATATATTAAAAAATACATATTTCAGAAGCAACGAGAAGAGAAATGCAACAAATATTCCCACTATAAGCTCCTTAAGAACTGGGGCTAGGGCTCATTAACCTAGGTGAACTCAGAATCTGGGACAATGGGACAATTCCTGGAATACAGTGAGTGCTCATTAGATGTATGTGTATGAGAGTTAATTGGAAAGCAATTGGCAATGGGGGCAATAAGATATCACAGTGTCTCAAAGCAAAGTCTTTGGGATGACAGTAAATATAAAAGGTAGAGTAACGAGAACATTCATGCATAAGGACAATAGTCACCAACTAAAAATATCTTTATACATCTACTGTCTGATAATGACTACTGTCTATCCATAGAGCTTTTCCCCCATTATATTATTATATAAAGATTTCAATCACTACGAGTAGTATTATCTTAAAGTGTGTAGGGCAATGAGGAGGATATATACACACACACATACACACACACACACATCTGTATTTTGGGGGTAGCCTAAAATTCACTCCATTATATATGGGAAAAAAGTCCAAATGAAAGAAAACTCTCTGTAAAAATTTAAAAAATGGGGCTTCCCTGGTGGCGCAGTGGTTGAGAGTCCGCCTGTCGATGCAGGGGACACGGGTTCATGCCCCGGTCCAGAAGGATCCCACATGCCGCAGAGCGGCTGGGCCCGTGAGCCATGGCCGCTGAGCCTGCACGTCCAGAGCCTGTGCTCCGCAACGAGAGAGGCCACAACAGTGAGAGGCCCGCGTACCGCAAAAAAAAAAAAAAAAAAAAAAATTTAAAAAATGAATCAAGAGCTTAATTCTCTTTTTTTCAAATAATATCTATAATTTTAAGTCATGACAAGATAAACTCATGATTATGTTAGATTTGGGCAACTACATTTATACAAGTGTAACCTCAGTAATTGGATAGCTTGCTCTTTTGGTGGGTGGGGTGGAATGGGAGTATTATGAAAACAAAGAGAACCTCAGTCTATCAAAATTTTCAAAGAAAATAACACTTTGGCCAAACCAAAATTCCCCACAGCAACAACCTACATACAGCCACATCCAGTGACTAAATTATGTTTATGCTTTTCTTAAGCAACAGAGTTCATTCTGACAATTTATCTACTAAGACTTGTGCCAGAGAACTGCCTATTCATTTTCTATATTCTGTTTGGCAAACAAAGCATGACACATAGCAATATAAAAGAAAAATATAATCCCAATATGCATGTGCAATCATTGCAGAGAAGTGTTCTAAATTGTCTTAGGCCTGTGGCATTGGCTTTCCGAACAGCATTTAAACACTGCCACATGCTGTTCATCTGTGTATCCTGCAGCCTGTGGGCACCAGCCTGGCCCCAACAGAAGAATGAATCATACGCCAAATTTATGAAGCTGTTAACTCTTCAAAAGCACCAACTGATCTTGAAAAAGGAAAGTATAACAATCTTGAGAATTAGTAATTCTTTAAGAATTAGTAATTTCTAATTAAGATTCTATGAAGCACGCAATTGTAGTCATGACAGCACTCTCTGTGAGCACGCTGTTTTCTGTTAAACAGATTTTATAGATAATGTATTGAATTTACTAATGTGTTTGAATTTTTTATTTTACAAATATCATTACATTCTTTATCAGTTCTAATTGCATGTGGTACTACATAGGAACCATGTTCACTAAATATATTAGTTTGAGTATATCTTTTGTAGTCTAAAGTAAATTATATACACCTCTTCTAAAAGTAGTATAACATCCAGATGCCTGTAATGTACTTCAAGGTAGAAATCATGTTATATTCAGTTTTGTTCTTCTTGTGGCTGATGAAAGAGGAGACTCTGAGAAAATGCTTGTTAAATTAATAAATGGATGAATGAATAAGCATAGTTCAGAATTTCAGAAATTTCTAGCAAATGACTACCACATCCTCAAAGAAACTACCATTGACTCCTTGTTTCCTTTTTATAAAAATAATATATTTAGAAAGAGATTCAAACAAGTTGTCATTTTTACATCCTCTTCCCATATTCAGCAACAGCATCAGCTAAAACAAAGGCACTAAATATCCTTGCTGATCTTAGCTACTTCGATCAGAAAACTTGAACCAGGGTGTGCTATACTATGTTCTTGTCTAAAGGCCTTAATTTTAACAAAATCAAGTATAAAACATTCCAATTAAAAACATGTCAGTTTAGTAAATTGAAAAAATCTTAGGTAGCAACAGCATAAACTCAGTATTCACTCACTTTAATCATTTATTCATTAATTCAAATACTTAAAATATCTAATGTGCTTAGAGGAGATCAAGTGCTAGAGGGAAAAAATATTCACTGGTCTCATTTTAAAGTCATAATCACTAACTTCAAGTGGATCTTAATGCTGCCAGGCTACCCTCCTTCATTCTGCTCAGTTCACTCCCCTAGATGACTATGTCACACCTCTCCTCTCCCTTTAAACCTTCAAAACCTCCTGCCCCTCCCCAATCTCAGCTGGTGATCTTGCTTCTTTTTTCACTGAGAAAACAAATCGTTCAGAAAAGGACATCCACAGGCTCTCATCTCCAAATATATCATCCCGTCCCCACCTGTGCTCATGTGCTCTGACTTCCCTCCTGTTATAGTGGGAGAACTGTCTGGCTCCCATCTAAGCCCCCATCCTCTATCTCCTCCTCAAGACCATGACTCCTGTAACTGTCAGATCGTGGTCTACAACATCAATTTCCCCCTTTCTATTATATTCTTTCCAACAGCACACAAACATGTTATAATGCATCCCATCTTAAAAATATAAAACAATAAAAACATGATCCAACCTCCTTCTCTAGCTACCAGCCCAATTCTTTGTCCCCCTTCACAGAAAAACTCCTCTAAAGGATTGTCTAAACCATGACATTCTCAGTAGGAGTAATATCACCCTCAAAGGGCAAAAATTGACTCTTGAAGGACAAACAATTCTTACTCTTTTTATATATAAAGCATATATATATAAAGCATATATATATACATAAAATATGTAGCAAATATAAAGTATATCTATGATATTATAATTCCATTGGGGTGGGTGGAGGACAATTAGGAGAGTGTCTAAAAAACTCTTTAGGGAGATGATAATGAAAAAACCAATTGAGAAACACTGGTCTCACCCACTATCTCAATGTCCTCTCTTCCTGTTTCTTCTTGAGCCTTCTCCAATCTGTTTTTCATTCCTAATACCCCATAGAAACTACTACTGTCAATGTCACCTATGCTTTCCATATTGCTAAATCCAATGGCCAACTCTTACATGAAACTATAGGCAGCATTTGTATAGCTTATCACTTCCTCTTCCTTCAAACGTTTTCTTGGCACCACTGAAGCCTTAGTTTTCTCCCTAACTATCTGAACACTTGAGATCCTATATCAGGAAGAGAACTGATGCAAAAACTATTGATTATTGTACATCTGGCTTGCAACCATTTTTCAACACACCACCTGCTACAACCCAAGCTACCCTCATTTCTGCCCTGTATTTTTATAGTATCAGTCCATCTGGTCAACTCAACTCTCTTACAGTCTAAATTCCACACAACAGCAGGAAAACACCTCCTCAAATCTAAGTTAGATCACGTCATTCCTTCAATGGCTTTCTATCTCATGTGGAGTAAAATCCAATGTCTTTATCGCAGTCCACAAAGCCCTATATAATTGGGCCTCCTGCTTCCTCTCTGCTCTAACCTCCTACCACTGCCCCTCCTTATGCACTGTAAACCAGCAACAATGGCCCCCTTGTGAAACTCCTCATTCCTTGGAGCTTTTCTACTTGCAGCTATTTCTGCTAGGATATCCCTCCAGGTAATCTCATGGCTCATATTTTCACTACCTTGAAGTCTCTGCTGCTCAAAAATCACTTTGTCACAGGTCTGCTCATACTATACACAAAAGTACTCCTGGTCACTTTTTATTTCCATATAGCAGCTTCGTTTTCTTTCCCAGTACTTACTATTATCTCACATAGATATTTTACTTATTTTTCCTCCTCCCACTGGAATAGAATATTATAGAATATTATGCCTCCTACCACTGGAACAGAAGTTCCTTAGAACTTTTATTGTTTGGCTCACTGCTGTATTCAGAGTGTCTAGAACAGTTTCTAGCACACAGTAGATGTTCAATAAATATTTATATAATGAAAAAATAAATTCAACATCTGAATAAAATATTACAATTGCCATTTTAAAAAAATAAAACTGGAATTTTAATTTCTCTCCTTGGAATAAAATTTTATAATCTCATATGCCTGTGGCAAGTAAAATTATAAGAGCTCACAGAAATGGAAAGCAAACTCTGCCTTGGATATAGTAATTTTCTTTGTCTATTTCATGGAAGAAATTTTGGGAGAGACTGATATTTAAATAGCTTCTTCAAACCAACAGAGAATTCTACACTGGTAAACATAAAATGTTCTGTGCTAGCTACTCAAGTATTTTTTTAGATTCTCCCTCTCATTCTTTTCTAGAAGCAAACATTCAGGTCAGAATGAAAAATGTCAGACTCTGGAAACTAGATTTCAGAAGAGTGATAGAAGACCAGAATGTCTGGTCAGCAGATAGCCATATCTCATAGATCTGATGCAACAGAATAAGAAACTTCTTAAATTAGATACATTGGTGGAAAAGAAAAACAAATTTGAGAAAAACATTATCCAATGTAGAATATTGGTATTCTTCTATTACTCTCTTGCTCTCTTTTAATCTTAAATGTTTAAAATTCCCTGTTTTGGGCTTCCCTGGTGGCGCAGTGGTTGAGAGTCCGCCTGCCGATGCAGAGGACATGGGTTCGTGCCCCGGTCCGGGAAGATCCCACATGCTGCGGAGCGGCTGGGCCCGTGAGCCATGGCCGCTGAGCCTGCGTATCTGGAGCCTGTGCTGCACAACAGGAGAGGCCACAACAGTGAGAGGCCCGTGTACCGCAAAAAAAAAAAAAAAAAAAAAAAAAAATTCCCTGTTTTAAAATTAGTAGTTGATTGTGGTAATACGTTCTTATTTGTGTTTAGCCCATTTTATTTGAATCTTCAGATTTTTCTACCAGAAAGCTAAGAATCTTAGTTCTCAAATTTCTTCTCTCTTTAAAATGTCTCTGTCAGCCAGAAAGCTAAGAATCTTAGTTCTCAAATTTATTCTCTCTTTAAAATGTCTTTGCCAGCTCAGATGGGGAAAAGTTTAATTCAATTCAGTTGGTGACTCAGTTGGTGATAATGACGCAATTCAATGAATTATAGCTCTCTGCTCTTTCATCTCACCCCATCTCTAGTTTTGACATTTCTTTTTAAAGCCTTTCTGTTATCGAAGAACTCTGAATGAAAAATAGAGTTCTAAGTTTGGAAGGAAGTACACAGCAGTAAGACAGCATTAAGAAGGAATCTTTTCTTCCTTTAGAGAAGCAAACTTCTGGCCTAGTTTCAAACATCATACATCTATTGACAGCATGTGTACAAGAACAAAAAAGTCCAAATATTTACATCATAGATGCATTTATATCAAGCATGGGGAGATCATACACATTAGTGCCAGATAAAGAGGCCAAAAGGTACCTTGCCCCAATTACTAGAGCCTAGAGAAAATCTGGATTCCAGATCTGCCACCCAAAAGCTATGTGACATCAGACAAGTTATCTTAATTTCCCTGAGTCTCACTTTCCCCTTGTATAAAATGGGATAAAATAATGCTCATAAGGTGACTGTAAAGAGTAAAAGATATACTGTAGGTAAAATGCTTAATAATAGAAATTCACAAAAACTCTGTTTGATGTTGGTTATCATCATCATCACGAAGTTAATTCTCTTGCTCTTTTTTTTTTCCCAACACAAGTAACTCGTTCCTCAGAAGGACATTTAAGTAGGAAAACTCCCTCTGTCCTGTCAGGACCTGGAGTGTGTAATAAGCACAAGTATTGATAATATCAGTGCCAGATCACCCTAAGCTCCAAGGTGAATGAAAGTCTCTGCATTTCTGCTGACTCTCAAGTTTTGGGAGGGTGGAAGAGAGGCAAAGATTAGCTTGGGTTCCCTCTCAGGCACTTAGAGAGAGAATGTAAGATTAAGTGGAACCAACTCTCCGTGTCTAATATTTTTTAAATAATAATAAGGACAAGTAGATGAGGCAGATACGAAAGGTGAAGATCAAGATATAATAAATAAAAGGAATTTAATAGTAATAATTATTTTTTTGGTCTAAAATTGAGATCTCAGTTCATAAGCTTGCAGGAAGCCCAACAGAACAGCTAATATCTAAAGAAGTTTAGAAATTGAATTATTTCCCCTCCTATGGAGATGGTCTGCTGGAAAAAGCAATTAAGCATATTATTCGATGAATAAAGGACTTTTGTTTCTTGTGCTTGTAATCAAAATCTTTTCATCAAAATCTCAAGGAAGAATGAAGAATTTAAACTTCTTTTAGTAAAAAGAATTGGTTCTCATTATTCCATCAAGGATGATGGGAGATTCTAGAAGTTCTAGGAAGAAGGTTGAAGGTATTCATTATGAGTAATATTTTATCATTATATTCTATGGTACATAATAAGTTCTGAATTATGCATTTTTGTAGTATAGATTACCAAAGCTCTAAGTTAAGTGTCTGTTTAAGGAGAGTGTATGTGTTAAGATTAGAAGCCTTTTGAACAGTGTTCCCCAAGTCCTCAAATGTTTTTTTCCTCCCAATCCAATTAGGTAAAGTCGTTTCCCATCTCAATGTATCTAGTCAGGTTTTAAAAAGGTAGATGCCATATTTTTTGATGAACTAGGACCTCTGTTGTTTGTTCAACAGATGTTCACTGCATTCTGCCCCAAATCCACATTTCCAGCTTTATCTCCCCCAAATTCCCCACTGCAAAGCCTTTATTCCCACTAAGCCAATCTATTTTCAGGCTCCAATATATAAAACAAATGTTTCTACTTCCAACTTTTTGCTAAGACCTGTTTTCTCTCCAAAGCCTCCTCTTCCTCTCCCTCTGCCTGTCCTTCATGATGTATTTCAGACTGGTCAGTATCCACTGAGTAAATAGAGACTGAGGTGTACATGTGTGAGGCGCTCACAAGCAGTAGGTAAGTCAGAACCAGCTCCTGTCTTCTTATGCTTTATATTCTTAAATTCTACCAGGAAAGACACACATTGCACAATGGATTAAGCCATTAGTTAATTACAATTGTGATAGTGTTAAAACATGAGGCGCAGGAAACTAGGCTAACATGTAATGGGAGAAATAGCCTGGTCTTGGTGGTTGGGAAGATATTATTGTGGAAGCAGTTTTAAATTGAATTTGAAGGCCGGGCAGAGGGCTAAAGTGGGGCAGAGGGAAGTCAACAAGCAAACTTTTTTGATGGGGGCATGGTTATTATTAAATTGGGATATATTAATAAAAGCATAGTAAGGAAATTCTTGCCTTCCAGACATTAAAACTGCAATAGTATTTTTGCTCCTTTATCCTGGCTCTCTGTAAAGTTAGGGATAAAAAGCAATAAAGAAGCCACTGGAGAAGGACCTGGCCATCTGCTCTCAGAGTTCTGAGAAATTACCAGTAAGAACTGGCCTTACTGCTCTGAGCCCCACTACCCAGTCAATATAGGAAGAAGACTCAAGGGGATATGAAAGCTCTCTCAGGAATGTCATATTCCTGGAGATAAGTTTTTTCCCCAAATCCTGTGAGCTGGGAGGAGGTGACTCCCCTTCCTAGGAAGTCCCCAGAGGATAATTCAGAAACAAACCCTGGGGAGGGAGCTCCAGGAAGGTTTGACAAGGACCATGTTTTCTGACTACGTACTTGCTGAACTGCAGAACCTACAGGGGCTGGGGCAAAGCTCTGCTGGTGTGCTGACTTCACTGCCTCTGGGCTATAGGAGGGGTTTGTTAACAGCCCCAGAAAGGCTCCGTGTGAAGCTGAAATCTGCCCACTGGGCCAAGAAAACACACCACACACTGTCTACATGGAACCAACACTAAGCATCAGACAACAAGAATGAAGTGCAGGGAAGCCAAGGCTACCTTCTTACCACCAACAAGCTGCCAGTCATAGGAGCAATCAATGTCTCCTGGAGAATATAGTCTGAAGGTGGGGGTGGGTAGATATTCAAAGAGAGACTGAAGGGGTGTGTGTATAAAACAGACCCCACAATTCACTCTGCCACAAGCCCCTAGTACCACATACAGGTCTACCTGGCACTGAAGTTCAAAAATAAACACAGCTGTGTCTTAAAAACCAAAATGAGACTATTCCAACAGCCAAAAGTGACTAGAAAGTTGGAGCAAATGATCAAGATGTCATTAAGGCACTCACTCTCTAGAAAGACATGGAGTTCAAATAGGGAAGTGTGAGGGCAGTTCCAGGAAAAAATAAAACTTCCTCATGTTTACACCCATATAGTTCAGACTCCTTAAAAATGAGTTACGACCACAAAGTGATTATAAAGAAAATAGTGATGGTTTGGCAAAGGAGTAAATAAATGGAACAGAATAGATATCCAGAAACAGATGCAAGTATATAAGGAACTTATCATATAGCAAATGTGGAATTTCAATTTAGTGGGAAAAAGAAACTCTTATTAAATAAATGGTGCTGGTAAAATTGGTACCACTATGGAGGAAAATGCCCACAAAGCTAGATCCATATCTCATACCTTATAAAACACATATTATGTCAATAGATAAAGATTTAAATGTAAAGCATAAGAATTAAATTTATTAAAATATAATTTATAATATTTATATGACTTTAGAGTGAGAGAAACAGTTCTTAGCGAGTCAGGAAATCCAGGAAATCTATAAAAGAAAAGATAGACTTGACTAAATAAAAATCTTAACAAATTATTATGGCAAATGACATAAACAAGAGCGAAATACAAATAAATGGTAGTCTGGTAGATATCTGTAATACCATATGAAAAACTTTAATATCTCATATGTAAAATGCTCCTAAAAGACAAATAGCCCACTAGAAAAGAAAGTGTAGGAGATGACCAGGACATTTACAAAAGAGGAAATCTAAATGTCCAATAAACTCATGAAATGAGGCTCAATCTCACTTTCAGTCAAGGTAAATGCAAATTAAAGCAAGAATGATGTACCTGTTTTCATTTATCAATTTGGCAGAAACCTTAAAAAGATTAATAAAACATTAAAAACGTCCAGTGCAAATGAGTATATAGAAAAACAGGCATTCTCAAACATTAAGAATGAGAATCATCACAAAATTTTTGGAAAGTAATACGGCAGTATGTATTAAAACATACAGAGCTTTTGACCCCCAAATTCCAATGTTGGTATTTTATCACCCAATTTAGCAATAAACAGGAATAAATAGGAAAAAAAGAGAAACCACATGAATGTTATCAATAAACAATGAGATGAAAAACTAAATTCTGGTACTCCCAAACTAGAGAAAATCATGCAGCTGTTAAACAGAAATAAATTAGAAGTATTTATCCAAAGGAATTAATTTAAAATGCCAATTTCAAAACAATACATTTAGAAGGTGCCCGTATGCCTGAAGCAAGGTGTGGAAGGGCACTCACTAAACTGTTAACATCAGTTACCTCCAGGGAGTGGGAAAGGAAGACAGCACAGGGAATGAATTACTAATTCAACTTTGGATTCCTTCATTTTTTATAAGATTACTAATCAGCTTTGTCGTTTAAAGTAATAAAAAAAAATATACTTGGGGAGAGGAAAAAATAGGACTACTTAATTTTTTTAACTTACCCAACAAAATGTAATACAGTAGACATTCAAAAAATATTTGTGGAATGAGGTAGAGAGAAATAGGAGGGAGATGGAGTATGTTTAAATTTAAGTGTGTTTGTAAGGGATAAGAAGATGACCATTAATGGGATGACAAAGCACTGTAGATCCTATAAATAATGTGAGGAAAGGAATAAGAAATACTTGATAAAGCTGGCAAGTAAGAAAGTGGAAAAAAAGTGAAAAAAAAGTAAAATAAGTAAGTAGACAGAGATGTAAAGGATAAATACAATATAGTTATTATTCGAATAAATGTCAAAGTGTTGAATTCTCCTATCAAAAGAAACAGACTTTTCATGTTAGATTTAAAAATTCAGCTAGGTGGTGTTCTCTGTAAATACCTAAATAAACATAAAACAACAAAAGTGATATTACTCACGATCTCTACAAACATAAAAGATTCCCCAATACGCCTAATAAGAAATGTGTAAGTTCTTAAGATAAAAGCTACAAAATTTTTCTGACGGACGTAAAAATACCTAAATAGAGAACTTTGACTTTCTTGGATGAGAAGATGCAGTACTGTAAAGACATAAATTCTTCCTAAATTAACACTCAAATTCAATGCAATTCAAATCAGTAGTCCAACAGGATTTTTTAATGAAACCTTATTCTAAGGCACACAGAGAGAAATAAAACATTAGATTAACAAAGAAAACTTAGAACAAAAGTCATCAAGAGGACCTTATTCTACTCTATATGAAAATAACTGTTTGCATCCAGTATGGAGTTTAGTGCAGAAAATTTTTGTTTCAGATTTGCACTATCAAAGCTACACTTTGCAAACTTGGAAACCTCCTAAATGTTCATCAAACTGGTTTAATACATAAAGGTAAATACAAAGAATAGAACACTATATAGTAAAAATTATGACAAATGTGAACATTCACTGGCATTGAAAAAATTTTCCTAAGATATTATAAAGTAAAAAAAATATTTTATTTCTACCTTGAAAATACCTAGAAATATGTATTAACTGGGTTAAGATCCATGGGGCTGGAATTATGAATGCATTTTATTTTCTTTTTAGTTTCAAGTTTTTCATCAATAAAGTGTATTAATTATAAAATAAAATTCAAATTCAAAAATCACATAACATTAGAAGAAGAAAGATACTGAACAATTTTGTGTATGTCAAGTACAGTATTAAGGTGCAAATTGGTGGTAGAATATCTGAAACCAGAGTATGTAGCCAGAGGTTAGAAAGGAAAACAGAGTGAGGTGACAGCCTGAGGAGCTCTGTTTTGCTTGCTAGAGCACCGATGTGAGAAAAGAGGGGGAGAGTACATAGGTGACTACTGAGAAAGTGGTTATTTACTAGGACATCTTTAGAAAGTTAAAAATGTACCCCTAGGATTTTTAATAGTTCACTAAAAACCTACCATCTGTGAATTTACTGAAACTTTTAAATGACTACACTTCAGGCGAACAAGTGTTTCAATTTTTAAAATGTAAGCCAAGTAAGCAGTTTTTAAATGCAGTCAAATAATATTTTATTGGATTGAAAACTTCTGTACTCTGAAGTAAAGTGGCAATTCCTTAGTCTAAAACTGTGTACCTTAAGGCTTGAAGGTTTCTGTTCTTCCTTTGGTGATTGTATTCTAGAATTTTAATAACAATTTCAGATTCTCCTAATTTATAATTAAATATACATGTATATGTATACATATATCTCTATTGCCATTGTAAATCGCCATTGTACAGCTGTGGAGTTTTATATTTCTAGATAAAGGATTTTTCATTTCTTTTAGACTATATTCATGCATGCATCCTTTAGTTATTATAGTTTGCATTCTTGAGACCTATAGGTTTATTACATCTTTGCTATAATATAGCAACCAGAAATTAAAGAACTCACCAAAATAAGTCATTTAGGGAAAATCAACTCTCCTTTCTCCACCCTCCAATCTATGAAAGAGATGCTCACTGTTGTGTTTCTAAAGGTTGGGATGCCTCCCGCCTCACATACAGACACGCGAAAGGGAAGTGTCTTTCTTTTTCAGAGTCTTAAGTTGGATTCAGCTAGTGGATTCCTGAAAGTGGGAGTGGGTAGGGAGTGGAGATGAAATGTTTAAGGGACAGGGGTTTGGGGGAGAGAGAGAGAGACCTGGCTCTCACTTGTATACCCAGCCCAGCTGGGATCTTGCTGCAGAATGCCTTTGAAGCATGTCTCTCACCCTGGAGAGCAGTGGAAAGATCTCAGTGTCAGTACAGTGTTATCCCTAGAAAGGCATCCCTGAGTCCACACAAGGCAATGTGTCTAACCCATGTCAGAGGACCAGGGCTGGCCCAGCCCCACACAGCAGAGGAGGAGCAATAATGATGGCAACCTTATGGACTTACGCCCCACACCTCCCCTGTTTTCTGGCACTACAAAAGCCTGGGGCTCCTGTGTGATCCCAAAGGGAAGGGAGGCAGCTCTAATGATGACTGAGGGTGGGTTTCCTATCAGGTGGATAAAAAGATGCTCTAAGCAGATAATTTGTATATTTAGAGAAATGAAGGAACAGACGATCCTTTGCACCCTAGTGTTGTAAATTTTAACTCAAGATGACCATACTATATTCTGGATACAAATACACCATTGTTTTGCACAAGGGCAAAGTAATGTTTCTCACTGTGTTTCCAATATCCTTATTACTGATATCCAAAATCCTTACTAGGATTTTTCTGGCTGCCTTTTTGTGGGCACACATTTGACTGACAATAATGAATCATCTACAGAGATATCTCCCCCACTACCATTTGCTTATTCATAACCAAGAGCTCAGACCACATCATCTTATAAAAATGCTTTCACATCAGTTTCCCCAACACAGAACTTTTACACTTGTCAGACGTAAAGCTCATCTCTTATTTTTGTGCCCACACACAGCTTCATGAGAACACCTGGCCAATGGTCATGGCATCTTCTAAATTACTTGAGTTAGCATTTAGAAAAATGTCAGGAACATGGGGACACTTAAGAAATATTCCCATAATGATGCTTCCTCAGAGGTATGGGTGATCCTATGAACAGTGTGCATGGAAGTCACGCAGGTGGGGGTAGATGTTATGACAAGGTGTTTATTCTCTTACTCTGGTACAGGTTTGGGGGTGTGGGGTGAAGAGGTGAAGGAGGGAGTGAGGTTGTACCTCCCTCTAAAAGAGGTGGCTTTCATAAAAATGTCGCTGTTGACTTGTGAAAAAGCTCCAATAATGACTTACTCCTCTTAAAAAAGTGATCAGTTCGTTAATTAAAGTTAATTAATATAGAGTTTTCAAGGCAGTTGTCATGTTCTTTCACAACAAGGAATATGTCTATAATGTATCCTACTTGTAAAACCCTGAAAATAAAATAGCCACCTTTGTTTAATCCCCAACACCAAGCATACAACCCTTTAAATAGACATCTCAGACCTTTTCCTTAATGGTAAAAAGTCACAAACACTAAAAAGTTACTGGGAACATTAACTTTAATACTTCTAAATCCTCTACTCAGATTACCTCATGTAATCTTCACTGTAATCCTATGTGGTTAGATAATGTTATTTACCCTCATTTTAGTAACATGGAAATCGAAGCTCAGAGAGGTTAAGCAACTTGCCCCAAATCACCCAGACAGTAAGTGGCAGAGCTGCGTTACGAATCCTGGCTTTGTCAGTCTACGTTCTTCACTCCCTCCACAGAGTAGCCAACGCTAAATAAGTAGTATAAAACCCAAACTATAAAGGAAGATTATTCATTAGGAGACCTTTAAAAGTATGCATTCCTGGGCTCCCCTGGTGGCGCAGTGGTTGAGAGTCCGCCTGCCGATGCAGGGGACACGGGTTCGTGCCCCGGTCCGGGAAGATCCCACATGCCGAGGAGCAGCTGGGCCCGTGAGCCATGGCCGCTGAGCCTGCGCGTCCGCAGCCTGTGCTCCGCAATGGGAGAGGCCGCAACAGTGAGAGGCCCGTGTACCGCAAAAAAAAAAAAAAAAAAATGCATTCTTTTAATATAAGCATGCGGGAGAAAACCTGAGGAGCCCCATGTCAGAGGCAGTCTGATGTAGAGGAAAGAAATTTTCCATACATTGTTTACCCCACATCCTTTCCACTGCCTCTGCCACTTTCCTAGCAGGAGTATGAAAGAACTATGGCAGGAAAGTCAGGTTTGTGGATTTCAGGCCCAGATGTTCCATTCCAGTTGATGAAGAGCTCTATTTAAGTGTGTAGGAAACATGAAATCAAGACAATAATGATATTTGAAAGGCGCCTGCTTTTTTCTTGACCATACTTTCTCCTGTCCAGCCCCTAATAAATTGTATGAACTTGTACAGGGCAGATGCTGTCTTAAATTCCTCATCGGGGTGGAAGAACCAATGAGCCTCAAGCTTCCTCCTAGTCCTAAAATTCTATGATCCATCCAAGGTTCACGCTTTCATCCTAGTACCGTGACTCAGGGACCAAGCCAGGACGAGTAGACTCTAAGATTAGCTGAATTCTAGGAGCTTATAATCAAGTTGGGAAACAAGACAGATGTTCAGTCATTTGGCACATATTGACTGAACAATAATAGTGGTGTGTGGGCCTGCATGCACCTTGGTACTTGATGCTGGGTGGGGATGCGGTGGTCTATAGGAGCTCTTTCCGCCTGGATTTTATGGTTTAGTGGGAAAGAAACTTACCGGAATATAAGAATCATAATAAAATCTGATGAGTATAATGATAAGACAGAATGTCCCAAACAGGCCTAACTGGGAGGAAAAAATTCCCATAAGGTGCTTGTTAAAGGTATGGATTCCTGGGCCTGACCCAAACCCTAACAATCAAAACCTTCTCAAAGGTGCCCCTTAAGTGTTTTCAACTCTCAATCTTCATTAGGCAAGTTTGGAAAACATGGTGATCAAAAATGAGCAGGACACTGTGGGAACTCACAAATACATGAAACAATCAGTATTAGGGTAGTCTGACACCATGTATAACGGTGGTTACGTGTATAACGTAGGGTAGTCTGACACCGTGTATAACGGGCTCTGGAGTCACACTACTAAGGCTCATATCTCAGCATCACCACCAAGAATGGAAATAACAGTAATTAGGATTGTTGTGAGGATTAAGTGAGCTAGTTTTTATAATATTAATATAGAGAGAGTAGCACTGTTATAGAACCAGATGGCAAATCATGAATCATAAGAGGTTCACTATATAGTTCATAAAGCTTCCCTGTTCTCCTAACTGGGAGAATGTAGTAAGTGTAATAAGTAATTGCCAAAAAAAACCTAGTTCTGTTTCTTTTGTAAAAAGGAAAATAGGGAAAGGGAGGATGGATAAGGGAAAATCCAGACCACACTGTAATCAAAAGGGAAGTCTTTCATGTAAGAGATGGTACTATATTGATTCTAAGGGGTAGACATGATTTAAAAAGAGAGACAGAGAGAATGAAAAGACGAGCACAAAGAAAGCCAAAGACACAGGGCTGCTTATAGTTTGTATGACTGTGAGACCTGTAGCACAGCCCTAGTTCTGTCACTAATTAGCTATGAACTTTTGGGTAAGTTAATTATCATGGACCTAAATTTATTTCCTTGTGTGAATGGAGTTTTGTGAATTATATTACAGATAGTTTTACAGCCTATATTTCGGTCATCTTCATAGTTGTCTCTAGTTAAAAAAATTTGGAGGGGAACTGCAATATATACTGCGTCCACTAGATGGCAATAGATAGCTTTGTAAATGGAGGTCTTTCACAGAAACGGAAGATGTCTAATAAGCAAGCAAGAGTGTATTTAAGGTTCTTGAGAAACAGAGAGATGACACTAATTCCTCATACTGAGGTCCTTATTGAGATTTATAAGATAAATAGAAATCATATGTTTTTAATCCCTTTGTTTTAGACCCACAGGTATTCAAGGGTCATGTTAGGACATTCTGTTTTAAACCTTTACTGCTAAAATGGGTTATTTCATAACAACGAAACAAACAAAGAATTGCTTGCATGAGGTCCAATTCTGCACTGAGCCAGTAAAACCCCCCAAAGATCCTTACTCTTAGTCAAAAGTACCAAGTCAATCATTCTTAAACTTTTTCATCATAAAGAGCCTACATATCCCACCACTAAAAAAGAAAAGGAAAAAAGATCTATTTCCTCTTCAGCACGATACACTTTTTCAAATGGTGTCACCATTATCATTTTTTATAGTAAGAGTAAACTATCCTTATTTTTAAAGTTACGACAGTTCAAAAAATTGTATCAAAGAAGATGAAAATCATCTTCAAGCAATAACAATGTTATTAAACTATTTTGGATAGATAGAAAAGAAATAGCAATGCATTCTTTTATCTTTTTTAAATTAAAAATATTTTTAAATCTTCCCATGTTAGTAAATATATTAATGATCACTAGCATTTAATAGTTCACAGCTAAATATTTACAAATTTTATTCAATATACTTTGACCAAAATGTCTGGCCTCTGCAACAACACTTTCCTTCACAAATTGACAGAAATGGCCCCATTTAAAGATGAGTAATGATTAGACAGGGACCTATGCAGAGAAAATGAGGAAGACAACAGAACGTACAGAACCTAACAAATGAGCTGATGAAAAATACATAGCAGAAAAATTTTTCCAGGAAGCAGATTAGTTCAACAAACACTTAGGCAATGACTTGAAAACAGTGAAGGAATATATGACCTCTTTGAAACAATCTCAAGGAACGGAGCAAAAGGAACACATTTGAAAACTACATGAGTGACATAGAGGAAGGCTAGAAATAGAAAATAAAAATAATGCAAAGACCAAAACTGACAGTGAGTTGAGACAAACAGCAGATATGGAAGGGAGATACTTTGAAGTTTTTAAGATACTCTGAGATCATAATAAATGGAACAGATATAGATAGATGGTTATGTTAAGTATTAGAAGGAAACAGCTGAAAATAAGGGAAAAGCTGAACCTTCAAATACAAAATGCACAACACGATTCATGAAAAACTGACACAAAACTATTAACAATAAGATATATCTTTATGAAATTACTTGACTCAAAGATAACCAAATACAAAAGAGGTACTTCTAAAATAAAATATCTCTGAAAGGCTAAAAGTAAAAAGGATGCACCAGACAAATGAAAATAAAACAATGAGCATCTCATTTATCAGTCAAGAATGATACGAAAGCAAAATAAAATGAAAATGACACTAAAGAAAGAACTTAAGGTTAAAGGGTAAATTTTAATGAAGAAATATTATGAATCAAATAATGTGGTATAAAAAAATCATAAAGCAAAATTTGTTCCCCAAAACCCCAGGAAAGACAGAAATACAATAATAGTAGAAGAATTTAAGTTATCTCTCTCAGACCAACACAGTTCAGCTACTCAAAAAATAAGGATAAAGATGATCTAAATAAAATTATTAATTAGCAGGCCCTTAAACATCTTAGGACTCAGTCTATGCCATGGTATTATATTTTATATGTCATTCAATACAAATATTGAGAAATACCTTCAAAATGCAACACTGAAGGGTCTCCACATACAAAACTATGTAGCTTTTAAAAATTGGAATATGTAATTTACAGTACCACTGAATATACTAACCAATAACTGTGTTTTAGTTAAGTTACAGTATGTTATTTAACACTCTCAAAATCAATCCAATTGGGCTTCCCTGGTGGCGCAGTGGTTGAGAGTCCGCCTGCCGATGCAGGGGACACGGGTTCGTGCCCCGGTCCGGGAAGATCCCACATGCCGCGGAGCGGCTGGTCCCGTGAGCCATGGCCACTGAGCCTGCGCGTCCGTAGCCTGTGCTCCGCAACGGGAGAGGCCACAACGGTGAGAGGCCCGTGTACCGCAAAAAAAAAAAAAAAAAAAAAAAAAAAAAAAAATCAATCCAATTATTACAGAATCCGAGGCAATAAATTATCCTACTTTAAAGTGACTTTGGCAACACACTAGAGGTAGACTCATGAAAGAGATCTTTGAAATTCGTTTTTTACTTTGCCTATAGCTATCTAATAAACATTCCAATCCTTTCTATATGTCTCAGACTGTACAACAAAAGAAGCTATATATTGCTACTGCATGGTAGAACTGATAGTCAAACTGCTTTCAAGATGTAATATGCAGCTACATTCTTCCTCAGAGAACAATCTCTATTACGGTTCTAAATCTAGGATCTATAAATGATATTCATTACCAGTTTTCTTTCTAACAGTGGCATAAAAGGCTATTTCTCAATCAAATCCAATATCACCTTCAGTCATGCCACCAAGTCAAAAGCTACAGGCATGTCACATCCCCAAAGCCTTGCCACCATCACCAGACTCTGCTTTGTTATAACTCATGGACTTCAAAGCAAGATGAGGTATCCTCCAGAAATCAATGACTTTGATGTGTCAGGGTCAGTCAGACATGATGAAAGGGAGGAGAATAATCAGTTAAACCTGGCATAGGTAGATACAAAGCAGAGCTATAGAAAAGCTTTTCTTAAGAATCCAGGTAACAGGGAAATCTATAGAGACAAAATAGATTACTGTTTGCTTAGAGTTGGAGGCAGAGATGGGGGATGGAGGGACGGAGGTGAGAGCTTTAGGATATGGGGTGTCTTTCTGAGGTGATGAAAATATTCCAAAATTGAGTGTGGGAATGGTTGCAGTATGTCGTTGGATATACTAAACACCATTGAAATATACACTTCAAATGGATGAGTTGTATGGTATGTGAATTAGTCTCAAAGCTGTTTTTTTAAAAAGGAGGTGGGAGAAGCCAGGTGAAAGGTGAGTCAACAAATCACAATCAGGGAAGAACATGAGAGTCACACTCAAGAACGATCCACGGTAAGGTTTACCAGGCTTGTCACATAATCAATGCTTATATCATAAAAACCTTCTTTTTTCCAGAATGGCCACAGAGACTGTTCTTCTTTTGGGCCAAACTACTACATCTCCATCAAAAATACTTACTTCTTAAAGGCAAGGAAAAAAAGAGAAATATTCCATTTTTAACTGGGTTTTTAAAACTCTGGATTTCAATTTGACCTAGACTAATATAATGAACCAGACCATAGTGTCAGTTTTTAAAACATGCAAATCAGTAGAATCCCTAATAGACCCTTTGCTAAGTCAGTTAAACTGAATTCACGCTCTCTCAAAGGGAGCCCATTCCCTAAGGTAAACAGTGCAGGCTGAGACTCACAGTTGACGATGTCACCTTGAAGCTGCAGAATCTGGGGAGCTGGCATCGTGAGGACAGCAATATCAAACAGCTCAGGGGAGCCTGTTTCCCTGAGGACTTCCCACTTGTCATTTCTCAGGTTGATCTGGGTCACACATTGTCTGAAGTAGACATCAGCACCTGTTCCAAAAGCAAAATCATATTCACATAATCAGGATTTTCCATACGAATGAGAGGGAAGAGAAGAGTCACAAACTGGATCCACTCAGATGAGTAAAATGGAAAAGTTCTTCTTGTCCAGCCCCTGGGTTTCACTTCCTTTACTTTCTATCTCGTTTAATGGGAATCCCTCCCTTCTGGCACCCTTGGACCTCCCTAACAATGCCTGCTCTGGGAAAAAAATAATACTACTACTACAATTAATAATAATAGAAACCATAGATATCTTTCATTAATCATCTACTGTATGTCAAGACTATGCCAAACACTTGATATACATTATACCAATTCATTTCCCAGATAAGGAAACAGACTTAGAAATGTCACGCCATGATTTAAATCCACATCCACCTGACTCTAAAGTTCATTATCTTTGTAGAGCAAGTATACATCTTAGTAAAGCTATAAAGAATTCTCTCTAGTAATACCAAGAAAGAGCAATATTACCCATTAAAAGTATCAATATTCCCTATTAAACCTGAAAAAAAAACTCTGAAGAGAAATCCAAGTCTCATCGATGGATCAACTACCTTTATGACAAAGAATCAAAATGAAGAGAAATACAATCTGGAATATCCTCTCATAGCATTTCCCTTATTTGCATTTATCACAAAGATATTTTAATAATTATTTGAGTAGTTATATGATTAATATTTTCTTCCCTTTTAATTTGTAAGCTCCATAAGCCACAAATTATGCCTGCCTTTTCTATATATAGCATATAAAGTATTGTACTTGGCATGTACTAGGTATTTAATCAATATTTGTGTAAGAGAATGAATTATGAACCATAAACTGAAAGATAGGAAAATATAATTGGATCATTAAGTCTCCTTGGTATACTAGTACTTACCTCACATTCCAGTTGTGAGAAAAATTTGATGTTAAAGCAAATCTACTTTTATTTGGCCTCGTGAATAGAAAAGAAGTAAATAAAAATGGAATAAGGGGGAAAAAGCACAATGAAAGATCCTGTCCATCACTGCATGGGACACCTCGTGCTCCTAGCCACTAAACATCCAGCTTAAATCCAACCTTTGCCATGAAGCTTCCAGTCCGTGGCTACTCCAGCTCAATGTGATCCTTCTCATCTTGACAATCACTGCCTTTACCACTCCTTCTGACATTGATCCAAAGTATCTCTATGCTTTAGGTGTGTCTTATCTATCCCAAAATACTCTCTCGGGCTCCTCCATGTCAAGTCTCCAGATCTCATATACCTTTACATCTTTCACATTCCCTTGAATAACTCTACAACATAGTAATCACAACTTTTTAAAATCAAATGCAAATATGGTAGAAGGAACGAGGCCCAGGGGTCAATCTCTTTGAGGCAATTAGCATCATTCTGCTCAAAGATTAGAGCAAGGGCTTCTAAATAGTGCTTCAACTTGCCTGAGCATTTCTCTAAGGCCCCTCCTCTGGGAAGGCACAAATAACTGGAGTTTTCAACTCACACCCACCATCCCCTTTACTCTAACCAGAATGGCTCCACTTCCCTCTGTTCTATTGATTTAGGATGTCTCACCCCTCACTTACCTCACTCTAGTCCTGGCCCTGACTGGGACCTCAACTAAGTCAACTGACTTTATATGTTTCATTCAGTTGTGTTTTCACATAATATTCCCTTTGAAAACAGCATTACATTGGGTTTGTTTTTGGTGGTGAGTAGGTGTGTGTGTTTAACAGAGTTGAAGTCCACTAACTAGAAATTCTCCATATCCAGTCAAACGTCTTGGACATATATCCCAGAGGTCCCAAAGTGTTCTGCAAGATGTATATCAGTCAGCACCAGCAGCACCTTGGAACTTGTTAGAAATGCAAATTCTCAGGTCCCAACCCAGACCTACCGAATCAGAATCTGGGGATCAGGCCCAGTAGCCTGCATTTAACAAGCCCCCAGGTTTGTACTTTAAAGTGTGAGACCACTGGGGTAGATAGATAGACCCAAATCTAATACCACCACTGGCAAAGTCACTCAAAAAATAGCATTTTCCAAGAGTTAGGGGCAATGGTATAGCTGCTCTGACTAACCAGGAAGTTTTCCTGTCCAATTGCTAGGAGTCAGTTTCAGGGAAAGTGGCATTTCCTTGTGAAAGTAACTAATAACTTTTGAAAGGACCACATGACCGAATCTATAGGCTCTGGAAAATCATTTTTAAACACTTAGAGAACTAGATAATATCTCTCAATCTGAGCTTGGTAAATTTGACCATGTCCCTCTCTTGCATAAAATCCTTCAGTGGTTTCCCACTGCATTTAGGATAAAGTATAAAATCTTAACATTGCTTACAAAGCCCCTTATGATCCGGCTCCTGCTTCACTCTTCAACTTCACCTCTTACCGTTTTCTCCCTCATTCTCGACGCTCCAGTCATGATGACCTTTTCATTCCATAAACGCACCATCTTCCTCCTACTTTAGAACAGCTGCAACTTGATATGCCCACTGCATGCAATTCTCACCACTCAGCTGTTGGCCTAGTTCACTCTTGCTCACCTTTCAGGTACCCATGGAAACATTAGCTCCTCAGAGATGCTTTCCCTGACACATTTCCCATACCTCACTCCTCTCAAACTCACATTAGTTTAGGTCCTATTATTATAGCTCTCTCACAAGGCTCTCACTCTTTCTTCTTAGCATTTATTATGTACCCCTTTTATGTGTGTGAAATTAGTTTTTGTCTTTTCCCCCCACTACACTATATTAACAAAGGCAAGGTCCATGTGTTTTATTTACCGCTATTTCCCCAGCACATATTTCATAAAAATAAAAAAGTCTGCAGATAACTACAAAGATATCAGAACACAAAGAAGTTTTAGCCATTTTACAAAGGCAAATATGTTTCTGTTGTTTATTTATTCAATGTGTATCCCCTGCCTTCTTCCATTTTAGAGAGAGAATCTAAATTCATTTTCCTCCAATAATTTCCTACGAAAGGTTTCAGTTCAGAACTGCTGAGATGGACCTGAAGAGATGTAAGCAATGTCTAACTAAATGCACTGCTTAAACTGCAGAGTGCTTAACCAAGGCTCCTGGGCTATCTTCTACCTTCTCTCTGACAGACACTGTTACGGATGAGTGCCATGATCACCCGCCTAGGAGAAATTTTGAGACAGAACTGCCCAGCCTTAATTGTCTTACATCAATTTTAGAAAGAAAGTAAACACAAAAGTAAAAAGGGAGAAAATGATAAAAATTATATATTATTAGAAAGAAATCACACTAGCTGATAGTATCTGCAAATTAAACCATCTTTTCTAATAAATCGATCCTGTCAACTTTGACAAGTTACATTGCCCATGTTTACTTTTGATTGTTAGTCAATGTCCCTTTTGAAGTAGACAGTAAAATAAAAACAAATAAATGCAGCAACGGTTCTTCCTATGGTAGGCCAAACTAAATAAAAGATGCTCACCCTGTCCCGGAAACTAAATTCATCCTCCTATGAATGATTTAATAACATGGGCCTTATTCAAAAGCAAAAGGACTTGGTTCATCACTGTCTAAAGGTCATAGGCAGGAACCAGCAGGTGATTGATCTTCCTGTTTGCATAAAGAAGTAAAATGGCATTACTCCTTAGTAGCCCCTTCCCCCTGGGGCAGGGACTAACCAATGAAAGAGGGGGACTAGGGGAAGGGCACTATGAGTTTGTTCTCTTGAGCCAGGTGTCCATTGACACGTAGAACCAGGGTAGGATGGGAGCAGTCTCTCATACTGTAGGGGAAAACCTGGAAAGGAAAAGATGTTAAATCATAGGTATGAGACCCTTTCATTGTCCTCCATGAGATCATTAAAAGGAAGTGACAACAGGGTCAGCTTAAAGAGAGTGCTGGTCTCTTACTTACTAGTTAAGCCACCATAAGCAAAGTACTTAACCTCCTGGAGTCTCATTTTTCTCATTAGCACATGGGGAGAATGATAACCACCTTGAATGGCTATATGAGAATTAGAAATGATGTACGTTAAGAGCCTAACATAGTATCAGATAAATAGCACTTAACAAATGATAGAGTAGCTTTTGTTCTTTTGAATTTCTCCCACCCCCAACAATGACAACCAAAAAAGTAAAACAACAGAAAAAGCACATTTTACTTACTCAAGAAGATTGTATTAATTGGGAAGAGAGGCAGTAGGTAAAACTGATGTCAATAAACGCAGTTTTCTCTGTAATAAGCTTAATGTGAACACATGAGACAATAAATGAGAACAGACCATAAGGTGAAGAGGCATGTGCCTATTTCCTCCTGCCCTTTACTACTTATTCTGGGAAACTGGTCTACTTAAATATTGGCTTTAGAGAGTTGAACCTATTCTAAAGCATACCTGATTAGACATACCCAATACAGATAATTTCCCTGGAAGTCTAGTCCCAAACTAAATAAAACTGGTTGGACCATCAGACTGTGGGGTTGTGAACTCAACTGATCCCAAAATGTAGAGTATTTTTTGGAACGACTTGGCAATTTGGGTTCTTATGCGCTGAGCACATGCAAAGGTCAGCTTCATTCAAGTAGACTATTTTTTGAACTAACATTTATCAAGAGATTTCTATGTACATGGCCTATTATTTGCTTAAATTGACAATGAGTGCATTATATCCTTTATTCCTCACAAAACTTAGTACTAGGTACTGTTATTGCTCTCATTTTTCCAATGAAAGAACCAAGGTATAGATTTTAAAACTTTCCTAATATTACATAGCTAGGAAATGGTGGTAGAATGTGAATTTGAATCCAGGTCATTTTGATTACAGGGACTCTCTCGACTTATATTGTGGAAACAACTAAAATAAGATAGAAACCATTTATAGCACAGAAACCTTTAAAGAAGTTTAAAGAATGCTTAAATGGATATAATTATAAAATTTTAAATGGTATAGATAGGGTCTACAAAGCCTATAATAATGGATCTGGGTAGAGGGTGGAAAGACCTCTTGAAGCAGTACGAAGATAATATTTAAATAAACTAAGAAAAAGTTTATATACACTCAAAATATGTAGACCTTGAACTCAATTATATAAAAACTCATTTTAAAAAAAAGCAGAAAGTATGTCACAAAATGGACTTATTGTTGATTTATATATCATAGTGACACTTTCCCCTGCTATTTTTCTGTATTTTCCAAATTTTCTACCAGTAGTATGTAATTCTTTTTTAAAAGTTACTTTTGAAATAAATATTTTACATAGTGATAAGAAAATCTAAAGTACTCACACTCTGAACAGACTGTACAAATTGAAAGAATAAATAGGTTTTTACTAAGAATTGGCTAAATTAGAATGAATATATGTATATTTATATATCTTAGAACTCTAAATCTATATCACTATACCTACCTACTATGTACAAGGTACTATTAGATTCTGTTTGAGCTACAAATAATTAAATATGACCTCTTCTGCCAAGAGTTTCCAAAGCAAAATTGGAAAATAAAGCATATATTCCCCCAAACACGTAACACAAAAGGGTGTAGGTACAATGTATTCAAGGAGTGTCCCTCAGCTATATGAGGCAGGGACTTTGGTTCATGTATCATTAGTGCCTAAAACAGTATATAGTAAGCACTCAGTAAATGTTTATTGAATGAATGGATGTATGCATGCATGGATGGCTAGATATATAATACAATTAGTAAGTACTTGGAAATTTTAGTAAGTATGCACATCTAATTTGGGTTAAGTAAAAATCATGATGGAAATGAGATTTTTTTTTAAAGTTGTATGGTGGCAATATATGAAGCTGATGGTGACATTCTACAAAATGTCCAAATGGTGTCACCATCTGTGATGGTTAATTTTATGTGTCAACTTGACTGAGTCATGGGGGTTCCCATATATTTGGCAAACATTATTCTGGGTATGTCTGTGAGGGTGTTTTTAGAAGAGATTAATATTTAAATTGGTAGACTGAATAAATCAGGTTGCCCTCCCTAACATAGGTGGGTATCATCCAATCAATCAAAGGCCTGAATAAAACAGAAAGGCTGACCCTCCCAGGAGTAAGACAGGCAGTAGGTAAAACTGATGTCAATAAACGCAGTTTTCTCTGTAATAAGCTTAATGTGAACACATGAGACAATAAATGAGAACAGACCTATGTTCTGTTCTGTTCAGTTCGAAGACAATAGCCTTCGAACTGGGACATTGTTTTATTCTCCTGCCTTCAGACTTGAACTGAAACATCAGCTCTTCCTGGGTCTCAGGCTCACCAGCCTTTGGACTGGAATGGTACCTTTAGCTCTCTGGGGTCTCAGGCTTTTGGACTGAAACTAAACCATCAACTCTCCTGGGTCTCCAGCAGATCTCCAGACTTGCCAGCTTCCAAAATCACATAAGCTAATTCTATACAATAAATCTTTATCATATATATATCATATATATATATCCTTTTGATTCTGTTTTTCTGGAAAATCCTGATGAATACACCTTCATAGACTAAATCCTAGATGGAGAAATGGCTTCACCCAGAATGGTATTTACTATGTCCTCATGTTGTATATTCAATCTCACTGGCCCCTCCCATGCCCAGTATCAAGGATTCTCAGGGTTCCCAATTAGTAATATTTGATGAAGGAGACCAAAAAAAACAGTAATTATTCTAGAAATAGCTTATGAAACAAAACAAATACTCAGCCTTATACCTTTCCTCAGTGCTCTTCAGTTGGGCAATTATTTATGATTCATCAAGAAGCTTATTTCTGTTTTAAAAAATAAATCATTTATCATCCAAGATTATTTATCATCTTTTTCAAAAAAGTCCATTTTAAAACTCTTATAAAATAAACATTATAAAATAAACATAAAGAACAAATGAAAATCCTCATAGAAAATGGGCAAAGGTTATGAATAAGACATTCACAAGAAAAAAAAGCACAGATGTGGTTAGCAAAACAAAGATGCATAAACTCACTCATAATTAAGTAAATGCAAATCAAAACACAAGGAGATACCATTTTAACCCATCACATGGGCAAAATTTTTAAATTTCCATAATATCAGGATGTGTGGAAAGAGACGTTCTCCTTCACGATTGATGAGATATTCTTTAAGAGGAAGAGATGGCACAACCTAGTTAAATAAAAAATGCACATACCATTGACACACCTACTGTACTGCTAGGAACTGATCCTACAGATATGCTTTCAAAAGTATGTCAGGGTTAAACATTGCAGTAATATTTGTATTAGCATAAACCAAAACAACCCCTCACCCCCCCCAAACAATCCACATGCTTACCAGAAAGTTAAGAGTTAACTAAATAACAATACACACGTACCATGTAATACTGAACAGGCATTGAAAAGAATGAAGCACACTGAATTTGCTGATATGAAAATAGACCCAAGATATGATTCACTCTATGATTATGCATCAGTCAGGAATCTCCAGAGAAATAGAACCAATAGGATATATATAGACATAGATAGAGATAGAGATTGATTTATTATAAACATAGATAAGAAAAGTATAGAATGGCTTATGTAAAATAATCTCGTTTCTGTTTTAAAAAAGAATATATACAAATATATGAATAGGTAAATAGAGACAGCCACGTAGAACAATAGATAGATGCATAAACATTTTTCTGGAAGCATATATTGGAAACAATGATTACTTTAGGCGAAGACAACTAGCTATTGAGTGGTGAGTAGGAGAACATTTACTTTATTTTATAACTTTCTTTATAGCATTAATATTTACTTATGTGTATAACTTTTATTTTAAAATGCTAACTTTAAAAGAAGGCAGAAAAAATTCTCTTCTCACCTGATTCTTTCAAGTAATGGTTAATAATTGAAGAAACTCCGTCAGGTGCCACAAAGTTACAATCTCCTTCTTTTATTACCATTCCTTCAATAGGAGAGGTCAGAGGCTTCAAAACACCAGGAGCTAACAGTTCATCATAAAAACTGAAATAAATCAATATGTATAACATAACTATAAGCTATACTTAGCTCTAAATACTATATTCTCTTCCAAGAATTCTTAGAGATTACAATCCTAAATAATAACTAGAAATCTTCTATGAACAACTCAACATATGTTTTATGTTAATAAAAACTATAATTCAGGTGAAGAATGGAAATGTTTTGAGAATCCATAGTCTTTTGCTAATCTTAGTCAAAGGTCTGTTTTCTCATATATTTCAAAATTAAAGACAGTGAAAATAAAAAGCAAGATATTCAATACACCAGGTTTAAATCTGGTTAAGATTGACTTCCATCACAGCTATCTGTCCTCTTCCTCAGCACCAACATATGAACTCTTATTTATTGAGCCCTTACTATGTTCCACGCAACATCTCATCTGATGGTCACAACAATTGGATGAGGTATGTATTACAATCTCCCCGCTTTACTCAGGTTAACCTTTTACTGCTAATATGATCAATGATGATAATATAATTTCACTATATTACAAGGGTCAAAGTTTAACCCTGCTAAAAATGGATGATTTGTATCTTTTTACATCCTCCAACCAGTAAGACTGATTCCACCCCTTTCAACTGACTCACCTCTGGTGTTTTTTGGCGTAATGAGGAGTGCAGGTGATGTACTGGGCACCCAAGTCCACTGTGCTCTGTGGATTATGAGGACTGCTGGCTGTGGTCATTCTTCCCCCTTGAATTAGTCCCCAGGAAAATGTATTAGTGCATTAGAATGAACCTTTTGCAGTTGACGCTATTCACCCCAGGTTACCACAAATAGATTACTTAGAACTGTTTTAGGAAACATTTTAAATTTTTAAAAAAAATTTTTTACTTTCATAATAATTAATATATTTTTAAATATTCTGTTTTCTCCAGATTACAGACATCTAGAAAACGTTTTTTTATACTGAAGATTTTTGTCATCTAACATTGTCAGGAAGTAATTAAGAGACAGTTTGGTCACTGAGTGTGAGATATTTTTTTAAAAGAACACATGAATAATGCGCCACCCTTCAGCACTGTGACTGAGGCATCTATTTACCTATCTGAGTAAAAGGAATGAACGAACGGACAAAAGAAAACAAAATAATGAATGAAACGTCAGAATGAACGAATCAACGAATGCTTTCCCTCTTGCAGTCAGATTTCAGGAGATGGACAGGATGCTGTCAACTAAATCTTCGTAAAGTCTTGGTCAATGAGCACTTGAGGAGTCTCACAATCTAGAGATAAGCCTCCAAGGCACAGAGCGGCCAAGAAAAAAATCCATTTCTTAGCGACAGCGGCAGGCCCAGGATTTGCAAACTCCAGTCAGGATCCCTCCCAGGCCGCTCAGGCCGCCCTCTGAAGCGCTCTCGGCACTCCCGCCCCACCCCCCAGCCCAGCCGGGGTCGCCGCTTCCACCCGCGCGCCCTCTCAGGCCTTACGGGCACCGGAAGTCTCCGATCACGTGACCAGACGCCCGCCGAGCTGCTGGATTTTTTTCACAGACTTACCCCGGGAGGGCCCACGCCACCTCAGAAGCAATGGTCCCCGCAGGCTTCTTTTCCCCCCCTTTTCGGCCGGGAGACGACCCACCTGAGTCCTCGGCCTTGTCCCACACAGCAAGGTGCAAAGGACGGGTCGCCGCCTTCCTCAGCAGCGCTGCGCACAGGCTTCCCGTCAGCCCGGCGCCCACGATCAGCACCCGCGCCATGCCCCGCTGTCTCCGCGGCGGGGTGGCCAGCCTGCAGTAGGTGGAACAGCCAAAGCTCAGCGGGTTAGAGATGTCGGCTCCGCGCTCCGGGCCCCACCCGGTCCTTGAGCAGTTCTTCGGCTGGCCTGCAGGGGGCGGAGAGGAGGCGACCGGGGCTGAGGGGATGATAAGCGCTGAAGACCAGCAAACCTTGGCTTTCCCCTTGGTTTGAGGGCCAGCAGCTGGCTTCCAAGACAGGCTGGCCCCATCCGATAAGCTGTGAATTCCAGCCTGCCCCTCGCCCCCTGTAAACCTGTAAATCATGTAGGTTAGAGTGTGAGACCCCGCCTCGCCACAGGGCTGGTGTTGACTACTGCTGAGACCCAGCCCAAGGTAACTTACTAGGGTAGCTATGCCTTGCTGGAACCTTCGCTAGCTTAGTATTCTAAGTCCGAACGGAACTTACCAGCGATGCCAGAGCCAGCTGTTTTCAATAGACCTTAATGGCCACTATTCACATAATAGGAAAAGAGTTTGGGAGAGATTTTCTTAAACTAGCCCTCGGGCTTTGTGTAAGGGATATAACGTTTTTGAACCTCAATTTCGCCATCTGTGAAAGGGGGCCAAAAAATTCTACATTCCAAATTGTTGAAAATTAAAGATACTTGGTTCACCAGAAAGTTTTACATCACTCATCTCTTCAGTAGATATTAAGTTTTATGTCAAAACACATTCCAAATGCTATAAAGGGACATGAAGATGAGCAAGACAAGGATTCATGCCATTACCACTAGTCTTTGTTTTTTCTAACGTTGCCCTGGAGGTTCTCAAGGAAACGATAAAAAGCAAGGATAAGACTGAACTATTAAAAAATAAAAAAACTAAGTTACCCTGAATTGCAGATAAACTATTACCTGGAAACCAGAGAAACTTGAATAGCTATCAGAATTATAAGAAAGTTGACAGTGGTAGCCAATTACAACGGAAACATTAAAAATTATAAGTTTTACTTTATGTACACATCATGAAGCAATTACCAGGCATCAAGTTGGTGATAGATTAATATTGCATATATCTAATAAAAGATAATAGAACTAGAAGATACAGATGAACATATGTAACCTAACAAGACATTCCTAAGCATAAAAATAAAACTGAACATAAAAATGGAACTGAAGAGAAAAACATCGAATACATAATCATTTACAAATTATGTTCAAAATATACAAGACAAAATACAAATAGTAAACAAATTTTTGGAGCATATGAAAGATGAAAGTTTCACACCTTATAGAAAATCTTTAGATAATTTTTTATTGAAGTATAATTGATTAACAATATTAGTTTCAGATGTACAACATAGTGATTCAATATTTTTATAGATTATATCCCATTTAAAGTTATTTCAAAATAATGGCTATATTTCCCTGTGCTGTATATTCTTGTTGCTTTTATATTTTGTACACAGTAATTTGTATCCCTTAATCCACTACCCTTATCTTGCCACTCCCCCTTTCCTCTCCCCACTGGTAACCACTAGTTTTTCCCTATATTTGTGATACTGTTTCTATTTTATTATACTCATTAGTTTGTTTTATTTTTTAGATTCCACATGTAACTGATAACAGTATTTGTCTTTCTGTGTCTGACTTATTTCACTAAGCCTAATATGCTCTAGGTTTCATGGAAGACAATTTTCCCACAGATGGGGCGGTGGGTGAGGGAGGGAATGGTTCAGGTGGTAATGTAAGCAATGGGGAGCAATACGGAGTGGCAGATGTAGCTTCACTCACTCGCCACTCACCTCCTGCTGTGTGGCCCAGTTCCTAACAGGCCCTGGACCAGTACCAGTCCACAGCCTGGGGGTTGGGGGCCCCTGCTCTAGGTTCATCCAGATTGCTTCAAATGGCAGAGTTTCATTTCTGTTTTTTTTTGTTATTTTTTGTTTTTTTTTGCGGTACGCGGGCATCTCACTGTTGTGGCCTCTCCCGTTGCGGAGCACAGGCTCCGGACGCGCAGGCTCAGCGGCCATGGCTCATGGGCCCAGCCGCTCCGCGGCATGTGGGATCTTCCCGGACCGGGGCACGAACCCGTGTCCCCTGCATTGGCAGGCAGACTCTCAACCACTGCGCCACCAGGGAAGCCCTACCACACTTTCTTGATTACAGTAACTTTATAGTAACTTGATTAAATCTTGAAGTCAGGGAAAAGTCCTCCAACTTATTCTTCTTTCTTAAAATTTTTGAATAGTCTGGGTTCTTCGTCCTTCATATAAATTTTAGTATTAGCTTGTCAACTTCTACCAAAAAGTCTGCTGAAATGTTTACTGTGACAATATTCAACATATGGAAAAAGTTGAGGAAAATTGACTTCGTAAAATACTGAGGTAATGTCAGGATCAAGGTGGTGAAAGATATGCCTCCTTTTTGTCCTCCTTTTTAACAGCTAACAAATGGCACCCACCCACAAACAAAATACTCCTTTGGGAGTTGTGAAATCCAACACAAGGGACCCAGGGACCCAGGAGAAGTCCCACCCACTGTTCATCTGGTAATAGACAGACATACCTCCATATGGACTGCAGAACTAGCAGAAGCCAGCAAACCTTCCACAGTCTCTCTAAGCCCAGGTTGGGAAAACCTGGGAATGCTGTCTTGGGCAGATACCCACAGATGAGAAAGACTTTGTAAAAGTCCAGCCATCTGGAAGGGAGAGTCCAGCACACCACTGGAGAAAAACAAAAACCAAAAAAAAACCCAGCACATAGAGTCTGTCATACAGAGTGAAGTAAGTCAGAAAGAGAAAAACAAATACCGTATGCTAACACATATATATGGAATCTAAAACAAACAAACAAAAAAGGTTCTGAAGAACCTAGGGGCAGGACAGGAATAAAGACATGGATGTAGAGAATGGACTTGAGGACACAGGGAGGGGGAAGGGTAAGCTGGGACGAAGTGAGAGAGTGGCATGGACATATATACACTACCAAATGTAAAACAGACAGCTAGTGGGAAGCAGCCACATAGCACAGGGAGATCAGCTCGGTGCTTTGTGACCGCCTGGAGGGGTGGGATAGGGAGGGTGGGAGGGACACACAAGAGGGAGGAGATATGGGGATATATGTATATGCACAGCTGATTCACTTTGTTGTGAAGCAGAAACTAACACACTATTGTAAAGCAATTATACTCCATAAAGATGTTTTAAAAAAAGTGCGAGTACTAATAAAATATTTTATTCATCTCATGGGTGCTTTCCATGCCATGGTGATTTTGATATTTTTGACAAGAAGAGAGCTCTTTGAAACATAAACATACGTCTTACTAGCAATGAAACAATCTTGAAATATTTGGGCAGGAATGAACTGAGTTGTATGATATGCTTTTTTGGTTGGGGATAGGAGGAGTGATACGGTGTCTGGAGAAACGACTGTAAAGATGCTTGTCATACTTTCTGGCCAAGAAGCCAAATGAGAACTTTTTCAGTTAGTCCTCTTGGCAGGACTGGACTGGACCAGGACTTCTCCTGTCCCACCTTCTATATGAACCAGGACCTGTTTTGAAGAAACTGAATATATTAGTATTCTCTCGTATGGAAAAGAGGAAAAAATTTTAAGAATCATTTTTTATTATGGATAATGCTTGCCTTAGGACCAGTAGCTCCAGAGAGAAGTTTGCCAGTTGGTAATTAATATAAAGTGTCAAAAGCCAAAAAGATATGTTTTATTGACTGCCAGGGTTGCATTCATTTTCAGTCATAAATTGATCTAAAAGAATCTGAGTCATTAACATATGATGCTGTAGGATTGAGTCATTCCTCATGTGTTCAAAGCCCAAGATTAATCTGACTTACCAAAATACTTTTGTCTCTTTCATTTATCTGTCGCAGAGAGCTGTCCAGTAAGGTAGATGTCTAACAGCCACATGTAGCTATTTAAATTTAAATCGAAATTTATTAAATTAAATTAAATGTTCAGTTTCTCAGTCTCACTAGCTGCATTTCAAGTAATCAATAGCCATATGTGGCTACTGGGTACCATATTGGAAAGCACAGATAACATTTCCTTGTTGCAGAAAGTTCTATTGAAGAGCTATGGAAAAGGAAGAGAGCAAAACATGAGAACTGTAAACAGTAGAGTTATCAAGGTTTAGAACATTCCACAAAAAAAATCCCACAAAAGAAGCAGAAAAAGAATAGATGGTTTATAATATCAGTTGGAAAGGACTGGAAAATACTGCCAGAAAAATTCAAGTTGTTTGTCATTGCCACTGACTCAGGTGTTGAAAGCCTTTCCAAAATGACAGTCTTAATTTTTATAGATCCTCACAGGAAATATGCAAATACCCTCAAAGAAGCTGCATTGTGTGATACAACTTAATACTGATTGTGAAAGTATCTATCCTACATTATATATTCAATATATAGTAATTGGTAGAATTGTGAAGATATTCTGAAGGCACTAACCATAATATAGGGCTTCTGAGAATTAAGGGGACTTGTTTTTAGTGTTCTTCTCAAACTAGAATTCTGTCTAGATCTAGAAGTTCCCTTCCAATGCAGCTTCGTATAGAATTTGCCAACAACTGAAGCAAGAATGTTTGAAGTTAAAACTTGTTTGTGTAACATTTTAATTGATTTATAAAATAGAAAATAGGAATAGAGCAATATTTATTATAGATATACTACAGATGGAAACTGTCTACATAAAATTTAATTGTTCTTTTTCTGGTTCCTTTAAGTGTAAGGTTATGTTATTTATTTGAGATATTTTTGTTGGTTTTATGAAGAAGGGCCTGCATCACTATTAAATTCCCTCTTAGAACTTCTTCTTGCAGCCCATAAATTGTGAAGTGTTGAGTTTCCATTTTCATTTGTCTTGGGGTATTTTCTTATTCCCTCTTTGATTTCTTTATTGTCCCATTGTGGGGTTTTTTGGTAGCATATTTAGTCTCCATGTGTTTCCTCTTTTCCCATTTTTCTTTTTGTAATGGATTTCTAGTTTTATACCATTGTGGTAGGAAAAAATGCTGGATATAATTTCAATCCCCTTAAATTTGTTGAGGCTACAGAGAAATCAGCTGATAACCTTACAGGGGTTCCCTTGTATATGACTCTTTGCTTTTCTCTTGGTGCCTTTAGAATTCTGTCTTTAACTTTTGCCATTTTAACTATGATATGTCTTGGTGTGTGTCTGTTAAGACTCTGTGCTTCCTGGACCTAGATATCTGTTTCCTTCTTTAAGGTTGGAAAGTTTTCAACCATAATGTCTTCAAATATACTTTCGATACTCTTTTCTTTCTCTTCTTCTGGAACCCCTATAAGTGTGAAAGTTGGCATATTTAATGTTATCCCAGAGATATCATATGTTGCTTTCATTTTTTTTTTTTCATTTGTCTTTCTGTCTGCCATTCTGATTGGGTGATTTCCATTATTCTATCTTTCAGATCACTTATGTGTTCTGTTTCATCTAGTCTGCTATTCATTGCTTCTAGAGTGTTTTTTATTTCAGATATTGAATCATCTATTTTTGATTGGGTCTTTTTAATACTGTCTAGTTCCTTGTTAAAATGATCTGTGTTTAGATCAATTCTCTTCCCTAATTCAGTTAGCATTTTTGTTACCACAAGATAATTCTTTATCTTGTAAATTGTTTATTGGTGTTTCATTATTTTTTCAGGGGTTTTCTTTGCCCTTTCAATTGTGAATATTTCCTCTGCCTTTTCATTTACCTTACTTTCTCTGTCTCTATGAATTTTGTGGAAACAGTTACCTATTGTGGTCTTGAGGGAGTGTTCTTATGTGGGAGTACCTATATGCAGACTGCATGTGCCCAATGCCTTTGGTGGGAGAGCTAGATTTGATGTGGACACCAGTCATATCTTTCCTCAGGAAGTGCTGGCAGTTATCACCCTGGTACCGTGTGTGGCTGGTGACAGAGAAGCTAAAGGCTGTGTAGAGAATGAAGCAGGACTTCCTCTCTGCTCAGTGGCTGTCACTGCCCTATCGGGGACAGGGTCTACTCTCAAGTTGCTGAGGGTTGGGCTTGAGCTGGTTTTGTCCCCTTTAAGTGTGTGTTTTTTCTTCTCCCTGTACTGGGACCTTTGCCCCAAAGGAGAAGAGTGCTGAAGCAAGTGGAGTGTGTGTGCTTACAGAAGTCTGATGATCTGCCTGTGTAGGTGTCTGTGGTTCTGCTCAGATGCAGCCCACGAGCACATCGTTTCCCTAGTCAGAACTGCCCCAGATCTAGTGCTGCGCTGTGGAGTGGAGTGAGCGTGCCCATGTTGCTTGGGCTGGGGCTTACAGCAAGGCAGTCATGGAAAATCTGGCACCCTGCTGCCATCAGAAGTCTGGGCTGCTTCTGGGGCACTGCTTGAGTAAGCGCCAACAATGTAAAATAGTCAAAAGGGAAAAGCATCCAGTTATAAGCTAAATAAATACTAGGAATCTAATGCCAAACATTATCAATATAACTAATACTGCTCTGTGTTATACAGGAAAGTATTAAGAAGTTAAATCCTAAGAGTTCTCATCACAAGGCACATTTGTTTTTCTATTTCTTTTGTTTTGAATCTGTAGGAGTTGATAGGTGTTCACTAAATTTATTGTGGTAACCACTTCATGATGCATGTAAGTCAAATCATTATGCTGTGCACCTTAAACTTACACAGTGCTGTATGTGAATTATATCTCAAAAGATCTGGAAGGAAAAATATTAATTGGAAACTTCTTCTTCCACTTTCTTTTCAAAGAAAATTTCAAAATTTCTTCATTTCCTTATCCTTGCTCTCCTCCCTTCCTTCTCTTCTCTGAGTAAATAAAGCTTTAAAACTTTGTGGAATTCCCTGGTGCTCCAGTGGTTAGGTCTCCACTCTTCCACTGCAAGGGACACAGGTTTGATCCCTGGTTGGGGAACTAAGATCTGTGATGCAGCCAAAAAAAAAAAAAAAAAAACTTAAAAACTTTTGTATAATGAAATAAATGAATTAAAGTGACTTTTACACATCATAAAATTAATTTCCCCAGCACTGCTGTAGGCAAAAACTTTCAAATGTATATAACTTTATTCATTTCAAATCATTCCCTACATATTTTAAAGTATGTATCTTAAATATATCAAGTTAAAATATCATATCAGTATAATTCACTTAAATACACCAACTCACAATCATATCTTTATTATGAAATGTTAGGACAATGAAAAGCTTATTCCTATAGAAATTGTGCTATAAAACTAGTAAAATTCAATCATAAAATGCTAAATCAAGCCCAAATGTGGTGTTGTCTTTTTGTGAAGTTAATGTAATGGATCAGACTAGCATGTGTAGCTATCAGGCCAAACATCAAGGGTCTAGCTTTAAAAACCAAAAACATCAAGATCCAAGCTAATGGTTTAAATCACTTGGTGCTGGTTGGCCATTCTACCTTATGTAGCCATGAGAACGATTCGGGGTCCATGGCTAGCTAGGATTTCAAGGCCATGTATAAAAATCCAGAATCTCCTCATTGGTTTATACATGTTTCCTTTTCTCAGTTTGAATAAATTGGTCCTGGAGAAGATTGCCATCAGGGGTCCACCTTAAGTCTCCTTGCTTTCTGAGACACTTGCCTCCTTTTCCACTCTGCCCTCCACTACCCAACACCATCTGTCCATGGAAGATAAAAACTTAGCCAAGATGGGCCACAAATATTAGGTCTTGTCTAACTTGTAACTGTGTCCCATGAAATGTAAACGCTCGAATTGCATACATACTATATCTTTATTCTTTTTTTTTTTTTTTTTTTTTTTTTTGTGGTACGCGGGCCTCTCACTGTTGTGGCCTCTCCCGTTGTGGAGCACAGGCTCTGGACGCGCAGGCTCAGCGGCCATGGCTCACGGGCCCAGCCGCTCTGCGGCATGTGGGATCTTCCCGGACTGGGGCACGAACCCGTGTCCCCTGCATCGGCAGGCGGACTCTCAACCACTGCACCACCAGGGAAGCCCTATATCTTTATTCTTACATTCAGTTAGGTATCATTTTTCCCAAAGGGATTGTGTAACTTCACCTCTGCCAACAAAGAATTCATGTCAAAACATATCAGATATGCCAAAATGTTATATAAGCTGACAATATTATCTTGTATCGCATTGTCATTAACTACTTTTTATTTAACTAAAGCAGTTGAGAACATTTCATTTTACTGTTCTAGACCCTGCCCCACAGGTGCTTGGAAAATTTTCTTTCAACCTTTTGTATTTTCTATGTCACCTTTCAACCTTTTGTATTTTCTATGTCACCTTTCAACCTTTTGTATTTTCTATGTCACCTTCTATTTTACTCTTCCCTACCTCTGGTTCCCTCTTTCAACAGCTCCGGAATTCACTTCACGCATTATGCATCCCCATGGATGGCAGCACTGGCAGGAACTCTTATTAGCTATTCAGTAGTTGTTTGAACAGTTGTAAAAGTCTCCCGGATATTTCTATGCATTTGTAAGCATCCTAACCTTTAGCTCCTAAAGACACTGTTGTCCAAATCTACACAGTACAAAGACTCTTCATATTACTGGTAATCCATCTGTTTATTTTGTATGGCAATAGCTTCTTTAGAAAAATTGCACGTGATCTCACTGAGATACAGTGAGGTCGTTCCCACATACTACAATGTTTTCCCTAGTTGGCATTTTCTGGAAATCTGAAAATTGTATGTCTATTGAACTGAACTATGGAAGTGATTGTTAGTGTACTTGTTTTCTGACTAGATATTAATTGGAACTATCCTGATAAGTTTTTAATATCTTTATGCATTTATTTTATCCTACAAGTAAACGTAAAGTTTCTGGATCAGCAAGACTATTGTAGCAATAAACACATCAGTTCCTCATGCCTCAATCTGTTCCCCTTCTGAAGCTGTATTATGATTAGGCCCACGGCACAAAGGATTTCTCTTGCGCCATAGGAGAAGAACCCTAGACTTATGAATCCAGCAGTTTAAATAGGAATAGGACAGTTGTTTAGTTGCCACCTCACCTCCTGGGAGAGGGAAAGAAAACTGCTCCACTGGAATGTAAATGGCTGGCTCCATGACCCAGAGTTTCATCCATCTTTGGATGTGAACAAATTTTCTCAGGAAGAGAAAAGGGAAAGTCCCTACCACAGAATGAAAGCAACTGATTCCAGGGAAATAAGATTTATTACTCTTTGAATGGGAGCAAATCATTCTAGGTCTAACACTTTTTAACTTCCAAGGCTTGTCCTTTAATTCAAGTTGAAGATTTATTTGCTCAGAAAGTACTAACTAGGCAGAAATATTAAAATATTCATTTCTGCAAAGTACCTTGTGTACACCGAGTAAACTTGAGTATGGGATCAGACAGCCATAGATATATTAGGTCAGAGATAAGTTAACTACAATCTCCAGATACTACTTTTAAATCTGAGAAGCAACTTAATCTTCATCTACTGAGCACTATCAGGCCACAATACTGAGTTCTATACCAGGTAGTGCAGATTACACAGGTCTAGCATTTTGTAAGGACATATATGTCATACCTCACCTTTCTGCTAAGCATCTCTTCTATAAACAAGAATATGGATAAATGAAAAAATGATATGTTAACTTCTCTCCCAAAATAATAGTTTTCTCACGTTATTTATTCCTTGACAGAACTTTAAATTAATTACCATTATGATGTATCTGCAAGTCACACAATACAAACTATAATGTCTTTAGAGTTCATAGATATATTGCTGTCTGTGGCTCAGTAAAATATTTTCTCCGTAGGCTTATTCTTTTAAAAATGAATGAATAAGTTCAATGGATTTCATGAAGAATGTAGTCTATTTATATTGGGAGTTTATATGAAAATATGTCATGTGTAAACTAGGTCTAGAAAGATCACCATAATAGATGTTTAGGAGTTACGCTAAGATAAACTTCAGAGAGTGGGAGAGGTCATAATCTTCAAGACCAAGTGAGTGATGCCTCTGCTAGGGCCAGTTAAGTCAGATGGTATCAATAGGTACTGATTCAGGAAAAACAAGATCAAGACCAGGAATTCCAAAGAAAGATAAAACCAAGGTCCAAGCTTCATAACACCCACCCCATCTGCTTGAATTACACCTTTGGAATGAGTGCAAAGATCATTCTGAAAAAAGGCCTCTCTCTTATTCTGTCTACCTTGAAATATAATTGAAATACATTAATTTATACATTTTTTTCTCTTTTTTTATTGGAGTATAACTGCTTTACAATGTTGTGTTAGTTTCTGCTGTACAACGAAGTGAATCAGCTATATGTATTAATTTACACATATTTAAAAGGCACAGTTTTATGAGTTTTACTACATGTATACATCCAGAAAACTAATATCGTAATCAAGATACCAAACATTGTCATCAGCCCCAAAAAGTTTCCTCATGCTCCTTACTAATTTATCCCTTTATAATTGTCCGCAGCCAAACACTGATCTAATTTTAGTCATCATAGATCAGTTTTCACTGTCTATAATTTTATATAAATTGAATAACACAGAGGTATTTTTTTGTCTTTTTAAAAACAATGTCCTACGTTTATTTGTATTATATTCAGAAGCACAAAGAAAACAGAGTTTCTTTATTTTCAATTTACGGATGCAACGTTCACCTGAGGCGCCCCCCCACCTCCACAAACACACACACACACATACACACACACACACACACACACACTCACTCCTGAGTGTCTGGGCAAAGGAAGGTGGTGGAGGCCAATACAGAGTAATAAATTTATTCCAGGATGGTAACATTTGTCCATTATAATAGATTGCATGTATTTTAAATTTACATATTTTCTTTCAGATCATTCAGTTCTCTCAGATCCACCTTTTCCCCTGCTCCTTTCGAAATCTGATTGCTCCTCTCCAAGCCAACCTAGAGTGACTGTGAAAGTCACAAAACTTAAGCTTCAAAACCCTCACTTGCATAAGTCCCTTCCAGGGCTCTCTAACTGACTCACAAGGTGATATATTTCTACAAAATTTGAAAATCAATATAGTAACCACAATTGATGAGGACCATTGGATGTTTCCACTCTCATTTCCTCTTTGTCACTGTTCCCCTTTGGTTTGCTAGTGGTGGCATGGCCAATGGAAGTTTTGGAATTTGCCTATGGACACTTAGCTGAGAATATATATAGTCTAAATATAGGGTAATATATTTTTGTAGTTTGCAGTAATTTCTGTGTAGGTAAATTATTTATAACAGTCTTGAAAGACTTCTAGGAAAAATGTAGTCAGTTTAGAGAGTACTTAAGTATTTAGGGCGACTTGAACTGTCCTGAAATTTTGAAGCACACATATGACAAAACCTTGACAGAGGGCTTTCCAGATTTGATGGCAATGATAAAAAAAAACTCATGGTATTACTAAACTATAAGTTGTGAAGTCGAAACGAACTTTTCTTAAACTGATGCTATTTTTTAAGAAATTAATTTTAAATAGACAATTTTTGAGATATAACATAATGATTCGATTTTTGTATAGTTTGCAAAATGATCACCACAATAAGTCTAGTTAACATCCATTACCACACATAATTACAAATTTCTTTTCTTTTGATGAGAACATTTTAGATCTACTCTTTTAGCAACTTTCAAATATACAATAAAATATTATTAACTAGAGTCACCACGCTGTACATTACATACCCATGACTTACTTTATAGCTGGAAGTTTGTACCTTTTGATCCTATACACTCATTTCACCCATCCCTACCCCCCCACCTCTGGCAACCACCAATCTTTTAACTATGAGTTCAGTTTTCATTTGTTTGTTTCTCGAGATAACATATAAGTGAGATCATATGGTTTTGCCTTTCTTTATGACTTACGTCACTTTGGATAATGTCCTCATGGTCCATCTATGTTGTCCAAAATGTCAAGATTCTTTTCATTTTTATGGCTGTATTTTTTAGATAGATTGGTAGGTAGGTAGATAGATAGATAGATAGATAGATAGAGATATCACATTTTCTTTATCCATTCATTCATCAATGGACTTATATTGCTTCCATGTTTTGGCTATTATAAATAATGTTGCAAAGAACATGGGGGTGCATATTTCTTTTCCAGTTAGTGTTTTCCTTTTCTTTCTTTCTTTTTTTTTTTTTTTGCGGTACGCGGGCCTCTCACTGTTGTGGCTTCTCCCATTGCAGAGCACAGGCTCCAGACATGCAGGCTCAGTGGCCATGGCTCATGGGCCTAGCCGCTCCACGGCATGTGGGATCTTCCCGGACCAGGGCACGAACCCATGTCCCCTGCATTGGCAGGCAGACTCTCAACCACTGTGCCACCAGGGAAACCCTGTTTTCCTTTTCTTTAGATGAATATCCAGAAGCAGAATTACTGGATCATTAATACTTCTGTTTTTAATATTTTGAGAAACCTCCTTACTGTTTTCCATACTGGCTGTACCAATTTATATCCCCACCAATGGTGCATAAGTGTTCCCTTTTCTCCACATCTTTGCCGAAACTTGTTATTTCTAGTCTTTTGATAATAACCATTCTAAAAGGTATAAGTTGATATCTCATTGGGGTTATAATTTACATTTACCTGATGATTAGTGATATTGAGCACCTTTTCATGTACCTGTTGGTCATTTGTTTGTCTTCTTTGGGAAAATGTCTATCCAGGTCCTCTGGCCAAGAACTGTTTTCTTGTTATTGAGTTGTGTGAGTTCTTTATATATTTTGGATATTAACTCTCTATGAGATATAATTTGCAAATATTTTCTCCCGTTTGGTAGATTGACTTCATTCTGTTAATGGTTTCCTTTGCTGTGCAGACGCTTTTAAGTTTGATGTAGTCCTGCTTGTTTATTTTAGCTTTTTTTGCTTGCCCTTTTGGTGTTAAATAAAAAAAACATCATTGCCAAGATTGATGTCAAGGGGCTTATTCCCTATTTTTCTTCTAGGTGTTTTATGGTTTCAGATCTTACATTAAAGTCTTTAATCCATTTTGAGTTAATTTTTGTGCATGGTATAATATAGTGGTCCAGTCTCATTTTTTGCATGTGGCTATCCAGTTTTTCCAATACCATTTATTGAAGAGACTCTCTTTTTTCCACTGTATGTTCTTAGCTCTTTTGTTGTGAACTAATTGAGCATATATGTGTGCATTTGTTTCTGGGCTGTCTATTCTCTTCCACTGATCTATGTGTCTGGTTTTATGTCAATACCATACTGTTATGACTACTATATCTTTTTAATATAGTTAGAAATCAGAACGTGAGATGCCTCCTGCTTTGTTCTTCTTTCTCAAGATTGCTTTGGCTCTTTGTGGTCTTTTATGTTTTCATACAAATTTTAGGATAGTTTATTTCTGGGGAAAATGCCATTGGAATTTTGATAGAGACTGCATTGATCCTACAGACTGCTTTGGGTAATATTGAGAATTTAACAATATTAATTCTTTCAATCATGAGCACAGAATATCTTGATGTATATTTGTGTCTTCTTCAATATCTTTCATTAATGTCTTATAGTTTTCAGTGTATAGGTCTTTCACCTCCTTGGTTACCTTTATTTCTAGGTATTTTCTTCTTTTCAATGCTATTGTAAGAGGGAATTTTTTTTTCATTTCCATTTCTGATAGTTCATTTTTAGTGAATAGAAATGCAACACTTTTGTATATTGATTTTGTGTTCTGAAACTTTACTGAATTTGTTTATTCTAATTTTTTTGATGGAGTCTTTAAGGTTTTCTATATTTAATATCACGTCATCTGCAAATAGTGAAAGTTTTACTTCTTCTTTTATGATTTGGATGCCTGTTTCTTTTTTTCACTCCATAGAATGATTTTGAGATTCATCCATGTTGTTGCATGTAATAGTAGTTTACTCATTTTTATTACTGAGTAGAATTCCATTGTATGGTTATAGAAATATTTTGTTTACCACACTGTCTTGCTTATAGTACCTTTACAGTAACTTAAGTCTTGAAATCAGAGAGAAATACTCTGACTTGGTTTTCTTCGAATATTCTAGTACTTTGTTTTTCATATTTAGTATTAGCTTGTCAATTTCTACCAAAAAGTTTGATAAAATTTTTACTGGGATTCTACTGAATATAGAAAAAAATAGAAAAATGTAAGAAAAGTTGACATTTTAACAATACTAAAGTGACATCAGCATCAAGGTGATATAAAATGTCCCTTCTTTTCGTTCCCCTTTTTAACAACTAAAAATCAATATCCATCACAAACAAGAAAATCTCTTTGGGAGTTGTGGAATCCAGCACCATATTACCAGCAACCCAAGAAAAGTCTAACCCACCTGTGCAGCGGGTAGGCAGACACACCTCCGTATGGGCTGTGGAACCGGCAGAAGCCATTGAAACTGTCCCAACTCGTCATAGCTGGAACTAGGAAAACCTGGGGAATGCCGATGTGGTCCGACACCTGTGGATGAGAAAGGCTTTATAGAAGTCCAGCCATCTGGAAGGGAGATTCCAGCACACCACTGGAGAAAAGAAAAATATGAGTTTGAACACACTAGAGAGGATCCCGGGATACCAGTGCTGCCCCTGTACTGTATTGTACACATAACATTTTGGTTAAGGTGGTAGACCTCCTATTAAGTGTTCTTAATAAAGCAATATTTCAATAAATAAATAAATAAAACTTCATTTTTTCACATGTGCAATACTTTGTATTAGTTATTTCATAATTTAGGCAAAAACAACCATCAAAACCTTTTGATAAAAGTTGTTTTTCTCTCAAATTTTGAAAAGTATACCAGGGGGTCATACTGACTGTTTTAAGGTAAATATGATTCTTTATGGGTTCAAGCGCTCCTACCCAAGTATGGGAAAAAAATTGATTTCTGCCAGAATCAAGAAAACTCAGAGAATGAGGATGTTGGAGGCAGTTTCAGGAGGTGACAAATCAAAAAGAATGAATCTCTAAGGACATATTGGAACCATATCCTCTTGTGAATTTACTGCTTATGCAATATTTGACTTGCCATTTGGCAAATATGAGAGTTCACTGGAAATGCAGTGACTTCACATTTTTAGGAAAGGTCACCCAAAACACACACATGTACGCCTATATATATATGGGTATTTAGTGAGAGAGAGAAGGAAGAAGAGAATTAAGTTTTTCATTTACCTTCAAGAAAGCATTCAGTGTGGTGACAGTGAGTATGACTCTCTGGTGTTATAAAGTTGACTTAATATACTTCAAAATTAATATATTGATATGTTTTGTGAACTTTATTTCTACCTTAGGTAAAATATAATCTTCCATTGAATTTTTTAACCTTGATTATATGTATATAAAATTTTTTTTCTAGGAAGTTTCTTCTCTCTTTTTCTCCTTTGGTGATTGATTTCAGGACATTTGAAAAAAAGAAAGAACAAGCAATGCTCTGAATGTATGACAAGAACAAGCTGTATTACCAACGGGCTCTACCTCCTCACTATGCAGTTTCTAACTTGAAATCAAACCTGACTGTTTCTCAAACCAATATGGGTAGAATGGTACTCTATTCACGATCTCTATGGGAAGTGGCAAGGAGTTTGAAAACATATTCAGTATTTATTAACTATTCAGTATTTATTAACAATGTATGTGGGGTATTTTGGAAAAAATCATTTATTTTAGTAATTCAAATAACATTCAAGGAATGTTTATGGTGTTTATAGTTATGAAAAAAGGCCAGTTTGGCAGACTTGGCCAGATTAGGTCCCTCACAGTCACCAATCCTAGTATCTTATATAAATATCACTCTCCTTCACTCTCCCCCTCTCACCCCTACCTCCTACCTTCCTTCCTGCCTTCTCTCCTAGTCTTCCTCTACCGTCAAAACCTGAGAGCTTTGAATTGAGCTTTTTACAACCTTGGTCAAAACAACATACACAAATTTGTTTCTTAGGGAACAAATAATCCTAATAAGCCTTGTTGAGGTTCATATAGTGAATGAGAAACAATTTTTATTTTAATTTTTGATAAAAGATAACGGGCCATAGGCAGCTCTTAGGAATAGTGGGGTAAGTCAATTTAAATTTAATTTTAGCTGTTAGTTAGAAAGTAGGAGGCTAACAAAGAGACTTATTAGGTTTCAGGAGTACTACTAATAGTATAATTAATTTTCATTTATTGAGCAGCAAATGTTTATGGAGCCAAGGATTGAGCAGGGTGCTGTATAGCTGCCTTGGTACCTAGTCGTCCTTCTGTTTGACTCTATCTAAAGCTTCAGTTTATCTATGGGATTTTAAGAGCAAGCACATAGGTCCTGAGTAGACCTGAAGTAGAAGGGAATGAGAAATGCATGGACAGTACAGGTAAGAGAGCAAGTATAAAGAGTTGGTACTGCTGAACTATCATTACATTGTAAGTCTCTTGAAGGCAGAGAACATGCCATTCCTTCCTGTATCCCTCAGGCTAACCTTTTCCTTGTCGAATAAACATGTCAAGTTTAGAGCAGAAGACTGCAGCTGTGGAAACTACAGCCACATTTGGATATGATGGCTTCAAATAGAGAGTAGGGGAAAATAAAAGTCTGAAACTTTGAAAACATTACAAGGTTGCAAATGGAATACAGTGGAGCATTTCCAAGGTCAGGGTGGGAGAAGGATTATGCTAGTGCAGGCATCCCTTAGGAAAAGTATCCATTAGGGAGAGGGGAAAAGTTGATGGAGATCTTTGCAGTAGGAATTGAGAGGAATCAGGACACCTAGAAGTTCAAAACAGAGCAATGGTCACTGATTAAGTAGTATGCATCATGTGTAGTATAGCGAGTGAACAAGAGTTATTTATTAGGTCATCTCTGAATCCAGGTACTTTAAGGCAATAATATAAAAATTTCTCTGTATTGTCATCATCTGAGTAACATTTAGTCTGCCATTCTGCGGGAATTAAAGGAAGTTCTTACGTACAAAACAGACAGACTTCCCTGTTTTATTCACAGTTTCAAAAAATACGATCATTCCAGGTATTAATTTTCTCTCCCTTTTCTGACAGATGGTGTATCAGTTTCCTAGGACTGCCAGAACAAAGTACCACAACTGGGTGGCTTAAAATAACAGAAAATTATTGTCTTACATTTGGGGAGTCTATAAATCTAAAATCAAGGTGTCTGAAGGGCCATGTTCCCTCCGGAACATGTGGAGGAATCCTTCATTGCTGCTTCCTGGTTTCCGGCGGTTGTCCAGCAGACTCTTTTGCCCCTTGGCTCGCAGCTGAATAGCTTCAATCTCTGCCTTTATTGTCACACGGTATTCTCTCAGTGTGTCTCTGTCTTCACATGGCTATCTTCTTAAAAGGAGACCACTCATATTGGATTAAGTGTTCACCCTAGTCTTGTATTTCCTCATCTTAACTTAAATTATGTCTTTAATAACCCTATTTCTAAATGCAGTGACATTCGGAGGTATTGAGCTGAGGACCTGAACATATCTATTTTTCGGGTTGTCAGGGGGAAACCAACTCAAACCAAAACAGATGGTAAATGGTAGCTCTGACATCAAGGCTACAAGGGTAGGTTGATAAATAAAAGGTCCTTTGGGAAAATAGAATCATGTACAAAGCTGAATAAATTACCAGAATAGCAGAAGTATTATAAAAACCTACTAATTGACAAAGTGATGAGAAACAAGGAGAACAATAGGACAAATAAGGTAATAAATGGAAAATCTGTGAAGCAACTAGCAAGGCAGCTCAATATCATGACTTTATGTTATGTCGTAACATTTACTACATGCAAATTTTTTTATTCTCCTGTCAATTTGTTTAGATTATTATTAAAGTGAAGGCACAACATTTTGAAACTCAGGTAGAGATTTTGCAGACACTCATGACTAAGGCTAGAAACCTGGTTTGAGAAATGGGTTGGAAGGACAGACAATCCTGGGGAGGTGAGCAGACAGGACTACACTGCTGAGTCCATTATGATGGGGCACAATGTGGGGCCGGACTCCTGCCCTCCACCCGCCCCATGCCCCAGCTCCCCAGCCCTCTCCCTGTGACAGGCAGGCCTGAGAGTGTCCTTCCCGTGGTTTTGATCACACGGGAATCCACAGGTTCCAGACAGAAATCAAAGTCCTTCCTTGATGAGGGATCCTGGACTGGACATGCCCTTTTCTGGGCTTTGGTCTTCATCTGAGCACATGATGTACTCCACTGCAGGATTCTTTACACATCTGTCTCTCCCCTCACGATGTGGTGAGTTCTCTGAAGACAAGACCCTGTTGGATCTCATATACCAAGCACCGGATCCTCGGACCCAGCTTCTCCTGCCATCTGCCAACCTTGATCCCTCTGCGGCGAGTCCTTGTTCTCAGGCTCTCCTTAAACACAAACATCATGCAATAACTTTTTTCCTCTAATAGGTTGAAAATGTGGTGGCTACTTGTAACAATGTGTTTCATCCACATGTCTGGAAATTCATTTTGTTTCCTTGGAAAAAAAGCGGTGAACCCTGAAGCCAACATGAATATTGTAAGTTATTCATATCACTAATATTTAAAAAACACTTCCAAAGATATTGACACTATTGCTCTCATTAATCCTTTATGATTTATTATAAAGTCTGAAAGATTTCTTTACAAAGTACATGTTACCCCAACCAATAAGAAATTCTATTTTAAGAATCCAAAGTGGCCAAGTATACTCATGAAGCTAAATGTTTTGTCTTTTCTGCATTCAGAGTCAGATGATTTCCTACTGGGGTTACCGAAGTGAAATGCATAAAGTTATAACTGCAGATGGTTACATCCTTCAGCTCTATCGGATTCCTCATGGGAAGAATGATGCTAATCATTTGGGTAGGATTGGTGTGAGGGAAAAAAATGAGTGTCTCAAATCCTGAATCAAATACATTCCAGTCAAAAATATTCTAATCATAAAACACTAGATTAAGTTACTCAAAAAGAACCTGAACCACCTTGGTCTCTGAGATTAAGCTGAGGGTCTGAGTGATACCAGATTTACATTGGTTTCTCTGATGTGAAGCACACTGGCCCATGATTTTAGTTTGTCGTGCTGGGTGGAAACTCAGGGCCCCTGAATAGAAGACCCACTTAATTAACATAATGCTGAATTTCCTTAGAATATAATTTTTTCAATAGGTTTTTGAGGTTTAATTGGCATACGATCAACTGCACATATTTAAAGTGTACAATTTGACATGTTTTTTCATCTGAGAACCCGTCACCATAATTAAGATAACGTATTCAGAAATATTCACCTCACGAAGCAAACGTTTTTAATTCTATTCATATAAAAGCCTGTTTCTATCTTCATGTTTATCTGAGAATAAGGAGTGAGTTTATAAAGATTTTAACAATTATCTTCTTTAGGTCAGAGACCTGCTGTGCTTCTGCAGCATGGTTTCCTAGCATCGGCCACAAATTGGATTTCCAACCTACCCAGCAACAGCCTGGGCTTCCTCCTGGCGGATGCTGGATATGATGTGTGGCTGGGAAACAGCAGAGGAAATACCTGGGCCAGGAAAAATTTATACTATTCACCAGACTCAGCTGAATTCTGGGCTTTCAGGTAAAGAAAAGGGACGATTGAAAATAAATATTGAGTTAAAAAGCATGGGTATTCACTGCTTCCAGCCTAGCCTCATTTTAACAAATTACACTCCAAATAGGAGGAGAAGGATGTCATCTTCATTCTAATACATTTTTGGATTCTTCCTTACACCTCATTCCAAGGGCAGCCTTTCCTCCAAACTGTCTGTGATCCCAGTAACCATTGTTACGGGATTCCCTAAATATGCTTTTCCACAAGGAATGAGCGAAATGACTGAAGCAAGGAAATTTGCTGCCCCCAGCAGATTCTGAAGGAACATCCACAAGGATTACTAGAAGGTTAAACCCAGTTGGGGTTCATGAACAGCACCTGTCATCATCAGTATTCAAGTGGGGGTGGGGAAGATAATGAAATTCTGACACCATGGGGAGATTATCAAAGATTTCCTCTCACTGGCCCTCTTGCGCCTTATTCCTAGAAATTACTAATGGAAGTGGAAAAGAGAATTTGCCTGATGACGATGAGGTGCAAAGGTGCTCTTAGAAGTTCCAGGAAGTGAAAGAAGCTTGTGTGTCCCGAGTGTATCGAGGAAGAGGGCGAGTGAGAGGAGAGGAGACTAGAGATGCTGACAAGGGTCAAATCAGGCCAGGCTGCATAGGTCTTGGTTAAGGCCTTGGAGCTCATTCTAAGTGTAATGAGAAGCTTCTGGAAAGTTTTCAACAGGGGAGTGGCATAGCCTGTTCTCGTTTTCAAAGGGTTTTTCTGGCTGATTTTTCTGTTCATATTACATGGCAGTGGAACACAACATACAAATGATTATTAAATCTGACATTCAGGTTCAAGGGTAGAAGTATTCCCCAGCTACAGCTACTATTGTGTTGGATTAAATTGTAGCTGTGCTTCAGAAATGATGTGCTGTGCTTCAGAAATGATGTCAGCTGTTTATGAGAAGCCACCCCAAAGAGCCCCTGACACTCACTAACAGTCTATAAGCAACAATGCTTAGAGAATCTAGTTTTCTATTTTTCAAAGGAAACCTTACCTTAAATAGGTTGACTTATAGAAAGTAGAGCAAGGAAATGTACTCATTTTTATTTTGTCTTTTTTTCTTGCAGCTTTGATGAAATGGCTAAATATGACCTTGTATCCACAATCAACTTCATTTTAAGTAAAACTGGACAGGAGAAGCTACACTATGTTGGCCATTCCCAGGGCACCACCATTGGTAGGTAACAGCAGTTAGCAGGTAGTTTAGTTCATATAGACCCCTTTCCAGTGGTTATGCAGACATGCTGGTCATCATGCTAATTGTTTTCCATTCATTATATAATGTCTATAGCAACCCAATGATCTAAGACCATTATTATTCCTACTGTATATATAGTGAAACTAAATAAATATTTACCTAAATAAATAGTTCGTGTAAGGTAACACAGTTATTACAAATAGGGTAGCTCAGATACCAGGTTAGGAAATCTGACGCCCAAGCCAATGCTCTGAAACTTTGTACCACACAGGCTCTGGTCTCAGTTTATTCCATTCATTCAACCATATTTATGGGGCACCTATAATGTATCCTAAGAATACAGCAAAAATGAAATAGTTTAAAATCTCTGTCTTCCTACTACTTATACTCTAGCAGGAGAAGGTAGAGAAAATAATAAAAATTAAAAAGTAAAATACGTACTATGCTAGATAATGATAATACTATGAAGAGAAAAATAAATCAGGGGGTCAGATTAGGGAGCATCAGAGGGGTACACAGCAATTTTATACCAGGAACACCACCAAATACTTTCTAAGTAAACGTGAAGGAAGTCAGTGAGCCAAGCTCATACCTGGAAGACTGATATTTCAGGAGGAGGGAAGAGATAGCCCAAAAGATCTGACGCTACAGCACACGCAGCACATTCAAGGAACAGCAATGGGGCTGTTCATTGTGTGGATGAATCAGATTGAGAGAGACAAAGATGAGTTGGGTGGGAGTGGTGAGGAGGGCCGACTGTTCAGGGCTTTTGAGGCTGTTGTAGGGATTTTTGCTTTCTCTCTGAGTGAAAAGGAAACCATAGAAAAGTTTGAGTAGAGGAGCTACATGATCTGACTTGTTAGCAGGATCCTTCCGGTTGTTGAAGGAAAACAGGGCTGGAGCAGAGAAAGCAGTCACTGAACTCTTCCTGTAACCCAGGGGAGAGATGATAGTGACCCAGAAGAGGGGGTGGTAAAGATACCTGGTTAGGCTCTAGACGTATTTTCTATATATAGAGGGGGGGTGGGGGTGGGGGGGACCAGCAGAATTTGCTTATGTAATGGATATGGAGTGTAAGAGAAAGAGGAGTCAAGGATGACACCATGATTTATGGCCAGAGCACTGGGATGATGGAGATGCCACTAGCGAAGACGAGGGAGACAGTAAGAACAGCTGAGGTGGTAGGGAGAGCAGGGGATCAGTTCTGGACCCAAGTGTTAGGTGCTATTGGAGATCCAAGTGGATCGTCAAGCAGTCAACTGTAGATACAAATCTGGAGTTTAGGAGGGAAGATTGGGCTGAAAATACAAAATGTGAATCATCAGTACATGAGACAGGATGCAATAAGCAAAGAATTGAGCTCAGACAGAAAAGAGGAGGGGTCCAAGCCCTAAGGCCTGGGCCACAATTGATTTGGAAGATGAGGACGAATCAAGTGAATAAACTGGAAAATAATGGTGACTGTGGTGTAAGGGAAGCCAGGAATGACTAGTGTTCTGGAAGGCAAGTAGAGAAAGTATTATTAGGAAAATACTGCAGTCAACTGTGGAAGAGGCTTTGATCAATCGTGTGAAATGAAGTCTGAGGACTGACCCTTGGTTCTGGCAACCTAGAAGCTATAAGGGAACCTTTCTAACAGCAACTTTGGTGGAATGGTTGGGACAAAAGCATAATCAAGGAAATTTAAGAGACCATGAGAGAAACTGTAAAGGGAAGAGAAAGGATGAAAGCAGAAGGGGGAATAGGGGATTATATGGGAGAAATAATGGTGTATTTTTTATGTTGATCCTCACTGTCAGCCAGTGACATTACTTCCTACTACAATTCTAAACAACCCGAATGTCCATATATGGGCATATTCAGGAAAGGGGATGAAATACTTGGTAGAAGCCTGTGGAAGTTCTCTTCCCACTGCTTGTTCATCCTAAAGCATGGATCCCACTGGTAGAATTTTAGAAAAAAGGGTCAGTGAGGAAGAGCTTCCCAATGTTTCTGTCATTGTGTAATATGTTATGGGCCCAAGGAGATGAGGATTTGTGCTATTTTTTTTTTTTTTAATAAAAGCACTTTTAGAGGAAAGGGCAAAAAAGCAGGACTAGGCAGAGGGAGAAGCTGGGCAGTGATGCAGTCCCCAAAAGTCCTCAGCCAGCTCTGTATGACATGGCTCTTCAGAGTCTTCATCAGTGGGACTAGCTGGCTGGTCCTTTACCCATTTGTTGACCAGTCATTCAATGCAGGATGACCCAGGAAGGGACCTTGGGTTCTCTTGAGCAAATGCAAAATCAAAAGTCTCCCTGCAGCTTCAGCTGAATAAATGCCTTGGACTCGAAGAGAAATCAGGGCAATGAAGAACAGCAACAAAACACATGGTTAACCACGGATTCAAATTCTTTGTTAAAAAGTGAGAAATCTTCTAGATTCCTAAAATTTACTCCTTTAGTTTCCCAAACTATCCAAAATTTAACCCTTTTGGATGGAAATCTACCTCAACTTATGACCGATGCCCATGCTTTTTTAAATAGAACATGTTGAACATAGCTTAACTTTTTTTCAACGATATAGGGCTATAAAATGATTGCATTTAGCTGAAATGCAACAATTTCCTTAGGAGTTATTGATATCAATAGAACTGCTTGTCCTGACACAAAATAACTCCAACCTACCAGTCTCTTGAGTATTTAAATTTTGCCTTTCTTTCATTTGAACTTCTTTTCATTCTTCTTTTTCACCACTGGATAGTTTGTCATTATGTCACCATATTCATAAATTTTGGGAAATTTTTTTCTGCCTTCTAATTTACATCTTCCAATCAATCTGCTGTGTACTTGAAAGTTAGATAAGTATCCTTGATAGAATTGTGTCTAAAGTGGGATTAAGTTTATTCTGAGAAGTCACCTGTCCTGACTATATGGACCCATGGACACCCACTCAGGCTCCTTGCGTGTGATTCTTGCTTACTCTGGGTGATCTGTTGGCTGATGTCTGCAGAGTTAGGCAACCAGAGAAAGAATCCCTTAATAAACAGAGTGCTCTTGGAAAGACCATTCTTCCTCCATTGGGATCAGGCTGGATATTATGTAACTGAGGCCATTGTAAAAGTCAGAAAAATTTTGTTTCAGGGCATTATTGAGTCTCGTCAATATGTCATTATTAACAGTAGGGAGAGATTGTCCTATGTAATTCAACTGTAAACAATTTAAGTTGAGGGCTTCCCTGGTGGAGCAGTGGTAGAGAGTCCACCTGCCGATGCAGGGGACACGGGTTCGTGCCCCGCTCCGGGAAGATCCCACATGCCGCAGAGCGGCTGGGCCTGTGAGCCATGGCCGTTGAGCCTGCGCGTCCGGAGGCTGTGCTCCGCAACGGGAGAGGCCACAACAGTGAGAGGCCCACATACCGCAGAAAAAAAAAAAAAGAATTTAAGTTGATAATTCTTTGATTAGAACCCAGTCTATTTATATGCTACTGTTCATGAAAACAATTAAAAGCAGACAGGCTGAGAATGTTTATTGTATATAGATGTTGGAATTATCTCGGCTTCTCATTTGTCAAGCATTTACCATGTGACTAGTTCCTGGTAAATACTTTACATGATTCACCTCAAGTACTTCCTAAACAACCCAAGGAAGCATTCATTATTACATGCATTTTTAGATGAGGAAACTAAGGCTCTTAGAGTTTAGGTGACTTTTCCAATGTCACAAAGTTAATAAATCACAGAACCAGGTTTCAGACTCTGTTTGGACACATTTCAAATTTGTGCTTTAACCTTTCCACGTATATACCCTACTCATATTAAATGTTAATTATCTCATTGTTACGAGATTAGATAATTTTAAACTGAACCAAACCTGTTGTAATATAACGTTTTTGTTACCACATGATTATTCTAAAGTAGGCCTATTTTCTAAAATCAGATAAAACAGTTTATTATAACTTTCAAAAAGTTCTACCCTCATGTTCCCAGAGAGAATCTATGAAAATAAAACAAATATACTAAAATCTGATCATTCTGTCGATTTCAGGTTGTCCCAGATGGCACCCGTAGTAAATCCAAAGTAATGTCACATTGTAAAGCACACAGGCACACACACACCTTTCACCTTTTGTTGTTCTTTTTCAGGTTTTATTGCCTTTTCTACAAATCCCACGCTGGCTAAAAAAATCAAAGCCTTCTATGCATTAGCCCCAGTTGCCACAGTGAAGTATACCAAAACCCTGTTGAACAAACTTGCACTCATTCCTCCCTTCCTCTTCAAGGTATGTGATTCCCTTTAACTGGGTCTAAGATGTTAAATTGTTTGTGTATTTCAAAGTGATGGAAAGAGAACAAACACCTGGTGGACAATCATGTTTATATTCAAGGATGGAAATTAACATGTTTATATTATTTCTTGAATAGCACTGACCATGGTTGAATCCCCATTAGAGTTTATGAGATCCCCACCGATTTCTTTATTCTAGATTAGGTTGTGTGGATTAGCAATGCCTGGGAGAGTTTTTGCTCCTTCCATGGATGTTTCTTTACCAAGCACCCACACAGGTCTTCAAGGCTGTGATTTCCCCCCCAAGACCAGGGAAAGGGAAATAAAAGCAAAAGAGTCAAATGAGAAGCCTAAACCACCTGGTCCAAGAAAAGTGGGAAGAAGAAGGATAGGAAAGAAAAGGAAGGAAAGGGAAAAGGAGAGAGAGGGGGAAGATAGCAATGGTGAAGTGAGGCAAGGACTCGGAGACCACTTATCATATATCCTTGGCTTTCCAAGCCTTTTCCTAAGAGTTCCTTCCTCTTTAAATGGGGATTTCATAGGGCAGTAGCATAGATTTCAATAAACTGTAAATATTATGGAGGCATACATGGTAGGGAATTAATAATCTTTCCTTTTTCCAGTGTTTAATCACTGACTTCTCCCACCCACCGAAACTAACACATACACACACATACACAGTCTCCTTTAGGAGAACAGTTTACCTCAGGCTACAAAATTTAATGATGCCATTTTCTTCTGTGGTTGAGTGCTATTCTTTTTTTTTTTCACTCAATTAACACGCATGCCTAAAATCTAAGAGATTTTACCTACAGACCAACTACATTTGTAAAGCTTTTACTCAAAATGTAAAATTGTGTGATGACCCTGAGTATGTTTACCGGTTGCATTGATTCAGAAATTGTTTGTTTCTTACTCATATTCAGATTTTCTGACAGGCAATGTAGAGAGAGGTTTTTAAAAAAGCATTAGACCTTAGGTCAGAGGCTTGAGGCTCAGATCAAGATTCTAGCTGTAATCCAGTTCTCACTAGACCAAGATCCTGACTATTCATTAGCCTTATGTTCTCACGTATAAAATGGGGATAACAAGGTACAAACTACCAGTTAAAAAATAAGTAAGTCACATGGATATAATGTATAGCACAAGGAATAGAGTTAATACTTTATAATAACTTTGTATGGGGTATAATTTTGAAAATATGGAGTCTCTATGTCGTATACCTGAAACTAACATAATATTGTAAGTCAACTATACTTCAATAAATTAAATAAAATGGGGATAACAAAGTGTCTACTTATTTTAAGAACAATTAGGGTGTGTCCTTTCAATTTTTAAACTACCAAGCCTCTTTGTCTTCTTAAAGATTTTGCTGAAAATATGGCTTAGAAGTCACCATTTCCCCTCCTGATTTTTTTTTTATTTATTGCCGGAATCACACATCTTGGCACTTAATTATGATATTCTGCCATGTTGTTTTATGAGTTTATTCCCTAACTCCTATGACCCCAACTAGACTGTAACTCTGTGTCTTACCCAGCACCCAATGCAGTTCTCAATGCAGCAATTAATACTCAATACTCATACCTGCACTGTCCATTCCATATCTTTATTGTGGGGATTCAATGAGAGAGAGTATTTAAACCTCTTAAGACAACATATAGAAGTATGAAAATATAATGTCTATTCCCATTTGTACCAGTAAACAAGACAAATTAATGTCTTTTCTGCAGCTTGTTATTTGCAAATCTTTAATGATGCTTTTATTTTTCAGATTCTATTTGGTAACAAATTGTTCTACCCACACAATTTTTTGGAAAACTTTCTTGGTGCTGAAGTGTGCTCCCGTGAGATGCTGAATGTCGTTTGTAGGAATGCCTTGTTTGCCGTGACTGGATTTGATAAGAAAAATTTGAACATGGTTTGTATGCATTGAAATTTCTATTCTGAATATTTTGAGCAACCCTCATGATTACTTGTCTCATCATCAATTAGGAATGGTACTTTATTAGAACCAGGAGTCACTTCAGAATTCTGTCCATGATATGCAGATAAGCCCACGAGAAATCACAAGTCATTGCTCGCAGTTTTTTTGCCTCCACATTTCTTCCATCACCTCACTGTGCCCTGAAGTAAACAGCTTGTAGGAAAAACAAAACAAAACAAAAAACTCCCTACTCACTTCTGATCACCTGAATAATTGGTGTGACATTTAAATTCTGTGAGTGGAGGCATTGAACCAAGTTGTCAAGTTCCTCTGTAGGAAAAATATGTCTAGATATTGAATATTACTTTAAATATTTTTAATGCTGATAGTCATCTCCATAAACTTTCTAAAACTTGTTTCAGAGCATTTATGTAAGATCTTGTCCACACTCTTTACCTTCTATTTCATTTGCTTTGCACCAAGTGGATGCTTAAAAGCACATATGACAAAACGCGGTATCAGAAAGTAGTTAAGAATATGGATTCAGGGTAAAAGCCTAAATTCAAATCCTATCTTTGCAGCGCACTTGAACTCCTCCATCTTGATTTCCTTATCCATGAAATGAGTTGTTGTGAAGATTAAATGAGCTAACATATGTAAAGTATATAGAACATAGTACAAAGCAATGCTCATAGTATATCATGTTTTGCTCATAGTATATCATGTTTTGCTACTAATAGTATGATACACTGACACCTATTCTCCCTCAAAATTGTTTAGTTTTGTTATATACCCTCGAAATTAGCCCATATAATCACAGTTTGCAAGCCATAAAGTGATGTACAACTTTTTTGCTCGTATCCTGCCAGTAATGCTGCCCATAAAACTTGATCTAGATCAGAAAAAGTTAAGTCTTAGATGTTTGTGAGAAACTGAACATACATCTAAGTGCGCATGTGTGTGCTTGTGTGTTTGCTTTCTAGACTCGCTTAGATGTGTATCTAGGACATAATCCAGCAGGAACTTCAGTTCAAGACGCCCTCCACTGGAGTCAGGTATCATTTCAAGCTGCTCAAACTTTTTGTGGGCCTAAACCATTAACAATTTACCTAAAGCACAGTCTTAAAATATTCTGTCAAATGCTTCTAAAAGGGAATTTTTCTGGCACGTGACTACCAGATGAAAATATCTATCAATCCATGTGAATGAAAATCCTACAAAAAACAGGTGCTTTGGGTAACAAGAAATAAATGATGATTATGACTTGAAATTATTTCAAGCAAAGCTGCATTTAAACTTGAATAAATTGTTGCGGAGGATTAATAGTCTATTTTTGGAATGAGAAAAAATTTTTAAATAATATTTAAATTAAAAGTAAACTACTTGGAAAAGTTGGCATTTTATTATTTACATAGCCAAGTGACTTTTTAATTTCCTTGTATCTTTAATTTCTCTACATTAGGCTGTTAAGTCTGGGAAATTCCAAGCTTTTGACTGGGGAACCCCAACTCAGAACATACTGCATTATAACCAGGTAAGCATATTAAGTTGAGGTTATTTGCATTTTGAAAGACAAAGATATAAAAAGTTAAAGATGAAATTACGATAACTTTGCAGGTATTTTCCAAAGGAATGCTGTTGCCTAGACCTAGCCTTAAGGAAATTATAAAGTAGATGACTCTATCCTTTGAGTCTTTTTGTCATGTGGAACATCACACTGGTCTCTAATTCTTCCACTGAGCCTTCACGCTCCAGTGTCTGTGCTCGTTCAAGCTGCCCTCAAAGTACCACACCACTGCAGTGAGAACCTTCTAGATCTTGTCACCCCTCGCTGCATTAGACAGATCTGCCCTGTATCCCAGACCCCCGGCATGCTGTCTTCTCCTTTCCAAAGTGCAACTAACTGTTATAATAAACCAATAACTTCTTTTTTTTTTTTTTTGGCTGCTCTGCGAGGCTTACCAGATCTTAGTTCCCCGACCAGGGATCAAACCCAGGCTCCAGGCAGTGACAGTGCAGAGTCTTAACCACAGCACCGCCAGGGAATTCCCTAAACCAATAACTCTAACTGTTCATGGGATAGAGCTGGAATCTCTGGTCTTCTTAAACAATTTCCTATCCTTTGTTGATGGCCAGAGAAGTTTTCTCACCATATTCCCAGACATAAAAGAAGGATGGTATGCTTGCAGTTCAAGGCTGGAAATATTTTTCAGCAGACAAGAGCCTTGTACGCAGGTAGATATACTGAGCATTCCTCCTACTTGTAGTACAAAGAAGCCAGGCTTTGGAGTCCATCGTACCTGAAGTTAATATAAGTTGAGACAATAACTTTTCATCTCTCCACCCAGACTCAGGGAGTTATTGACAGTAATTAATGGGTAATGTCAGCTCAGGATAAACTCTCGGATTGTCACAGGCTAATTTTGAATGAGAGAATTGCTCTGTGTTTTTTTGGTAATTCTTTCCCCTTCTACTTCACCCCACGTCCAATTTTCCAACCAAGTAACAACCCTATTAATTTTTGTCTGCTTCAATGACTCAATATCTACAAGGGATTTATATCTTTTCACCACAATGTCTTTTGTGTGAAAAAGATGGCCCAGCCTCCTTGTTTTTACATCTCTGATGTCTTTAAAGAGGTTTTCTGAACACAATCAGATCAAACATTTGTTGTAAAGACTTTTCCCCCCAACCATCACAACCTCAAGCCCCCCAGACACAGACTCTATCTTTATACTGGGCTCTAATAACAGTAATCAGAGACTCCATCTTGAAGGACCAAGTGGGGCATGAAACACCCACTCCCAATTCCATTCTCCCTTCAACCAAGCCAAACTCAGGATGGTTTCAACTGACTGAGGGAGTGACACTAATTTAAGAGCCAGAAGCTAGGTTCTGGAAAACACTTTGAATAGTGGAATATGAGTAAAGAAAAGTAGGTTTATTCTTATAGATATTCTCCACAATTTTCCCTTTTCTTCAACATATAAAGGAATATAGTAAAGTATTAAAATACTATGAAAAATTGCATATAATAAAATATTTTTCTTTGGTGAATTGGCTATTACATAAGGATAAAGAAAATATTCATATTAGAATTCTTGAGAATATCATCTTTAAAAACTAACAAAATTCTCTGTGAACTGTGGGAAAGTTAGCAGTGATTCTCTTGTCCCCTTGGCCTGCTTTATGAATCTCTTTAAAATCTTTGTGTGAATGGAGATTTTGTAGAAATAGGAAATGGGGCCACTGATAGATTTTCTCAGAATTTGAACGTATATTTAGTAAAATCAGGCAAGTATTTAACAAATACAGCTCCTTAAATGAAATGATTACCTATGGAATGACTATACTGGCAGCCATACAAAGCCAAAATAAATGACTCAGGACATTTTGAGTAACTATTTGTATAGAAACTATCTATCACAGTTAAAATTCAGTCACATTCACTTCCTTCAGCTTGAGTCGAAATCTAAGTTTTTACTTTGTAAGAATTATTATCTAAAGCCCACCTATTCATGTGCTCACTTCGGCAGCACATATACTAAAGCCCACCTATTCAAAGCATGGTCCAGGACCAGCAGCCTCAGCATCGTCTGGGAATGCAGAATCTAGGCTCTTCCTCCAGATATACTGGATCAGATTCTTCATTTTATTAAGATCTCCTAGTGATTCACAGGGCCTTTAGAATTTGAGAAGCACTGATTTAAAACATTGCATCCACGTTCCTCTGTGGATAAAGGTAACTCTGAGCAATAATTGTTAAGATTTACTTATGAAACTGGGTCATGCCACTTGTGACAACGTGGATGGACCTTGAGGATATTATGCTACATGAAATAAGTTAGACACAGACAGATAACTATTGTATGATGTCACTTACATGTGGAATCTAAAAAAAAAAAAATTTAAAAACCTCATAGATACGGAAAACAGATTGGTGGGTGTCAGAGACGTGGGCAAAATGGGTAAAGGTGGTCAAAAAGTATGAACTTCCAGTTATAAAATAAGTACGACCTGGAGATGTAATGTACAGCATGGTGACTACAGATAATAATACCGTACTGTATATTTGAAAGTTGCCAAGAGAGTATATCTTCAAAGCTCTCATTGGGCTTCCCTGGTGGCGCAGTGGTTGATTGAGAGTCCGCCTGCCGATGCAGGGGACACGGGTTCGTGCCCCGGTCCGGGAAGATCCCGCATGTCGTGGAGCAGCTGAGCCCGTGAGCCATGGCCGCTGAGCCTGCGGGTCCGGAGCCTGTGCTCCGCAACGGGAGAGGCCACAACAGTGAGAGGCCTGCATACCGCAAAAAAAAAAAAAACCTCTCATTACAAATATATATATATAAAAAAACTACATGTGCTGGTAGATGTTAACTAGATTTATTGTGGTCATCATTTCACAATGTATACGTGTATGGAATCATTGTAGTGCACCTGCAACTAGTATAATGCTATATATCAATTGTATCTCAATTTTTAAAAAACTAGGTTAATGGTATCTAATCTACCCACTGAGTAAGTATTGAGTTTCAAGTGCAGTTACTTATAAAAACTCTGATTCTTAACACTCTGATTCTTTTCCTCTGGTGTTTTAGGCCACACCTCCCAACTACAATGTGACAGCCATGGATGTACCAATTGCAGTATGGAGTGGTGACCATGACCTGTTGGCTGACCCTCAGGATGTTGGTCTTTTGCTTCCAAAACTGTCTAATCTCATTTACCACAAGGAAATTCCTACTTACAATCACTTGGACTTTATCTGGGCAATGGATGCACCTCAAGAAGTTTACAATGAAATCATTTCTATGATGGCAGAAGATAAAAAGTAGTGCTGGATTTAAAGAATTATTCATGTACTTTTCCCAAAATGATTTCTTCTCTTCCACATAGTTTTCTGTACTGTTTTAAATGCAATGTTTCTTTCTGTAATTCTGACTTTCAAAATATATTAGCATCAACAAACTTTTCATTGGTCATTTTTAATTGAAAAGAATTTTTTTTAATTAGATTTTTTTCACTTGAAAATTTATCTAGAAACTCTTGAGAGAACACAGTCTTGGGGAGGTGAAACTTCCCTTCCAATCCTCCCATTCAGTTTATCTTCTAAACTCCAGGTAGATAATGAGCCATGAATCATGGGTGTTGCCAAAAGACAGTCTTGAGGTTGAGTATTGATACCTCGTATGCACACTTGAGATTGAGTAAATTGTTTTCTTTCTATTGTCTGTTGTTGCTAAAGCTCAGTCTCTCCATCTGTGCTATGGGGATATCACTTGCTCTTTTGCTTGTTAAACTCCATGAAAAGGCAAATTAGACTGTAAATTGAATTGAGGTCAGCTCACTTTCCCTTTCTAGGGAGAAAAGAACAAGGGTAGCTTAGGGAGCAACAGGCAACCCCCAGTTCAGGAAGGTGGGAGGTAAAGGATTTCTTAACCTCAACATTATTGACATTTTTGGACAGATAATTTTTTTATTGTCCTGGACATTGTAGGATATTTAGCATCATCCCTGGCTTCTACTTACCAGATGCCTTGAGTACGCACACCCCCCAAGCTGTGCCTCATATATACCTCTTAACTTGCACCATCATACTGTTGCTCACATTCCCCTCCAAAATTCTTAATTTATTTTGGGTTTACAAGTATGTATCCATGCTCTGTGCATAACTCATAGGAAGACCAATATATCTGAACAGAGAACTGTGTTGTAACCTCAAGCCTACTAGATATAATACGATTCACATTTTTAAAAGTCAAGATATTCTAAAATTAGAAGATGCCTAAGCATTACCTAGTTTAACCCCATCATTTTCCAACTGAGGATATTAAAGTTCATAAAGGTTGAGCACCTTAATAAAGGATGTACAACTGGCATTGTTAAAATCCACACATTCTAGCCCAAGTACTCTTCTCTTTCTGCTGCACAAAGCTGATGTACATAGCTCTGTTGTACTTTCAAATTAAATATTTCTAGAGTTATCTGAAGGAGGCAATGGGGTGAGGTGGTGCTGAGGTTTTTCTAAAGCATTATTCGGAGTAATATTGGATATCTGAGTTCCTAGGCTCTACACAGATATCTAGTATGAGAAAAATGCCAGTTGAATGTGAGCTTTCTCTGCTAGTGTGAAAGAAAGTAGAAGTAGCTAGATAGATGTTAGAATGAGAAAGAAGGAATAGAGGTGAGAAGAAAAGTAAAGAATGGAAAATATTAGAAGGTATTGACATATACACACTAATATGTATAAAATAGGTAACTAATAAGAACCTGCTGTATAAAAATAAATAAATAAAATAAAATTCAAAAAAAAAAAAGAAAAAAAGAAGGTACAGGAAGGGATTAGTGCTTTCAGATGCAAACCTCATCCTCATCTGCTTTGCTGTGTCTCAGTTGGTCATTGTTGTAACCCTACTCAAAGAGATCAGATTGCAAAAGCCATATATAATCTTAGCCAAACAGGGAAAAATGTTTAAGGCATACAAGGAGGATGCCACTGTAGAATTTCCTTTTGAAAATAGCACGTAGGAAAGCAAATTAAAATATAGATGAGATGAAATGTCTGCTTAAATAACCCCACCCTAAGTAGTTTTCAGATGGGTTGCTCATAATAGCAGTGAATCCAAAACCTCATCAAGGATATTAAATTATAGCTGAAATAAACTGTAAAACAAGTCAAAGCATCATAACAAGGAGATGTCATAGTAAGCTCTACAGAAGTATGGATCTATGCTTCAACCTCAAAGGGTTGTTGTGAGGATGTCCATATTCATTTTGAACGGCTATGTATTGAATGGCTACTCTGTGCCAGGGAGTTTAATGTAATTACTGTATGATTCATGATAGCACTCAACCAATATGATCCATTATTACTTTTATAGCTCCAAGGCACTATCTATTAAGTTAATTTTGTTGTTCTTACATACCAGACAATCTTAGCTTCAAGCTGGACTAACCTACTAAGTGAGAAGTTCATAGAACAGTCAATATTAAGTGTATGATCTACTGAACAGCAGGTAATTTCTCTGCACACATAAAGCATTGATATTCTGGTTCATTGAGCCCTTCTTGTGATTTTGGTTGGTATAAAGCAGTTCCTCAAACCCGACTATCTTTAAGTACTGAAGTCATATTAAAAAACACAGAAAGCCAAAGTTTACACATAATTATGGATCCAGGTTAGACCCAATCTGAGGGACCAGTTGGCTTCCATCTAAAGATTTTATCTTACTATACATTTTGGAGCTTAATGAATTATATTTCTCTGAATGTTAACCCTCATCTAATTATTTCAAGGTTTATTTCTGAGACTGAAAAAGCATTTGAAAAATACTTTCTTCTTCTCATATTCATGCGGTTTGCCTACTCATTCTTCCAAAGTTTTCATCTCATCTATTGTATCATCCAGTTGGCTCTCCAAACCAGGGCTGCTTAACTTGCCGTATCTGTGAGCTTGAGGTTTCAGTGAAACACTTATGCTTTTTTAAATGTCCTTAATTCAAGGTCTCTCTACAAGTCCCAACAATCTACTGCTCCTTACTGGAGAGAACACAATCCATGTATGTCAGCACACTCAGTAGCACCAGATTACTTAGCTTACTATTTTATTGTTCAACTTATGTCACTATAGCAAGGCCAATACCTACTAGGTGGAGATTTATGATACAGGATTATTTACTGGGAGTCGGGTGACTCTGCTGGTGAATCCTTATGTCTTCATCATAAACATGTTAGATTAGGTTATAGAACACTGAAGAATATATGTCCATTATGTACAGGTATACATACATATTTTTACAAATGCATATTATGTATTTTATGTGTATAAGTATATACATAATACATCATGTATAATATTATACATATAAAATTATGCACAAACATACATGATTTGCTGAGAATATGAGTACACAGTCAGCCAGGTACACAGTCAGAGCAAGAATTATTTTTCCTTGAATAAATATACTGCCAAACAATTTTAATCATTGAAGCATTAATATACCCTTTCTGAGAGCTTCAGATTTTTCATTTTAATGAGTTTAGGACTCTATATTTCACACGTTTCACTTTGAAACATCTCATAGCATACATTTACTATTCTTCAGAATTCTAAAGGCTGATTGAATTTAAAACAGCTCAAATCACCAAAGGAAATCAAAAGATTAGAAGATCTGCAAATGGTTTGGCTCTAGAGCAAGTTCAAACCAAAAAAAGAGGTGAGAAGATGTGGAAATGATATCCCAGAGTTATTTTATATGCCTTCTGCTAAATGCCTCTCCAAGCAATGATATAAAATATGGCTGAACTTATTATCGAAACAGGGTAAAATTAATCAATTGGGTTCAATATTTTAAAAAAACTTCCTGGTCTAGTATATCTGCCCTTCTTGTGGAAAATATTTATATCCATTTAGTAAGCTTAAGTTGTATAGAATACACTATATTGATATTCATTTAATAAATATTTATCAAGCTAGACACTGTTCTGGTTGCAGAACAAAAGACAAACCTTTTGCCCTCATAGAACTTATATTTTAGTGGTGAAGGTTGATAATAAAATATAAACAGATAAATGTATGTATGTATATTATGTTATCGGGTAATAGAACCACTGATAATAAAAATACAGTAGATAGGTGAGTAGGAAGCACACAAGGCACTATGTTAAATAGAATGATCAGGAAAGGTCTCTTTGAGAAGTGACACCTGAGCAGAGAACTGACTAAAGTGAAAGAATTCCAATGTGTTTGAGTGTCCTGGTCCAGTAGGTCTGATCTGTCACAGATGTGACTAGTCTTGCAAGCTGGCAAGGTAACCTGCCACAATTTCATGGATGCTGGCAGAAGAGAGGAAACCCCCATTTCAAAGATAAAAGACTCTATTACTCGTAACACACAGACTTCATGACCTTCACATTCCCCTTGATCTTCAAGATCCATAGGGATAATGTGAAAGCAGGCCTCGATGAACATTGGACATATAGTGTATCTATGTCACAGTGAGGATCCCCACGCTTAGGAAGCCCCAGTCTTATAAAGGCGGCTGTTAGCAAACCTGTCCAGTCTCTGCCCGCAGAGAGAGACATTTTCTTTATCATACTGGTCAAGAACAAACCTGCCCTCTACCCTGGAAAGAGACAGTACTTCTGTCTTTCCAGGCTGTTTGCTTTACAAACATCCTTGAAAAGATAGTCTGGAAAAAACTGATCTGAGACGTACAGAAATACTCTGGAGAATAGTCTCTCAACATCAACATTTAGTGTACATCAGAATCACCTGAAAGGCCTTTACAACCACAAATTGCTAGGATTAAACCCCAGTGTTCCTGATTCAGTAGGTCTGGGGTGAGTCTAAAAATCTGCATTTCTAACAATTTCCCAGGTGACACTGATGCTTCTGGTCAGAAATACTTACTTTGAGGGCTTCCCTGGTGGCGCAGTGGTTGAGAGTCCGCCTGCTGATGCAGGGGACACAGGTTCGTGCCCCGGTCCGGGAAGATCCCACATGCCGTGGAGCGGCTGGGCCCGTGAGCCATGGCCGCTGAGCCTGCGCGTCTGGAGCCTGTGCTCTGCAACGGGAGAGGCCACAGCAGTGAGAGGCCCGCGTACCACAAAAAAAAAAAACCAAAAAAACCACAAATACTTACTTTGAGAATCTCTGTTCTAAATCTATTAAGAAGACACCTTGTGTTATGCTGTTGTTGATTTGCTTTCCTTTGGCTAGGCTTTATAATCAGAAACTCACATTTCTAAATACTTATACCTATTGTAATCTTTATGTCATTGACTCTGGTAAGTAACATATTTCTTATTAGAGACACTTCTCATATCTTATAATGTGGTTCAGCTTTGTGGCTTTTATACTTCTATTTCAGACGAACCTTAGCTGTTATTGATGCCGAAAACTCGGCTTCTGTGCACCGGTGCCAAATTGAATCTCTGAGACAGAGTTTTGGGTGAAGTAGAAAGAATAACTTTATTGCTTTGCCAGGCAAAGTGTTAATGCAAGTTCGTGTGCTCAATGTACACTGAGACCAAACAAACTGAAACGTAGGAATTTGGAGCAGAGAAAGGTTTATTGCAAGGCCATGCAAGGAAATGGGTGGTTCATGCCCTAAAAGCCCCAAACTCCCCGAAGGGGTTCGCTAAAGCACTTTTAGGTGAGGGAAGCGGGTGGCAGAGTATGCGATCAGCTTGGACACAATTCTCTGATTGGCTGATGGTGAGATAACAGGGTAGTGTCACAGGGGTTAACATTATCAATCCCTAGGTTCCAGGAGGCCTGGGGCTATATGCTCATGGTCATCAAGTAGTTAACATCTTACATTTTATTTTGGGGGGAGCGGTTCACATCTGCAAAACAACTCAGGAATTGTGCATCAAATACTATTATCTAGGTACTTCAGAGAGGAGCTAACAGAGGATATGGGGGAAGGCCCGTCCCGGGAAGGCCCCATAGGGTCCCGCTTGGTTACAAAAGGGGGAAAGAGTGGGCTTGTGCCCTCAAAACTGTGTGTCCCGATGTGGGGGGAGGGTTTGGTGAGGAGTTTTATAGCAATGGTTCAAGGGCGGGGTTGCTGATAAGGATCAGGGCGCCTGCAGGGCTTCACTCCTTTAATCTGGACTCAGGTGGTCTCCTGATGAGCTTCTGTGATTCTCAAGGTTCTCAAGCTGTGACCTTCCCTCTGGAATGAAGAGTGCTTCAAGTAGTTAACATCTTCCATTTGTTCAGGGTTTTAGTTCTGCAGAAGAGCTCAAAGATATTGTTATACGTATCCCTTGAGGCAGGACCAGGATCCTGTCCCAAGGCTGCACTATTGTTTCTTGACTGCCCCTCCCTTGTCTCTGCATCCCCTCCCTTCCCTGATTAACAACTGTTTGAACTTGCCCTTTGGAACTCAGGGAAGGTCATGGAGGCTAAAGCCTATTTCCAGCGAACAAGAAATGGTGTACAGAAAGGCTTCCATGCCCAGGAGCCCCACGGGGTCCTGCTCGGTTTCATTATCAACTTCAGTTTATCCAGATATGAAACAAACAGTTGAAATAAAAGAGAAAAATTTTTGCTTGTGATATCATCTTAATAATCTTAATGGTAATTTCATGCCTAAAGTTGATATAATGACATTTCAGTCTATAACTACAAGATGCACTGATTGAAGCACAGAACTGCAGGAGATAAAAAAATTTCCTCTACCCTTCTATGTTCTTTGACTGGTCTAATAATTAAACTGACATAAGACATATAAACAGGAGAAAACTAAATTTAATTATGTACATATGGGGACCCCACAAAGACAATGAAACCAAAGGACAAGGCAGACAATTGAGGCTTATATGCTATCTTGGGCTAAGGAACAGGATAGGGGCCTGGGGCTTCAATGGGAGGAGGTGACTCACAGGGCGAGGAGGGCAGATGTTTGGTAATTTGATGTTTGTCCTGCCACACAGATAGATCATTCAGATAAAAAGTTATCTCTTGGTAATAGCTCTCTTTCTGAGTTAGACCCCCTATCTAAATTGTTTTACCTTGTTACAGTCTGCTGGGTGTGGCTGCCTTCAGCTCAAAATAGTCTACATAACAAAGTGGCATATTTGGGGAGGCTTGTTCTGAACCTCTTCAAATTCTTTCAAGAGTGATGATCATTTTCCATCTACTATAACCTATTCTTGGTTTCTTCACCTATAAAAACATTTTGAAGTCAAAATTGAGTTTTAAATAACATAATAATGGTCTCAGAAAGGCAGCAGATCTTATTTCCCGGCCCAGGAATTGAACCTGGGTAGCCTGGATGAAAACCAGGAATCCTAGCCACCAGACCCTCTGGCCCTTGCCCCCAGTGAAAAATGCATTTCTCAAGGAGGCAAAATCTGTAGAAACAGATGCAAAATTTATTATTAGAGACAACAACAAGTGGGAGAGCGCACAGAGAAACAGCTTGTTTAGTTAAGACAGAAGCAAGGCAGAGATGCACACCCAGAGAGAAAGGGTGTGGGCGTCCGTCCTAATAAGGAGTAGCGCAGTGAAGAGGCGGTTAAGTCACTTATATAGGTCAGTTCTTCTGGGTCTTTGTTTACCTTTGGCCAATTATCTGGTTTCTTTTTCCACCTGACCCGCCTTAGCCTCCCCAACATGCGTGTACAACTTTTTTCCAAGATGGATTCTAGCCCAGAGGCCTAAGGGATGGTCTTAGCATCACATATTATGGGGTGGTGCCCCCTCCTTTTTGACCCCCAAGGAGCCTTTATGCACAGGTGCAGTGTCTCCCTGGCCCCAAGGATGGGAACTATGTGACCTGTTTGTCCTTTACTCAAACAAGGGTTAGCCCCTCTCTGTTCCTGCCATGACTATTATCTTAAGAGGTACACAGGACACAAAGCCTGGCTATTTAACCTGCTTCTGTTGTTACTTCCATTTCGGTGAGCAAACAGGAGGCTGATTTTAAATGTCTAACCTGGATCCCACCTATCTCCTGTCTCAGGAAATGCAAACAGGAGACTAGTTGTAGCTGTCCAACCTGAAGCCCACTTTTTCCTGCCCCATGAAATGTAAACAGGAGGCCAGTTGTAAATGCCTAGCTTGGGGCCCATCTATCTCCTGCCTCAATCGTATTTAGATATTTCAGATTACACACAGATCCGGAAACCTATGCCATTAATATAAAAAGATGCTTAATGGTTACATGAGAATTCCTGCAGATCTGGCAGTGTTTTTTGTTTTACAGCTCTAAAATTTAACTGTTTTATGAAATAAATTCCTTAAGTGGCCAGAAGGGAACATGCAGCTAATAATCTTAAGAGAAAAACACTTACTGTTATTTAAAATAGTATTTTCATATTCACAATCTATTTTCAAAAGAAATGTGCAGGAACTATGCTATTACCCAAATTTGACACTAGAGGGAAGATTTGGAAATTTGCTTCTGTTTTTCCTCTTAATCCAGGGCATATACATTTTATCAATAGTGGTTATTTTATGTAGTATGTTAAGACCCTGTGTAAAAATTGTGGAAAATTTATCTTAAAAAATAGGAATTGAGTTTTAGAGAAGTTCACAAACTTAAGGTAGGGAAAATAAGCACTTTGCTAAGTATTAATACTTGATAATGGCATCACAATTCCTGCAAAAATACTACAAAAGTGACAATATTATACCAATCTTAAGAAGTAAGGTTGCTGAAGATAAATTTTGTGTGCAAAATCTCGCAGCAAATAGTAGAAAGGTAATTTTAATTCAGTTCTGCCTGACTCAAAAACCCAAGTTTGTTCAATATTCCACACAACCAAATTCTACACCCCAAATCAAGTCCTAATACAAATAAATCTTTCACATGATACCATGCTACAAGGTACCTTTTTACCTCTGTTATGGTTCTTACCATTTTGTTTTGCACAGTAGGTATGTTTGATGTGTTTTTAATCACTTCTTCTATGTTTATAAAGTCTATAAATTCAGGGAACCCAGTTTGCTTCTTTTTATATCTTCTCTTCTGCATGGCACAGGCAGAAACATAGGAGCTTTTGTTTTAATTATTGAAGCTTATCATTATGTGCATCTGTAATTAATGCCTTTACTAATTTTGTATAACAAAGAATTGAACAAATTTTTCTCCATGTGCCTAATCTGTCCATTTCTTTAATGTGCCAGATTCTCTTAAAATCACATATAAATAGCAAACATATAAATAACATATATTTACATGTATAATAGCAAATCACATATAATAGCAAACAATCATTACAGCACTTATTCCTAAACTTAATATAAAACTTACAATTCTCTCAGGGCTTCCCTGGTGGCGCAGTGGTTGGGAATCTGCCTGCCAATGCAGGGGACATGGGTTTGAGCCGTGGTCTGGGAGGATGCCACATGCCGCGGAGCAACCCGTGAGCCACAACTACTGAGCCTGAGCGTCTGGAGCCTGTGCTCCGCGACGGAAGGGGCCGCGACAGTGAGAGGCCTGCGCACCGCGATGAAGAGTGGCCCCCGCTCTCCGTAACTGGAGAAAGCCCTCGCACAGAAACGAAGACCCAACACAGCCAAAAGTAAATAAATAAATTTATAAAAAAAAAAAAAAAAAAAAACTTACAATTCTCTGAGTTTGATTTACTTCATCTCTTATTCGTTATTTTTTTTTAATTTTAGTTTTGAAGTTTTCAAATGTAACAATTGAGAAAATACTTTAACCCCCAAATATCTATAGTCCAGCATAAATCATTATTAGTATATAACCAATTTTGTTTCATTTATATCCCACCACACCCAGCAACAGATTGTTTTGTTTTGTTTTGTTTGCGGTATGTGGGCCTCTCACTGTTGTGGCCTCTCCCGTTGCGGAGCACAGCCTCCGGACGCGCAGGCTCAGCGGCCATGGCTCACGGGCCCAGCCGCTCCCCGGCATGTGGGATCCTCCCGGACCAGGGCACGAACCCGTGTCCCCTGCATCGGCAGGCAGACTCTCAACCACTGCGCCACCAGGGAAGCCCAACAGATTGTTTAAAAGCAAACTTCCAGACATCATATCATTTCATCTAGAAATATCTTATTATATAACTTTAAGAGACAATTTAAAAACATAACCACAATATCAATATCACACCTAAGCACCAAGCAAATCAAAAATTCCTTAATATTATCATATATTCAGGCAATGTTCACCTCTCCATGATTGTCTCATAAATGTGTTTTTTACAATTAGTTTGTCCAAATCAGGACATAAACACTCCTGTACACTGTATTTGGTTTATAAGTATCTCAAGACTCTGTTTATCCCAGTTCTTCCTTCCTGTTTTCTTATTTCTTTCTTGCCATATATTTACTGATGGTATTCTCCAATCCCAATAATATAATCCATCCTTGAGAATACTTTATATTAATTCTTTTCTTTTACCAAGTGCAATCCTTTTCCTCTAAGGCAGCAAGGTATAACCAATTTATAATCCCATTTTACTTTTTAATGTTCCCTTTTATTTTTTTCCAAAAATGGCCACATTAAGTTCAATCTATGCAAGTGCTATATTCCTAATAAAATTCCACTCCCCAGCCCCTCTTAAACACATTTTCCTACCATATAACATCAATACTATTAGGCTCATCCTCAACCTCATGCTAGAGCTGGACTATTGAACCCTTAGTTTTTTGACTCCATCTCTCCTGATTGAATCCAACATAAGAAGCCTCTCACAATTTCCAGCTTTTGGTTTAACCAACAGAGGCTTAATTCCTAAATCAGAATCAAGTTGATTTCTGAGTTTCTTTTTAAAAAGTCTTTTCCCTCATGATATGACAGACCTGTAATATTAATAATATCCTCATACAAGCATACCTCAGAGATATTGTGGATTTGGTTCCAGACCACCGCAATAAAGTGAATACCACAATAAAGTGAATCACACATTTTGTTCGTTTGTTTCCCACGGCATAAAAAAGTTATGTTTACACTATACTGTAGTCCATTATGTGTGCAGTAACATTATATCCAAAAAGACAATGTACATTCCTTAATTTTAAAATACATTATTGCAAAAAAAATGTTAACCATCATCTGACAATGCAGGATTGCCACAAACCTGCAATTTGTAAAAAACACCATATCTGAAAAGCACAATAAAGCCAAGTGCAATAAAACAAGGGTATGCCTGTACATTTTTAAAAAAGAAGCAACAGGCTCAAAATGGAGTCAGTTGTGTTAAGCCCCATGTCTGCAACGAAGACCTAATTGCAGTTACAGCCTCACCCAGGAATAAGACGTTTAACCAGTCAGTCTGGAATTACCTGGCCAGCACTAATGAGGTAATCCATCCGATAAACCCCTGCCATCTCCCAAAGGAAGATCATCTTGCCTGAAATAATCCTTTCTTTTGTTTATGACTTCCTTGCCCCAATCCCTTTCTGACTATAAAAACCTTTCCTTTTCTGCCGCTCTTTGGAGCTCCTTTCTATTTCCTAGATGGGATGCTGTTCAATTCATGAATTGTTGAATAAAGCCGATTAAATCTTCAAATTTACTTAGTTGAATATTGTTTTTTAACAGATTTTGTTAAACACAGATATGGCACCCATGAACCCTTTTGAGTTCTTTGTCTTCTCCCCATTTCCAAGGGCCGTATGTAAGTTCCTTTCGTTTCTGAGGTCCACTCTCTTTGCATGGAGCTTCTGATCTAATTGACTTTCCAACACAGGGCAGGTCAGCTTGAGCTGACAGATGGTTCTGATTGGAGCCCAAGCCCTTAACCTTTATTCCAGATCACAATTGTAATTTAATTAATGAAAACTCTTAGCCCTTAATTCTGTCCCAAGATCCACTTGGAAACTTAGTGGCAGTTCACAGTTCCCCATTAATGTAGAGACCCCAGTTCGCAGTCCCCAATCCATCCTTTCCCCAGTCCAAGTTTCCATGGTGGGAGTTGGTGGTGGTAAACCCAGAGCCTTCTCTTGGCCAGGCTGTAGCAACATCTCTTGGTTACCTGATATATTAAGATGCACATGTTCATTTGCTTTCTTTTGTATAGTTAAAGGCTACTGCCAATGGGAATCTTAAAAGCCAAAAAGCCACAAAAATTGGTGAGCATGGATTGAGTATTTAGAAGCTGTTAGAGCACTTACCACCTAATCTAAAGACTCCTGTGTTAGGATATATTGATCACAGAGTGGGCTAGATTGACACTAGGTAACCCACCAACCTCAAGAAAAATTTTGTGCAACAGGTTACACTGCAAAACATCACACAATTTCCAGCCCAGTAGCGCATACCTTTTAAGTATCAGTTTGGCTCTGAGAGCCCCCAAAACTTCACTAAAATAAATAAATAATAAAAGATGGGACCCTTAAATTCTCAAGAGTTAAGCATGCCACCTTCCAGCACACCTGCTTATTTTATGTCTAAGAACTATGGTCCTAGAAGGTATAAATGTCTGTGAAAGTGACAAAATCTTACTCAGAGCATCTAGATTTTAGACAAGATCTTTGTTTTGTTTCCTCAGAACTTAGCTTGGTAACCATCAGGTTGGGGGCCCCAAGATGTGGCTGGACAGACATATGGGTTCTCCTTATTTGCAGCTAAGGGTCCTACCAAACTACCGGCAGCCCTCAGGGAAATTACCATGGCCGTTATGAGGAACTTTCCAATTAAATAAGATCATTTTAAAAGCACACTTGAAAATAAGATTCCCAAAGTAACAAACTGAATGGGATTCTTCATAATTGAAATTGCTTCATTAAAAAAATTGTTGCAAAGGCTAATGAAAATTAAAGACACAGGAAGTACCCAAAACAAAAAACAAGAGACTGACGTCACTCCTACTGCTCTCCTCTCTCCTCTTTCATTTGAGTACTCATTCCAGTAATTCTCTGTCTAAATTGTCTTTCCATTATAAAGAGACCACAATATTGTAAATAAAAGGTCGCCTAATTAGTGACAGTCATATCTACCCTTAAAGGCTCTCTCATATCTAACCTTAAAGGACAGCCACTGTATGGTCCCTCCAAGGGTCAACAGGACTCTGAAGGATTTTCTAGTAAACTGCTAGTTATTTCCTGAAATAGTCAAAAGAAAACTAAAATTAAAATTAATTTAAAAAACCTTTCCAGGGCTTCCCTGGGGCGCAGTGGTTCAGAGTTCGCCTGCCGATGCGGGGACACGGGTTCGTGCCCCGGTCCAGGAAGATCCCACATGCCGCGGAGTGGCTGGACCCGTGAGCCATGGCCGCTGAGCCTGTGCATCCGGAGCCTGTGCTCCGCAACGGGAGAGGCCACAACAGTGAGAGGCCTGCGTACCGCAAAAAAAAAAAAAAAAAAAAAACTTTCCAAATTTTGGTGGGTACCTAAGTTACAGATGGTATCCTGGGAAAACTAGCAGAAGCTCGCAAAGGGTGAGAATTCTTATCAGAGTCAGCTGTCCCAGATCTCTGTCTGTAGTACCAGGTAGAAAGAGGAAAATAAAATATCTTTTGCACCCTTACTGGGGATATCACTTGAGTTCAAGATGTTGTTCAATACTACTGGTTTGCAGGGCAGAAATAGAGACACAGATGTAGAGAAACAAACGTATGGACACCAAGGAGGGGAAAGTGGCAGGGGCTGGGGGAGGCGGGGTTGATGAGTTGGGAGATTGGGATTGACATATATACACTAATATGTATAAAATAGATAACTAATAAGAGCCTGCTGTATAAAAAACAAATAAAATAAAATTCAAAAAAAAAAAGTTGCTCAATACTGCAGAAATATTTATTATTTGTCCCAGCTGAAAACTGACAAGATATTTAAAAGAATTTCATTTAAATTTTTGGCCTTTTCCCATAACCTAAAATGAAACTATGTTACTATTGCAAAAATATTACAACTCACTGAAGGCTCAGGTGATGGTTAGCACTTTTTAGAAATAAAAGATTTTTAAATTTAGGTATGTCCATTTTTTTTAGACATAATGCTATTGCACACTTAATAGGCTACAGTATAGAGTAAACATAACTTTTATATGCACTGGGAAAGCAAATAAAATCATGTGACTTGGTGTATTGTGATATTCACTTTATTGCAAGTGATCTGAAACTGAACCCACAATACCTCTGAGGTATGCCTGCAAATATGCTACAATCAGGAAACCTTCCTTAACTCTTGAAAGTATTGGTGAGAGTTAAAACAATAGCTGTTCATCGAAAATCCTTAGACTCACTGGCCAAAGTTGTTCTTGTAATACCCTAGCCCTGAATTATCTTTTAGCTGAGCAAAGAGTTGTCTGTGCTGTGATCAATATCGCCTGCTGTACCTGGATTGACACTTCTGGGGATGTTGAAATTCAGTTACATAAGATCACTGAGCAAACCAGTTAGCTTAAAAAGACTACTCCCTCAATGGATTCTTTCTTTGACTTATCTGATTTTGATTGGTTTGGGTCTTGGCAACCATAGCCTCCAAGTGTACTCCAGACATCAGGAATTATTCTGTTTATAATAATCATGGTAGTTCTACTGGTGCAATGTACTCTTTCAAAGGCTTTAAATGCATGTTACAGCCACTAAGCTCAAGCATATGGTCTCCTTAAGACAGGAACATCAAAAATGGAATGAAGAGAATGATCAACTAAAACAAGAGTCAACCTGAAACTGTGACCTGGGACTACAACAGAGATTCAACAAAAAAAGTCATGACCTGTGAATACCACACTGAGGATCATCAAAAACTGGGAGAACTGCAGAGCAGTAGCTGCAAGTGGCACTGGTATCTTAAATTTTGATCACATCTCTCAATTCGTTTGAGAATCTGATCAAAAGTGGGGAAGTGTTTTAAAAAAAGGCTCAAAATGAAGTCACTTGTGCCAAGTCTCACGTCAGCAAACCAAGACTTAATTGCAGTTTCAACCTTTCCCAGGAATGTGAAATTTAACCGGACCATCTGGAATTACATGGCCAGCATTAATGAGGTAATCCACCTGATAGACCCCTGCCTTCCCCCAAAGGAAAGTGGCCTTGCCTGGGGAAATAATTCTCTCATTTTTAAGACCTTCTTGTTCCATCCCCTTTCTGCCCTTAAAAGCATTTCCCATTCTGTAGCTCTTTGTAGATCCTTTCTATTTTCTAGGGAAGATGATGCTGATTCATAAATCATTGAATAAACCCAATTAGATCTTCAAATTTACTCAATTTTTTTTAACAATATTTAAGAAGTTGTTGTCGTTCCCTGAATTTCCAACCTCTCATCAAAATAACGAGATATGCTTTCAGGAATAATTAGGATGTAATGAGGAGGTTTTCTTCCTGGACTTGTTTGCTTACTCCTTTACCCATGTCAGAATTTGATTTCATTTACATCACCTATGAGCCAACTATTCTTATTAACAATTAAAAGCTCTTTCTGAAAAAAAAAAAAAAAAAAGCTCTTTCTGGAATCTTTATTATATCCATTGAATAAACAGCATGGTGGAATCAGAAAGACAAATCTTTCCAGAGGAGCCCTGATCATCAGGGATATAGGAAGGTGGTTAAAAATACCTGCCACTTGTTCTGCAATTGCTGCAAGATTCCAGTACAAAGTCATTCTTATGTGTTCTCAAGTTATTAAGGCAAATGTCCTCATTCAAAAGTATTTCCTGAGCCCAAGTTGCAAATGATCCAAGGTATAGTTCTTCCTGTATTTTAAAGTTGAACTCAGTGCATTCCACAATTAGGGAAATGCATTTAGGCTGATTACTGAGCACTTTTGGGGATAACTGTGCTGTCAGTCTGAAGTGATTGAGCCAAATAGCACAGCCAAACATTTGAGCTCTTAATAAAAGTATTTTGACCATTAAAAGATTTTAAAATGCTTACTGATCTTAAAGTCTTGGTTAGTTTATACAGAAGACATAAACATAGGCTCATGAGAAGATTTTTTTCCCCGCTGTTTAATCCATATATTTTTTTCTTTATTCTTCAAGGCAGAATATTAGAACATATGTTTTAGAGCTGGGCCCAAATCCAGATTCTGATTTGTGACTAATGGTGTCAAAGGGGAGGAAAATTTGTCACCCCAAGATATGACGCTTTGGCATAATGATTATTTTAGGCTGATTATTTTTAAGAAACAGTACACATAGGAAAGGCTCTAAACACTGAGTAGAAATTACCATTTTGTACGAGACATTTACATTTATAAGGGAAATCTCCATTGGTAAGGCAGTCTCCCTCTCTGTAGTACTAGAAGGAGAAGAATGACTCCAAATCTCTAGGCACTCTTAGGTATGGAGAAGACAACAACTTAACTGTGCATAACTACCTTCCCCTTGTTACTGTGTTTTGCTGTTCACCTCTCATAATTCCTCCCCCCTTCCAAGATCTTGTTTTGTCCTTAGCTTGAGGTGGTATTTAAGGTCGTGGCTTGGGCCATTTTTGGGAGTTACTCAGTTTTCCAGGGTCTCTCCTATGTTGTATACAGGAGGTATACATGTTATGAAACTTGTTTGTTTTTTCTCTTGTTAATCTGTCTTTTATTACAGGGGTCTCTCAGCCAGGAACCTACAAGGTTAGAGGGAAAAGTATTTTTTCTCCCCCTCAGTGTCAATTTTGGATAGGTTTTCTATCATCTCAAAATTTGAGAATGTTTTATAATGATTCTTTCTAAGTGTGATGATTTTCCTCTAAGATCCCAAGACCTATCCAATTTGTTTGGCCATTTTAGCCTTTAACATACATGTACCTTTTATTCTCCACTGAATGTATATTATTTTTATTACATATCTTACAATGTATTATACATTATGTTTTTCTATTTAATAATTGCTTTTAGTCTGTCTGTTCTGCTGTGTAAATCTGTGGTCAATTCTTATACTACGCTACACGTTTTAAAAAATTAATAACCTTAAAACACATTTTAAAAGATGTAAGTGCCTGTCTCTCAGTTCAGGACCAAGGAAAGAACTTCAACAGGGCAACTTGGAGAGGGTAATGTATATACCCTGCACTTTGGGAAACAGCAGCCTGATGTCTGACTCCACCTGGAAGGCTAAATATCTAGAGATTTCCTGACTGGCTGCACTTTAAGCTAGGAAAGAAGAAGTGGGATAGATGTGGGCAAAGGAGAGACAGTCATCATAGGCTTGAATGTGAGAAAATATTTGCAAATGATATGACTGGTTCATATCCAGAATATGTAAACAACTTATACAACTCAACATCCAAAAAAAAAAAAAAAAAAACTGATGTAAAAAAAAATGGGCAGAAGACCTAAATAGACATTCTTCCAAACAAGACATACAGATGGCCAACAGGCATACTCAACATAGTTCATCATCAGAGAAGTGAAAATCAAAACTACAATGAGCTATCACTGCACACCTGCCAGAATGGTTATCATCAAAAAGGAAAGTTGTTTATAAAAATGCCCCTATAAAATTTAAAGAAGAGATATTTGGGGCTTGCAAAATCCTAGGTGATTTCACTTCATGATATGCCAAAGCATGCAGGTGTTTTAACTGGGCACTGCAGCCCATTCCATTCACAAGCATAGTACAGAGTAAGAAAAGCAGGGGACAGAATGAGATTTATTACAAAATACCATATGAAAAGTTCATATACAATGCTATGTTACAATGACTCTTTTGCATAAAATGGAGGTTGAAAATGTGGGAGTGGAGATCGGAGACAAAGATTAAAGGCAAATTATACGAGATAAGAGTGAACAAAACAGTAGAGTGCCCTTACATGGATAAATAACTCATTCACTATAAAAATTTCCTAATGACAATGATCTGGATTTCCTTTGCCAAAGGATGCACTGCAGAAAATTTTTGGTAAGATGTTCAACATCAACTATGCAATACTTGGAAACCTTACCTTCCCATTTCTTTTGCTCAAGAATAATCTGATTTTCTAGCATAGACTGGATCCCAGTTGCTTATGAATTGCCAACATATGTACTATCTTTCTATTTGGTTTTGTTTTTCTTTTAGAGACTCAAAATGACATGTTAGCAGAAGGTATTGCTTGAAAGTGTAATTGACTGTTAAAACCATAGGGGTACAAAACTTTTCTAATAAAGCAAATAAATCTCTAAACAATTTTAATTAAAGTGCTGAAACTATTAGAGTAACAGAAGCAATTCCAACTACAATTTTGAATCAAATGGACTCCAATCTAATTACAAATTGATACAATCCAGAAAAACTTGAAGATGTTTTAAATCAGCCTCTTCCCACTAAGTTCTGGCTGCCTGACCAAAATGCAACTTCTGAGACTATTTGCAGCCATCTCCTATGAGTTAAGTTGACATAGATATTCCTGAATCAATGCTGAAAATTCAGGAAATAATTCCGGAATTCTCTTCCTCCTCTTCAGATGATTTTACACATGTCAAACGTTAATTTTGGATCATTTTAGCAGTTTGGTTGGTTTATTTTAAGCAAATTAGATCTGCACTCTTGTAATTATGAAAGTGGAAAATAGAAATCTATGCAATTCTAAAATTTTTTACAGGTTATCTAACACCAAACCTCCTCTGCCCAGTGCAGACACAGGGGCTGCTTACATGGTAGGAAAGAGACTGGTTAGAGAGTAAGAGAAAAGCTCTTCTTGTTTGTTTGTTTTGTTTTGTGTTTGGTTGTTTTTTGCCTTTAGCTAGGTGGAGATCTTAAATGAGACATTGTTTTTCTAGGCTGTAGTTGAAAGGATTGGAAACAACATGTTCTGTGTTTCCTGCCAGTTCTAATATGCAATTTATAGAGCAAGGTAGAGAAAATTTAGGAAAGCTAAAACAGTAATTGAGAATGAATAGCATTACAGGTGTTGTAGTTGGGTGATGCAGGGGGTTTAGGCGATTTATAGAGATGCTTATATGACTGGGTCATTGCAACCATTGTTGGGTGAAAATCATTTTCTGAATGGAGAGTCTACATTCTGCTGAGAAGCTTTCAATCCATTTAGCCCTTGAAGCACACAACTCAGGGACTGGCTTGGCAGGAGCAGGGACTTTCATCCGTTACAACTCTTTTTTCATCACTGACTAAGAACTCACCTAACAATTTTGTCTGGGTAGCATGTGTTGCATTTCAAGTCATGACTAATGTGCCTCCAGTTGGGAAATTTCTGGTTTTCAAGTCATGATTAATCTGCCTCCAGTTGAGAAATTCCTGGTTGCAACACGTTCTGGGCTGTATCAAACAGACCATGCTCTATTGACAGCTGTCTCTGAAAGGAGCTGAAATCTATCTGAAGCTCCCAGGACTTGAAGACAGATGCCCGGAGACTTCAGAGATTGGGTAATGACTATTGATCTATTTGCAGAGTCTGTGAGACATGGAAAATATTCGGAGGTACAGAACTTTGTTTGTGAGGAACATCGTGTTTTGATAGCAAAACATAGCAAGAGTAGAATGTGACCACTCCAGATGGAGAAGATATACTGGAGAGTTTTCCAGTCATGTTAAGATGAATTTTCCCTTTCAGAAAGCTGTAGCAGTTAACAAAGCAGACGTTGTTATTTTTGAATCTCAGTGAGAGGTGATATCACATATCGATACCTGGAAATACTAGTGAAAGATACTTTTAAGAATTTAAGAGATCTTTCTTTGGGATTGCATCTAGGACTTTGGGAAATAATATTTAAATAATGTTTTTAGAAATGTTTAGCATTTTCAAAAAGCCCTTTATTGTCTCATTCCAATGGCCTTGAGCCTGAATATTCTTTCTTAGGAGCAAGGTCATCTGCAGGGAAATGTGGCAGGAATTGGCAGGAATCACTGTACTAAGTGATATGCCTGCTGATGGACCCTTATAATTTGTGAAGTACCTGCAGTTTCCTTCCCCCTGCTTCATAATGAATAGCCTTGCTGAGTGTTGTTGTGTGAAAAAGTGGTTCATATTAATGTTGATGTTATTTAAGAATACATGCTCTTCCAGTCCTCATAATTGCAGACCTGCATTCAAGTCTAGGGAGATGAGGATGAGCCAACCTGATGGACTAATATCCCCCGGCCAAGACGTTGAGAGATCAAATGATTGTCCTTTAATTCTATATATCAAAGTCAAAAGGTTGTTATTTTTTGTTTGGTTGCTTTTACAATACACTTATTCTTTTTTTTATTATTATTATTTAAAAAAATTTTTTTTTTTTGCGGTACGCGGGCCTCTCACTGTTGTGGCCTCTCCCGCTGCGGAGCACAGGCTCCGGACACGTAGGCCCAGCGGCCATGGCTCACGGGCCTAGCTGCTCTGCGGCATATGTGATCCTCCCGGACCGGGGCCCGAACCCATGTCCCCTGCATCGGCAGGCGGACTCTCAACCACTGCGCCACCAGAGAAGCCCTTTTTTTTTTTTAATACTTATGCTTTATTTTCTGTTTCCAGAATTAAGAAAAAAGTTGTCGCCAGATTTTCCTCATGTCTGAAAAAGATATATAATCACATGTATCAAATATATAGTCACTTTAGCGCACAACACTTCAGGCAGGAAATATGATAGTGTGGAATTAAATTTGGGGGTAGGAATATGATATTAAAGGAGTCATTTTACTATAAAGCAGCTTGCTTTAATATTTCTTCTTTGGCCTATCTTACGTCTAAAAAAAATTGAAGGAAATTTTATTTCCTCCACAGCTCTTCTTTTGTTATTTATTTTATATTAAAATTTTTAACACAGCAATCTTTCAGAGGCTATTTTGCCAAGCAGAACAAGTGCTTCTTCCTTAATATTGTAGAAGAGCCATGAAAATTAGTGCCTTCTAGATATTTGCTATTTATTTTTCTTTTCTCTTTTGTGTCTGTTCTTCCCCATTCACCCTGGTACTCCTTTGTCTTCTGATGCCTCTGGGCTTGGAGCACAGAGCAATAGCTCTGGGCTCTAAAAAGCCTCTCAGTGCTATTTGAAGATCCTATCACAGCTGCCTACTCCTTCTTCCTTTGACACAAAAATACTTAATCCTCAAATCTGAAATTTTCAGGCCTGGACATCTGATCGTGCAATCATTTCCTTTCTTTCACTTGTTCATAGCCTCATTAATCTTCCTGATTCATTAACTCTTTCACTCTGTGGGTGGAGGAATTCAGAAAACAGAGAAGTAAGTTAAATCTAGATTCTGATTAACTTTGCTACCAATAGTTGTATAACCTTGTGAGTCACTATACTTTGGTAACAGATGAGAATATCAGAGTTTTGTGAAGGATGCTGAGGTAAGGGCAAGACAGAATCTAAATTTTTGTAAATACCCTAATCAGTTTTAGATTAAAAGTGTCAGCTAGAAAGAGAAATTGTGTCAGAGGCCAAGATATTTTAAATGACAGACAGCAGGCTTCTGGCAAACCCAGTTATTTGTGTCACTGACAAAAATCTCATTATTAAGAAAAACTATGAGGAACTGCCAAAATGGTTATAACAAGGTGGAAATACTAAAACTTGTGGACTTTGCCCCATAAGCTTCTAGAACCTTTATTCAGAGTTCACTGCATTTAAATTTACAGCTAATTATTTCTAAGTATTCTTATTTAGTGTAAGTATATTATTATATTTTATATCATAAATATTCACTATAATAAATATTTTAATTGTGAGAATAATTCAAACTAATAAAGTCATTGAGGAAAATATGTAACCAAGAAGTAAATTAGTAGAAGAAGGAAAATTGTTATTCCTACTATTTGGATATAACCATTATCATTTTGCAGTAATTCTTCCAGAGTTTCTGAAGATCATACTTTTTTGATTTGCTTATTTGTTTGAGATATTCAAAAAATAAAATTGTAGTGGCTTAAAATTTGGTTTTACTACTATAGGCCCAAACAAATTTTGCAAAACTCTATAAATGTTTACATATTTTTAGGCTGACGTATGAAAAATTTTTATCATAATTCTAAATAGTTTCAAAGGATGTACTTTAAGGTATCTCACAAATATTGCCAGTTTAAATTGAAATTGTTATACAATTTAAAAAATATATTCAATAGAGTAGTTTTTTAATATCTAAGTTATCCATTGAAAACAATATTTTAATTAATGGATTAAAATTTTATATCTTTTGCTTTCTTACTGAATTCATATTTCCATTCCACTTTTTTCTTACAGGTGTTTTATATATTTCCATAAATATATATTCTAGTGTCATTTATTTATATGCTTAAAAAGTCTTTTATTGATCAATTGATCTTTCTTCTCTGGAACTAAAAAGTGGATATACATTAAAATTTAAATTGTTTTCACTTCTTATAAGGTTGCATTTTTCTTTTAATTTTTTAATGATTTGTCTTTGTAATTTTTATTAGAATACAGTTGGTCAAAGGATCATAAATATATTAAAAGTTCAATGAATAATTATTAAGCATTAAAATCAAATTTTAGTAGCAATGAATCTCTTAATGACATGAATGAAACATTTCCTTTTAATTCATACACCCAATGACAATTATTATTTATTCACAGATGACACAAAATTTAGAATCAATTCTTTTCCATTTATTTGACAGATGTAAATTGCTGAAAAACCATGTTTACCTAATGCCATTCAGCTCTGAACTTTTCGAAGCTCTGTATCACAAATCACAGTGATGCATCTACAAAAACAATTTTTAATGATTTACCTCCTAACAACTCAAGTAGATCTTTTTTCAGTGTTTTGAAAGCAAAGAATTAGAAACTACAAGATTTGCAGAGATAGTTGCTTTTGAAAAAGGATTGATACTTGATTAAACTCTCCTTTTCCCAATACCCATGTCAATATTGTGAAGTGTTCCTTTGTGAGGGGCCTCGGAATTTTTTACAACCTGGGACAATTCACCATGGTTAAGATTCAAAAGAGGAGAGAGCTTCACCTTACCTTTGTAAAGTAGAGTTAGAAAACGAGAACCTCCTTGAAGTTAGAAATCTCGGGCCATATGAATTTTAGGAGAGAATATATATGAGAGTAAAAGATCTAGAATTTGATTTTTTAAAAACTAGTTATGTGTGTATGTATTTGTGGAAAGTCTTTGCATACCCTAGCATGAAGACTAACCCTTCCTCCAAACAATAATTTTTTCCCCATTTAACATACTATTACAAGTTTGTTTTCATGTTATTATATAGTCTTCATATATATTTTAATGGCTTTATCTACAAAAGTTAATTAACATAGTTTATTTAAGCAACCCTTTATAACTAAAAATCTGTTTTTAATTTTTTATGATAAATAACAAGCATTAAAGTAATTTTATACAAAGGGCTCTCCTCCACATTCAAACTGAGAATTTATCCTCTTAGTATAAACTTATTGAGCAGAACCTCTGGGACATAAGATAAGGATGTTCTTAAAAACTCTGTAAATATAACAACACGGTTCTTAGTATTTTGGTGTTTTTTTTTTCCTTAATTGTAACAATTTCTTCCTTAAATATTTTTAAAATAAATTTATTTATTTATTTTTGGCTCTGTTGGGTCTTTGTTGCTGCGTGCAGGCTTTCTCTAGTTGCGGCGAGCAGGGGTTACTCTTCCTTGTGGTGTGCGGGCTTCTCATTGCAGTGGCTTCTCTTGTTGCAGAGCACAGGCTCTAGGTGCATGGGCTTCAGTAGTTGTGGCACGTGGGCTTAGTAGTTGTGGCTTGTGGGCTCTAGAGTGCAGGCTTAGTAGTTGTGGCACACGGGCTTAGTTGCTCCGTGACATGTGGGATCTTCCGGACCAGGGCTCGAACCCGTGTCCACTGCATTGGCAGGAGGTTTCTTAAGCACCCCGCCACCAGGGAAGTCCTTTTAATTCACTTTCATCACAGTGTATAATGAATAGAAAAAGAAATAAATATCAAACTAGAATTTCCCAAGTGTATTCTTTGGAAAATATGGGTCAAGTTATGTTTCATTGGTGTTATTCAAATGATAAAATTCTAAGAGCAAATAAAACTATGGAAAAGTAAATTAAATAAGTTAAACAGAGTCTTGATTGCAGGACCATATTGAGTCTTAATTATGATATTGTAATTTAAGACTCTCCAAGCAAGTCATGTATATAGCTTGTATATATACATATATATAGTCTAAAAAACATATATTTATGTCTAAATATTGTAATGTATGTTTTCCATGAGTTCTTTTTACAAATAGCATCTTATGAGAGTTATGTTTTATAGGAAAGCAATGTGAAATGCTTTAGAGTAATAAAGCAATATAGTCTGTGTAGATTATATATATATATATATATAAACCTATAATAAATAAATCTATATTGATTTAGTCTGGGTTCTTGAAGATAAGGGTCTCCTCTTTAAGGACTAAAAGTCCCCTGGAATTTACGACGTCTTCTCTCTTCTTAGTCAAACATCCATATATACATTAGTGTGAATCAGCAGGAGGTCAATGTAGGATGCATTCATCAGGAAGCTATCCTAGAAACAGGTCAAAGAGATTAGAGGATTGTTGGAGTATCATTAAGTAGAAGTGTCTGAATCAGGTGGATTTACCCAACAATGATAATAAATATTGTGAGGCTCAGATCAGGCAGAGCAGGTAAACATGTTACAGAGTCCAAGCTCACTGCTCACCACACGACAGGCCAATAAATCGGGAGCCAAGGTGTTGAGGCAAGGAACAGCGACTTTATTCAGAAAGCCAGGCATCTGAGAAGATGGTGGACTAGAGTCCTAGAGAACCATCTTACCAGGGTCTGGATGCTAGCTTCTTTTATAGAACAGAGATGGGGGAGGTGAGCAGGTAAAGTAAAAAGGCCATAAGTCTTGCATAATATCTCCTGGTTTCACCAGACTCAGGGAGGGGATGTGTTAATTTCTTCTTTCCTGCAGCCATTCACAGGTGGGCAGGGTCAGGATGTTTCCCTGTGAGGTGAACAAAGGTAGTTTAGTTTAACATTCAGGCAGAGGGGGCAGGGTTCCCTGAGACAGGTCATTATGCATGCTTATAGCTATAGACAACATCCTTTCAGTGATTACAGTAACTTGCAACAAAAGCAACAGAAAGCAAAGGTTAAAGTAAAAGAAACAGATCCAACATGGAGTCAGATTTGTTCTTCCCTATTACAAACACACGCCTAGAAAGCACAGGTAAGCACAGCCCTGGTGAGAAGTGCCTGAACAAAGCCTGTTTGGTTAGAACATGCTACTCTTTAGAAAATATAACACAGAGACACCTCTTGCCTGGGTGTGTCACCTTTCCACACCCAGATCCATTACACAGACGAACAAAACAAAGGTAGCTGAATGGGCTTTATGTCATGGTTGCAAAATACAAAGTGTCATGATTAGTACACATTCTTGTTCCATCGCTGGGGACTAGACTTCAGCTCTTCCTATAAGCAGCACACAGCCCTCCTCCCTGCATCATTACAAACCACACAAGCTCTCCAGCCTGCCCTTCGAGGGTCAGATCTGCTCTAACTCAGGGGTCCCAGGGTCACTTGCCAATGATTGTAACCCAGAGGCCTCAAGTATCAATCACTCAACAGATGTTGGAGCATCTAAATTGTAAATGTCTTGAGAGAAAAGACTAATTTTTTTAAATTGCCCTACTACTTTCCTGTAATATACAGACCTGAACTAAGGTATTAATCAGCTCTCGCTGTCAAAAGGAGAGTAGCAATGCAGTGGGGTAAAAGAAAGATATGATACAAAATAGTGAGTCAATTTGGGATAGTCTTTAAGATTAAATGATGTACTCATTCTCTCTTTCATCCATCTGTCTATTTGGCAAACATTTATAGGAAGTGTCGACTAAAAGATATATACACAACCTAAAAGTTGAGAGTTATGTTTTATTGAGTGGGCATACTGAGGACTTCAAGCCCAGGAGGCAGCATCTCAAGTAACCCTGAGAAAACTGCTCCTAGGAGGCGAGGGGGGAGGTAGGATATATAGGAGTTTTGCAACAAAGAGCAGGTAGTAGGAACAAAAGAAACTGTTAATGAAAGAAAACTAGACCTCTCAAGTTAAGGAATTTAGAACGTTTCTATTTATGGGAAGATGCAAGAGTCTGGACTCACTGAAATCATTCCTTTGATATGCACCTCAGCTATCTGGGGCCAGTATCCTGTGTTTTCACATGCTGAGTTTCCTCAGGGCTCACCTTTGGAGTGGCTGCAGTCTGATGCCTGCTAGATGGCAAGTATTCTTTGTTTCCTTCCTGAGTTCCCTCAGGACTCACCTGCTTGCCATTGAAGGGCTGCAGTCGCTGATGACTGTGACATCCTTTGTTTACTGATATGGCAGGCAATATTTCATTTCTCAAAACCTTCATGCTGGGTGTCAGAGAGACAAAAGTGAGAATGAAACATTTTCTCCTCTCAAGGAATCCAGTCAGTCTGTCTTTCACAGGTTGGGAATGCACATGAATCCCTTGAAATGAGGATTTAAAATGCAGATCCCTGGCCACACCCCCATAGATGCTCATCTGGTTTGGCTGGGGTGGGTTCTAAAAGTCTATATTGATTTTAATGGTGATTATGATCGCTGTGGTGTATAGGCCACAGGTAACACTAACCAGGTGCTTAGCAGAGAACACTAGTATGTCTATTCTGAACGGACTGAGTGGTTAAGAGCGTGATGATTCAGAGCATTTCCTTTAGAGTCAGACAACCTGAGTTCAGATCCTGGCTCCATCACTACCTCTTTGACCTCAGGCAAATGACTTGAACTCAAGACCAGGTTTCATTGGAAATAAAATTGGAATGATATTTCTTATCCCTTGGGATTATTTTGAGAATAAAATGAGATAATCACAATCATGTCTGATACTTTACTTGGCACATAATAGGTGCTCAAAACAAGTTGTAATAGTAACAATAATTATTGTGGTGGTATTATTATCACTACCATATTATAATAGAGTTTCACCAGAATTTGGATATATTAATCAATATTAGTTATATATAAATATATTACATTAATATAAAATTACATATGTACTACCTAATTCATATATAGTTAATCATATTAATTATGGTATAAATTAATTATGTTAATACATATAGTCAACAGGGATTATGACTTGGATAAATCCAAGAGAGAAGCTCATGGAATTTTCTGTAACAGAATAGTGAAGGCATAGTCTGAAAAATCCTTCCATTTCCTACAGGGTGAGATTTGCCATCTCTCTTATATGTTAATTTGATATAAAAATCTATTCGAAATGTAGAATTGGAGCAATTTGACAAAGAAAGAGAAAAGAGAAAAAGGAAGTAGGGAACGTGGTGTTGAAAGCACAGAGAAGAGAGAGAAGTGACTATTCTGCTTTACAGAACCCCATAGTAGACATTAAGCGCTTCGTATCTGTGAGCTCCACGTAGAAAATATTCAGAAAAATAATTTCAAAAAGTTCCAAAAAGCAAAACTTGAACTTTCCATGTGCTACAACTATCTACATAGCATTTACACTGTATTTACAACCATTTATATAGCATTTACATTGCATTATAATACTTACATATTATAAGTAATAAAGAGATAATTTAAAATATCAGGAGGATGTGGATAGGTTATATGCAGATACTATGACAATTACATAAGGGACTTGAGCATCTGTGGATTTTGGTTTCCATGGGGGAGGAAAGTGGGGGAGTTCTGGAACTGATCTCACCTGGATACCAAGAGAAGACAACGTGTATACACAATTCTTATTTGCCTGGCCTAAGCAAACGCATAATCCTGTCATAAGGGCATTTGCTTTGGAGCTAAACTTACTTTGGCTTAAATTTTGTCTTTATCTCTTTCTAGAGGAAAACAAAACAGATTAGCAGATAGCGTGTTTTCTAACATAATTTGAAGATCTTCATTTTATATAGTAGTTAATGGGAAGTGTCCTGCAAAATGTCCCCCTCTGTTACTTTTGCAGTTGTTGTTTGTTTTTAAATTGAAGTAGTTTCAAAGCCAAATGAGGAAAAAAAAAAGCCAAATGAAGAATACATGTCATCTTTTTCCCCCCATAATTTTCACAATTTTCTATTTGAAAAATAACTTCCTTCTTATGATAAATAAATACTGGATATAGAAAATTTAGAAAGTATGGAGAATCCTTTAAAAATGAGAAAATAATCACCCAAATAGTTATCACCTAGATATAACCATAATTAAAATTTGATGCTTAGTCCTTTTTTTCTCGTTATATTTTGTTATCAAAATGTATGTACAAGTTACATTGTTTTGCCCTTAATATTATATAATAGGAATTCACATATCATACAAAAGCATAATACTTGGTGGCTGAATAATTCCTTTCTTCTGCCCCCATAATTTATTTTATCAATGTCTTATTTTGGCAAATTTCACTATGTTAACATAGACAATAAGGGATAATTTTATAAATGATGCTTGTATATATATTTTTTTCTTTTGGATAGACTTTTGGAAATAGAATTATACTGAGTGAGGGATATAAATATTTTAAAATTCACAATGCATGTTAATAAATCTCTTTCCATTAAGGTTGTGCCAATGCTCACTCCCACCATCAGAAGAGTACTAATTTATCTGATAACTAGAGATACTAAATGTGCTTTGATTAATACATTTGCCATTACATTTTTCTGTGAATTATAAATCTCCTTTTGTTTGATTATCTATTGGAAATTTAATTGATGTTGGATTCTTCATTTCTTCTTTCCTCATTTTCTTCTTTCATTTTTTTCTTACTAAAAATTCACCATTTCAGATTTTTCATAGGATGAGTCTTGAATAATTAAGTATATTACTTGTTAAGACACAGCCTAGAAACATCTTTCTACTCCCTCTCTCAGTAGTGTTATAGAAAGATTACACTGAGTTTCACTTGTAGAATTCTCTTTGATGACAAATATATTAATATTTCCTTTCCCAGGCAGATTCCAAATGTGGCAGCTTTTAACAGCAACATGCTGGATGCTTCTTCTTGGACCTATATATGGTAGTCAAAATGAAGGAAGCTCAACAAATCCGGAAGCTAATATGAATATTGTAAGTCACTCATTAAGGAAAAAAACTAAGAGAAGGAATTATTAAGCTATTGTCATTTTAGATGCAATTGGTATGCCTGTCTAGTTTTTAAAAATTCTAAACTGATTAAATCTGTGTTTCCTCCCTTGTCCCTTGGCATAGCTAACTAACCAAAGAATTGAAAGACCTGACCCAAATTGGGGCAGTAATACTTCCTTTGCTGGTAGTTTGAACTACCATCTCATGGTGGTTTCCTGAAGAGAAGGTTCATGAGTTCCTACTGATGATCTCTATGGAGTATACTTGAGCTCTTCCGGAGGCTCTTTCTAGAGCAGTTCCTTTAATTTATCCATGTACATTTTCAGTTTAGTAAGCCAGATTTGGTTTGGGTTGCTTATAAACAAAAGTGTCTTAACATGCAGGAATTCATACCAGAAGTGGACTGGAATAAAGTGAAACGGAACAGATCTAGGCAAAAAACAAAAACAAGACAAATGACAAATGTTTGCTAAATGCTTCATTCCAATGGAAATGTACAATTTCTTGTGTACGTTGTACACCCTGAAGTCCTCACCCATACCCAAGTTTGTATTAGAACTTTAAGAATGGAACTGTCGATGTTTTTTACTTAGTGTCTCTTCTTGTTTCTCTCTCCAAAGTATCCAGCAGGTACTCCTAAGCTTCTACCACACTACTGAGCTCACATTCCATGAAAATATTTTCCTCCTCCTTCCACATTCACAGACACTTTCTTCCTCCCTGGTCTGGCTGCTTTTTGGCTAGTCTCTAATGATAAGAAGAATAATAAACATTTATAGAGCACTTACTGTGTGTATAATCATCACAACATATCTGTGAAGAGATACTATTATTATCTTTATTTTGCAGTTCAAGTAAATGAAGCACGAAGGAGTTAAGTAACTTGCCCAAAGCTGCACAGCTAATAAGAGGAAGAGCTGGAATTCAATGCCATACAGCTTGTCTCTAGAGTCTGGGCTCTCATAACCAGTGCTTTATATAGCTGCACAATATGTGCACACCTCTTGTGAGTGCCCAGCCTGGGAAAATGCATAATCCTATCATAAAAGCATATGCTTTGGTGCTAAACTAACTTTGACTTAAATTTTGTCTTTATCTCTTCCTAGTGTTCAGTCTTGGACAGATTATTATTCTCCCTGAAATGCAGTTTTCTCAACTATAAAATGGATATAATTCTATCTCAAAGACCTGTTATATGGATTAATAAAACAAGGGGTATTAACCATCTTCTATGTGGAAGATGACCAATAAACGGTAGTTCCCCTCTTCCTTGTATATCTGTGGATGAGGTATCTTCTGTTTTTACCCCTTTAGATCCACTCTCTAGTCTTTACACTTTTCTTTCTGCCCTGTAAGAACTAGGTCAGTTAAATTCCTTTGACCTTTGGTTTTCAGTTCAGTTCAGCCAATGGACATATTGAGCAGGAGATCAGAAGGTGGGAGAGGAGCGAGACTAGATGGTTTACTGCCCTGGTTCCATCCATAAGGTCATCTTGGGCAAGTTGCCTCCCTCTGCTAAAGGTCACAGCCCCTCTCAATATGGCCCTCTTTACTTGACTTTCTCATTCAGGGTCTTGTAACCACTGTCTCCCATCTCCCTTCAGGTCTAAGGTTGGTAACAACTCACTTGTTACTAGCCATAGGGTTCTGCACAATGCCGTATGGTTTCCTTCGTAAGATGAACATGCCATTTTCCATCAAACATTTGGAGACTGAACTAGAGTGCATTAATAATACCAGGCCAAGAAAACCAGCATGTATGGAAACCCACCACCTTGCCTTACCCATGCCTTTGCATGCATCCTCCTTTTAAAACCCTCCTCAAGTTATCCTGATTTTCCTGCTACATTCTGTTCCGATACAGAGATGAACAGTAGGTTGTGACTTAAAGTACTATATTGAAATGTGGGTATAAAAATCAAGAGATTACATCATGAGGTATACCTTTCCGTTTCCTCTTTTTAGAGCCAGATTATTTCCTACTGGGGTTATCCTTATGAAAAATACGACATTGTGACAAAAGATGGTTATATCCTCGGAATTTACAGGATTCCTCATGGAAGAGCATGTCCAAGAACAGGTGGGATTTATTTCATTATGAAAGCAACAGTACCTAAGGAGAGATTCCTGGATGCGACGATAGCAGCAGGGCAGCTTTTATTCTGAAATAGAGCCTATTCTCTTCCATAAGTGGAGGCAAATCATCACCACCACCTCTACTATTTCATTTGCGTAACACTTTGGAGTTTTTAAAGCATTTTCACATACACTATTTACTCTTTCCTTTCCTCCATCACTTTGTCCTCTTTCCAAACAAACACAGAAACAAAAGAAAACTTGGTCTTACTCTAGAGATACCACTTTCCAGGCTTAAAAACCAAAACTCTAGGGTCATTTTGGTACTTTTCTCTCCCACACTTCCTATACACAGCCAATAACCAAGACCTATCAATTTTGCCTTCCAAACTTCTCTCTAATCTGAAAACTCTCAGCTTCAATATTGCTCAAGTCCAGGCTTCAACTTCACCATTATCTTGTGCTCCAGCTACTACAACAACTTTCTAACTGGGATTATTTCATTTGTAATTAGTTCTCTATGCAAGTCACTGGGATTTTATTTTTTAAAGTAAATCTAACCCTATTAGTTCTATACTTCAATGCAGTTAGAGCCATTTCTAGCTCCCTACCATATAGGTTGATACCTATAGAGAAGAGAGGAATCCACTTGGCAAGAACTGTTTGCTTTCTTCTCTCATTTCTTAGCTCCTTTTTTTCTTTGGAGCATTGTATAATGAAAATTTCCAGTATCAAAAGGGTTAGTTATTTAAAGAGACAATCTAGATTTTAAAAAAGAGAGAGAGGTGGAACGGTGCTGTTCACTTTACAGAACTGACCATCCCCTAAAATGACTCCATTACCTTTGGAAATACTCACAAGAACTTTGTTTCCACAAACTTTTATCTTATCAGTTCTGCCAGGTAGCTGCCAAAAGGCATGCGATGAAAGCTGTCTCTGCAATGAGAAGCTGCCTAAGGGCTCAGATTAGAAAGGGGCTATGGATCGTGACAGCTCTTTGGCTGTAATTTAGCAGAATTAGTAACACCTCTTCTTTCTCTTTTTCCTCAAAAGATGGATTAATGGATATAAACTTTATCCTCACTTCCAGACGGCTGAGGCTTTCTGAGAGGCCAATCTAGCCTACTCAATCTCAGGAAACTGGTCTAGCTCCAAAGGTGACCTAAGGGAAAGTCCTGGGGTACCAACACAGCATCACAGACCATTTATAAAAGACTGAAATATCCTAGTCACTTCTCTTTCTCTTCTCTGTGTTTTCAGCACCACTTCCCCGTTTCTTTCTTTTTTTCTCTTTCTTTAGTCAAATTGTTCCAATTCTACTTGTGAGTAGGATTTTTACGTCATATTAACAATTTTACCTTGTGTAAATTTCACTTAAAACCTTGCATTTTGCTTTCTGACAATGCAAATTAACTAGCATAATGCCAGGCATTCAGGAAACATTCAATAAATGACATTTTTATTGTCTTTGTTATTATCTTGGAAAAAGTTTAGTTTTGTCACCAGATGCTTTTTGAGAAATAAAATGTCGTTAATGTGAATAATTGTAGAGCAGGTATTTATTGTGCTGGACAGAATTTTATGTATTTTAATTCTAATTTAATTCTTATAACTATACTATAAGATAGCAATTTTTATTATTCCCCATTACAAAATAAGTTAACTAAGGCACAAAGAGGTTAACATGCAGCAGAAGAGATTTTAAATCAGGACAATCTGACTCCAATAGCTGTATAACAATACAATACACTGCACATAATTCTGATTTTGCAAAGAGAAAAACAAGACACAGAGAGGATAAATAACTTGCCCAGCTTCAGAAGTAGTTCAAAACCCTAGAACCTCGGCTTGCCTGGTGCCAAATTTCATCTCTTAACTTTCCTTCTGTATTGCAGGGAGTCAGGAAAAGAATGTTCTTGTAAGCACCAAGGAAGTTCATATAAAAAACTCCTGTTACTTGTATTTTGCAGCTGCAAAGCCTGCTGTGTATCTGCAGCATGGCTTAATTGCATCTGCCAGTAACTGGATTTGCAACCTGCCCAACAACAGCTTGGCTTTCCTTCTGGCAGATGTTTGTTATGATGTATGGATGGGGAACAGCCGGGGAAACATCTGGTCCAGAAGACACGTGAAATTGTCAACCACATCACCAGAATACTGGGCCTTCAGGTAAGGGGAATACTACCAATGAATAAAGTGTGTACGTTGCTCATTTATATGGATGACTGCTCTTTGAATTTTCCCTTTCCGTCCAAATGCACACTATGGAATCTACAAGAAGGAAATGGACATTTCTTTTTCTACGCAGGTTTTCTTCACAAGCACTGAAGAAATGCCCTTATTATTGCTTCGAGAGTTGTTTTAAATACTCCACTTGGCGTGTGTGTATGTAAAGTATATACGCAAGAAAAAAAAATCAAAATATAAAGGTCAACTCTAGAAAGGTTAATTCCAGGACTATCATATTGTCAGTGGGCACCCCAGAAATTTACTTGGTACCCTTACTAAAGAGGAAAAATGAAACTGATCAAGAAATGGGACCAGAAACAAGGGTCTGGTTGAAAATCCTGGGAAACAGACATTCACGATAAGCCAAGATGAGCCAAGCCCTTTAGCATAGATGACACTCCAATTCACTGAGTAGTAAAGGAACTCGACCCTCCATAGGCTGGTGGTGCTGAAATCTGTCCCTGGAGCTGAGTTGCTAGCAGCCCCTGTGGACGCTGTCTTCCTTAAAAGTTAGGCCAGCTGAGTCACAGAGGCAAACCCGGCCCCTGTAGTGGAGCTAAGAACCATTCCTTGAAGGTCGCTAAAGCTGTTTGTTCCTTGGCCTCATTCCTGGAAGCCAATTTGCATTCCCTAATTCCACACTCCAGGGCAGTTGTGTCATGGCACAATTGCAAATAACATCATGATTCCCTAGATGAGTGTTTTCCCAACTACATACAGGAAAGAAGCACCTGAAGTGCTTGATAAATATGCAGATGACCAGGCCTCTTCCCTGGACATTTTGATTCAGTCTGTCTGGGCTGAAGTCTGCAAGTCTCTTTGTTTTATTCTGTTTTTAAAATAAGCATTCCAGGTAACTTTTCTTTTCAAGGGAGTTTGGTAAATCTGCTATAGAATTAAGTGAAAAGCCTCTGGAGGCTTTTGCAAGTCAGATTTTTCTGATTTCAGTTTCTTAAAAAAGTTATTCTTGCAATCAAGGTCATATCCTCAAAAGTTGCACAGACGCATGATATCACGTATTGATTCCAGTATTACATTTAACAAAAGCTAAACATCTAGGTCTGCAATGAATATGTTTAAGTATTGCAAGCCTAAAAATGAGATGGGTTTTTTTTCCAATGTTGTTGTTCTTTTTCTTTGGCAGTTTGGATGAGATGGCTAAATATGACCTTCCAGCCACAATCAATTTTATCATAGAGAAAACTGGACAGGAGCGACTCTACTATGTGGGCCACTCCCAAGGCACCACCACTGGTGTGTTTGGGGCAGGTGTGATCTGAGAGTGTCAGGGGATCTTTTTCATATTCACGAAAGGGGTCAGGATTTCTTCCCTCTGTGCAGTCTCTAGCTTGGGGACTCTGAGCTGGGAAACAATCTTGTCTGGCTGGTTTCTAAAGAGCAAATAAATAAAGTGTGGATGACTTAGGGATTTTCCCCCCAGGACTAAATCTGGAGATTGATGGATAAGCCTGAAAGAGAAACAATTATTTATTTATTCATGTGTGTACCCAACAACACTTGACAGACACCAGGTTAGATACTGGGGAACCAAAGATAAATAAATATGGTATGTATCTTTCCCTTAAAGAGCTCACAGTCTAGTGAGGGACACTAAAAAAAAAGCAGAGAATTACAAATCTCAGTGATTATATGTCACAACCAGTGCGACTTTTAGTCAGTTCCCAGTGGGTGCTGGGATAGGCTAGATGTGTGTGGGTGGGCTACGTTGGCAGTGCCACAAGGCATTCCATTCTCTTCACTGCTCTCTGTTCAGCTAGAGACCTTGACAATACCAACAGCATTTACACCAGTTATTTGAGAGCATTGTCATCCATATTTTACAAATGGCTGAACTTAGGAATCCTTTCTAATGGTGATAAAGCCAATTAGAAAGTGTGTGTGTGTATATATATATATAATCTAACCTTCAAAAGAATTATTCTATAAGGATTCTATTTTCCATATTTATAGATAGAGAAAACTGAGACTTATACAGGGGAGGTTAAGTTGCCCAAGTTTTCACATAGCTAGCAAATGGGAAGCCAAAATTATAGCCCAGTTTTGTCTGATACCAAAGACTATCGTCAAGCTAGAATGGCCCTTGGAGTTTACCTAGACATGCCCCACACTGTATGTTATTTTTTTTATTTTTTTATTTTTTGCGGTACGCGGGCCTCTCACTGTTGTGGCCTCTCCCGTTGCGGAGCAACAGGCTCCGGACGCGCAGGCTCAGTGGCCATGGCTCATGGGCCCAGCCGCTCCGCGGCATGTGGGATCTTCCCGGACCGGGGCACAAACCCGTGTCCCCTGCATCGGCAGGCGGACTCTCAACCACTGCGCCACCAGGGAAGCCCCCACACTGTATGTTTGAACCCTTTCTGCAACATTCTCTATAAGTAGATTTGCATCCTTCTGGGACGGGAAACTCACTTTATTCCGAATTAGCCAGTTCCACCTTCAGAAATTCAAAAATCCTTCCCTAAAAATGGTACTTACTCTGAGTTTCTTTGTTTTACTTTTTAAATATAACTACTTTTACTATAATTTAAAGTGAATTAAGAATTGTTCTAAATCTATGAATTAGTATCTTCTTCCCTTTCAGCTTTCATAGCATTCTCTACTAATCCAGAGCTGGCCAAAAGGATTAAGATATTTTTTGCATTGGCTCCAGTCACCACTGTGAAATACACCCAAACTCCTATAAAAAAATTAACAACTCTTTCCAGAAAAGTAATCAAGGTATGTGACAACTTTCCCCCAAGTTTAAATCTGTAGTAACTAAAACTAGCCCTATTTCCATTGATTTCTAGAGAAGACAGCTTGAGACAAATAACATTTTACAAACATCTAGGAATGCTCGAGGTACACATGTAGGTTTACTGATGATGTACAATTTTGCCAACAGGGTTCAGGGTGCTCACTCTGCTGCCATTCTACCCTGCTGTCTTCATTTTTAACTTAGAGGCTTGTCTCTCATGTCATTCCTCAGTCACAGATACAGCAAGAGCTGATTTGATTGATTGATTGGTTTAATCTAGTAGGTTAAATTTCTCTCTGGTGCCCCCTAGTTTATCAAGGACAGTATAGTGTAGTAGTTGAGATCACAGCATGTGATTTTAGGGTGCCTGTGGGTAGAAATGAACTCAAGGTCTTCCTACTCCACTATTCTGCCTACTCCCCTCTGCACTAGTGCGTTTTAAATGTGACCTATTATCTACACAGCAGTTCTACTTAGTGCATATTAATTTTCTATTTTATAGTTGAAGAAATTCAAGATAATGGAAATTAAATTTATTTAATAGATTTTAATTAATTTCTATTAAATTAATTTCTATTAAATAATAGAAATTAAATACTTTCCTAAGGTATAAGAGACAGAGTCTAGAATCAAACCAAGGCAACCCTGACTCCAAAGGCTTACCAATTTCCTACGGGGACTAGTTTTTTAGGGGAAGTCCCAAAAAGCACTCCAAGTAAAAGATCTTGGGAAAAAGCTTGATGGTGTCTTAAATCGATCTTGCAGATGTTGTTTGGTGACAAGATGTTCTATCCTCACATACTTTTTGACCGATTCATTGCCACCAAGGTATGCAACCAGAAGATATTTCATCGTATTTGCAGCAACTTTCTATTTACTTGGAGTGGATTTGACCCAAAAAACTTAAACATGGTACGTGTAAGTAGTCAGATCCAGGAAAGCAATTGTTTTGTTGCACAGAGGTAAGGAGAGTTCATTCTACATTGCATGGAAACCACATTTCAAAGTCTCCTTTTTGTCTCCTGGAATGTAGCTAGCATGTTTAGGGGTTCCAACCAAAGCTGAGAGTCCACCTGCTTTAATAGAAGGATTTGAGAAGTCTCTGCCGCTGAAAATTCTCACCAATTCTTGTTGTTGGACGAAGTGTCACCATTAAAGAGTCCTTCACTTAGGCTATGGTTTTGAAATTTATCTTGCTATGCCTGAGCCCTATCTCAGACCTACTGACGCAGAATTTCAGGGAGTGAGCCCAGCCATCTAATTTTTAACCAATTTTCTACTTTCATAGGTGATTTGGACATAGTCATTTTGTGAACGACTTATGTCTTTTATCCAAAGGGGTAAAGGAATGGCTCTTCAATAACAGCTACAGACTCACTGTTCAAGTGATATTGAGAGGGATAATTGTTGAGGTTCTTATCAAGTCCTTTCCAACTTAACTGAGAGCCTTTCCTTCCTTAGCTACCTCTAACTGACCCGAAGGGGTGGGAGGGAGAAAAAGACGAAGCTACTGTCCCCAGCTAGAGTGCAGACAGGTTTGAAACCAGGGGTGGGACAAAGTTGAAGTTGGTCTCCGTCTGTCTCACAGACTTCTGCCTAGACCCTTGCCTCCCTCAGTGGATAGCGGTGATTAACATTTTCCTTGATTTCAAGCAAGATTTATAAAAGGCTGTTTATGCAAAGCATGCCTTAGCCACTGCCTTTCACATGACTTTCTTACTTTCTCAATTTACTAGGGAAACCATGCTTGCCTTTCACTTAGATGGAAGTGTACCGTGTAGAGCTAAGTAAAAAGACGTTTAAGCAAACTCAATAGAGACAATTTCAAAAAACACCCTCTCAACATGGCCTAAGAGTTTGCTAAAGAAAGACTTCACAAAATGATATCCTAGAACATTCGTTGGATGCCCTCATTGTACATTTATACAGTCAGATTGCCCATTTTCTCTCGCTGTTGTGGACTGGATTATAGAATATTACTGTGCCTGCAAGGATGTTTACTTTAGTGGAGCATAACCAGGGATACATAAGTAGAGTTTGTAGAGCTTTCAAAAATTACACATGTCCAGAACTCAACCCTAGAGATTTTGGTATTGTTTCATAGGTTTGGGTAGCTCATAAGTAGCTATATTTTTTAAAGCTCCAAGATCTTTCAGATACTCACTCTGGTGGAAAATAACTCTCTTGTATACTAAAGCAAACAAAATGCTGTTGGAAATATTTAAAAATTAAGATTTTTTTGATTCAAAAAGAAATCTAATCATTAATAGAGGTTTAAATACTGGATGGATTATGTCCCACAAACTGTCAAAGAGTCCTGCAGAACATTTACCAAATTTTTAAGAAGGCATGATAAAACATTCAGATCTGTTCTCAATCTTTCATGATGAACAACTTTCTGGGAATGTCCCTTAGGACTTATCACAGGGTGAAGGAGAAGATCACTGGGGATTTTATCTCTTGACTGTCTATATTCTTAGACCTGTCTGAGGTGAGGCTGGAAAGAAAAGGTACATTACCTTTTATCTTTGACCAGCAGGATGCCCTCTGTGGGCTTTACAAAGATACTGCCCAGGACAGAAGTATGGAAATGAGGGAGAAAAAAGTTCTTAAAGATGGGCTTCTTCTTTGGTTAATATGTCTTTAGAGGGTATGGTACATGTTTATTCCTTGAGAGAGAGAGGAGAGAAAGGGAGAGAGAAAAATACTCAGATTTACTTGTGGTGTGATTATATGATTAGCCTTCAGGTAAGAATCTTTTTACTTTGCAGAGTCGCTTAGATGTTTATTTGTCACAAAGCCCCGCGGGAACATCTGTTCAGAATATGCTGCACTGGGCCCAGGTATGTGCTCCCTGTTCATGATATGACACGCACATATCTCTGCAAGATCCCTGAGGAGCACTCCCAAGAGAGCTCGCTGCAGGGTTTTACAGGTTCTGCTACTGTCAGGTGGATGTTTCTGGAATCAGCATCAACTCATGTTGATTTCCTTTACTCCCGTCTATTCTCCATGTCCTCTGTATCTGGTGTTTGGGTTCCCAGGTATTCTGACTAAATTCTGACCTTTAGATTACTCTGAATTGCCTTTTTTAGGAAAAGCTTGTGTTTCCTCTTTTGCAAAATCATTAGCTCTAATAGAGCTTTATATAACAGGATACAGGCTATTCCAAAAAGATCTGTTTATCCTCTAATAGGGATATGGGCGATTTCAGAGTGTGGAAATATTGCTTAATTCAGAGGAAATTAAATGTTAGAGAGGGATTAAAATAGATTGTTTCTGTTTTTACTCTCAGTTTAAGGGTTATGTTATTTTTGTTACTATATTACTCAATATTTGGCAAGTCAAATTCTGTTGGTATAGCTTTCTGAGCCAAGTATGTATGAGTGTGTGTATGGGGGGAAAGTTCTTCCCAAAGTTTTAATATTTAATTACACATTTTGAGTTTAAAATACTTTAAAACATTTAATAGGGATCTGAGATCCCTAGGAATTTGAATTTTAACTTACACCCTGATAAATTTGTTCCATGCTTTAAAGTTGAGAATCACTGCTATAGATAGTCTGAAATACTAGTTGAGGATTTCTGAAATTCTTTGAAGAGTTCCACCCCCAGAAGATAAGCCTTCAAGTTCCTACAGGAAGAAAGATATTCTGGACACAGAGCCTCCTACTGGTGAGGAGACAGGTAGACTGTGATAGGCATGCCTTTCCAGGAAATACAACTTCAATTTCACATTTATTGAGCACTTACTATGTGTCCTTGTCGTCCAAATATACGATTTAATTCTGTCTCATTCTTTCTTATGAATTCTCATAACAATCTTTCAATGAAGGCATTGATTTTCCCATTCTACAGATGTCATAACCAACCCCTTACACACCTCACAGCTGACTCTTCTTAAAGATATCTCTTCTCCTTTGACAGAAAGTTCTCTTCAGAATAGAAATAACTGGGTGTGGGGAGATAAAACACTTGGTCATAAGTTATGTAGAGAGCTAAGGCACAGATGATGATGATAGTGATGATGGTAGTAATATTAATAAAAAGAGTGATTTCTTGAACATTCCCAGGTGCTACATGCTTTTTATGCATTACCATATTTAATCTTCACAACCCTATAAGAAGAATGTTATTGTCATTTCCATTGCACAGATGAGACAATAGGTTTATAGAAGTTACATATCTTGCCTGGATCACAGACTTAATAATCCATTAAGCTTGGATTCAAACAAGGTCTGTTTGATGCTAGAACCCAAGTTCCTAACTGTACACTCTATTGCCTCTCATTGCTGAAAACCTACAGAATTTCAACAGCTGCAGACTACTGCCTCTGTCAATATAAATCACGATGGGAACCATTTCAAACACAAAATCAGAACGAAATCAATGTGAAAAAAAAATCTGAGATTCAAGTTAAGGGGAAAAAAAATCCTTGGAGTAGTCTGAGAATAATTTCGTGAAGTGCTTGAGGTAAAGGTAAAAATTATCTGTCTCCTCAATCCAACATGGGTAGCAAATAACAGAAGAAGGATCCCCTAGAAGTATTAATGCTTCTACTCTAATATCTGAAGTCTAAAATTTTAAATGAAAACAGGTTACATACGCTGTCTCAGACACTCAGTCCATGGCCAAATTACTGACAACATGGTGGGCTGCTTGGCTCTACAGACAGGAGACAGACAGACAGAGGCTATACCTCAGAAAGCCCTGAGGGTGTTCTTTGAGTGAGCATTCCTTTCAAAAGCAACAAAAATGTTTAAGAATAAGGAATATAATCATAATATCCTAGACCATCTGACAAGGATGATACGGCATAAAGTTTTTAAATAATAATAGCAGTCATTTTTTAATGTAGGAAATGTATAGTTGGTGCCTTTTTAAAATATATATAAATTCCTGAAGCCAGGATATTCAAGAATCATTCAATTTAGCATCTTTCAAACATTTTCTATGTATACAACATTGTAATATTTAAAGCCATCACTGCTTGAGGATTTTTGTTGGAAAAGTATAGAGGGGAAGAAAGGATTATAAGTCAGTTCCGTGAATTAGTATCAATTTTTATCATTTTTATTATTTGACTTATTAATCTATATTGACTTTTAGCTCATGTGCTAAAGAGTGGGACATTATGTCAAACCATTGTATAAATTTTTTGTTAACTGTCTTTAAATGTATGTTGTTTTCTTGCATCATTTTAACATGTTTATTATTTTTATCTTATTATAGGCTATTAATTCTGGTCAGTTCCAAGCTTTTGATTGGGGAAACCCTGATCAGAACATGAGGCACTTCCACCAGGTATAATATCAACAATAATCAAACAATTGCATACTGCAAGTGAATTTAAAAAATAGTATCTACTCATCAAGCACCTACTAGGCCCCATTCACTATGCCAGATATTTTGTATAGATCAGATGTTGCTTATTGGGTTCTTACCATGTGCCATAACATTATTTTTGATCCTCAGAATGACCTTCCAAGGTAAATATTATTGTCTCTATTTTTCCAGAAGCTCAGAGAGTTTTAGGTAAATTGTCAAAATTATTTAGCTTATAAAGAACCAGAATATGACACAGGAGTTCGTGGATCAAAAGTCCGTTCTTCTTCCACTACACTTATTCCTTTTCAAAAAATAGAAATTCTCAGCACTTAATTAAGACCATATTTTAAAGAAAGAATTAAAGATACATAATTTTGTTTCTGAAGCATATTCTCTGGCTTCTTAACTGTCTCTCATAAAATGAACTAACATTTTCCTAATAATTCTTTGGGATGTCATTTACTAGTCATTTTTTTTTTTTTTTTTTTTTTTTTTTTACTAGTCATTTTTTAAAAGTACATGAATTATTAGAGATATTCCAGACAGGAATATCACCTTTAAGGAGAAGCAGTCCTATCTGCCAGATAATGATATGTCAAAATATTTCTTGACATTATACATGAAGACTTTTGGAGCAAAAACTCTATATTAAAGCAAATAGGTGTTGTTGTTATTATTATTTTTATTATTTTTTTTCAGTATGTAAGGAAATCCAATGATGGCTTTGGCCTCTTGCTGATAGACTGAGCTTAAATTAAACAAATAGTCATCAAAGATACATGGGTTTTTCAAATCAAGGATATGGACGGAAATTTGGAACCTTTTTTTTTTTTTTTTTGGAAACTTTAAAAAAATCAATTTCAGTGCCACCATAATAACTACAATAGTGAAAATGCATAATTTCAACTAGTGTGAAAAATCTGATTTTTCTCCTAAACTGCTATAGTTATATGTGTGTGGGGTGGTGTGTGCCCACACACACAAACTCACACACTGTGTCAAAGTACTATTTACTCTTGTAATTAACCAATTCCTTGTCCTAGCAAGAGTACATAGTTGCTTTAAGAAAAGCTTTTTAGATGATGGCCTTACCCTATAAGACTCAAATACCTATTTGAATGAGAGTTGAATCACAAGTATTAACTTCATCACTGTGCTTGCAGATTCTATCAAAATACATGGCCATTCAGGTTCAAATATGAATCTTTTGCTTGGAACTTTGGGGGAAAAAAAGAAAACCTAAAACAGACTGAGGGTGAACAATATACAAGTTTTAAACATCAGTAACCTTTGTCACAACTGTAAGTCAGAGCCCCATAAATTAGGCAGGTGTGATTACCAATATAATCACCAATCCTGTAAAACTAAGAAAGTAAAAAAATTATTTCTTGGCCAAAGGCCACCATATATCATTTGGATCTTGATCTTGATGTTCATTTTTGCTTTGCCATCTTCTGGGCTCCCCCATTCATTCTTAGCAGGGTATTAAATTATTGCAGTAAATGTATTCTCATTTCAGAGGCCCCTGAGACCCACTTGTGCCTTAAAACTTGCAAATATTTTTGCCACTCTGTGCTGTGTTGTTTTTCTATTGTTTATGTCTCTCCATCCTTGCATTTGAATATTTATGCTTTGTATTATTCTGCTGAGAAAACTGTCAAGTCAGGAAGAGCATGCCTCTTCTTTCATCAGTTGCACTGTTGCATTGGGGCCTTGCACCAGGCTCTTCTGAGTTCACCCTTCCCTCGAGTGCACTACTGGTCAGTGCTAATCTGCACTCATTTCCTTCTTTGCCATTCACATTGCCTTCTCATAGCTACACATTCCCATTTACCACTTGCTCCTAAGCCCAGGTCCAAGGCCTCCCAGTATTACAGGGTAGGGGAATTATACTTGATAAATTTGGTAATGCAAAGACCCATCCAGTGACAGTGAAATGTGCAATGACTATACCAATGTGCTCTGCCTCATACCTCTCTACTAGGAGAACTCAAGGTGCAGAGTCACCGAGTCAGGGGTCTCCCCCAGGCACATTTCTAGTCCTCTTAGAAACCTTTCCCTGGCCAATGTTACTGTTTCCTAAGGATTTATAACCTGGTCCATGTTACCTTTTCTTCCTAGTCTTGCTGCCAAAATTAACTATGGTGTATTAATCTCCTTGGGCTACCATAAAAAATCCCATAGACTGAGTGGCTTAAACCACAGAAATGTATTTCTAAGAGTTCTGGAAGCTGGAAGTCCGAGATCAATGTGCCAGCACAGTCAGGTCCTAGTGAGGGCTCTCTTCCTGGACTGCAGAAAGCCACCTTCTTCATGTGTATCCACATAGCCTTTCCTCTATGTGGTTGACGAGACAGAGAGACATTAATCTCTCTCTCTTCCTCTTCTTATAAGGCCACAAATCCTATTGGATTGGGACCCAAACCTTATGGCCTCATTTAACCTTAATTACTTCCTAAAAGCCTTGCCTCCAAACACAATCACCTTGGGGTTAGGGTTTCAACATATGAATTTGAGGGGAACACAATTTAGTCCATAGAATATGCAACTCTTTCCATTGTAAGTAGTAGAAATAAACTTTATTTTATATTTTTAAAAAATGTTTTAGTTTTACTGAAATAAAAGGTATAGTGGTAAACGCACAATAGCCAGGGACTTATATACCGTTCTCAGGCTCTCTCTTTCTCTCTCCCTCTCAGTCTCTTTCAATTCTGCTTGCATAGGCTGTTTCCATTCTTAGGCTATTTCCAAGATAGTAGTACAATGGTAACAGTGTATACCTAGCTCATGAAGCTTTTTTTAACTGCAAACTCAAAGAAAATGGCAATATTTTCTCAATAGCTCCGGTAAAAAGTTCCCGAGAGAACTCTGACCCAATTTTAGTAATGTGCCCATTGCTCGTACAATTATACTGCGGCCAGAAGAATGAAGGATTAATTGACCAGGACTGATAACCCTGGACCACTCTGGAACTGGGGTTTTGGGATTTGTTGAATCAGCACAAGAAAGGTTGTGTTACCAGAAAGAAGGGAAACTTGCCAGGGGATTAGCATCATAGCCACTCTATTTCTCTGTAATGGGCTGGCTCCTTTTAAACATTATTTTCAAATGTCTTTTTTGTACATTAGTCTCAATGCCCCCTAAAGAGTCTTCTCAAGTGTTACTAACTCCACTGAGCCCCGATTTCTGCATATAAGAAGGGATATTTATATTTATTCTATTCAATATTTTGTTTGAAATGGATACACTCTCAACCCAAGTGCTACTAGAAAGATGGTCCCCCATAGAAATGAGAGCCTCTCTTACTCTGGGATCCTTTTCTTTTTTCCCAAAAGTGAAAATCAGGAATATAATGGTTGTCTTTTTTTAATCCACAATTCATATTATTGCAGAAAAGTACTTTCAAGTATTTTTAACATGTTAATGTTTATATATCATTAAGTATGTACTAATTGCACATTTTTAGCATTTGAAGAACTTGCTTAACAACTGACAGTTAACGTTACTTCTATAGTGTGGTTTTCTGTGAAAACTATTTTTCTCTCTCTTCAATTTTATTTAGCGTACACCTCCCCTATACAACGTTTCTAAGATGGAAGTTCCAACAGCAGTGTGGAGCGGTGGACAGGACCCTGTGGCTGATCTCAAAGATGTTGAGAATTTACTTCCTAAAATTACCAGGCTTATCTATTTCAAGTTGATTCCACACTACAATCATGTGGATTTTTACCTTGGACAGGATGCACCCTATGAAGTTTACCAAGACCTAATTAGATTGATGGAGGAATGTTTGCAAAATTAAATACATTTTCCTTTCCCTAAGGAAGCAGGTTTTTGTCATAAAAATGTGGAGCACAGACCCTAAGGTGACCCCTCCAATAATTTTCACCTCCCAGTGTCCATGAATTTGTGTAATCCTCTCCCCTTGAGTGTGGGAGGGACCTGAGACTTGCTTCTAGACAAGAGAATTGGCAAAGGTGATGGGATGTCACCCACTGATTACATTCTATTATGTAAGCATCCATCTTAGCAGACTGGAGCAAGAGATTCTCCTTGTTGGCTTGAAAAGGCAAACAGATATGTTGAGGAAACCCACATGAGAAGGAACAGTGTGTGACTTCTAGGATCTGCAGGTGGCCTCCAGCTGATAACCTGCAAAACATTGGGACTCTCAGTCATACACCTATGAGAAAATTAATTCTGCCTAAAACCTGGATGAGCTTGGAAGCCCATTCTTTCCTAGTAAAGCCTCCAGTTGAGAAAGCAGCCTGTCTAACACCTGAATTGCAGCCTGGTGAGACCCTGAACAGAGGACCTAGCTATGCCATGCTTGGACTACTGACCCATGGAAAGTGAGATAATAAATATATGTTGTTTTAAACCACTAAATTTGTGGTAATTTGTTATCCACAATGGTAATAAACTACTACAATTATTATTAATAATAAATTATTATTAACATCATTATTATTATTGTACCTCTGGTTAGAAGCTTGAGAAACCCAGCTTCTTATTTACATTATTTCCCTGTGTCTTATTTCTCTTGTCATGATGAACTTCCTTGAATATTTCTTGTTTTGCAGGTCACTAATGCTCCATTCTCTCAGTGTTTTGTCTAAGAGTCAATTTTGCATTTCTTTCTTTCTTCCTTTCTTCCTTCCTTTATTTCTCTTTCTTTCTTTCCCTTTCTTTCTTTCTTTCTTTCTTTCTTTCTTTCTTTCTTTCTTTCTTTCTTTCTTTCTTTCTTTCTTTCTTTCTTTCTTTCTTTCTTTCTTTCTTTCTTTCTTTCTTTCTTATTGTAGTAAGGACACAACATGAGATTTACCCTCTTAATATATTTTTAAGTGGGTCCTCTACCCAGGGGTGCAGGCCTTGACTATACTGCATCTTCACCCCTCCTTCCTGTCTTGTTCCTTTTTTATATCTTTATTTGTGGAAAATATTTTCTGGTAGTTTTCAGGTCATTATCATTGACAGTTGTTCTATAAATAGTTGTATTTTGGTGTGCCCATGGGAAGAGTAGAGCTCAGGGTCTTCCTACTCTGCTATCTGGGTCACTCCCCCCTACAACATTGTATTTCTTAATCAGGTAGGGTTTTCTTGTTTTTATTCCTACATCTTAAAAATATTCTATCTTAATTTATAATTTATTTTCAGTAGGAGTCTCAAGGTACATCACCATCATTCTCACCAATCATATCAATTTAATACTTTTACTTTGATTTTGTATTTCATGTTCAGGAATCTGAACTAGCAGCTTCTAGAGGGGAGAACACTTTAACATGGAACAATTTTTCAGTTCCACTATAAGCCCACTTTGCACAGGACTTGGGGAGTCACAGTCTCCTTGGTGATAGGGTGTCTTTGTAATCCTTACCAGTCGTTAATATAAAAAAATTTACTCTGCACCTTTTGTGTGTTAGAGGCTGGAGATATCTGATGAAACAAGGAAAACATGGCTTACCCTTTAAATTTATATTGAGTTGAAAATATGCTGGGGAATTTCAACCCAACAGAGATGTAATAAAAATAACTAACATTATTTGGCACTGGTTAACTTGTTTAGCATTTATCAAAGGCAAGGCCAAAGCCATCTATTTCTGCCCACATCTCTGTGATACAGGTACCATGTTTATCTTATTTTAAGGAATACCACTGATGCTCAGAAGACTTAAATACTAGCTAAGGTCAAATATTTAAGAATTAGAATCAAATCTGGATCTTGAGCCCAGAGTTACCTGAATCCAAATTCTAACTCTTGTTACTTCTTTGTTTTGTTCCCCCTAAAGACATAGATGAGGAAACCCAAGGTAGATTGTCCTGGTTGGGCAACGTCCTGCTTGTTAGAGAATTTCTGAGGCTCTGTACAGTGGGTAAGGCCAGAATTTAATACATTTTTATAGTAAATAGGGACACTAAAGCAAAATCACCAGAGCAACAGAAAGGAGTGGTTGAACCAGAAACAGGGACAGGGTATGAGATGGGTAATGTCAGGACAGAAGAGGAATGTGGGTGAGTATGTGAAACAGGCTACCCAAGTTGAGTCAAAACCAGGTTGGCCCAGAGCAAAGCCAGGTCTGGCAGCCTGGTTGCTATTTATCTGACAATCTGTTGATAGATGTGTTGTTATAGCTTTTCCATAGTCACAACACTTTAAGGAGCAGAGTCATGCATTTGACCCTACCCAATGTAATTCATATCAATGAAGCCCGTCCTGCAACACTGGAGAATTACCCAACCCTCAGCATAACAATCCTCCTTTCTATATTTAGTAGAATCAGAAATTTTGGAAAGTCACTATTCTTTGTAAGAAAAGGCCTTTCCTTTGTCTTCAGACCTGAGATTTCCTCCATGAGGCTGAACATTTCACACTTTTTAAGTTCCATCCTCCAGATCTAGTCCTTTCAGCGTTGGTTCCAACCAATGCGTCCTGCACACCAATATGGTGTTAGATGGATACATTTGACTTAGTGAAATGAACTAGTTCTGTTAGCCCTTCCTTTAAAGGACATCAAGGATAATACCAATAGTTATAAAGATAATCATAACAAAAATCAGTCATTTCTGAACCACTTCATGTTCTATTCAAAGTGCTTTCACAGCTATTATTACCTTCCTTTTTATTTTTGAGAGGTAACAAGGAATGGCTATGTATAAATGCTCATGTTAGCATTAGCCATTGGAAGTTCCAGATCTAGCTCCACAACTGATTAGCTATGTGACCCCGAAAAAATCATTTATCACTGATTCCAGCAATTTCCTTTTCTACAAAATGGTGACACTCTTTTCTGCCTACCCCATCTTCTGTCATGGAGACCAAAGATGTACATGAATCATATTTGCATAGCCCAGCACATGGGCCTTGAAGTCACACTGTTTAAGTTTGGCTCCTAGCTCCATTATTATCTTTATATCCATAGACAAGTTAATTAATCACTCTAATCCAAATTTTCCTATCTGTGAAATGGAGATAATCTTAGTACCTTTATTATTGAGTTGTTATGAGATAATGCATTAAAAAGATTTAACATAATGCCAGTTACATAGAAAGAGGTTAATGAATATTTTTATAAAATGCTATATAAAGATAACTGCTTGAAATTTTATTCATGAACAAATTCCCATACGGAAAAATAGTAACTTAATTTACATAGAAATTAAGTATTCTAAGACATTAAATGACATATGCAAAGTCATATTTAATCATAAGTCCTATTTTCTTGCCCTCTTGAGATTTCGATATATTTATCCAAATAACATTAAAAATAGAAATCATCTCTACCTATTATTTGGAAACACTTAGCATTTGCCAGGCATTATACTACGTGCTTTCTATACATTATCTTGTTGGATTCTCCTAATAGTCCTGAAGATGAACTCCATGTGGCCTCCATTTTACACGTAAGAGACTGAATCTTTGAAAAGTTAATAACTTCCTGAAGTGGTAGACCCACTTTTTTTTGGGGGGGGGAATAACTCCAAAGCTGCATCACTATAGGGGCCAGTGCTGTTAATTAACCATGATGCTATACTACTTCTCACAATGCAGTATTGCCAGAATATTAGTATTTGTTAGTCAATTATTCTCCATTTATTCACACCATCAGTTAAATAACCTCTAATATTTTATCCAATGATGTGATCAAAAAATAGTTGTTGAGTGGCTGGGAATGCCATCTTTGTCCTCCAGACACTTGATTGGGTCCTATGGAAACTGGAATACTTTTAAGACATGTAATTAATATATATTTGGCTAAGACTCATTTCTCAAAATTTTCCTAGCATACATAAATAAAGGGGCTGTAGAAGTGAGGGGGAGGGTATTAAATAAGATCTGAGCCTTGACAGGGGAATGCTGGCTGGCAGGGCACCGAAGGGCTTCACAGAGAGGCACCTCTTCGGTGACTATGGCATACCAGACTGGCCAATCCCAACACTTGACCTTGTCAGTGTCCTAGAAATAAATTGCGCTTACACATGCTGAGTCATATAACTGAAGCTTACAGGAAGCTGCAAAGCATAAACCAAAGCATGTCTTTATAATTTACATTTAAAACTATAATTGTTACGAGAACTATATCAATTTTTTTTGCCAAAATAGTTCATTCTTTCCCTTTAATAAAACACGTGGGAAGTTCTAGTATAAAAATGTTACTTGCTTGTGCAAGGGAATAAAACACAGAGGAAGTATGTGGTTTAACAAAAATCATCACCTTCACAATCATTCAAGTACACCGAGCCTTTTTCCATAAGGAAATAACAGTGTAAGCACTTTACATGAATTATCTTATTTAATCTTAACAATAGCTTTATAAAACGGTACCTTTCTTATCCCTACTGTATAGATTGAGGAATTGAAGTTTGGAGATATTGGGCCACTTGCACCAAAATATCATTCTCTAATTCTGGAATCTTGACTTTAGATGCCAAGCTCTTAATCTTTATGCTATAATGTTGTGAGTATTTATTAAGAAGTAGCTAGGCATTCAGAACATGAAGAATAATAAGGTAGACACTGTTCCTTCCCAAGTGGAACTTACAGACTAATGAAAAAGGCAGATATTCTACAGCTGCTTACTCACATAATGAAATCTTTAATTATAACTGTAATGAATCCACCAATAAGAAGACCACTCTCATCAAGGGGGACAGGGAATTATTCTTTGAGGAAATGAAATTTTGGCTGAGATCTGTAAAATCTGCCAGATGGGACTACAGGCAGGGGGCTAGCTCAGGTGGCAAGGAGCTAGATTTACCAAAGGAAACTAAAGAAGCACAGGGAGCCAGGTTGGAAATGGGACGAGATGAGTTTGAAGAGGTAGAGCCTAGTTTTACACCTTCCTAGCCACTCACAGAATTTTGAATATTAAGCCATTAAAGAATTTTAATCTCAAAAGCGCTTAAAACAGAATCAGATCTGTGATTTAAAATGATGACAGGGCTTCCCTGGTGGCGCCGTGGTTAAGAATCCGCCTGCCAATGCAGGGGACAAGGGTTCGAGCCCTGGTCCGGGAAGATCCCACATGCCGCGGAGCAACTAAGCCCGTGCGCCATAACTACTGAGCCTGTGCTCTAGAGCCCGCGAACCACAACTACTGAGCCCACGTGCTGCAACTACTGAAGCCCGTGCGCCTAGAGCCCATGCTCTGCAACAAGAGAAGCCACTGCAACGAGAAGCCCGCACACAGCAACGAAGAGTAGCCCCTGCTCGCCACAACCGGAGAAAGCCTGCGCACAGCAACAAAGACCCAACGCAGCCAAAATAAATAAATTAATTAATTTAAAAAATATATATATAAAATAAAATAAAATGATGACAATAGGTACAATATGGAGAATGAATGAGGTGGTTGTGGGGAATCTAGTTGGAAGGTTGCAGTGGTCCAGCTAGTGATGAAGATATCTTGGGCTATTATGTGGCTATTGAACTAACCATGAACAAATAGTTCAATATTGAGGAATCAGCGCTCTTTTGGGGACAATTTGTGTTGATACCTATGGTCTCAAAGCAAAATCTCTCAAGTAAGCTGCTATGTTACTTATACACATATGTATCTGTTGCTCTTTATTCAATCAACACTCTCAGAAGCATTAGATCCAGGAAGCTGTCGAACGTGTAAATGATTTTAAAAAATAACAATTATTTTGGTGACATTTTCTCTATTTAACATTTCTCTAAGAAATGTTAAATCATCAAAAAAAAACTTTTAAATAATTGTTTGGCATTTGTTATTGGATAGAGTCAGTGTAACAAGCCATCCTTCCAGGTTTAGCAACTTCAAGAACAGTGGTGGATATCATGCTTTTGATAAAGGACTATAGCTAAATAGTTGTGCATATGTCTTTTTGCTGGACAATCAGAACTCAAAGCTCATTTGGGGAGCAGAGGTCAAGCACTTGAGAAGGTACGTTTGATGGTTCAAATAGTAGGAAGTTTGATAGGCAGATATTCAATTCAGGTCAATCTATGATACAAAGTTATATATTTGGGATGAATACTATATGAAACAATAAAGAATGTGGTTGAAGAAACATTTCAACAACAAAAAGAAAAAGCAGCATAAGGCTGAGAGCACACAGCTACACTCTCCAATACACGCCATTAGTCAGATGTGGCTGTTTAGCACTTGAAATGTGGTTAATACTAATGGAGATGTGCTATCACTGTAACATAATATTCAGATTTCAAAGACTTAGTGCAAAAGAAAGAATGGAAAATCTCTCATTAATAATAATATTGATTACATGTTAAAATGATAATATTTTGGATCTATTGGTTTAAAAGAAATAAAAATAGAATTAAATTTTATTTATAAAATGAATTATAAATAAAAATTTGATTTCATCTGTCCTTTATGCTTTAAAAAATGTGGCTGTAAGAAATTTTAAATTGTATATGTAGTTCACATTACATTTCTATTGAACAGCACTGGTACAGAGAAAAGAGTAAAGGTAATTATCCCCAAAGAAATCTGGTTATTTGTAGAAATTTTTAAATAATCCTGCATTTATAAGATTTTTCTAAATATATAGAGAAAATGAGAGAATATAGATTGTGTGAAAGATATCAGATTGTGCCACAGCACTTACCAAGTTTAAGGATAATTTGGAGACTGAACAGCAGAAAAATTATTATTGAGTAATAATCTGTTATTGTATTAGTGTGCAATGCAATTTATGAATAATAGCGGATTTATTCCAGATTAGCACAAAGCAAGATTGTTCATTCCTATGAATTTACTGTAAAATTTATTATGTAGCTTGTATAAAATTTACTATATTTATATTAAATTACTATTAATTACTATATATTGATGTTAAGAAAAATGTCCTTTGAAACATAATTAAAAGGAAAGAGACCTAGTAGAGTTTGCAGCCAAGCTGGCAGTGTCTCAAAGTAAAACATCTGACATGAAGTAAATACTCAATAAATAATTAAGAATTGTTAGTAATAACTTTATCATATTCCTCAGTAACTAAGCAACATTCTCTGGACGCCTAGATTTATCCACTAATTCATTTATTTACTCAGCAAATTTTTGATGTTGATGGTGATTAGGAAAATGATGAAACACAGATACTATGATATTAAAAGCCATTTACCCATTTTTCAGCAGTGCTGGGGAGATTTGAGGTAATTTAACTGTAATTTAACCAAATAAAAATTCAGCAAAGAAACAGGAGCATATATCAAAATAGCCAGTGTTACCTTTTTACATACTCTAATCATCATTTATTTACCTACATAAATTGATGAAACTATTAATATATCTAAAACTAGATTCAACTGGAATTTTCGGTAAGCATTCTGTGTGTGTTTAAAAAGAAAATCTCTATTTGAATATACCTCCTACAGGAATTCAAATACAAAATGAGCTGTAGAGCATACCATACATAAACTCTGCACATTAAGTAAGCAGTTAAGCAGTTAAACCTACTTGGAGGAATGGATGGTATAAATTTCCTTCTATTCAGTCATAGGACCCTTCCTCTCCATTCTCACAAGCTTTGACCTTGGCCACCAATTAAGTTCTGATCCTGCCACTCCAGGACCTGGATGTCCTTAAAGACAACCTCCTGAACTTTTGGCTTTTGGTATTAACTTCTCTTTAAATGTAAGTGATCTTTCCTTTGAGCATTTGGGATTGTGATGGGTGTATGCTGGATTAGCTTATTACGGCCTCTTTTCAAAAACCTTAATATTTCAGTCATTTATGACAGCTAGAACTTTGTCATTTCTCTCTGTGCCTCTTTGTCATAGCCATACTGTGTTTGAAGGCGGGTGTAATAAAGTGGAGCTGAAATGGGGATTCATTGACACCAACCCTGAAGAGAACATGCTCTACTCTAGTAGGTAATCTGAAAAACAAACATCATTTCTTATAGATATCATAAACACTGCCAACCTTGCTTTATGAGTAAACAAAATTTTTAAATGTAATTTAAAGTGCCTTTTCTAAAGCCAAAGTGTGCTAATCTATCATTTTACACACACACACACACACACACACACACACACACACACACACACACACACACACACCATTTATGGCTTTCTTGAGCCCTGTCTGAATTTTAGGATGCATAGTGGATTAGATAAATTATCTAGTGGGCAAGTGACAAGTTCCATGTTCCTGTTCATGCAAGGTATTTTACTCAGGGCAAAATTTGTCTCAAAGGTGTAAGATTTTAAATTATTTCTTTTCCAAAATTCTCCTTAGTTTCTATTTTGTTGGTTATAGCCTAATCTATTTAACTTTACATTGTTTTCAAGGGGAAATTATGCCCCTTTTGATACAAAGTCATGTGTTAAGGAAAAGCAGTCTTTGGGGAGAAAGAAGCAAACTAGTAAACAAAAAAATGAGACATTGTAATAGCAGATGTATTTTGAATTAGAGCATTGGAAAGAAAATAACAATCGTTTTCATAAATAAGACACCAAGTTCAAAGATTTATGTTCAACAGTCTATTTTCAGCCATCTTGATAATGAACTGGGCAGCCACCATTAACAATTTGTGATATGATCCTTGGGTCAAGATACCAGAAATACCACAGGCCTTCTGAAAGGTTGTCCCTTAATCTACATTTTGCTCAAGATCCCTTTCCAGTTCTAAGATCATCCAGTTTTATGAAAAAGAAAAAAAAGCAGGGAAAATTTGACCCTCTAGAGAATAGGAGTTATCATTTTACATTTCGCAGCACCAAGGAAGAAGTTTCAACGTCTTTTGTTTTAATTCATTTCAACATATTGAATACTTATTCAAATAGCAAGGTTACATAAGAAGAATGACGAAAGCATTTGGAAAAGACTAGCTTCGTTTATTTGAGACAACTTTGTGTCTGTACAAGAAAACAGATTGAAAGAATTCTCCAGATTATTTAGATAAACCTCAAAGTTGAGTAAGACTATGAGAAGGCAATGGTGTAGAAATTCTTCTGAGTTTTAAGCTAGTTTACAGTCCATAAAGCCCTGAGAAGTTTAACTATAGTCATTCTATTTCCACATAAAGTCATTTCAACAAAGCAACATCAATAATCTTAACATTGTGCTTCCTAGAACTCTCCAAAGAGTCCACTGAAATTCTCTTGGAAGGGATTGTTTTTAAAGTCCTCACCCATGAGAGAATCCAGGCAAGTCCACACCCCTCTGCCATTGACACATACCTTTGCGCATTGTCATTCAGGGCAAAGCGTGGTTCGTCTTTCATCAAAAAGACGGAATGAGTTTGGACTGGTACCTAAGCTTTCCACCTATTCCAGCAAGCTGAGTGCTTCCTTTCACTCCATATTTGTTTAATTGGCTCAACTGGAACCGATCTTAGGATTTGGACAAATATGAATGTTTGTTTTTGAAAGGGGTTGAGTCCAGACTAATAGAACTGAAACTTCTTCATGCTGGGTAGCAACTGACCCTTCTTCCCACTGGGAGATGAAAGAGATGCAGTTACTCCTTGGGCTTTACCGGCATAAAAAGCGAAGTAGAGGGCTTTCCCTGGTGGCGCAGTGGTTGAGAGTCCGCCTGCCGATGAAGGGGATGCGGGGTCGTGCCCCGGTCCAGGAGGGTCCCACATGCCGCAGAGCGGCTGGGTCCGTGGGCCATGGCCGCTGAGCCTGCGCGTCTGGAGCCTGTGCTCCGCAATGGGAGAGGCCACAACAGTGAGAAGCCCGCGTACCGCAAAAAAATTGTGAAGGAGAAAATGGTGGCATTTCTGCCTCCATTATCCAGTATTTCTGGTGGAGTTTATGTTGCAGCAAAAAATAGAAATGAAGTTTTCCCTCTCCTGAGAACAAGGAAAATAAAGGGACCAGTGAACAGGCTAGAGAAGAAACATAAACTGGCCTGAGTTAATCAATCCTAGTTTTACCTGTTACTAATCTGTAGCGTCTGTAGTTAGATTTGTCCTTCACAAAGCTAACCTGTCACCTCTAATCCTGTGTAATTTAGGCAATTTACATTCTGCCCCTGGTATTTGCTCCCCCTGTAATCTCTTGTAGCAAATCACCCCTTGTAGCTGTTTGCATTTCAGAAAGTAGGTCGTAGACTGTTAACCCAGAGACTACGGGACCCAACTACTGGGTTGCCCGACTCCAGCAGTGACTGTTTTGAAATAATGCAAGAAGAAGACTGCTAGACGTTCACCATTTTGATCCTTATCACTCACTTCGGACTGAAAACTTCCCTGTAAGAATCCCTGTAATTCCTCAGGAAAGGGGGGCACAGTTCTTGAGGTGCTAGCCTACTGTGTCTTCCCTTTGCCTGGCAAGGAAAATAAAAAGCCTCTCTATTTCTTATCCTCCAAATCTCTGTCTCCATATTTCTATTTGACATCAGTGCACAGGGAGCCAGAATTTGTTGGCAACATTTAGAGCTAAAATGTCTTCATTCTCCTCAGGTCTGTATGCCAAAGTTAACAGCAGGTCGAATCCCTTTGGCCTAAGGATTTTGTTTCCTCTGCTAGTTCCAAACCCTTTTTGGCCTCAAAAGTGAGTCAGGCTGGCCTCAACTTCTCAACGGAGTTATAATCAATCACTTTCTGCACATTACATGGTTGACATCAGTAGTTTCACAAACATTGCTTCAGTTGACTCTCATCATGAACTCTGGTGTTGAGAAGATAGATATTGTTAAGTCTGATTTTGTCTTAGGATACTGAGTACATACTTCCACTTTTGACACCTTGTTTTGAAAATGTGGCTGAACCCTCCCAACGGTGACAGATGCTCAGTGGAAACGTGGAGGATTCAGTCAAACTGGTTATTTGTCCCTGGGCGTGTGTCACTGTCCAGGGTTTCTTCACTTCCACGGGCTTCCTGTCTCTCATGTCTCTGGTTTCTAACTGCAATCGTATCTCATTCTTCATTTTGTCACATGCAAAAGTTCAGAAGTTCTTCACCACTAAGAGTCCTCAGGAATAAGGGAAGCTCACATAACTAGGTAAGATCAAAATTTATCACAATCGGGAGAGAGGTTGGGAGTGGTAGCCAGGTGTAAGGGCTCTGTGCTGAGGCTGCCTTTGTTCCTGTCCTAGTTCTGTCACCTCTCTGTTCTGTAACCTTGGGCGGATCTTTCATCTCTCTAAGCCATTGTTAATTTCATTGACAAAGAATGAGAATGATAACAGTAGCTGCTTTATGGCATTTCTCTGAGGTTTAAATAACACAATGTGAAGCATTTAGAATAGTGTCTGACACAAGCTAAGCCCTACATAGTTATTAGTTTCTAAATGTTTTTAATTATATAACATTTACAAAAGTAAAATCGTCTTCATCCAGATAGCAAATTTACCGAAAGCTATTTAACTTCAAAAGTAAATTCTGAATTTCTAGAAGTCTGTCATTAATTTGTTACAGTAAAGCCTCTCTGATGTTATTCTCTTGTTCGTTCTTAGATTTTAAAAAAATAGTGAAAGCTCACACTGGGCTTAGTGCTTTGTGTGTCACTTAATCCTCCCTACAGCCCTATAAGGTAAGTTACATTATTATCCTAATGCTACCAGTGAGAAAACCAGGAGACAAAGCTACTGAATAACTTACCCAAGGTCAGAAATCTTGTTCATGGTGAGGCTGGACTTCGAACTCAGGCCATTGGACTGCAACTCCCCTATGATGAGTAATCTGCCGGCGATTATGGTCAGGCTGGTTTGAGGAGACATGCTTTTAAGCCATGCCAAGGAAGAGACACTGCACATTTAAATGTGCCAAATTTGCCTTTGGGTGTCCACAAGAAAAATAATCACATCACTTAAAACTGATCATAAGCCTGTCTGAAGCTTCCTTGTTCATGGCTCTTGTTTTTTTGGTGGGTTGCTGGATGAGACTAGAGGATAACTCCACTTTTATCTTTGTCATGGTATGGAAACTTGTCCTCTGAATCTTCATGTGTTCTGACAACTCACAGGTGAGCAAAGATTTAAATTAATTGAAAAGCTTGGATTAAAATAAAACAAAAAAGAAGGCTTCATACTAGATTGAATTCATTTCATTTCTGGAAGTGGACTATGTCAGGGTAATTTCTATGTGAAAAAAATAGATGAATAGTGCTCGGAGTTAGCTCACTGTATTTGCTCCCTTCCACGCTGTCTCAGCTTTCTCTATTTTAATTTCGTGAATCTGCTTTGACATATGACATTAATCTGTGGTTATTAAATGTTTTACGCCAGGCATTCGCGTGATGTGGCTGTTTCTAACAACAACCTATTTGATTTGTGGAACTTTAAATGCTGGCGGATTCTTTAATTTGGAGAAAGAAGCAAATCCTGAAGTGTGGATGAATATTGTAAGTGATGGAAAATTCCCAAGACCATCAAATAAAGCAGATTAATTGATTGTGAGATATTAAAGCTCCTGTATGGCAGAAAAATCTCTGATAAGAAAACATAAAACATGGGTGATTTTTAACAGTTCTCCAAGAGTTAAGCTAGGTAGATCTTCTTTTTTGGCTGAATAAGTAATACTCTCTAGCAATATAAAGCAGAATTATATTTTTTATAGATAACTTCCTGTTTTGAATTTACATTTTTAAGAATATTAAGAATTTCTATTTTAAGCCCTCTGGATGATATATAGGACTGCCCTCTACTGGACTATGGTTTTATTATCTTTAAACCAAGAGGGGTCTCAAAAGACAGTTGACACATATATATGTATAACTTAATCACTTTGTCCTATACCTGAAACGAACACAACATTGTTAATCAACTATACTCCAATATAAAACAAAAAGTTTAAAAAAGTGGTGTATATATATATACACACACACATACACACACACACACACACACAATGGAATTTTACTCAGCCATAAAAAAGAATAAAATAATGCCATTTGCAGCTACATTGATGGACATAGAGATTATCATACTAAGTGAAGTAAGTCAGAAAGAGAAGGACAAATACCATATGATGTCACTTATATGTGGAATCTAAAATATGACACAAGTGAACTTATCTACAAAACAGAAACAAACTCACAGACGTAGAGAACAGACTTGTGGTTGCTGGGGGGTGGGGCAGGGGAGGGTTTGGGACTAGCAGATGCAAACTATTACATATAGAATGGATAAACAACAAGATTCTATTGTCTAGCGCAGGGAACTATATTCAATATCCTGTAATAAACCATAATGGAAAGAATATGAAAAAGAATATATATAATACATATATGTGTGTATATATATATAAAACTGAATTACTTTGCTATACACCAGAAACTAACACAAGTTTGTAAATCAACTATACTTCAATCAAATATATATATGTATACTTTAAAAAAAAAAAGACAAATGACTTGAGAATATAGTTTCGTCAGAAGAGTGGGTCAATGCTAGATATTATCTCCAACCCCCCCAAAAATCTACACTAGCAGACATTTTCTAATAGTCTACTTATTTTTCTATCAAGACTTTATGCAGTAAATTAATTTTACAGTTACCTGGGGCTACAGATTTCAGATAATTTGCCCCAAAAAGCACACACTAGTTGCTTTTTTCTAGTTCCTTTCGATAACCTTTAGAGAAGATGTTTAGCTAACGCTCATATTTTTACTGGGCAGAGTGAAATCATCACCTACAATGGCTACCCCAGTGAGGAGTACGAAGTCACCACTCAAGATGGGTACATACTCAGTGTCAACAGAATCCCCCATGGACGAAGAGACAATAGGAGCACAGGTGGAAGATGTGTCTCTCCTGAGAAGGAGAATTGCATATGACTAAAGTTTATTGCTGGCTGTTCATTAAGACAATGACTGATTTATCAAAATTGGTTTGAATTTTGGATTAGTCTTTACATTGTTAACAGGGAGTCTCATTCTTTTCCAATTCTCTGAAGACAGGCAAGAACCTACAATTACAAAGAGCAAGACTGATCTTCTTGACTGCCACCAGGCTTTCTTCTTAGGGAGTAAATGCAGAGGTGGAGCCTACATTTTGTTAGCTCATTACTGATTTCTCATGTGGAAAATTGCTGTATTCCGAATAGTGGATTTCCTCACTGTTGGAAAGAGATTGGCTGGGTTGTATGAAGCTGGCTGCAGGGTATCCCAAAAGAGTCTTTCCTGCCCCCTCTAGAATCAACAGGCCTCCCTCTGCAGGATTAAAAAAACCCAATTAAATGACAGTGGCATTTCTGAAACTTTTTCCAGGAAGGAAAACTTTAACATTCATGTATGCTTTGACCTGACGAACAGACAGTTTATGCAATGAAAGAGCATGGGGTTACTAAGGCTCCATTCTAGAATGAGGAACGAGCCATGCAAAAGCAGACAAATTACACTCTTTAAAAGGGGAAATATAGGGCTTCCCTGGTGGCGCAGTGGTTGAGAGTCTGCCTGCCGATGCAGGGGACGTGGGTTCGTGCCCCAGTCCGGGAGGATCCTGCGTGCCGCCGAGCTGCTGGGCCCGTGAGCCACGGCTGCTGAGCCTGCATGTCCGGAGCCTGTGCTCCGCGGCGGGAGAGGCCACAGCAGTGAGAGGCCTGCGTACCGCAAAAAAAAAAAAAAAATGGGGGGGGGGAATATAACTGCAAAGTCCCTGAGGAGGGAGAGAGAAGAGCAAGCAAAATATCTGCAAAGGCCCAGTGGCCTTTACCTACCAAATCATTTACCATGAGATGATTCATGGTAAATGAGACCATTTACCATGAATCATCTCATCCCCCCCCATGAATCATCTCATCTCCCATCCACATTCAGAGGCAGCTAAAGTCATGTAGTTCAAGAATTCAAGAGTTTCACAAGAAAAACTGCGAGTGGGACATGGGTAGGATTACTATCTAAAATATGAGATGCCCAGTTAAAGTTGAATTTCTGATAAACAGCAGATGAGTTTTTCATGTAAATCTCACTTTATGATGTACTTATATGACAAAGTTATTCATTGTTAATCTGAAATTCAAATTTAACAGGGTATCCTGGGTTGTTTTGTTTATCTTTGTTTTGGTTTTCGCTAAATCTTGCAATATTAGGCATGGCGAGGGGTGGGGTAGGGAGGTGCTATGAAACACAAAAGGAGAAAACTTTTACAAGGAAGGCTTTACTTAAGGAGGGAGAATTTGGGGAAGATTTGGAGTTAAAAGACATTTATTAGGTATATCTTTCTAAATGCTTTAAATGAATTAAACCTCCCAGAAACCCTATGAAGTTGGCACTATTAAGAGTTACCATTTTACAGATCATGAAACTGAGGTAAAACAGGTTATGTAATAGGCTCCAAGTCACACAAATGGCAAATGACAGAACCAGAATTCAAACCCAGAAAGGCGGACTCCAGAGCCCGTGCTCTTAACTACTAAGTTATAGAATCTTCCATCCTGGTTCTTTTCCTCAGAAACTTGAGAGTTCACAAGAGGGCGTTGAGCTGATTTTACTGCTATAGTTTTCAAATAGTCTTCAGGGGGCAGAGGCTGGGGGTTTGACTGGAAGTTTGGTGAGGAAATAGTCATTGTACATTTATGCTCACCTCCCCCTCCTCCTGGAGGAGGCATAAGACTCCATCAAACATGAGCATCTTCATGTCTCTGTAAGTCAAACCCAGGAGATACATGTAAAAGTGAATACATAGTGCAGAGCAGTTACAAGCACACGCTTTGGCACGAAACAGAACCAGGCTTGAGTCCTACCCATGTACCTTATTAGCTGAATGACCCCTTAGGAAAGTTACTTAACTACCTTAAGTCTCCACATGTATAAAATGAGGATCCTCAAAGTAGGACCTACTTTATAGAGTTATTGTAAGAATTTAATAAGCTCATGCATGTCAACCAATCAGCGTAACACCAGGTACAAAGTATGTGCTCAAAAAACTTGTTATGTGATTACAACACTCTACACTAATGACAAGGGGAAAAGTGAATGCTGGTTTTGGTTTTTGCTTTTCCCAGTGTGTGTGTGTGTGTGTGTGTGTGTGTGTGTGTGTGTGTGTGTGTTTCTATCATGTTCCCGAGATGCTCTATTTATTATAAATTTCTCTCTCTTCCTTCCTCCCTCCTTCCAGGTGCCCAGCCAGTTGTATACTTGCAGCATGCTCTGTTTGCAGACAGTGCCTCCTGGCTTGAGAATTACGCCAATGGCAGCCTTGGATTCCTTCTAGCAGATGCAGGTTACGATGTATGGATGGGAAACAGTCGGGGCAACACTTGGTCAAGGAGACACAAAACACTCTCAGTGAATGAAGAGGAATTCTGGGCCTTTAGGTAAACTATATCTATGAAATCTCATGAAGGCAATTTGAGACAAGTCCTTTCAATATAATAGTGTGGGTGGTATTAACAATAATGCATGATACTTGGAGTCACACAGCTCCTCGTAATTTCTATTAACATCTCGAAGGAAATAAACAGCAAGAAGCTCTGATTTCCATTGATTCTCCCACAAACGAATTATATCATCTCAACAGGGTCATTTTAACATACAATTCTATCCAATACTATACATTATAAGTATGTCCCAAGGGACAGCTTAGGAAATTCCTGTGACCAGAGTATGCACTCTGTGTTTATTGAGTGCCTACTCTATGCACTGTTCTAGGCCCTGAGCATTCAAGAGTGGACAAAGTCTCTGCCCTCATGAAGCTTATGTTTATCCTAGTGATGCTATTACAAGTTTTTTCTCTTGGACAGCCAATCAGTTTTGCAAAGAAGATGTGTATCAGTGCCATATTTTACCTACAGAAACTGTGGTTGAGCATGTATAGAATACCATTTTCAGGAAAACAAAACCTTGTTAACCTTGTTAATAGGCAAGAGAAAAGAATATTTTGATATGCTGACGGCTTCTTTTAATGAAAGTGTTTTCTGCTGTCACCAAAGGACAGGCTGATGCCAACAGTGGACATCCTTTCTCAGGCTTAAACTCCCTGTTGGTTTAAAGCCTGCTGCTAGAGCAAAACCACGTTAATGAAATATTCAGTACCCACTGACAAGGTGGAAGGAAAGAAAGAATAGATGAAATCGTTAGGGTCAGACCTTTGGCCCCAGGGCAAGCATTGGGAAATATTTTGTGCGGTTGGTCTTTGGCTGGGAGCTTGGAGTTTATTTACTATAAGGCATCACAACCATTCTCTTATACTGGTGAGTACCAATCTATATTCCTCTCATGTTCTTCTAATAAGCAGGCCCTTAGTTCCTGAGGTACTGAATTCTACTACTATATGTTACTTAGGCCTTTTTTGTTCTCTTGCATTAATGTTGGTCGAACTAGTACTATAGGATTTTGGTATATATTGAATATATCTCTATATGGACAGAAATATTAATAATAGTAACATCTGACTAAGTGTCTGACAGCAGCCAGAGTCATTCCTTTAATACTCTCCAACCCCTATAGCAGCCCTGCCGTATAGTATTATCATGTTCATTTCACAGATAAGGAAACTTAAGCTCAGAGCATTTAAGTAACTTATGAAAAGTTACTCAGCTAGTACATGGTAGAATCATGATTTACAACCAGTTCTGTTTCCAAAGCCGGGTATTAAGTGGCCCTAAGAGTCTTGAAGTTCCCTGGCGGAGACTGAAGTAGAGGCATGCAAACCAGGTAGGGAAAGGACAGTAAAAGAAATGCAAGAGAAGGGAACGAAAAGGAAGAATGACAAGATTAAACTTCAGATAATGTAGTTTACACAAGTCTCAAAATCATTCCTGTTATTAGAAAGTAACACATGTAAGTGCAGCAAAGAAAAGCTACAATAGCCTATATGTAAATGAATAAATAATGAAATACAAACCATGTAAGTGGACAGCACAGAATTCTGTGTGTAAAAAATAAACAAGCAAGTGCTCTGAGTTTTGAACTTAGTTGGGAATATTTATAAGTCCCTGTTTTATTTTTCAGCTTTGATGAAATGGCCAAATATGATCTCCCAGGAATAATAGACTTCATTGTAAACAAAACTGGTCAAGAGAAGTTGTATTTCATTGGACATTCACTTGGTACTACAATAGGTATGTTTACAAGGGTCAACACTTTACAAGGGTCAGAGCCATGCAAAAGTTCAACTTTGAATTGGAACAGAGTAACTATTTTGCATTTACAGTGTCCTTAATTCTCTGTCCTGTGTTGGGCACATAACCCTAGTTCCCTAAGTGGCTGTGAACCTGAATTCCAGAGACTGTGAATATGTAGGATGAGCCTTTCATCTATTTCTGGTCACCGCAACACATTTGTAATGGTGACGTAATTTCCCAGGAATAATCTGTGCTCAAAATCCAAACAGGTATTTCCAAAGGGTAAGTCTCTAGATCACCTCCAAGCTGAAAAAGTAAAGCCAAATGCCATGAAATATCCTTGAAGAACATTAACTATGCATCAATCATACCTTCCTCACAACCCACATGGAATTTTAAAAAATAAAAAAGAAAGGCTTATACTCATATTTGAACAAATTGAAAAGATATGGTAACATTTTGTTTGTGAATCAGACCACATAAGCTTACTACAGTAAATCAACTGGGCTTATCCATTTAGTGTATGATTTAATATTTATGGAGTAGCAATTAATTGTAAGCACTATATAGATTTTTTTTAAAGTCCAGGAAATGTACTTTGAATGTGTGGTTCCTAGATTTTTTTCTAAGAAATCAATAGTCTAGCTCCACATAAAAATTTAAAGGAACCCATACTATTAAAAATATAAATTTGTTAGTAATCTTCCACTAAAGTTTCCAGTTTTAAGAGACTGGGTTATATGAAAATGCAGTATTTTAGTTTGGGTGAAACTGTGCAAGAGACGATAAATATTCCTACACTAGTCTCATTATCATCAAGAGCAAATAGGTGTTTACCAGTGCTTTGTACTGATAGGCAGCTTACAAATTTAGACTAGGCAGTGAACATGAGAGCGAATACACTAAAAGAGGATCAAAGAACTAATAAGGGGACCCAACCCCACCCCCCAAAAAACTGTCACTAACAGGAAAATAATTACACCATAATAGCTAACACTTAGGAGCCTTTACTATGTTTAGGGTCCTCTGTTCAGGACCTTTCCTACAATCTCTCTGTCTAAGCTTCAGAACAATCCTACCATTATTATTTCCATCTCATAGAAAAGGAAACAGAAGTTCAAAGAAATTAAGTGGCTCCTTCAAGGTCTCTTAATACATAAGAGGTGGCACATTAATTCAAACCAGGTCACTTTGCCTTCACCGACGGGGTGCTTGGGCGCCGTGGAGAAACTGCAGGGAGAAGGACGACTTGAGTGGCGTCTAGAAAAGTGGAGAGGACTCAGATATGCTCTCATATCTGATTAGCAGAGAAAACGGTAAATTTCATCATCAGGGCCCTGCGTTGCATTTAGGGCATGACATTTTTCAGTGAGCGCTATTTGCCTTTTGAGCAGAGAAATTTTTGTTATGTGGGAAGGACCCACTCTCTATAGGACATTTAACAAGCCAGGCCCTAGTCCCTTAAATAACACTTGGGCTCCCCAGTCAGCATGACCATCAAAAACTCACCTCCAGGGCTTCCCTGGTGGCGCAGTGGTTGAGAGTCCGCCTGCTGATGTAGGGGACACGGGTTCGTGCCCCGGTCTGGGAAGATCCCACATGCCGCGGAGCGGCTGGGCCCGTGAGCCACGGCCGCTGAGCCTGCGCGTCCGCAGCCTGTGCTCCGCAACGGGAGAGGTCACAGCAGTGAGAGGCCCGCGTACCGCAAAAACAAACAAACAAACAAACAAAAAAACTCACCTCCACACATTTCTAGACATCTTCTGGGGGAACAATTATGCCTGTTTCAGTCTTTGTATCAATTACTCAGCCAGTTCCTTTTCTGGCTAAGACAGTTTCAATATTTCAACAAGAAGTTCAGAAGAAAAAAACCACTGCTATGGCTACGTACACACACACACACACACACACACACACAGAGTGGAGGGGGGCCCAGGAAAGTACCTCAGGGATCCCAAACAGGGAGATCCTCCACATAGCCTTTCCTGTGTGAGGCTGACCCCCACCCTCATCCTCATAGTGCTAGATATGGATGCAATGCTATTCCTGAACAGTCAGAGCACATGGAGACATATGGTCCTTACTGGGACCATGGTGGACTGAGGGAAAGCCCGTTCCCTTTCGGATGCAGGGAAGATTTCAGAGGTTTTGGTAAGCATCCAATGAAGCACTGAGAGCAATGAAATCTCATCAACTGTGAGAAAGAAAAACTGTGGCATAACCGGACGATAGTGCAGAAAGAGCTGATTGATTCACCTACCACAAACTGATTATTTCTAGAGGCTCTGTGACTCACTCTGACATCTCAGAGTTGGTGGTAAAGTGACAATACTGCCAGCACTTACCCCACGCTTGGGAAGTGAAGGTGTCCCCAGTTTACTCGGCAGGAGTTGCTCCAGCAACTTATCCTTCACTTTCCCCAACCCAGTTAAATTGTCCAGAATAAGAGAAAAATGGAGACTTGAGAGCAGAGAGGGCTGAAGGCAGATTAACTCTGCAGGATAACTTAGAAGAGTTTCCCAATTCATCTCCAAGATGAGTGCAGTAAAAGGATGAAAATGACAAAGCAGAGTCCCACTTTTGTTAGTAGAAACATTGCCTAAATACTTCTAATTTTTACAAGATCGTCTTGTCTCCTGTTCTCTCAGGGTTTGCAGCCTTTGCCACCATGCCTGAACTGGCACAAAGAATCAAAATGAATTTTGCCTTGAGTCCTGTGATCTCTTTCAAATACCCCACGGGCATTTTTACCAGTTTTTTCCTACTTCCAAGTTCCTCAGTCAAGGTAGGCTCTTCCTTGTGCCAAAAAGTATATGAGGATCTCCTTTTGGATGATAGATCCTTATTCTTTTAAAATCTATTATGAAACAAAAGTAGCACATTTAGATGAAATCTGTAGAAACCAGACTCTGGGATCATGTGCTTGGAGTGGATGTGTCCTTGTGTGTGTTTGTCTATGCCACAATGTCTACAGCTCCCATATGCAATTCACTATACTCAGTTATTAACAGACCTGAGTATAAAGCAGAATTTCTAACTGAGCTGACTGCCGTGTCAGTTTAAGATCTACTCACAAGTTTCCTTGTTCCATTCTTATTCCCCTGGGCATGTCAGTGAATTCACAGTGCCCAAATGGAAGACATTTTCCAAGTTACATGGGATCACTGATATCCCTGACTTTGATGTTAGAAAAGCCTGAATAATATAACCCTTCCCATATGGGAGCTTGCTCTAATTTACTAAAGCTAAGATTCCAAAGAGTAAATGTCTTACAGCTGAATTATTCATTCAAGTATTTATTGGTTATTTTGCAATGGTTGGAAAAGTAGTTTGATGGTCAATTGTGAGTTTGGGATTTTATTCTTTGAAAGTTTTTCTCTGTTTGCTTTTTGTTTCTCTAAAAAGGTCATTGCCACAATGAACACAGTATTTTATCAAGATTGCCCCTCAAATTTGGAGAGAAGGATAGAATAAATTTTGACCAAAATGAAGTCAAGGAGACCAATTAGGGTATCACAATAATTCATATATATAGTGAGGTCCTGGTCTGAGGTGAAGAGGTAGAAATGGGAAAAAAAGTATTTGTGAGCTAACACAAGGAAGAACTTCCATGAGGCCTAATGATTGGTTTGATAGTAGTTTTTTGGTATCGTTTAGTAAGCTCAAGTGATATAACTTCCCTTTTTTGTCGTTGATAGTTCTATTTTAAAGTGTGCTGACATCAGTTAGTTTTGGATGTTTACTACATTTGGACAGAGTTGAGCAGACAAATTAGTTGAATTAAATTCAGAGATAGACACATCTATTTCTAAATACACCAGTTTTGCATATGTGTGGCTTTGCCTACATAGGTCGGGTCTGAGGCACATATTGTCCCTGACTTATCTCAGTTTCTTATCCTCTACTGTCAAACTTCCCACCACTTTAAGTCCCATTCTCTGGCCCACCCACCATTTCATAATATCCATTGCCCCTAGAAGCTCCAGTCCTCCCGTCAGAGATGCCCACCCAAGCTTGCTTTTCCAAAAGCCCTAGAAGTTTTAACTATGCTGCCTCCCAAGACATCATTTTTTTTCTGTCCAGTGGCACCCTCCCTTCAGTACTCCATCCTCTACCTTTCAGCATAAAAGCTGGCTACTCTGGAACACTACCAGAAACGTGACGTGTACACGGGTAATAGGGAAAAACCCTTCTTTTCCTTCCTATTCAAGGCAATATTTGACCTTAAGGAGAAACTGCTCTACCTTTCTTGCCATTTAATGAGAAATATAGGCAATCGCTGATTGGACAGAATGTGGGAGAGCTTCACTGTGGAGAAATTAGCTAATTTGAGGTTGAGGGTCCTTACTGCAGTCTCCTTGTAAATTATGTTTGATGATATTAGCTGGGTGGAGACCGATTCATAAATAGGAACTTTTCCTGAATGACTTGGTCTCCTTGACCAAAACAGCAAATAAATATAAAAATATAAGTAAAGCCCCGAGAATTCTCATTCCTGGGATGAAGGGAATGTCAAGAAGTCTGAAAATGGTCCTCAAAAGAATAATTATTTTTTATTTTTACAGTGGATTTTTGGTACCAAAGGTTTCTTTTTAGGAGATAAAACAGGCAAGTCACCTTCTACCAAAATCTGCAACAATAAAATATTATGGGTGATATGTATTGAATTTATGTCTTTATGGGCCGGATTCAACATGAAAAATGTGAACGTGGTATGTATAATGATTCTGGGGCCATTCGACGCTTTTAGAAATTCCAGCTTTTCTTTGATTGATTTTGATGTATCTATTATACTACATAAATTAATGTGGTATTCTAAACTTAAGGGCAGAGATTTGCTATGCATAGAAGATTAGATATTCAATGGACCATGAATGTGAAGACTGGGGAAGACAATAGGCAGCTTCATCTTTTCATACCTGGTCAAATTTAAGAAAATAGTTGTTCCACAATAGGTAGTGGTTTCACATGTTCACAATCAGCTACCACTTACTACAGTCAACTTGATTTTATTTCAGTACAACACAGTGCATTAAAAAATAAAATAAAATCATAGAAAAGAAGTACATACAAGCATTAAATTTATTCCATGTATGCCTTCACTTGTGTGAATTTAACCTCAAATAAAATTTATCATTTAACTTGGAACATACAAGACAGAATGGAATGGAGTATAATCCCTTTCCTATGAAAGAGCAGAAGTCCTGTTTCATCAACTCCTTGATTCCTGTTGCTGAGAATTCAAGGAGGACGAGGAGTTCAGACTACAGACCAGTGTGGTTGAGTAGTTATCTCTGTCATATTCCAAATGGCAGCCAGGGAGATCGTTACAGTGAAGCTAGTTCCAAAATAGCTTTTCGTGGCCAGCCACCCTACCCCCATTCTTTAAGAGGATAAGTTGTGTTAGACCAAAAACCTTGAGGAACAATGGTTCAAAGCCTGCTTCTTCAAAAGTAAAGATTTTTAGTAGTTTCCTTGATTTGTTCCATTATATTCTAAGACATACAATTATCAGTACTATTTTATGTCTACAATTTTCATCTCTATTATATTTATGAAGATAAAAGTACAGTACACATGGAAGTGCTTGATTTTTAGCTTTTTTTTGGTAGTATTTTATTTTATCCTTACAAGAGCACAGCAAACTGTAGTATGATTTTTAGCATGTCCATTTAATAGATGAAAATACAGAAACTCAGAGATGATAAATAACTTGCCCAAAGTCACAAAGCTTATCATTAACAAAGTTAGGTCCTGAACTCCAGGATTTTTGATCTATTGATCTGTGATCATCACATCTGTACACACACACACCCCCAGCTCCCCCCCACACACACTTGCACAGAGTACCTTTCTTGGTTGCTTTGCTCCGTGATGTCCATTGTTGCTTCTGCTTCAAAATAAGCAAATTATCCTACAGCTTCAGAGCTGATGCAAGTTTGCTCTCAAGCAGCCCATGCCACCAGTCAGCCCATGGTTCACCCACATTCAAGTGCCTGACATGACTTTGTAATTATCTAGATGATTCTTCCTTGCCACTTTCAAAACCGCAATATTTGTTTATTAGTTCTTAGCATAATTATGATCTGCTTCTGAAAGGCATAGTTTTTTCATTGGGTGGTTAATGCTGTAATAAGTGTCCTTTTTCCTTCAGAGCCGAATGGATGTGTATATGTCCCATGCTCCCACTGGATCGTCGATACAGAACATCCTGCATATAAAACAGGTAGGGTCTTTGTCATGGAAAACTATTCCCTTAATTTTCTTTATATATGAAAGGACAGAGTTAGCATGTCTGTTCTAAGAAACTTAGCAGCTGGCTTCCTTTTTGCCCTTGTCACCATCTTTATGGTTTGATTTCCCTGGATTTTAAGAGAAAGAACAAGGGATGGGACAGACCAAGTCGGTGACATAAATGAACCCCATCTTAAATCAGAGCTTGTAAAATAGGCCCTGAGCTGAAACAAAAGGTAAACTGGGAGAGCCTCAGAACTGAGCCTTCCCCAGAGAGAGAAATACCTGAGATTTGATTTCCCCTTAATGAGGCTTGGTTTTCCACTAACATTTCCTTCAAACCAAGGAGATCATTGCATCACTTTCTGTCGACCTTGTTTTTCATACTGGTAAAATTTATTTATATCTTTCTGCTCATCCCGAAGCCTTATTTTCTTCCCAGCGTACAGTGCTTTTCTAAGATTTGCTGTTAACAATCATGATTCTTACTGTGAATATTACTTTTCTATAAACCATTTAATTCAGCTTTACGGATCTGATGAATTCAGAGCTTATGACTGGGGAAGTGAAGCAGAGAACATGCATCATTACAATCAGGTGAGCTATTCAGAGTGACCCAAGGAGGGAGGCTTTGAAAACTTACAATGATAAATTATTTGAGAGTAAAAAGAATCCTAGCTGGCAATAGGTCTCATTCACATTGGTTGATAGAGATATTTTTTCCAAGTCTAGTTTTAATATGTATTCATTTCAGAAAATCTAGAAATAAAAGAATTATATACTAAGGGAGTTAAGTCATTTATAATCCCTCCACCCAGAGATAACTATAGTAGATGTATCAATATTTTATTACATTTATTCCAATGTCAACATCACTGCTTTTCCACAACTTTCAATCTTGCTTTTTTATTTACAGTCATAGCAAAACATAACCAATGTTACTGAGGGTTTTTTTTAACATTATTTTTAATGGCTGCATAATAATGAACATTGCTTTATAAAAATCTATAAAAATTTACAGAGTAAATGAATACATGCTTCTTGATAACAACAGAAGAAAATTAGGATTACACGTAAAAGTTAAGAGAATTTTCCACCCATGCAGTGTTGAATCTTAAGGCAACTTTTTCCCTCTAACTTTATGCACCAAAATTTATAGACTCATTTAGCCTTCCTATACTTTTAATCAATCCTGTTGCCACCTTCCTTTCTCTAAGTCAGGGGCTGGGCTTCTCAGTATGAACTAAGCACATTTTTCTGATGTTTTCCCAGACTGACATATTTAAGGCTATTAGTGCAAACATAGATTGATGAAATTGTTTCTGAACATCAAATCAGTCCATCAGACCAGTCAATTTCTCAGTAATGGATTGAATTATTAGAGAAATGATTCTACTAGCCCTTAAGACAAAGAGAGCTATATATAATTTTATTATTATTTTTAATCAGCTTAAGGTGTGATTTACATATGGTGAAATTCACTGATTTTATGTCTCTAACTCAGTGAGTTTTGAAAAATATATTCATTCATGTAGCCACATCACAAGCAAGATATTGAATATTTTCATTACCCACAAAGGTTTTTTCCTGCTCCTCAGACAATGTATATTTACAAATGCATATATTTGCAAATGCTTAGAAAAAGGCCATAAAATAAATAAACAGCAAATGTTAAAGTGATAACTTTCCAAAAGGGGAAGAAAGGAAGAGTGAAGTGGATGGACATGAAAGAGAAAAGGAGGCTCTCATTTTGGATTTTACATACATTTGTCTTTTTTCATTATTGTAACGAGCATGTTACATATTGTTTACATTTACAAAAAAATAAAACAAAACACACACACACGTAAGACCATTATTGTCAAGTTCAGCTTTATTGAGGTAAAACTGACCAAAAAATATTTAAGATTGAAGTGTACAACATGATGACAAGTATTGAGAGTGTAAATGTCCTCAGAATTTACACACAGTTAGCTAGCTGGTCCTACCCTACTCCAGGCCAATCCTGTTTTATTTGTTTGTAATTTTAGATCATTGGAAGTCAATTTTCATTACATTCAGAAGTATCAACAGTTTGTCTTCTCCTTCAGTTCCCAGTACAATCTCTGTGTCCACTCTATGTTTTTTTAAGAATAAGAGGATTAACCTATGTAAGCCTCATGACAGTAGGAATTTCCTTCTCTTTTTTTCACCAGTATTGTCTCACCTGGCAGAGTATCTGGAACTTACTGGCCCCTTAATACTTACTTGTTGCACGAATGAAATTTGTTAACTTCCCTCTAATCCACCTTAAAATCTCTGTCTTCTTGATTCTCTCCTTCCTTTCACTCTCAGAAAATGAAGGTCCTCTTATTATGCAAGTTATCCTGATCTTGTGCCCTCGACCCCATCTCTTTTCATATCTTCTTACTGGCTTCTCTTATTATCTTAAACGAATCCCTATCCCTTATGAAAAACAAATAAAAAACCTTCCCTCAACCCATCAATTCTATCAAGTCATCCTACCATCACTCTGTTTTTATCAACATTTCTTAATATTTAAAAGCGAAGTGGAGAAGCATCTCCACTTCTCCACTCACTCCTGAACCCTGGAAAATGTAGTTTTGGTCTTCATCTTCTTATTAGAGCTACTCTATTTAAAGTTGCTTGTGGCTTTTAATTGCCAAATATAATTGCCTATTCTCACCTATATCTTGTGTTAGTTACCACAGTCTCCTTGCAACTCACCCCCCTGATTTGGACTTCCGTAATATAACCATCTCTGATTTTTTTCCTTCCCCTTTTGATTGCTCCCTTTGTCCTTTGACTGGCTACTCTCTGTCCCCCACTGCTCTCAAATTGGCAGAATTCCTCCAAAATTCTTCAAATCTCTCTCCCCTTTGTCTTTGGAGAACTTAGCCATCCCTATGGCTTCAGTTACCCCTTTATGTGGGTCATCCAAACTGCTTGTCTAGATTTTGTTCAGGACCCATTTCCAACCTATTTCTTCTTCAAGTCATCCCACAAACTGATGCCTATGCAATCATGCTAAGACAGAGCTCTGAGAAATGACCTTGCCTTGTCTTCAAAACTTCTGAAAGATGCCTAGCTGCTTCAGCCTTTCATTTAGACCTTGACTGTCTCCAATCGTATACCCTACAGTATTCCCTTACATATTTTCTTTTCTGGGTACACTGGACAGCTTGGCATTCCTGACCACGGCATACATGTTATTCCTGCCTGCTGGAAAGGCCTGCCACCTTCATCCTTGTCTGTAAAATCCAACCATTCCTCAAGAGTCATTTCAAATGACTGCTCTTTATATGAAGCCCCAGTTGGAAATAATTTCTTCTTTGTCTTCAAAGAAGACAAATGTTTTATAGCATTGAATATACCCTACTTTGTTTACAAAAGTTTATTTAGCCATCTTGCCTTGTTCCTTCACACTCCTTGAATATAGAGCCCATTGCATGCTTTCTTCCTGTGGTCATAGTAAATATTCAGTAGTCTCTATTTATTTGAAGTCAGTTGTTGCTCTGAGGAGCTTCCTCTCATGAATGTACTTTCTCTCTCTTCCATAGAGTCGTCCCCCACTATATGACCTGACTGCCATGAAAGTGCCTACTGCTATTTGGGTTGGTGGAAGTGATGTCCTTATAACACCCCAGGATGTAACCAGAGTACTCCCCCAAATCAGGAATCTCCATTACTTCAACCTATTGCCAGATTGGAACCACTTTGATTTCATCTGGGGCCTCGATGCTGCTCAACGGGTGTACAGTAAAATCATAGATTTGATGAAGTCATTTCCCTGACTGCAATACATCTACTCTTCAGTTAAAAGTTGTTTCCAAGCCCATAAGAGGCTTTGGGCAAAATACTAATCAGCAATGAGGTCTACTCCAGCATCCTTCACCTTGTTGCTGTCGCTGAGGTGTTCCCTTATCACGGCATCCCAGCTAGGAATTATTTGTACTGTGCTGCTCTTTCGGAAATGTCCACATCTGAAATCTTAGAATCTTCCCCTCAGTCAAGGGCTAGGTCTATTTTTAAATCTAAGCCCTAGTAAACTCTTCTCTGCTAACTGTACACTTCAGGGAGGAGTTAAAAGAGGCCTTTCTCTTTCTTATTTCAAATATATATAGTGGTTTCATGCAAATGATACTCACTCCCCATCCCCTGGCCTAGATAAACCTTGTCAAGGGAGTCATGTGGCAATATGTTTTGGGTGGCTGTGATCTTGTGGCTTTCTTGAAATCACAATTAGGGCAATAGTCATATGGTCATCTATAGACAAGCTATGAAACAAGCCTGACCCACATCAAGCATGAAAAAATTAGCAGAATGGAAAACTAACCAAATTAAAGTATTCCAGGAGTTTGTTTTACTGTTACAAGCTAGGGGAAAAACTAACTCTTAGTAAGCATATGACTCAACTGGAAGGAGTGGAAGGATGTGGCTGTAATAGATTAGCCTACTAGTTATGAACATTTAAGAGGCATTGGACGGTGGTTGATATGTTTACAGAGAGAAAAGAAGGCATTGGTTAAAATAAGAATCTGGTTAAGTGGGGGTCAGTTAAGAGAGCTCCTATGGGATTTGTCTTATTCAGCTACTGCTACAACAATGCTTTGTAATAAACAACTCAGTGGCTTACAACAGCAAACGTTTATTTTTTTATGCTCACAAGTCCACAGTCTGGCTGGTGTGGTTCTATTTTACACTGAAATCACCTGGGTTTGGCTCAAAGCTGTGGGTTGGGTCCAGGTCTGCTCTACATCTTCTCTTCATTCTGGAACTAGCAGCTCTCAGGGTTATGTTCTTTGCATGACAGATGCCAAGAGCACAAAAGGGCTAGCTAGATCACGCTAGCATATCTGAACCTCTGCTTGTTCACATGCCTTTGGCTAATTCAGATCACATGACCAAGCCTTACCTCAGTGGGGTAGAATAGTCTGCTTCACCTGCAGTGTGAAGCTGCAAACCACATGGCAGAGAGTGTGGATATACAATGCTATTATACAGGCGTGCAGAACTGGGGAAGATACTCCATTCTACCATATATAGGCATAAAATTCAAAAGACAAAAATAAGGAATACAATAAAAAGTAAGTCTTCCTCTTTCTCCCAACTTTTGTCATACACTCTCCACTTCAAAGACACATAACTCTTACCAATATTTCTACAGATTATGCCATGCATATTCTAATGGCTCCACAGATACCCATTTAGTTTTTTCTCCTATATGTACCGTACTATTCATACTTTTCCACGTCTTGCTTTGATCGCTTAGTGTATCTTGGAGATCATTCCCCATCAGTTCATATGGAACACTATTAAAGGTTACATGGAAATTCATTATTAACAGAGATTAAGATGAATTAGGATTTTTTGTAATTACACACAGTGTTGTAGAAAATATTGTACAAACATCAGTTTATACTTTATACAAATATCATTTATACCCAGAGGATAAATTATCTTTGAACCAGTAATTCTGGTTCAAAGAGCATGTAGAATTTTAATTTTGGATGAAAATATTTTTTAACTTCTTTGGTTGACATGAAATCGCAAATCATAGCTGTTAGGGTGGCTATTATCATTAAAACAAAAGACAACTAGTGTTGACAAAGAAGTGGAGAAATTGGAACCCTTGTACATTGTTAGTGGGAATACAAAATGGTGCAGTCTCTATAGAAAGCAGTATGGAGGTTCCCAGAAAGTTAAAAATAGAACTACTTTATAATCTAGCAATCCCACTTCTGGGCATTTATCCAGAAGAAATGAAATCAGGATATCAAAGAGGTATCAGTACTCTCATGTTCAATGCAGCACTATTCACAATAGCCAATGTAGAGAAGCAAACTAAATGTCCATCGACAGATGAAAGGATTAAAAAATGTGATTGATAGATAGATATAGATATAGATGTAGATATAGATATCTCACAATGGAATTTTATTCAGCTTTCAAAAAGAAGGAAATCCTGTCATATTCAATAACATCGATGAAACATGAGGACTTTATGCTAAGTGAAATAAGGCAGTCACAGAAAGACAGCTACTGCATGATTCCACATACATGAGGTAGCTAAAATAGTTAAACTCATAGATGCTGAGACCAGAATGGTGATTGCCAGGAGCTGGGGGTAGGGGACAATGGGGAGTTATTAATCACAGGTATAAAGCTGCAGTTTGCCACGTGAATAAGTGTAGAGAGCTGCTGTACATTGTGCCTATGGATAAGAATACTGTATTGTATACTTAAAAAACATGTTAGGAGGGTAAATTTCATGTTAAATGTTCTCACCACAATAAAAAATTATTAAGCTTTATATTTATAATGTGTGCATTTTTCCTCTTATATATATTTCCATAAAATTTTTTTTTAATTTAAGCTTTTCTACTTTAAATCAATAAGCTGAGAAATATAGAAGAATGCCCCACTCTTACCAATACTACTGCTTTTTTACATATTTTATACTTTAGCTCTGCATATGATAGCAAGTATATTGATGATTATAGGTCAGACTGAGAGTTTACTCTTGGTTAATAGTTCTACCTAAAATATCTCTTTTAAAACTTATAACCCCATGAGATAGTACTATGGTATGGTCGTCTTTACAGATGAGAAAACTGAGACACAAAGAAAACTGAGGCATAAAAGTCAATTTGCCTAAGATTGTGTAAGTGAAGGAGTCATGGTTTTAACCCAGGAAGTCTGACATCCCAAAACCCACACTGCAGCATATACTTGTACAACTGGGCTCAAATGGTATATGGAACACCATAGAGGTCATACTTGCATTACTCTAGACTAAAATTACTTGGAAAATTAAGGCAGGAGATGGGAAAATGGTTTTTTATTTTTAAATTTTTTGTTTTGCAAACTCTAACTTTCAAATTGAGATGAGTGGATAGAAGTACCATATGATCTATCAATCCCACTTCTGGGTAAACATCCAAAGAAAATGAAATCACTACCTTGAAGGAATATCTGTACACTCACGTTCATTGCAGCATTATTTGCAATAGCCAAGACCTGAAACAACCTAAGTGTCTATTGACTATGACACTTAGGTAATGAGAACGTGATGTATGTATGTATGCATATATACACACATACATACATATATGTGCATATATGTATATACAATGGAATAATATACAGCCTTTTTGGAAATTCTACCATTTGTGACGACATGGATGGACCTTGAGGACACCATACTAAGTGAAATAAGTCAGAGTGAGAAAGACAAATACTGTATGACCTCACTTATGTGTGAAATCTAAAAACATCAAACCCGTAGAAACAGAGAGTAGAATGGTGGTTGCCAGGGGCTGAGGGGTGGCAGGAATGGGGAGATGTTGATCAAAGGGTACAAATTTTCAATTATAAGATGAACAAGTTCTGAGGATCTAATGTACAGCATGGATGGTGACTATCGTTAACAACACTGTGTTGTGCACTTGAAAGTTGATATGAGAGCAGAGCTTTAATGTTCTCACTGTAGCAACAAAGTGGTAATTATGTGAGGTGAAGGATGTGTTAGCTAACCTTATTTGTGGTAAACATTTCACAATATATAGGCATATCAAATCATCACAATGTATACCTTAAACTTACACAATGTTAAATGTCAACTGTATCTCAATAAAGCTGGTAAAAAATTGAGATGAGTGTAAGATTTCCAGGCAAGTCAATTATAACACATTTTCATTGTTTTATCCAAAATATCAGTATCCTTATAAGTAGGCATAGAGTCTAGCAATCCACCACGGATGAGGAATTTGGCTACAGACTTTGTAATACAAATTTATGGAAATTTTGGCAACGTTTCTCCTTTTTGTCTTAACCTTGCATTTATGCGACGCGAGAAACTCATGCTCACAACCCCGTAAGAGGCTCATTATATTACTATAGTTTCCCAAGCTTAGACGTCTCATTGATATTTTTTAATGGAACAGGTAAGTGATAACATTAATTTCAATCAATGCAAATTCATGTCAAATGTAAATTCTTTGGTGAATGTCTTTCAGGAAGTGTAATCAGTTTCAGAGAGGTGAAACCAGACTAAAATAATGGCTTTCTGAGACTCATTAATGCAAAAGCTAGGAAGATATTTGACCATCAAGGGCCTTGCTCAGCTCCAACCACTTCCCCATTCTCCTCCCATGGGAAGCTTACCCACATCTTCCAAGGTCTGGCCAAAACACCACCATATCTGAAAAGCTTTTCCTGAACCTCATGCTCCAAAATTAATAGTGCCTCTTAATAAATCTTTTTTGTTATGTTCCAGAATTATCGCATGGAAGAGTTTTGTGTAAATCTATCTTCCTAATAAATTTTAGGAAGAGGACAGGAGTGACGTCTTTCTTATCTTTTAACTTTTTAAAAACTTTTTATTTGAAATGATATAGATTGATGGGAAATTGCAAAAATAGTATAGAGAGGTGCCACGTACTCTTCACTGTTTCCCCCAAAGGTAATATCTTACATAACTATAGCACACTCTCAAAGCCATGAAACTGACCTTGATACAATCCAGAGTCTATTCAGATTTCACCAGTTTTATATGCACTCGTGTGCACGTGTGCGTGCGAGCGTGTGTGTGGGTATGTACAGTTCAGTGTAATCTTATGTGTAGGCTGTGTAACCACTATTGCAATTAAGACATAGAGCTGTCCATTACCACAAAAATTTCCCTCATGCTATCCATTTATAGTCAACAACCACTCCCATCACCCCCCATCCCTCCTTGAACCTAACCCCTGGCAACCACTAATCTGTTCTTCATCTCTATAATGTTGTATAAATGGAATCACGCAATATGTGACCTTTTGATGTTGGCTTTTTCTCTCAGAGCCATGCCCTTGAGATCCATCCAAATTGTTAACCTGTATGTTTGTTCCTTTTTATTGCTGAGTAATATCCTACAGTACGGATCGGCTACGGTTTATTTAAACATTCACCCACTGGAGTACCTCTAAGTTGTTTCCAAGTTTTAGCTTTATGTTTTAACTTTTCATTGCTTTCAGCAAGGGGACTTGAAAACAGAAAGCGCTCAGTTAGGATTCATTCATTTGAATGAACTCCTAGTCTCACCCAAAGCTGAATTCTGTGCTGATACCATCTCTAACATGTATACGGACCTAGGGGGAAATATCAGTTCTCTAAAAGCTTCCATTGACTTACTACACCATTCTCCACTCATATTTTAATCTGACATTTAGAGATTACAAGATATTGATGTGGTTCTTATTACATTTTAGAGTTCTAACGTGATTTAAGTGCTTTGGGGTGGAGTGAAAACAGATTGCTGGTATTCTTGATAGGTTAAGAAATACTTTCCGTAGCCAGTGTCAAGGTGTGACAGGGTTTTAGTCCCATCAGAACTTCAGTCACTTTTAAAATAAAACAAACAAAAATTTCATCAGCATCATCACATCTCCCACAGAGCCAATCCAAATCCAAATAATAATAATAATGAAAACAATATTGTGCAATCATTAAAAACATTATATAAAGTATAAATAAAAGCACCAATTTTTTTGTGTGTGCCAACTGCTCTCCTAACCAAACCAGTCAACTGAGCTGAGAAAGTTAATTTATTTGGAATACTATGCATCCTCAGTAAGCGTCATCAAAATTAGCACTTTAAAAAAAAAATATCTTCCACACGCTGACACTTCCTCCTCCCCCAAGAAAAGATTCCTGGAAACTCTGCTATAGGTAATGAATACCTGGTCCCAGACTGTCAAAGCGTGTCATCAACAGTGTGGGATGGAGAAGCTCTGCACATTGGAAACAGAATCCAGCAAATCAGAATTGGGGTGGAGCAAAGGGGAAATTATTAACTACATACTGTACAAGACTTATCATAAGGCTATGTGGTGATAAACTTTATGTTTATAGTTATAATGAAACAATACTATTCATACTATAAAAATAATATACATGTATGATGGAAAATTAGGAAATGCAAATGTTATTAAAATTGTTTAATACTAGGTAATTTCTTTAAATAGATTTGGGGGGAGGCGTGACATTGGTGTAATGCGTATCCGTATATTAAGTTACTTAAGGTTTGAAAGGCAAATACAGAAAATTACAAGTTCTTAAAAAACCATTCTTTTACTGAAAAGACTTAGTTTTTCTAAGTAAGCAAAGATCTGATAACGACAGTATGAAGTACAGGAAATATTTAATAAGACATAGAATCTTTGCTTCTTAGGCAGATTACATAAAAGGCAAAGAAAAAACTTTTATAAGCTTTTAATAACAGAAGACCCATAATCTAAGATATCTTATGATTTTAACAAAGAGGAAATTAAACTCTAGTTTTGTATCAGCACATTATGAGCAAGTCTGGCAAGGTACTCAGGAAACTTTTCTAATACTAAGGATGACATCAAGGGAAAACGTAAAGTGAGAGTTGACCTTACCTGAATATATTGGAACAATGTGAGATTATATGTCCCAAATTTATAATGAAATTATTGAGAATTGTTTTGAATTTTAAATCCAGAGAGAACTTTTAAAGAGACAATTCACAGAAACTGATGTAATTGCTTTCGATCGTAGGTGAGCCTTTGTCCTTGAATGTAGAACATGGAAATGTTACATTTTATTCAAATGTGTTAATAATATTCAATGATGAATTAAAACACCTGGATTTTAGTTATGGCCTTGCCACAATCTAGCTAGGTAATATTGGGCAAGGCTTTTTTTTTTTTTTTTTTTTGCGTTATGTGGGCCTCTCACTGTCGTGGCCTCTCTCGTTGCGGAGCACAGGCTCCAGACGTGCTGGCTCAGCGGCCATGGCTTATGGGCCTCGCCGCTCCGCGGCATGTGGGATCTTCCCGGACCGGGGCACGAACCCGTGTCCCCTGCATCAGCAGGTGGACTCTCAACCACTGCGCCACCAGGGAAGCCCTGGGCAAGGCTTTTTAACATATCTTCCCAAATGAAAATGAAAGGGCAGAATGAGATTTTCTTTCCTTCTGGCTATGTAACTTTTTCTTTAATTGAAGTATAGTTCATTTACAATGTTGTGTTAGTTTTAAGTATATAGTAAAGTGATTCAGTTATATATATATATATATATATATATATATATATATACACACACACACACACATATATGTATATTATACATGTATTCTTTTCCAGATTCTTTTCCATTATACGTTATTGCAAGATAGTCAGTACAGCTCCCTGTGCTATACAGTAGGTTCTTGTCATTTACCTATTTTATATATAGTAGTGTGTATATGTCTGGCTGATGAACATTTTAAAATCCTAAAATGTCAACACTGGGAGCCCAAGTTCTTTTCCCAAATTTTATTTTGCATCACTTCGGAGTGAGCTCAGTGGGGGCTGAGGACCTGGGGCTCTGCCAGGTGTTGGGCAAAGGCTTCCTCTGCTCTCCTAAAGTAGGTCAGATCGCTACTCCTTAGCACACATCAGATGGCTAGTGGTGGGAATGTTGAGACTGCTCCAGATGAGAGCTGCAAGCTCACCTCATGACATCTATGCAGGCGGCCCAGGGTGGGTGAGGCTTGAGAGTGTGGGTGGCTGTCTACACACAGACTCACCGTTCCTGTTCTGGCTTCACCTCCTTCACCAACCCACATTCCAAAAGTCTCTCGATTAGTGTGGCTGCTGGTAGCTCAGTTCTGAAGAGCTGATGTAAAAGTAAAGAAATATTTTACTTTAAATCGTATTTTTTCTTAAATTCTAACACATTCTTTACTTAAAATGACAATAACTATTCTCCTGGCCTGCTTAAATATTAGGAGGCTAAGGAATTGCTCACATGGCCACATAGTTGATTGAATTGGGGCATTTAGTTCATGAAAATAACTAGGCTGCAACTCCTTTTAGTTATTGCAGATGATTTAATGACCAGGTATCCATCAAAGTAATCTCTCAGCAATTAACTAGTGATTACAAACCCAAATAAAACGTTTCATGTCTATTTAGCTGAGCTACCTAGAAATGGCCTAAACATGGAAGATTCATTTTCTTCCAATCAATGTTCTTACCCATAACTAAAAATAGAAAATGTCCTAAAATTTTTTGACCTTCTTGATAAGTAAAAATGCTTATCACTACGTTGACCTTCAGCCAAAGGTCAGTGATCATTGAAGCCCCAGACTGTGACTCTAAAGGGTCATAAAGTTTTCTGCAGACTTCATACCTTTCTACCTATAAAAGATAGATAAGAACTAGAAAAAGTTCATTTGTAACCTTTTTTTCAGATTCCACATATAAGCAATATCATATGATATTTGTACCTATTTACAAAACAGAAATAGAGTTACAATTTTCTACAGGTGTAAAAAATAAATTTATGGTTACCAGGGGATAAAGGGGGGAGATAAATTGGAAGATTGGGATTGACATATACACACTACTGTATATAAAATAGATAATTAATAAAGACCTACTGTATAGCACAGGGAACTCTACTCAATACTCCATAATGGCTTATATGGGAAAAGAATCTAAAAAAGGGTGGATATATGTATACGTATAACAGATTCACTTTGCTGAACACCTGAAACTGATACCACATTGTAAATCAACTATACTCCAAGAAAACAATTTTTTTTTAAAGAACTAGGAAAAAAAGAAAATGATGCTTCCTATGGTGCATATTACCTGTTGATGAACAGGGATTTTATGAGTTGTATCATATCACATAACTCCAGGTTGCATCAAAGAAAGTTCTTTCTACACACCAAGCTGTTTGAGGGAGTGGGCGGAGCCAGATAGTATTGGGACATCCTGGATGTTGTTTCACTTCTACTTTATGTTCTTTTGTTCCTGTCAACCAAGCTTGTTTACCTTGCTTTGGAATTTGGAGAAGAAATTACAGCTGGAAAATATATGAAAGAGTTTTTAAACCTACAGATTCTTCTGACTTTAGAATCAGTTGTTATATTACCAAGAACAGATAAATGCAGATGTTGGACCATGTCAAAAATCTTGTCAAGAGAGTGGATTGTTTCACACAGAAACGAGATGTGGCTTCTGATTCTGGTGGCACATTTGTTCCAGAGAAATGTGAATTCGGGACATATGCCAACTAAAGCTGTGGACCCAGAAGCATTCATGAATGTTGTAAGTTGGGATTTTCCATATTTTGGGGGGAAACAAAGTACCTTACATGTTATTGTTTGTCTCTGTGTATTATCTGCATTATATATTATATTTATATGTGGTGGTGATTTCTGCTAGTAGAACATAGTTGTAAATTAACATATTGTACTGGAAAGAACACTAAGTTGGGTGTGGGTAAACATGGGTTCATCTTCAACAATTTCAGTAAACTTAGGCAAATGACTTAATCCCTTTGAGCTTCAAACACAGTTTAACTTTTTCTTGAATTCTTAGGCTCATTCCAAGAGCGGTTAAATCATTGCAGTATCTTGGGTCAAGCTCAGACCCATGATTATTTCCACGTTGTCTGTGCTTTCTGTTCTTTTTCTACTTCTTCCAATATTAGAAAGATGTTAGATCTCCTTTCATACTCTCAGGACAGTCACTTCTAGTAACACCCTGTGCCACCCTAATCTATCTAATCCTGGTTTGAGCTGGTAATTCTGTGGTCTAGAAGTAAAAGGACCCCTATGAATGCTAGAGAGGTCCTCCTATGAGTAAATTTCATGAATGAAGTGAAATTTCTAGGTATCTCAGAGAACACTTTTTGGCTTACTTTCACATTCTTAGTTGAATTGTAACAATGTCCACCATATAGTCATATTTATCCCATAGCAGACATTGTGATGAAAGCTGTAGAGATACTGTTTGATTTTATCTCTCTCTTTTTTTTTTTTTTTTGATCATCTCAATAGGTCAGAAAAAGCTTTTGATTTTATCTTCACTGCCCTATTCCATAGATAGGACCATACTCATGTTTCCAATCAAGGAACTGAGATTAAAGAGGTTAAACAACTCAAATCAGGCCACACCCCTGGTAGGTGGTAGAGCTAGAATTTAAATCCGGAGTCTGCCAGAACACAAAGCTTATGATTGTGACAACTATGCAATAAACCCTCCCAGGGGAGGAGAGGCTATCTCCACCTGAGTGAGGTGACTGTGTGTAATGTTCATGCTCCATACATTTATCATAGATTTAACATGCTTTTATACAGATTTAAGACCTTGTTTACAGAAGCCTCCTTGAATGAATTCTAAAACTCTGACAGGCTATAGAAATATTCTGAATCTACATGAATGCCAAATATCAGGTTTCTTTTGACCATTCCAACTATTGACTGTCTTTTGATGGTTTGTCCAGATAGTTAGCAAATTGGTGTAGATCCTTAAGGGCCATCCTTCTGCCCTGAGAAGTTCCCATACAAATTCCTCTAGGTCCTTAAGTGAAGGGGATCTCTTTAGTTGTAGGTAGAGCCAATCTCCCTGGGCCTCACCCACTGGGCGTGGCCAGCACCTACACACTGTTTGGGCTTCAGGAGCTCTAAGACTAAAATCCAATGAATTGGACTCTGCTATTTAGCAGTCATACATGGAGAGGCAAAGTAAGATAGAAAATTCTTGTAATCTCTCATATAAATTAAATGAAGTAGAATAAAAAGTGCTTCGGAGTCTGAATGGGTTTGCCTCTGAGTACTAATATATATGGATATAATTTATTCTGTATTTTGGTATACAACTGTCCTCATTCAGGTATTTTTCTAGCTAGTGTTAGTTGAGCACCTATTTGGCCCTGATACTGTGTTATGCACTGAGGTTACAGAGAGATCTAAGTGCCCTGATTTCATGGAGTTTACAATTCAGCAGAGAAGACAGACACTCAATTCCTAATCACTCAAAACTAATCACAAGAGAAGTGAAATCAAAGAAGAAAACATAAAATAGGGGGACTTAGGGAATTTAGGAAAGTTTTTCTGAAGAAAGGTTTCTTAACCTGAATTCTAAAAGGTGAATAGGAGTTACTTAAAAGGGAGGGAGGGTGATTTTTAATTATAGTAGTAGCTAATGCTCCTTGAGTCCCTACCATGTGCCAGCCAATCTTGTTAGTGTCATATGTGCGTTATCTTTTTACATTCTTTGCAATAATCCCAAGGAGTATAAACCACTGGTATACCTACTTTACAGACGAATAAACTGAGGAATAGGGACAAGTTAACTAAATTTCCTAAGATCACACAGTTAGTTTATGCATTAGTGTGAGAGCCAGGATTTAAAAACCCAAGCAGCGAGACCCCAGGGCCTTTCTCTTAACTATTATGCCCTTTTGTCTTGTATACTACCCTGGGCATTTAGCTTTCTCCTCTTTTGTTCCTTTAAAAGCAGCAGCTAGTAGAAATAATTCCCTCCTTCTCTAAGTAACTACAGTAGGCAGAAACTAAGGATACTGAGGAGATCGCAGCAGCTATATATATATATATATATATATATATATAAAATTTATTTATTTATTTATTTTTATGGTACGTGGGCCTCTCACTGCTGTGGCCTCTCCCGTTGCGGAGCACAGGCTCTGGACGCGCAGGCTCAGAGGCCATGGCTCACAGGCCCAGCTGCTCCTCGGCATGTGGGATCTTCCCAGACCGGGGCACGAACTCGTGTTCCCTGCATTGGCAGGCGGACTCTCAACCACTGCGCCGCCAGGGAAGACCAGCAGCTTTATATTTTACAAAGAGTTTCTGTATGTAACAACTGTATGGAGTAGGGGTCCTTAACCAGGAGTCCATATATAGGAAACAGGAAATCTGAAACCACTGAAAGTATATAGTGTGTCCATGTGTATATCCATTTCTATATTTTCCTCAAATTCACTGAGGGATCCTTAACCTAAAAGTGTTAAGAACTACAGTCAACCCTCCGTATCCGTGAATGCGGAATTCGCCAATACGGAGGACTGACATACTACCCCATTTTATGTAAGGGACTTGACCATCCTCAGATGTTGGTATCTATGGGGTGTCTTGGAACCAATTCCTCACAGATACTGAGGAATGACTGTACTGCTCTTGAGTCTGTGGTTTTAGAGCTGAAAAGAACCTTAAGGAATACATGGACCAGGGGTTCTCATAAGCTGTCCTGTCCCACTGGCTGCACTGGAATTCCCTGATTCCTAACCCGAAGTGGGTCCAGGAATATTTATGTTTAAGTGTCCCAGATGTTTCTGACACACACCGAGGTTTTGGAATCAGTGTTCTTTTCCAGTGGTTCTCAAATATTAGAGTGCATCAGAATTTTCTAAGGAGCTTGTTAAGACACAAATTGCTGGGCCCCAGCCCCAGAGTTCCCAGTTCAATAGGTTTGAGTGGAGACTGACCATTTGCTATTGTTACCAAGTGCCCAAGTGATGCTATGCTCTTGGTCCAGAGCCCACATTAAGAACTACCCTTCTAGTTCAATCTCTACATTAAAGATAAAGAAAATGAGCACTGGCGAGGATTTGCTAGTTTTTTTTACAATAACATAATTAGCTAGTGAAAAGTAAGGAATTTCTTGTCTATCTCTTCCAGCATCAAGGAATCTACTTTTTACCTTTTAATCATTGAGAACATAACCATACAGAACTGAACTCAAAAAAAAATTGTGTTTTTTCCATAGAGTGAAATCATCCAACATAAAGGTTATCCCTGTGAGGAGTATGAAGTTGCAACAGAAGATGGGTATATCCTTTCTGTTAACAGGATTCCTCAGGGCCTAGTGCAACTTAAGAAGACAGGTATGGTTCACGCTACGTTACCCCAACATAGCAATCCTTCCTACATTAAACACCTCCTTGTGATTTGAGTGTGTAGAGGGAGCCTGGGCTCTTGGTACAGACTGGGCCCATTGTTCCAGCCAAAAGATGCCTTCAGCTACCTCACCGTCCCCATCACCACTGCCCTATCCCCAATTATTTCAAATAAACATAGTGTTTGCTTTTCAAAAAACACCTTCAAGAAAAGTTCGTTTCTTGATCCCTTCTCGTATTTAATTCATTCCCCAAACCCCTCCAATATAGATATTCTAGAATATCCACTGGTGATCTCTTAAGCAGATGACGCCAACCCTTGCTCATGAAGAATGCAGACTCTGCCATGGCATCTGATGCCCACCCCAGCACACTCTATATTTCCCATCCAGACAGCCCTTTAAATATTTAAGACATTGCCCAGCTTTTCACTAAAGTCTTTTAAAGAATTGGGCACTATGTGTACATTTAAAATTTTTGGTACGTGTTTCCATATAATCCTGTTTTTTTCCTGTATGGGATTTTTGGCTATTGTTGGCTTTTAAGAAATTCACCTTCATTACTATTAAAGTGTAATAGTACACTATTGCCCATCCTTCATCTCTATTTGGCTCTATTCCTTTTAATCCTCTAGCTCTATGTTTATAAGCAGCAACTACATTATCGGTCATGTGTACAGATAATGTAACTCTTTATTGCGTTCTTTCTGTATGCCAGGTACAGTGCTAAGTGCTTTATTTGTATTAGTCTCATATAAGTTTCACAATAATCCTGAGAAACTGCCACTCACAGAAGTTAAGTAACTTGCCCAGAGAGTCTTTGCTAGTCCTTGCTAGTATGCTGCAAAACCTGCACTCAAATTAAGATTTGTCAGCCAGTGTAGCCCATGCTCTTACCTAGGACCAGAAAAAGCTGGGTGAATGCTATTGGGCTTTGGTATAAAGAAGTTGCAGGGTTCTATTTTATTCCAATTTATATTTGTGCAGCTTTTTGAAAACCAGCTATTTTTACACCAGCTGAACAGCCATGCCTTATATATGTCCAGCATGCCCTTATCTCAGTGCCTTTGAACTTGCAGTTCTCCTTCTGCACCACTGTTTCATCAGATATCCACGCAGTTTGCCTTGGCCCCTCTTTCAGGCCTTCCTTTCCCATTCTTCCTTCGACCACCCTATTCAAAATTGTAAGCCCTTGCCAGCTACTGAAATTTAGCCCCTAATCCTGCATAATTTTCCTTATAGCACCACTGATATGATAGATATTTGCTTGTTTGTTTATTATCTGTCTCTCCCAACCAGAATGTAAACTCAAAAGGCACAGAAAATTTATCGATTTTGTTCAAGGCTATAAAAAGTACCTAAAAGAGTGCCAAGCACGTGGCAGGTGTGAATAAATGTATGTGGAGTGAATGAATGAATTTTATATAAATACATGTATAGCCTGGAGACACAGAACTTTTTCACTAAGCTCCACAAATCGGAAGACTGTGGCAGTTCATAAGCTTAGGGGTCACCTGCAGCGCCTATTCATGGAAGGAGTTTTGTTTTCTCACGTCCTGTTTATTTAGACTGTTCACTCATTGCCCAGGCGATTGGAGTTCAAGGTATCAGCCTTTAAGGTCCAGTCGGTGCCGAATACTCCCCTCTAGTGTCTGATGTTGTTCTTGCAGCACCCGTTGGCCTCTTTAAGGAAGAAATCTCCCAGCCATGAAGGAAAAAAAGATTTCTAACCGTCTCTTCAAAAAGAGGGCCAATGTTTTCTTTTTTTGTGACATCTTTGTCTGGTTTTGGTATCAGGGTGATGGTGGTCTCGTAGAATGAGTGTGGTAGTGTTCCTCCCTCTGCAATATTTTGGAAGAGTTTGAGAAGGATGGGTGCTATCTCTTCTCTAAATGTTTGATAGAATTCGCCTGTGAAGCCATCTGGTCCTGGGCTTTTGTTTGTTGGAAGATTTTTAATCACGGTTTCAATTTCAGTACTGGTGATTGGTCTGTTTATATTTTCTATTTCTTCCTGGTTCAGTCTTGGAATGTTGTGCTTTTCTAAGAATTTGTCCATTTCTTCCAGGTTGTCCATTTTAGTGGCATAGAGTTGCTTGTAGTAATCTCTCATGATCCTTTGTATTTCTGCAGTGTCAGTTGTTACTTCTTTTTCATTTCTAATTCTGTTGATTTGAGTCTTTTCCCTTTTTTTCTTGATGAATCTGGCTAATGGTTTATCAATTTTGTTTATCTTCTCAAAGAACCAGCTTTTAGTTTTATTGATCTTTGCTATCATTTCCTTCATTTCTTTTTCATTTATTTCTGATCTGATTTTTATTATTTCTTTTCTTCTGCTGACTTTGGGAGTAATTTTTTGCTCTGCTTTCTCTAATTGCTTTAGGTATAAGGTTAGGTTGTTCACTTGAGATTTTTCTTGTTTCTTGAGGTAGGATTGTATTGCTATAAACTTCCTTCTTAGAACTGCTTTTGCTACATTCCATAGGTTTTGGGTCGTCGTGTTTCCATTGTCATCTGTTTCTAGGTATTTTTTGATTTCCTCTTTGATTTCTTCAGTGATCTCTTGGTTATTTAGTAGCATAAATTTTAGCCTCCATGTGTTTGTATTTTTTACAGTTTTTTTTCCTGTTATTGATAGCTACTGTCGTGGCATTGTGGTTGGAAAAAATGCTTGATACAATTTGAATTTTCTTAAATTTACCAAGGCTTGATTTGTGACCCAAGATATCATCTATCCTGGAGAATGTTCCATGAGCACTTAAGAAAAAAGTGTATTCTGTCGTTTTTGGATGGAATGTACTATAAATATCAATTAAGTCTATCTTGTTTAATGTGTCCTTTAAAGTTTGTGTTTCCTTATTTATTTTCATTTTGGATGATCTGTCCATTGGTGTAAGTGAGGTGTTAAAGTCTCCTACTATGATTGTGTTACTGTCGATTCCCCTTTTATGGCTGTTAGCATTTGCCTTATGTATTGAGGTGCTCCTATGTTGGGTGCATAAATATTTACATTTGCTTTATCTTCTTCTTGGATTGATCCCTTGATCATTATGTAATGTCCTTCTTTGTCTCTTGTAATAGTCTTTATTTTAAAGTCTATTTCATCTGATATGGGAATTGCTACTCCAGCTTTCTACATGCCAATATCACTGATGAACATAGATGCAAAAATCCTCAACAAAATACTAGCAAACAGAATCCAACAGCACATTAAAGGATCATACATCATGATCAAGTGGGGTTTCTCCCAGGAATGCAAGGATTCTTCAATATATGCAAATCAATCAATGTGATACACCATATTAACAAAGTGAAGGATAAAAACCATATATCATCTCAATAAATGCAGAAAAAGCTTTTGACAAAATTCAGTACCCATTTATGATAAAAACTCTCCAAAAGTAGGCGTAGAGGGAACTTACCTCAGCATAATAAAGGCCATATCTGACAAACCCACAGCCAACATCATTCTCAGTGGTGAAAAACTGAAACACTTTCCACTAAGATCAGGAACAAGACATGGCTGCCCACTCTCACCACTGTTATTCAACATAGTTTTGGAAGTTTTAGCCACAGCAATCAGAGAATAAAAAGAAATAAAGGGAATCCAAATCGGAAAAGAAGAAGTAAAGCTATCACTGTTTGCAGATCACATGATACTATACATAGAGAATCCTAAAGACTCTACCAGAAAACTACTAGACCTAATCAATGAATTTGGTAAAGTAGCAGGATACAAAATTAATGCAGAGAAATCTCTTGCATTCCTATACACTGATGATGAAAAATCTGAAAGAGAAATTAAGGAAACACTCCCATTTACTATTGCAACAAAAAAAATAAAATACCTACCTACTGAAGGAGACAAAAGACCTGTATGCAGAAAACTATAGACACTGATGAAAGAAATTAAAGAAGATAGAAACAGATAGATAGATATACCATGTTCTTGGATTTGAAGAATCAACATTGTGAAAATGACTATACTACCCAAAGCAATCTACAGGTTCAACTCAATCCCTATCAAACTACCAATGGCATTTTTCACAGAACTAGAACAAAAAATTTCACAATTTGTATGGAAACACAAAAGACCACGAATAGCCAAAACAATTGAGAAAGAAAAACAGAGCTGGAGGAATCAGGCTCCCTGACTTCAGACCATACTGCGAAGCTACAGTAATCAAGACAGTATGGTACTAGTACAAAAACAGAAATACAGATCAGTGGATCAAGATAGAAAGCCCAGAGAAAAACCCACATACATATGGTCACCTTATCTTTGATAAAGGAGGCAAGAATATACAATGGAGAAAAGGCAGCCATTTCAATAAGTGGTGCTGGAAAAACTGGACAGCTACATGTAAAAGAATGAAATTAGAATACTCCCTAACACCATACACAAAAATAAACTCAAAATGGATTAAAGACCTAAATGTAAGGCCAGACACTATAAAACTCTTAGAGGAAAACAAGGCAGAACACTCTATGACATAAATCACAGCAAGATTCTTTTTGACCCACCTCCTAGAGAAATGGAAATACAGACAAAAATAAACAAATGGGACCTAATGAAACTTAAAAGCTTTTGCACAGCAAAGGAAACCATAAAGAAGAATAAAAGACAACCCCCAGAATGGGAGAAAATATTTGCAAAAAAAGCAACTGACAAAGGATTAATCTCCAAAATATACAAGCAGCTCATGCAGCTCCATATCAAAAAACAAACAACCCAATCCAAAAATGGGAAGAAGACCTAAATAGACATTTCTCCAAAGAAGACATACAGATGGCCAACAAATACATGAAAAGATGCTCAACATCACTAATCATTGGAGATATGCAAGTCAAAACTACAACGAGGTATCACCTCACACAGGTCAGAATGGCCATCATCAAAAAATCTACAAACAATAAATGCTGGAGAGGGTGTGGAGAAAAGGGAACCCTCTTGCACTGTTGGTGGGAATGTAAATTGATACAGCCACTATGGAGAACAGTAAGGAGGTTCCTTAAAAAACTAAAAATAGAACTACCATATGACCCAGAAATCCCACTACTGGGCATATACCCTGAGAAAACCATAATTCAAAAAGAGTCATGGGGCTTCCCTGGTGGTGCAGTGGTTGAGAGTCCGCCTGCCGATGCAGGGGACATGGGTTCGTGCCCCGATCTGGAAAGATCCCACATGCCACGGAGCAACTAGGCCCGTGAGCCATGGCTGCTGAGCCTGCACGTCTGGAGCCTGTGCTGCGCAACGGAAGAGGCCACAACAGTGAGAGACCCGCGTACCACAAAAAAAAAAAAAAAAAAAAGAGTCATGTACCACAGTGTTCATTGCAGCACTATTTACGATAGCCAGGACATGGAAGCAACCTAAGTGTCCATCAACAGATGAATGGATAAAGAAGATGCTCACATACATACAATGGAATACTACTCAGCCATAAAAAGAAACGAACCTGAGTTTTATGTAGTGAGGTGGATGGACCTAGAGACTGTCGTACAGAGTGAAGTAAGTCAGAAAGAGAAAAACAAATACCATATGCTAACACATATATATGGAATTAAAAAAAAAAAAAGGTTCTAAAGAACCTAGGGGTGGGACAGGAATAAAGACACAGATGTAGAGAATGGACTTGAGGACACGGGAAAGGGCAAGTGTAAGCTGGCACGAAGTGAGAGAGTGGCATGGACATATATATACTACCAAATGTAAAGTAGATAGCTAGTGGGAAGCAGCCACATAGCACAGGGAGATCAGCTCGGTGCTTTGTGACCACTTAGAGGGGTGGGATAGGGAGTGTTGGAGGAAGACCAAGAGGGAGGGGATATGGGGATATATGTATATGTATAGCTGATTCACTCTGTTATATAGCAGGAACTAACACAACATTGTAAAGCAATTATACTCCAATAAAGATGTTAAAAAAAAAAGAGGGCCAGTGAAATTCATCCTGAAAACAACTGAAAGATGTCTATAAGCTTGTGACAAAAGACTTTTTAGGTACTTGCTTGGTGTCGCAGTGGTTAAGAATCCTCCTGCCAATGCAGGGGACATGGGTTTGAGCTCTGGTCCTGGAAGATCCCACATGCCGCGGAGCAACTAAGCCCATGCGCCACAACTACTGAGCCTGTGCTCTAGAGCCTGTGAGCCACAGCTACTGAGCCTGCGAGCCACAACTACTGAAGCCCTTGCGCCTAGAGCCCGTGCTCTGCAACAAGAGAAGCCACCGCAGTTTGAAGCCTGCACGTCACAACAAAGAGTAGTTCCAACTCGCCGCAACTAGAGAAAGCCCACGTGCGGCAATGAAGACTCAACACAGCCAAAAACAAAATAAATAATTTTTTAAAAAAATAATACTTTTTAAACTTTTATTTTATCAGGTTGGCTTGTGGGTCCTTTTCACATGAGGGCCCGTAATCATCAAACCATTACATATATATACATATATATATATATATATATATATATATACACACACACACACACACACACATATATATGTATACACTCAAACACATATATATGTATATATATGGTAATATTAACATATATACACATATATATGTATATATGTGGTAATAGATATACACACATATATATGCACATATCTTTATATATATGGCAATATTAATAATTATATATGTTTATTTATTATTAATATAGCAAATATATAATATATTTGTGTATATATGTATTTTTATAAGTGTGTATATATGTGTGTATATTAACAGTATGTCAATAAGTATATATACTCTATAATACTATATAATATATATTAATTTTATATTGTATATTAATTTTATGTTAATAGAAATGTTATATAGTATATATTATTTATATTGTAACATTAATATATACACATATATTTATGTATAATTCTATAATATATAAATAATATATTAATATATAATAACATAATTTCTTTTTATTAATATATAGTAGCTATTATTATATATAATTATCTTAATCATTATATTATACTACCTCCTGGGGCGCTTCCAATTTTCTCTGATCCCAGACATGTCTAGTCATAATAATAACTACACAAAAGCAACAATAGAGGCCAAACTTTATTGATTCTTTCTCTGTGCCAGGCATTGTGCCATCTGCTTTTTTTTTTGAATTTTATTATTTTTTATACAGCAGGTTCTTATTACTTATCTATCTTATACATGTTAGTGTATATACATCAATCCCAATATCCCAATTCATCCCACCACCACCACCACTCCCACCCCCGCTTCCCCCCTTGGTGTCCATACGTTGTTCCATCTGCTTCTTGTGTATTATTTTATTTAATCATAACAAAAATACTATTTTTTTCACGAGGCAATCAAGGCACAGAAAGTTTAAGTAACTGGCCAAGATAATCAAGCTAACAAGCAGATGAATCAAGATTCGAGCACAGGTTTGTCTAACTTGAAATCTTTCGCACCTTAAGGGATAACGAGAAAGGCGTAGAATGCTTCACGCTGTTGAAACTCCCTTCTTTGTAGGTCCCAGGCCTGTGGTGTTACTGCAGCATGGCCTGCTTGGAGATGCCAGCAGCTGGATTTCCAACCTGCCCAACAACAGCCTGGGCTTCATTCTGGCGGATGCGGGTTTTGATGTGTGGCTAGGGAACAGCAGGGGAAACACCTGGTCTCGGAAACACAAGACCCTCTCCATAGACCAAGATGAGTTCTGGGCTTTCAGGTATATGAAAATCTTGAGAGTGGAGGTGGATATGGATGGCTTTGGGAGAACTGGGTAAAGAATTATGGCTTCTGATAAAAAGAAATGAAATTGAGCTATTTGTAGTGAGGTGGATAGACCTAGAGTCTGTCATACAGAGTGAAGTAAGTCAGAAGGAGAAAGACAAATACCGTATGCTAACACATACATAGGGAATCTAAGAAAAAAAAAAGAATGTCGTGAAGAACCTAGGGGTAAGATGGGAATAAAGACACAGACCTACTAGAGCATGGACTTGAGGATATGGGGAGGGGGAAGTGTAAGCTGGGACGAAGTGAGAGAGTGGCACGGACATATATACACTACCAAACGTAAAATAGACAGCTAGTGGGAAGCAGCCGCATAGCACAGGGAGATCAGCTCCATGCTTTGTGACCACCGAGAGGGGTGGGATAAGGAGGGTGGGAGAGAGACGTAAGAGGGAGGAGATATGGGGATATATGTATATGTATAGCTGACTCACTTTGTTATAAAGCAGAAACTAACACACCATTGTAAAGCAATTATACTCCAATAAAGATGTTAAAAAAAAAAAGAATTATGGCTTCTGGTATGCAGATAATTTACTTTGGTTGGCTCATCAGGATCCCAACATAATATCTCCCAATTGGCTTAACTGACGAGTGATTCTTTGGATTATGTAAATTGGGTTCCCCAAGTAGAAGGCTAGTCTGGTGAATGGGATGAGAACAGTGGTTGGTGTTAGGTGATTGAGACTGCAATGGGAGAAGTGTAGGTTCCTTTCCTTTCAGATGAATATCCTGGGACTAACTCTTCCCTGAGTGATGACAAGGAAAGGACTAGTACCCCCAGAAGGAGACGAGGCCAGGCAGTATTAAAAATATACGAGGAACTAATAAGCCTTAGGGACCATCAATTTGATTAACACATCTCTCACGCTCTTACAAAAGTTCTTTAGTGTTTTTATTTAAATTACCTATTGATATTCAACTTTCTCTTTATCCATTTCACCAGAGAAAGGCCCCTGCAGCATCTTTAATACTTTTCATATAAAGAATCTGAATGGCCCTGTGCTGTTCTGCTAATAGAATAAGAAGACACCTCCACCAGCAGGTGGAGCTTATGCTCACTAAATGTTCATTAAGATGGTTATTTCTCTATGATAATATCTAGAGAAAACAGCAGTTTGCTAACAGCCTGTGACCCCAGAGGCACCCATGCGTCACAGGTTTGAAACAAGTCCATTCTGAGTCTTGTAAGGGGCACAGTAACAAGCTGATGGGGTCAACAATTCAAGGCATTGTTTGTAAACCATGGGGGCTGCTTTTGTTTGTTCTGATTATAATTTCTCATATAACTTTGTCTTTTCCCCTTGCAGTTATGATGAGATGGCTAGGTTTGACCTTCCTGCAGTCATAGACTTTATTTTGCAGAAAACGGGCCAGGAAAATATCTATTATGTCGGCTATTCACAGGGTACCACCATGGGTAGGTTCCAAAAAAATCAGGTTTGTATACTCAGAAGAAACGTGAGCAAATGGCGCACAGCCAAGCCTGGGATCAGGGGTCGCACACGTCTCTCTGATCTGGCCTTATCCGGAGATATACCCCTTCAGGGTCGCGGGATTCTAGCTTCTCTCTGCGCACCGTTCTCCACAACCTGCAAATATCAGCTTAAACAGAGAGTACACAGGCTCTTTTGAAATAGACACATAGTATTTCAAATATAGTGGGCATGCCCTGGCTGTATATGATAGCCTTTTCCTCCCAAAGGCTCCAAAGAGATTGTCCCTTTGTAATTGGGAGAATTAGTCTCTATTTTACAGGTATAGAAGCCTATACCTTGACTTAACCAGTGTCCCATACCTAGTCTATGGCAGAAATAAGAGTTGGAATCCAGTTCATTAGACAACTTGTCCACTAGATTATGTTCCAATTTGGGTTCCGGAAAAGTTAGAGATCCAGGAAAACAAGCAAAACTCTGCTATCTCAACACCCATTATGTTACAGAACGTGCTTCTTATCAATAAACAAGACTATTTCTTTAACTCTCGATTTCTCTCACTGTAAAGATTTATTAAAAATACCCCCAAGGAAAAAAAAAGGGGACTTCCCTGGTGGCGCAGTGGTTGAGAGTCCGCCTGCCGATGCAGGGGACATGGGTTCATGCCCCGGTCCAGAAGGATCCCACATGCCGCGGAGCGGCTGGGCCCGTGAGCCATGGCCGCTGAGCCTGCGCGTCCGGAGCCTGTGCTCTCATAACAGTGAGAGGCCCTCGTACCGCAAAAAAAAAAAAATACCCCCAAGAATCTGAGAATTAAACAAGAAGCATGAAAGACTCCTGCAAAGTGTCTAACATATAGTTACCTCTCAAAGTCCGTGTTATTGGACTGACTAATTTAATTTAATAATTCACTGAGAACCTAGTACTGGGTAACAAATATCTAAATGTCAGAGGGAACACAGAGCATTTGTTGCTGCTGTTGCTTTTCCATGTCAAGGAGCTTAGAGTTTCAAAGGAGAGTTAAAACACAGTCACACGTAATTGCCGAAATATCTTGATAAAAGTAAAATAAGCACTTTATTAGTTCTAGGATGTTCAACATCCATGCTGACATATTTCTCTTTTGCAGGCTTTATTGCGTTTTCCACCATGCCAGAGCTGGCTCAGAAAATAAGAATGTACTTTGCTTTAGCACCCATAGCTACTGTTAAACATGCAAAAAGCCCTGGGGCCAAATTTTTGTTGCTGCCAGATGTGATGATCAAGGTGTGTGACTCCTCAGAAAATTCCTTGTCTATGCACAAGAGTTTTCCAACCCATTTGCTAGGACATACACTTTTACATTAGAGACACTTCTTTTGACTGTAATGTAATGACTATTCCATTTCATATTTTTACAGGGATTGTTTGGTAAAAAAGAATTTCTCTACCAGACCAGATTTCTCAGACTGTTTGTTATTTACCTTTGCGGCCAGGTGATTATTGATCAGATCTGTAGCAACATCATGTTACTCCTGGGAGGATTTAACACGAACAACATGAACATGGTAAGTGAGAGCCTAGTGAATTCTCACTGTCCCAAAGCAAAGTGAGGAGTTATTAGTCTCACTCCTTGAGGGTGAGCTAATGCCAGGGAAGACTTAGAGAAACGATACTCCAAGAAGCTCCGTTTTCTTCAAATCGTAATAATATGTGGAAAACGCTTCAACATGGTCTGAGTCAAGGTTAACACAAGGGCATGACTACACATTAACTTCATAGATTAAAGATCGAAGAGGTCTGAAAGCAGCTTTACTACAGTGAATCAACAGATGCAAAAAAATATGATTAGAACCCAGAGGTCAAAAGAGAAGACTGCCATGCGTCACCTACTTCTTCTTTCTACTGGGGTGCTTCCCGTTTGTAGCTTAAGTCCTGTGATAGGCTGTCTGGGAGTTTTGGTTTGGCTAAGGCATAGCTACAACTTGGTGAGTGTGACAGTGGGTTCCCCAGGAAGCATACTGTGAGATGGAGATTCATGTGCAGAATGAGTTGGGGTTAGGTCCTTGGGATAACATCTAGAGAAGGGAAGGAAATGGGATTTGGTGGATTAAAAAAAAGTCCAGCTGTGATGCAGTCCCAGTGGGAATCTCAGTTGATCCTCTAGGGACCTGTGAAAATGGGATGACCTTTCAGAATTGTCCCAAGTTAGCATCAGAGGGCTGGGTCTTTATACCCCCATATCAACTAGTCATTTAATGCAGACAACACCAGTAATCGGGAGATACTGGGCAGAGCAGCTCTCTGCAGAGGGAAGAATACCCCCAAGGACACCAGACAGCGAGCGAGCTATCTGCCAACAGCTGGAGGAGCATGTTTTTAATTCCTGAGGATTTTTTTCTCTTTAATTAATGATACGAATAATAGCTACCTTTTGATAAGCATTTTATTATATGCCAGGCTGTTAGTCCCCGTAACAACCCTATGACACAGGTATTATCAATATTCCCACTTTATAGATTAGACTTAGTGGATTAAGTAATGTTCCCAATTTCACCTAACAGTTATATAGCAGAGGTGAGATTTGAATACAGGCCCAGCTCCTGAGCCTTCATCTTTAATTACTCTAAGGAAGTTTTTTAAAAGACGAAGTCAAGATATCTAATGAGAAGCTTTTCTCTGATGAAGAATATAGGATACATTTAGTGGCATTTTTTTACTTATGTGCATGTGTATATTCCTGTTTCATAGATAACTGCTGATACTTTAATGATGTTCCCATTTCTTAGTCTGATAACCTGTAGATTTGATCTTGACAAGGTGCACATCTTGTGAGTTTTTCCACGTCCCACAAACTACTCATGCTTTATTACAGAGCCGAGCAAATGTATATGTCGCTCACACACCTGCTGGAACATCTGTGCAAAATATCCTGCACTGGAGCCAGGTAAGGATGCTGAATTTGTGGTCTTTGTTAAGGGTCTTTGTGCAGTTTGCCTGGAATAGTTAGGGGAGGCCCTTTGGACAGCCCAGGGGTTATTTCACATTTATTCCAAGATGACTTGTGATTCTGTCAACACTTTTTCAACTGTGAGCTTGATCTAGAACACTGAAACTTTTCAGGATATGGGAGGAAAGGATTGGCCCTAGGACATCTCTAGTGGACCTTAAAAGTGTGAATTCAGATGGTTCAAGTGAGACCTTTCTCAGTCTTTAGCCATCTCAAAGATGAGGCTGGAGATCAGTTTCCACATTCTCCTTTCGGCTCTTCCAGCAAGACAGTGTGGCCAAGTAGTCATAAAAATGCAAATGTGGACCTAATTACCCAAGGAGATTTTCACAGGAGTCCTTTGTGCCGCAGATTTCACCTGAGGTCACAGGAGAGAATGTCCTGATTACCAGTCACAGGAACTGTCTCTAGGCACTGTGTGGTGGGTTCCTTCAGAATTAGTTCAAGGACAATGTGACTGCTAATTATTCTTTCACATGTGATGAAGCACTGAACCTAATATTGCTCATTATAGATGATACTATAGAGTGACCCCAATTGGCTGTGGAAATAAGAATGTACATAGGACAGAGAGCTAAGCATCACTAACCTTAGATTCTCGCCTACTAAAACTACAACTTTGTTAAAAAAGAAAGTGGGAGACTTTTAACTCGAGCAAAAAGTTTTCATAGTGATGATGACACCTATGAATCATAAATATTGGTTCTATCTGTTTTTCTAACAACTTAGAACCTAGTCAAATTTTTCTTCAAATGTCATTGTTATGTTTTAGTACATGTGTGAAAGAGAGAGAAAGAGACAGAGAGAGAGGGAGAGAGAGAGACACACACACACACACAGAGAGAGAGAGAGAGAGAGAGATTTTATAATCAAAACCAAACAAGAATTCTACACTGGATTAAATGTTGGTCATCTTCTCCCAGAATCACCACGTTGCACAACTCTCGGGGTTGCTCTCCCATTGTAGCCTACAGAGTTGTGCAGGATATCCCCCTACATAGACTACAATGGGGATACACTTTTTGGAGTTGTATAATATGGTGGTCAAGTATTTCTATAGCACATTTTTCTCCCTGAAAGGACCTTATTCTTACCTTTACACTCTCCCGAAGATTATCCTAAAGTTGAACCGTAGAGCAGCCTCAGCCTTTGTTCTCTGCTTCCCTCACAATTGCAGACTTGGTAGCACATTTTCACCCCTCCTCCCACCGTTATCCCGTGACACATTTGAATGTCATGTAAATTTTTGTTTCCTTTTAGGCAGTGAATTCTGGGGAACTTCAGGCATTTGACTGGGGCAGTGAGACCAAGAATCTGGAAAAAGGAAATCAGGTAACGAAAGCAAATACCATCTGCTGAAAATATATCCTTTTGAAATGTGTGAGAGGGAAGTTATACTGGCCGTTTATTCTAGAAATAGGAGTAAAATACAAGAATTCAAGTAGAATGGAATACTACTCAGGCATAAAAAAGAATGAAATAATGCCATTTGCAGCAACATGGATGGACAATAGAGATCATCATACTAAGTGAAGTACGTCAGAAAGAGAAAGACAAACACCATATGACGTCACTTATATGTGGAATCTAAAATATGACACAAATGAACTTATCTATGAAACAGACACACAGACATAGAGAACAGACTTGTAGTTGCCAAGTAGGGAAGGGGATGGGGGAGGGATAGATTGGGAGTTTGGGATTAGCAGATGCAAACTATTATATATAGCATGGATAAACAACAATGTGTCCTACACACAGGGAATACACAGCACAGGGAATACAATGGAAAAGAATATGAAAAAGAAAGAATTCAAGTAAAAAGTAATTAGTTCTGGTTCGACTTCATTTGAAAATGGAAAAGTTCAAAGCTTAGCCAAGAGACTTTTTCTTTTTTTGGCTGTGTTGGGTCTTTGTTGCTCTTCGAGGGCTTTCTCTCGTTGAGATGAGCAGGGGCTACTCTTTGTTGCGGTGCGTGGGCTTCTCACCGCTGTGGCTTCTCTTGTTGCGGATCACGGGCTCTAGGTGCACAGGCTCAGTAGTTGTGGTGGGCAGGCTCAGTAGTTGTAGGCTGCTTTGATTCTTCAGGGCTCAATCTCTTTCTCTTTAAAATAAAAATTACTGGACTAGATTACATGTAAGAGTTCTCCCTGGTCACACTTCTAATGAATCTGTAATTTGCAAGTGAAAAATATAAAACAATATTACCCAAGAAAATCTATGTGTGTAATCAATGTTGTGGAATAAAATTTAAAACAAAAGTTATGGAGAATTAGAAATGAGTATTAAACTTTTCTAAGCATAAAACCTTCACTGAAGATTATTGGTTAGCTTGTATGAGAATGTAAGCAAATATTGACTACACACATAAAGCTGGAGGGAGCAGAAAACACACACAGGCTAATCTTTGAGAGTCTCATATCACACTTAACATCCACTTCTGTAGATGTACTTCTGTATATCTAGATATAAAAGTCTCGGAAATTGGACAGACCACTGTCGTGCCTCTGAATAGCAAACCCTCAATCACAGGTACCAGCTACATTTTTAAGATCCTTCTTCATTGTTTCCTAAAATATATCTTTAGAGAAAGCATCCTAGTTCCAAGATAAGATTTAATTTATTAACATTTAAGGTCATGAGTTAGAGAGAAAGTGACTTGTGCAGAGCAGGTGTCAGAAAATGGTCATGGAAAGAAAGAGAAAACACACATGCAAAAACGTGTCATAGACTCACAGAGCCTTAGAGCTACACCTGACATTCAGTTCAGTCTTTTCACCTGTTAGATGAGAAAAACATATTACAGGCTCCATCGAATATTCCAACCTTTCGTATCTAAGTTACTCTATAAAAAACTTCATATCTAAGTTACTCTACTCTGACCACCAAATTCCAGTATATGTGTGTGGAGGGGAGTTTCTCCACATGAACAAGCAATTCTCCAACACCAGGTGGGTGACTTAGAGTTTAACTCAATTCTGACACTGTCTACCCAGAGATAACATCAGATCCCACAGGTTGAGGGCTCGGGCCCACAAGACTATCCTCCAGTTCGGATGCCAATCGCAAGCCCAGGCTGTCACCTGTGTGTCTGACCCACTGGCTATAATTCAGAGGTTCCCATGACTCCCTTCTCAGGCTGAGGTTTGATTAATTTGCTAGATTGGCTCAGAGAAACACTTTACTTACTAGATTATTGGTTTATTATAAAAGGATATAACTCAGGATCAGCCAGATAAAAGAGTTGCACTGAGCAAGGGAAGGGGAGCAGAGCTTCCATGTCTTCTCCATGGGGCCACTCTCCCCACATTTGCACGTGTTCACCAACCTGGAGGCTCTGAACCCTGTCCTTCTGGGGTTTTGTGGAGGCTTCCTTAGAGAGGTCCAACTGGTTAAATCTTTGGCCACTGGCGATTGAACTCAATCTCCAGCCCATCTCCCCTCTCCAGAGGTCATGAATGGGACTGAAATTTCCAACTCTCTAATCACTTGCTTGGCTCCACTTCTGGAGCTCAGCCCCCATCCTGTTCAAAAAATCACCTCATTAACGTCACAAAACACACCTTTATGGCTCCTGTCACTTAGGAAACTCCGAGGGTTATTAGGAGCTCTGTACCACAAATGTGGATGAAGACCACATACATATGTCTTATTATAACTCACAGTATCAGACACTATAACTTCAAATTCTTAAAAGCCACAAAGAGAAACAAGGACTGCCGGGATTGGAACCCCGGCTTCCAGGTGGATTTACTGAGTGAGAAGTGGACCTTGACATGTCTGTTGAAAGTTCTGAGTGTTGGTTAACCTCAAGGGCTCTCAGTCAGCCAGCTTGATCTAGCAGATCTGTTTGAATAAGGGAAGTTCTCAAGAATTAGGAATCCTAGATAACCTTCTTTGGGTGATGTGGGACTGGACTCTGAATCTAATTTTTGTCTCCTCTTGATCCAACTCCCTGAGTTCCAGTGCCATTGACTTCCCCATGTTTCTGGAGACACAGTCAAGCTGGGTGTGCCCCAAGGGCTTTCTGTTAGGACAGAAAACCCCTGTGAACACCCAAGTCCTTTTCAGTAGGTCCCATCCTCTTGCCTTTCTCTGTAGAGTGTCTCCAAATCTGGCCTCATGAAACTTTGTGAAATTATCTTTGAAAAAGATAGGAGCGTTAACTTTTAAAAGGCACTTTGTGTGTTAAGTATTTATTAATAGGAAGGAAAAGAATTGAACATGTAACGCCTAAAGTGCTAGGCAATTGAGATGTTTTCTCATTTCATCTAGTAAATTATTTCAGATATCATCCCCATTTCGCAGATGAAGAAACTGAGGTTCAGTGAGGCTAAGTCAATTTTTTTCCTTCAAGTAGAGGTTGGAGCAGAAACTCTTAATGCAGTTCTATATGGCTTTAGTGCCCACGCACCTTTCATTACTACACAAGGCATATTTATTGTGTTTATTAGAAAAGTAAATTATGAGTCTGGAAGTCCAAATGTTATCTACAGTTAAAAACTATTCCTTTATTCTAGACAGCTCCTGCAAGGTACAGAGTTAGAGACATGACAGTCCCTACAGCAATGTGGACTGGGGGTCAGGACTGGCTTTCAAATCCAGAAGACGTGAGAATACTGCTCTCCGAGGTGACCAACATCATCTACCATAAGAACATTCCTGAATGGGCTCACGTGGATTTCATCTGGGGTCTGGATGCTCCTCACCGTATGTACAATGAAATAATACGTCTGATGAAGCAGGAAGAGACAAGTATTTCCTAGGGAGCTGTCAGTGTCAGCTTGTGAAGCATCTGATAATGACAAGTCTTAGGAAAAACCTCATGAAAGATGGGGCCGGCGTACATGAATGGAGGACTTTAAAGATTTCCAGCATTGGAAACCTACCATATTAGTAGAAGGGAAGGCAGAAATACAGTATACATTCCTTTAGATTTTCTACATTTGGCACTAAAACTGGCATTTAATTTTTTCAATTAATTAAATTACTCATTGGGTGAACATACTTTTCATGTGCTATTATGTGTTCTGCCATCTTGAAGGGTAGGTTTTACCTGACAGCTAGAAATTATCTAGACATTCTTTATGTCATTCAGGTAAATTTCCTTAAAACATTTATTTTTTTGTCTACGAGCCACATTTTTGGAACAATAAAATAAAATGACAAATCGGGGTCACAGATCTTAAATCTCTGGATTGTTGTTGAATTTGACAAAATAAGCTAGATGTTTTCACCTTATTGCTACAGATACATAACACTACCTCAGGAAGCCAAGCTGCTTTAACCAAAAAAGAAAAAGAAGGGACTTCCCTGGCAGTGCCGTGGTTAAGATTTCGCCTTCCAATGCCGCGGGTGCGGGTTCATTCCCTGGCTGGGGAGCTAAGATCCCACGTGCCTCGTAGCCAAGAAACTGAAACATTAATCAGAAGCAGTATTGTAACAAATTCAATAAAGACTTTAAAAATGGTCCACATCAAAAAAAAAATCTTTAAAAAAAAAAGAAAAAGAAAAATCAATGTACAAATAGAGATGAAAAGGCCAAGTTTTGTAGTTGAGTGTCAGAGAAGATCATTTTGTAGGGTATTTTGAGTTTTCTAATTAATGCAATATGCATTGCGTAAAGCATGCGTATGTATTTCAGTACCTAGGTTCTAGTCCAAGCTTGTTTGAGAGTTTACAGCTTGCCGCTAGGAGACCTTCTGGTTTCAAATGTCTGGCCCAGGTTTCTGCCTTCAAAAATTAAATGCTGGGAAGAAAGTTTTAAAATGTCATGAGCGTAATAAAACATTATGCTTTGATCTTGACAAAGGTATTATTAGACAATCACCCAACTCATTTATAAATCTGGATTTATTTCTTTAGAAAATTGTCCAATTTTCACACAGTTTCAAAGACAACACTTATAAATTACATGGCATGGTAATTTTGCGAAACTCTGACACCAAATTGAAGGTATACTGGCAATGTGTTGAAAGTATACCGATGTGTGACGTTTCACTTGTTTTTTCTTTCAATCCTCAGTCACCTGATAACTCAGTTCAATGTGAATGGATCTTAAATAATGTAGAAAGAGATGTTTAAGGGCTTCAGAATCTATATTTACATACAACTACTTCCCTCACAAAATATGTGCCTTAAGACACTGTGCATAGTTCAATAAATATTCCTGGATTTGATTTTTATTAGAACTTTGTTCTGTTCAAGGATGGTAAATCTTTCATTCTTAGACTATATTTGTTACCACACGGTGTGGCTTAGTCCATGTCTAAAAATATTCATGATTCAGTCTTGCTTTGCAAAATTCAGTCTGTTTTTTTTTAAAAAATAAATTTATTTATTTATTTTTGGCTGCGTTGGGTCTTTGTTGCTGTGCGCAGGCTTTCTCTAGCTGCAGCGAGCGGGGCCTACTCTTCCTTGCAGTGCGCAGACTTCTCACTGCGGTGGCTTCTCTTGTTGTGGAGCACGGGCTCTAGGCGTACGGGCTTCAGTAGTTGTGGCTCACGGACTCTAGAGCGCAGGCTCAGTAGTTGTGGCGCACGGACTTAGTTGCTCCACGGCATGTGGGATCTTCCAGACCAGGGCTCGAACCTGTGTCCCCTGCCTTGGCAGGCAGATTCTTAACCACTGTGCCACCAGGGAAGCCCCCTCAGTCATTTTTAAATGTGCTTATTTCTGCTCTGTGTCACTGACAAAGGACTTGAGAGAGATATATTGATATTCACAATCTCTCCTCTAGAAGTATAATCCAGACACTACCTCATCATATAGCTCTATTTCTTGTAAAGAATTACTTTATACAAATAATTTACAGTAATAGTTTTAATTTTATGAATAAAAAATAAACAGTACTAACAAGATTAGTAACTGCTTTGCATTCACAAGAGAATCATAAAGCAATTTTTCAATAAACAACTTGATAGTTACATAATGTTTTTCAAAATCAAGACGGCTCTTATTTGTAAATTGATAGCAAAACATCTAGAGGTATGCTGGTACACTGGCTCCTTGGAAAGGAAAACAAGGCTCTGACTTGTAGCGTTTGCCAATATCTGTGGTGACAACTGATAGACGATTTTGTTGAAGCTGGAATATTTATATACGGATCTCTAAACCGGCACACATACGCACACCATTCTATACAAATGTGCATGCTTTGATTCTTCCTCAAAGGAGCCTCAGAAGAACAGTTTTTCTCCTGGGACAGGATATGGATGGGACAGCCTCTTTATAAGAGCAACACAACTGAAAACAGATAACATGGATAACGCTGATACTCTCCTTTAGGAGAGACTGAGTTTGAAACATCACCCTTTTTTGACTGCAGTGGAGAATCCGACAGCTCTAGTGTTTCCTCTAGAAGGATTTTGACCACAGTGAACTCCACTGAGCAAAAAAAAACATTAGAAATACAAAGCTCTTCCAAAACATTACCCATGGCAACCATAGTTATCCTCATACCATGGTGACCTCCAGATTGAGTGGTCCACAGACCAACAGTCCAAGATGGAAATAGAATCCAGTCCTTTTTGTACTTCTTCATATGAGGTCATAATGATTATGACGCTTTCCTTAGCAGTAATTCAATCTGGGAAAATTTTAATCTCTGTGCAATATCCAGGGAACTCTCACCATGCTGAGGAGAAAAAGAAATCATAGCTATTTATCTCCAAGAAAGTCAAATGTCAATGCAATGACAATGTCATCCTATTAATGCTAGAACCGAATGACAGACAATGTTGACTGTCATTCGGTTCTAGCATTAATAGGATAACTTGATTCCTTAATGAGGACAATTGATTTGCTCTTAACAACTTCAGAGGCAATTAATTTATGTCAACACAAAGCCAGAGTTAGAAGGTTATGATGATAGAAGAACCTCAGACCAAGGTCCAAAGATCCTTACCTTGTTCTTTATCATGGGGTCTGCACGGGCTGCAAGGAGCAGAGGAATGAGAGTCTGGTTTTTCATTTCGCAGGCATAATGTAGCGCAGTGCAGCCATACTGAAACACAGAGGATCGACATCAGTCGGAATCCTTACACACTGCAGCATATGGCTTCTTTAGCAAGCACTTTTCATATTTTGTAATGTACAGCTAAGCCAAACAAACAGTCTGAAAACCATTTTTGTGGAACTATTTCATGCAAGTAAACTTTTGAGGGAAGAAAATGAGTGCAAAGGTTTGGGGCCAAAGGTGAAGACAAAACCTTATAAACAGGGAGAAGTTAGCCAATGGTACTCCTGTTACCGCTGTTCTTACTGTCATTTGGATTTCTCTTTGACCTTTGTCCTTATCTTTCCTTAGTTTGCAGATGGGGCCCTTCTCACCAGTGGGTTGGGATCTTGGCTGCAGCAGCAGCTGTTAGGATTCATTGAGCACTTACTATGTGCCAGGCACTCTGCCCAATGCTTCACATAATGATCCCTATAAGATTGCCAACAAACACATGAAAGAATGCTCAACATCATTAATCATTAGAGAAATGCAAATCAAAACTACAGTGAGACATCATCTCACACCGGTCAGAATGGCCATCATTAAAAAATCTACAAACAATAAATGCTGGAGAGGGTGTGGAGAAAAGGGAGCCCTCTTGCACTGTTGGTGGGAATGTAAATTGATTCAGCCACTATGGAGAACAGTATGGAGGTGTCTTAAAAAACTAAAAATAGAATTACCATATGACCCAGTAATCCCACTACTGGGCATATACCCTGAGGAAACCATAATTCAAAAAGAGTCATGTACCAAAATGTTCATTACAGCTCTATTTACAATACCCAGGACATGGAAGCAACCTAAGTGTCCATCGACAGATGAATGGATAAAGAAGATGTGGCACGTATATACAGCAGAATATTACTCAGCCATAAAAAGAAACGAAATTGAGTTATTTGTAGTGAGGTGGATGGACCTAGAGTCTGTCATACAGAGTGAAGCAAGTCAGAAAGAGAAAAACAAATACCGTATGATCCCTATAAGTAAGGACTAGTGATGTTCCCATTTTACAGATGAGGAAACCGAGAGTCCAGTATGCTTAAAACTTGCCAAAACTCACATAGGTAAAAAGTGGCAAGCCTAGGTTTACACATAGGCATTCTGACTCCAGCTTAACTACTGACGCTGGAATTTTGTAATCAGAGCCTGCATTTTTCTTAACTCCCCACCAGTGGCGGGGCAGTTCTTTTAAAAATGTTCTATATTCAATAAAAATGTTATTCCCATGAGTTCAGTGACAGAATATAAACAATATCAAGGTTGCCTGACGCAGTAAAAAGGAAAGAAGGAAGGAGGGGAAGGAAGCAGAAACTAAATGTACAAGTGTTTCGGAAAATAAAGCGAGCATCTTTATAGTTGACAAGTACACTACCCACAAATACCATTTGCAATGTTATTTCAAAGTGACTAAAAATATAAACTTACACAATCTGTAGCATTAACTTCGGCACCAGCGTTAAGTAGCATTCGTACAAGAGACTCATTCTGCTTTGTCTTTGATACCTATGACAACAAGCACAAAAACAAGAGAGGTTCATTTACAAACATTGTCTCCCTCTTACGCCCCGTACTACTCCAATCAATAGGCTTCATTTTAATCCCAACACCCCTACGCGTCTATGCATCTTTCTTAAACTCTCCCCCACCTCCTCACTGCTCTTTAATATTAATTAGGTAAAGCCATGGTTGTCAGAGTGTGGCCCTGGAGTAACAGTATCAGCACCTTGGGACCTAAAAATGCAAAATCTGGGGCCCTACCCCACTCCTGCCAAATCCTACTGAGGATGGAGTCCAGTGGCCGGTCTTTCCCTTCCTTGGTCAAAACCCTTCTATCATCCCATTGCTCTAGGGGCTAAAGCAAAGTCTTCAGCCTGTGACAAGGTGCCATATATTTTTCCCTCTGCTTATGGCCCCAGGCATCTCATCCACAGCCCCGGCTCACCTTGGCCTCGGTTAGTCTTTCATTCCCACCAGGCTCCCCCGTGCCATAGAAGAGCTGCCCTGAATGTTTCTTCTGCCTAGAAGCCTCCTCTCTCCTCTTTGCCTGGTAAGTTCATCTTTAATATCTCAGCCCAGGCCCCTCTCCCTCCAGGAGGCTGTCCCTAACCTACCTGTCCAGGCGACATCCCTCTCCTCTGGGCTCTCCTAACACTGACCACCTCTCTCTACCAACTACCTCATAGGAACTTCACATGTGTTCTGTCACTATTGGATTAATGACTTATTCTTCACAATAGAAGAATAAGTGGCACAGTGGTTAAGAATCCGCCTGCCAGTGCAGGGGACACGGGTTGGAGCCCTGATCCAGGAAGATCCCACATGCCGCGGAACAACTAAGCCCGTGAGCTACTGAGCCTGCGCTCTAGAGCCCGCAAGCCACAACTACTGAAGCCCGAGCGCCTAGAGCCCATGCTCCGCAACAAGAGAAGCCACTGCAGTGAGAAGCCCACGCACCTCAGTGAAGAGAAGACCCCACTCAGCGCAACTAGAGAAAGCCTGCGTGCAGCAGCGAAGACCAATGCAGCCATATAAATAAATAAATAGATAGATAGATAGATAAATAAATAGATAAATAAATAAATTTTAAAGAAAGAAAAGAAATAGTAGGGAGAGGATTCTTTTTAATATTCAGGATTTTTGCTTTTCCTTCAGAAGATTCTTAAACAAATTTAATTTATTTTTCCTAATAAACATTGCACAGATGATTTTACCATTGACTGATTTACCGGGCTACCTTTCTTCTTGCTTTACTTCAGTCATAGCATTGCATGTATGTTAGAGATGCCATTTGTAGAATACAAACGAAGAGCTTACTTTGTTACTTTTTATTTACATCTCACCAACTTGGCAAAATTTAATGACTCATGCTGTCGATCTCTTACTCATTTGTACTCATTTATCTTTTGCTCTCACGAGTGTTGTACTCACCATGAGGAAATAGCCAATAAGCAGGACAGGCATTAAGAGGATAATGAGTAGATAATCAAAGAAGGTAAATCTTTTCTTCACAGCATAATGCAAGCAGGTTCTCTGTTTCTAAAAAATTAAGAAAAGGACTATTTATTAATAAAATATTGTTTTAAATTGCATATTTTTAGATTACCCTATCAAAAAATTTAGTCCACACTTTTTATTTTTGTGGTATCCATGGCATCTCTTTCTGTGGAATAAATCTAATTAATAAACCCAGAATTCCATTGACCAGAATACTGAACACAGTACAGTCTAAAGGAAAAGTTGGGCCATAGAAAGACAAGTGAAATGTAACTTTTACGAATCATCAAAAGACAGATTCTCACATTCATTTTGGTTTGGGGAAAAAAATACATGGAGCTATAAACATAGGACAATTTAGTATGAAAACCTATAGTTACTCCTTAATCATCTATGGTACCCAATTATTCATTTTGTGGTTTGTTTATAGGAAAATTTTAACCACATGGCAATTTTTCCATGTTCCTACATGAACACAAGCAGTGCCGGACGAATGGAAATAACTCAGTTTAATTCTTCAAATACATGAATAATTATCAGGTGACAGATTTAAGCTTCTAGGAATTGCGGGGGTTATAAAACCTCAGGGCCTCATAATCAAAGCAAAGGTAGACCGAAACACGCACAAATAAGTGTAATGCAAAACAAGCTATGGTGACTGGAATTCCAACCAAATCAATGAGAAGAGAGGAAAGTCAGGAAGAAAAGAGAAGTTCATTTCTACTCTTCTTAAATAAGAATATTTTTGTTTTTCTAATGGTATCTGTGTTCTCTGTAAAAATTTTGCAAACTAGACAAGAGTATAAGGATAGAATTTAAAATCACCCATTATCCAACAGCCCAGAGTTAACTGTTGATAGTTTGCTGTATCTTCTTCCAGTCTTTAAAATGCATATATGTGGAATTTTTCAGTGTAGGATCATACTGCACATGCAAAAGTACACCTGCTATTTTTTTCAATTAACATGTAGAATATGTGCATTTTCCTATGCCATTTAATATTTTTAAACATGTAACTGTTATGGCTGCACTGTTTACTCTTCTATGGAGCTGTTCGAATTTATTTAGCCAAACCCTACCTGTTGAACATTTCAAGTAATTTTAACTTTTCATTTTCACAAATAACATTGCTTGAATCCTCATGTATAAAGTTTTGTCAACATTTCTAAATGTGTCCTTAGCATAAGTTTCAAAAGATAGAATTCCTGGCATACAAGGAAGGTATTGATGCCCCTCACACTGTACTGCTAAATTGTGTTCTGGTAAAATGATAATGATTTAAACTTCCTTCCTGATAGCATTAGATTTTCTGTCTTAATCCTGGTCAATCTGGCACACCAAAACAACACAACAAAAAGATATCTCTATGTTTTAGTTTAATTTGCTTTCCACACAATCCGTCACTCTGTTAGGCATGTATGTACATCTGTACCAACACCAGAGCTTTTTGTTTGCTTGCTTTTAAGGCTTCTGTTTAGTACTTCTGAAGAGAACTCAAATATAGACTTAAGAAACAGGAAAGCACCAATTCAGATTATTAATGTACAAGGATTAATATTGGGGAAAATGGAAAAGATTAAACCTTTAAAAACCACTGAAAATATCTTTTAAATGGACAGTTGCAAATGAAACACTTCTCATAAAATCTCTGCTAAGGTATCCACTGAAGTCCTTCCCAGGATTTCCATAAGCAGCCTGGCTCAGGTTCTCTGCAAAACAGAGATAAGCATGCCGCCTCAGCCCTGTCCCTGTGTTGACAAACATCCCCCTCCCTCAGCTTCCTAACCAGCAAGTCTCCTGAGAGGGCACAAACCCAGAGACATCTGTCTTGGCCACCCCATCTCACCACAAGGCCAGACACCTGGTTCTTCAGCTGGGTGCTGGGGCAATCATGTCACACTCCACTAAGCAGCCTATCTGTTAGATTAACACAGCCATGACTTGCTTTTAAACCCAACCCACAAAAAATAGGAAGCACAAACAAGAAAATCCAGTAGTGGAATTCCCTGGTGGCACAGTGGTTAAGAATCCGCCTGCCAGTGCAGGGGACACGGGTTTGAGCCCTGGTCCAGGAAGATCCCACATGCCACGGAGCAACTAAGCCCACGTGCCACAACTACTGAGCCTGCACTCTAGAGCCCATGAGCCACAACTACTGAGCCCACGTACCACAACTAGTGAAGCCTGCGGGCCTAGAGCCCACGCTCTGCAACAAAAGAAGCCACCGCAATGAGAAGCCTGTGCACCACAACGAAGAATAGCCCCTTCTGGTGGCAACTAGAGAAAGCCCACGGACAGCAATGAAGACCCAATGCAGCCAATAAATAAATAAATAAAATTTTAAAAATAAAAAAATTAAAAGAAAGTCCAGTAGTGATCCATTTTCTGATAATATATTATTACTCCCAATGAGCTAGACTTTAAACTGACTTGGAAGGGAGAAGTGGGGCCCTACAGGCTATTTTCCCTCATTGAATGTACTTGAGTGGGTACAGGGCGTTCATAATTATTACAAAGAGTGACTTTTTATATTTACTTAGCGTACTTTAAATGTTGCCTTTACTATGATGCAGACACTGGATGTTCCCAAGGGGTTCTGAAAGGATGTTCACGGCACGTCCTGCTCTTCCTTAGTTCTGAAGACTCCAAGTCAGCTAATAATACATATGTAAGTATATTCTTCATGCCTTTCTGTCTGGTTTCAAGTAGCCTCTGGTTCGTGCGCATATTTGTTCTTGGCAAATTTCTCACTGAAATTCTTTTATTCCACAAGCAAATTATAGGACCTTCTGGAGATCAGAACATTGACAGAGTAGGTAAAAATCTAACTAATGAAATAGCACCACCAGGTCAATACTTGTTCTCCAGGAAATCTTTCCTTTTACTTCTGTAATAGTGAGGAAGAGGAGTAGGGAGAGAGGAAGGGCAAAGAAAAGCATGGGGGGGGGGAGGAGGAAAAGAAAGGAAGACGCTCTATCCAGACAAATGAGTGAACCATTTTTTTTTTTTTTTTTAGAAATACAAGGACATAATCAGACATGAAACCCACAAAATATGTCTGTTCATTGACCTATGTTTTATTTTGCTTTTTAGCCTGGTAATATGGCCTCAGTGTGTGTCAATCTTTCTAAAGTAAGGCCCCCCAAAACTGTTGGCGTTAGGAGCTACAAACAATAAGCAAATGACATCCACTGCCTCCATTGGTGCGAGGAGAAAGGAACTACCATGGTCATGGCCTCACCCGGTTTTTGAGGTTCACATCAGCGTTTCTTCTGAGGAGGAAGGAAACGATTCTCAGGTGCCCTCGCCTGCAAGCGCAGATCAGGGGGGTGTCTCCATTAAAGCCATCTTGAACATTGATACAGTTGCCGTCTTCCTTCACCCACTGCCACACTTGACCCAAGTCATTCTGATAGGCCGCCTGGCAGATGGGCTGAGGAGAGGAAAACAAAAGCAGGTTTTGAAATATAGGAATAATTAAACCACACCAAGAAAAAAAAATCACCCGACACCTTTAAATCCCGTGTTTCCAAATTGTAATCTACTGCTTTGTTGATGAGATTTGGGGTCTCAGTTATGTCTAGCCATAAGTCTAGAACAAGGGTAGGGCCACCAGGGATCCCTTACTATTCCCTAAATTGCTTGGCACACAAGAATGTTCATTGAATGGACGAATTAGTGAAAAGATGGATGCAATATTGCCAACTCAGTAAGGAAATTGTGTGTTGAGTTCATGGATAAATGATGCCTGTTAGAAAAGCAGGTTTCTACTCAAGACAAAATCTGCATATCAGAGGAGTTTAGTAATGGGACACTAAGTAATGGGACAAAGACGCATGGCCCCCTGTACTCAAGGAAATCTGCACAGTGGGAAAGAGCTATTTTAGACAAATAATATACAAATAACGAATTATGCAGTTAGCTGCAACTAGATGCTTTTTATTTTAGAAAGCATTATAAGGAATTTTGCAAAGCACGATGGGAGTTTAACAGAAAGATCTGAGCAGACATCATCTTGCCTACTTTCCCTCTCTTCTCTCCCTCTGGACTTTTCTCTCTCTCTCTTTTTTTTTTTTTTTGCGGTATGCGGGCCTCTCACTGTTGTGGCCTCTCACGTTGCGGAGCACAGGCTCCGGACGCGCAGGCTCAGCGGCCATGGTTCACGGGCCCAGCCGCTCCGCGGCATGTGGGATCTTCCCGGACCGGGGCACGAACCCGTGTTCCCTGCATCGGCAGGCGGACTCTCAACCACTGCAACACCAGGGAAGCCCTGGATTTCTCTCTTTTTTCCAATATCTCATGTTTAGTTTCTTCTACTGGGGCCTCTGCCCTTACTCTACAAAACAAACAAAAAACCAAAAAAACAGCCACTTTTTCACTTCTCTCTTCACCTGGCTAACTGCTAGCTCATCCTTCATGTCAAAACTTATTTTCATTTTATCTGTCTTTCCTGAGTCCAGCATTCCTTCACAGCAACTGACAAAACTATACCTCTTTTCTTAATTATTTATAATTGTGTGTTGAAAGCTACTGTGAACGAGGAGGGGTTGAGGCCACAGTGAGTGAGAGAAAGCACTGAAGTTCAGGCTATAAATTCCACATGAATAGAGGCTACTTCACTCCATTCACTGCCATAGCCCCAACATATATATAACACAGTGCTGGGCACATGGTAGGCACACATTAAATAGTTTCAGATTGATTTTAATTAGACAGTATACAAAAGCACTTAGAATACGTGGCACATGAATGATGCTCAGTTTATGGAGGTTCTTATAATTGCTTATTAAGTATTAATTAAATTAATTAGCGATATCTGCCAAGAGGTAAAGAAGTGATGGTCAGAGCTGTTGCAGGAGAAATCAGAAAAAGACATGGTCCAGATGCAAAGGAGGCAAAGTTTTTTTTTAAAGTTAGAAAATTAAATTAAATTACTAGACGTCACATAGTGTTTTGTTGCATGAGGTAAAAGCAGCTGAAAAGGTTCTATGCTGTTATAAACGCTGTCTCCACTAGGGGGCAGCTCAGGGTCATAAAAGCACTGACAACATAAGTCTATAATCCGAGGGGACGGGAAAAAGTCTGTTAGAATTAGCTCTATGGAAAAATCTACTTCATTTTTTTAAAAATTTCACATACACCAATGAAAATTTGCCACTGATGACTACTACTCACGGGCTAGCACTTGGGAACTGATGGTCTTCTACGCAGAACTTGAAAACAGGCGGCTACAGAGTTAATTTTTCTGCTAAAAAGTAAAGTGCCTTCCTGGCTCACTTAGACATCACATACAAATTGTTAATTCTTCTTTTCCTAGCATTTTAACTTACAGTATTTCAAAAGCTGGAGTTTTTCATGTAGTGATCTGGCTTTCCAGGTTCTCTTTAAAAATTGAAAGATTTGGCAACGCTGGGCCCACATGCACACAGGACACCTCACAAAGCTTGCTCTGCTCGGGCGCCTCAAAACCTTCCCTGAGAGTTAAGCATAAGAGGAGAGGAAAAGTGGAGAGTTTTCCTGCAAGAGTCGCACGGGGTCTTGGAGGGTTTCTCAATCCCACTTGAGCAATATTACTTCCAATATTAACCTGACCTTATTTTTCCATCTTTCTTAGGCTGCCTATTTCCTAGACACACAGTTTCTGTGCTTAGCAGTACCTGCTAAAAAAAAAAGTTTAAAAGTTTCCAGAAGGAAGATAGAGTTAAGAGAATCAAGTGCAAGGTAAGATTGCTGGATTTGATCACTAATGACCATTCAGAGATGAATTTCATACAGTGTCAGACAAAAGGCAGAATACAGGGGCCTGGGTTCGCGGTCTATGAAGAATTGGAGTGTGATCAGGGAGGAATTCGTGGTAAGTTTGGTAGTGAAAGCTAAGCGGGAGCTAGTGAGTACCCAGAGGGGTGTAGCAACGTCCAGCCAAAGTTCTGCACGTTTATAGGCAAAGTGGTGGCTTCAAGTGGTTATAAATACAGGCACTGGACACAAACTTTCTGGTTCCAATCTCAACTCTGCCACGAAACAGTTATGTTATTTGGACAACTTACTTAATCATTTGGTGCTCAGTTTCTTTCTCCACTTAATAATCACATCTTCTTTATCAGGTTACAGAAAGGATTAAGCGTGACTGTATAGATGAAGCACATAACTCAGGTCTGACTCATAATAAACCCTCAATTAATGTAAGCTACTCTTACAGTTATTTTTAAAAAACATAGCAGCCAGTGAAGATGGGCAGAGGTGGTTATCAAATAAATAATTACCGAAAGAGAATGAAGAGATGATAGGATAGTGAACAAAAGTCGGAAGAATTAACCTTACTAAACAATGACAGTTTGGTTCTAAAGCCAAAGCAAGGGAGGAAAGATAAATATTCAAGATAGAGAGAACTTTACATTAGCTGAATTTTTTGCCAGAAAGTCTGAGGTTTGATCTTCATGCCTTATGCTAACATGTATTTATCATCAATAAATAGATAGACATAGATATTCAATAAACAACAATTATGTTTAAATACATGAATGGGTTAATGATGTAGGGGAGCAAAATTTGCCACCCCAAAATGTGCCTCTTTGGCATGAGGATTAATTTAGGCTGATTATTTTTAAGAAACTGAAGACTCAGAAAGTCTTTTTACCTCTCCCTCAGCTGCCTAAAGAATTTAGATAAAAGATTCTCTGACGTAAATCCTACCAATGTTTTCTTAGGTCAGTCTCCCAAGGCAATAGAAATAAAAACAAAAATAAACAAATGAGACCTAATCAAATTTACAAGCTCTTGCACAGCAGAGGAAACCATTATATAAAAAAAAGAGAGAGCCTACAGAATGGGAGAAAATATTTGCAAATGATGCAACCGACAAGGGCTTAATCTCCAAAATATACAAACAGCTCATACGACTCAACAGCAAAAATACAAACAACCCAATTGAAAAATGGGCAGAAGACCTTAATATACATTTCTCCAAAGAAGACATACAGATGGCCAGTGGACACATGAAAAGATGCTCAACATCACTAATTACTGGGGAAGGGATAAATTGGGAGATTGGGATTGACACATACACACTACTATATATAAAATAAGTAACTAATAAGAACCTACTGTATAGCACAGGGAACTCTACTCAATACTCTGTGATGACCTATCTGGGAATAGAATCTAAAAATGAGTGGATATACGTATATGTATAACTGATTCACTTTGCTGTACAGCAGAAACTAACACAACATTGTAGATCAACTATACTTGAATAAAAATTAATTTTTAAAAATCACTAATTATCAGAGAAATGCAAATCAAAACTACAATGAGGTACCACCTCACACCGGTCAGAATGGCCATCATTAAATAGTCTACAAATAGGGACTTCCCCTGTGGTCCAGTGGCTAAGACTCTGAGCTCCCAATGCAGGGGCCCTGGGTTCGATCCCTGGTCAGAGAACTACATCCTGCATGCCGAAACTAAGAGTTCGCATGCCGCAACTAAAGATCTCACATGCCGCAACTAAAAGATCCTGCATGCAGCAACGAAGATCCTGTGTGCTGCAACTAAGGCCCGGCTCAGCCAAATAAATAAATAATTGTTTTTTTGAAAAGTCTACAAATAGCAAATGCTGGAGAGGGTGTGGAGAAAAGGGAACCCTCCTACACTGTTGGTGGGAATGTAAGTTGGTGCAGCCACTATGAAGAACAGTACGGAGGTTCCTCAGAAAACTAAAAATAGAACTACCATATGACCCAGCAATCCCACTCCTGGGCATATACCTGGACAAAACTATAATTCAAAAAGATACATACACCCCTATGTTCATAGCGGCACTGTTCACAATAGCCAAAACGTGGAAACAACCTAAATGTCCATCGACAGATGAATGGATAAAGAAGACATGATACATATATACAATAGAATACTACTCAACCATTAAAAAAGAACAAAATAATGCCATTTGTAGCAACATGGATGCAACTAGAGATTATCATACTAAGTGAAGTAAGTCAGAAAGAGGAAGACAAATACCATATGATATCACTTATATGTGGAATCTAAAATATGGCACAAATGAACCTGTCTACAAAACAGAAACAGACTCACAGACTGTTGGTTGAGATCAGACTGTGGTTGCCAAGGGGCGGGGGGGAGGAGAGGGATGGACTGGGAATTTGGGGTTTGTAGATGCAAACTATCACATTTAGAATGAATAAACAACAAGGTCCTACTGTAGAGCACAGGGAACTATATCCAATCTCCTGGAATAAACCATAATGGAAAAGAATATTAAAAATAAGAATGTATACATGTGCAAAACTGATTCACTTTGCTGTACAGCAGAGACTGGCACAACATTGTAAATCAACTCTACTTCAATTAAAAAAAAAGTGGGGGTGAGGGACCCCTGTTCTGGAATAGAGCTTTCAGCAGAGATCTCTGCAAAGAGTATGGGGGAAACCCAGCAGGGCCTAAAGATCAGAGTCCACTCTGTGTCGCATTGTCTCTGCAGGCCCAGCAAACATTTAGTTACCAAACATTTGCTTTTTCATCTTTTGTGAATTATATTCCTCCCCTTCAAAGTCCCAAATCACTACCCCCAACACCCTCTCCGTCTTTAGCTGAAGATGGTATTTAACGTGAGGGTTTCAGCCATTTTGGTGAGTTATTCAGTTTTCCTGGGTCTCTCCCAAGTATACATGTTATTAAAATTTTGTTTGATTTTCTCCTATTAATCTTTCTCCTGTCCATTTAATTCATAGACCAGCCAGAAGAAGAGGAAAGGTACGTGCCTGGCTTTCAAAATAGCTGATAACTGGGTGCTAGAGGCCCACCCCAGTCCCACTTTGTATCTCCCTTTTCCAGGCCCTAAAATTTAAGTGCCTCTGGGGAGCACAAGACACGTTTAGTTTGTTGATGATTAACTAAACTATTCTGTATGGGTTATTTACCATAACCGTGTTTTACACTGCTCCAAGTAAAATAGATATCACAGCTGGAAAAATATTTCACATTATTTTAGTACCATGGAGGAATCTGAGCTGCTTGCACTGTAATAGAGGTCTTGAAAAGCAAAGTTTCCCCACCATCCCCACTTTCAGTATTGCTTCCCCTGAAGTATAGTGGATCCTCCCTAATTGTCAGTCTAAAGAAAGAGACTTTGGAACTCTGCCTTGATAAGTTGCTTATTAACCATCTCCATGCGGAAGCTCCCCCCCATTTAAAATGTTCCCTGGGCTTCCCTGGTGGCGCAGTGGTTGAGAGTCCGCCTGCTGGTGCAGGGGACACGGGTTCGTGCCCCGGTCCGGGAAGATCCCACATGCCGCAGAGCAGCTGGGCCCGTGAGCCATGGCCGCTGAGCCTGCGCGTCCGGAGCCTGTGCTCCGCAATGGGAGAGGCCACAACAGTGAGAGACCCGCGTACCGCAAAAATAAATAAATAAATAAATTAAAAAGACAATAAAATGTCCCCTCACAATTTCTGAGGAGAATCTGTGGTTTTTGATGCAACACGGTTCAGATAGTGTACAAGATAAACGTGTACACTAATGAAATATCTTCCCAGAAAAGGCAAGAAGATGTTTTCTTCCTCTTCAACTTAGGAAATCTTAGGGAATGATAATGAAGGCTTTATTTTATTCGTACAATAAATCTCAAGGCTTTCCTTCTGATGACTCATTTCTTCACATAATGTGATTTAAATTTCTTAGTAAATTCTTTCTTTCAGATAAATAAAAAAGGCACAGGAATTTTTTTTTTTTTGGTCTTAGGTCCACTTAGCCTTTATGTGACATAAAGGACAGTCCCAGCAGTTGTTGGATTATGAGGATAGTAACAGTGAAGGGGAAATCAAGGAAGGACACACATTTACCTATTTTCTATTCCTTCTCCAACAAGGTCTTTCTGAGAACATGATGTCTTCACGGCCAGGAAGTTAAAGAAGCTTCGTTACCACACTTGAGACCTGAGAAGCTCTGAGGCCAGGGCAGGGCAAGAAAGTCTTTGCCTCCAATCATGAGGAGAAAGGGCAGAGGAAGGGTGGCTTCTAGCTGCTTGATCTAGCAAATTGGAGGCCCTGATATCTCCCTACTACCTCAGACCACCAAAGACGTAAATGCAGGGCTTTGAGGAAGCAGTAGTGTCACTCTCACTGCCTCCTGGGCTCCAGGACTTTCTGCCAAACAATGGCTGCCCAAGGGTGAGGATGATCATGTTAAACTGACATTATTTAGAATTACTGGAGCACCGTGATGACAAAAAGCAAATCTATCTTTAGTCAGTAATATTAGTCTCTAAATTTGGAATAGACAATAAAACTTCTTACTGCCTGTACCTAGATGAACTGCTCTCACCCATACCTTTCATATACCACTCAGTTATTCCAACTGGCCCAACTTCCCATGCTTCAGATTCTCCATACATACACCCCTTGTCCGGAACACGCTCCCCAAGATTCCCAAGACTAGATTCATATTCCTCAGAGTTCAGCTCGAATGTCATTACCTCACTGGGGCCTTTCAAGTCAAATCTAATTACATATACACACCCCTCTTATATACTCTCTCTTTATCCTGTTGCTTCCTTGATTTCTCTTTCACTACTTACAATTATTTTTTTAAATTTGTATATTCATTTTACATTGGTAGCTCCAAGAGGTCAAGATCTACTCTTATTCATTTATCACTATGTACCAGGAGCTAACATGTGCCTGGAATATAGTATGTGATCAATAAATATTGTTGATTAAATAAATGGATGACTGAGTGAATGAATAAATATTTACAAATGTTCAGTGATGGTTTCTGTTCATACATTGAAGTTATCATTTCCTTTTTAAAATGTGATTTAGTACCACATTATCACTTGTAAAATACTTAAAATATATAAGGAAAGAATCAAGAAATCAATTGGGATAGAAGCTATTTGGTGCTCTTTTTTAAATATACAATGCCAGGGCTTCCCTGGTGGTGCAGTGGTTAAGAATCCGCCTGCCAATGCAGGGGACACGGGTTCGAGCCCTGGTCTGGGAAGATCCCACATGCTGCAGAGCAACTAAGCCCACGAGCCACAACTACTGAGCCTGCGGGCCACAACTACTGAAGCCTGCGCACCTAGAGCCCATGCTCCGCAACAGGAGAGGCCACCGCAATGAGAAGCCTGCACACCAAAGTGCAGAGTGGCCCCCGTTCGCCGCAACTAGAGAAAGCCTGTGCACAGCAACGAAGACCCAACACAGCCAAAAATAAATAAAATAAAATAATTTTTTAAAATAAATAAATAAATATACAATGCCAAAATCTTCAAAGGATTCAATACACAAACTAAATAGATAGAGATTGTGAGGGGGGCATTTTTTTCAATTGCTTTTGCCTTTCCTTTTCCCTTATCATGGAAGGACACAATGTTTCATGCTGAACCGGATCTCACCCAACTATCCTGTTTTATATATCAAAACTGTGACCAGAAGAGGTTAAGTGATTTACCCCAATTGCCCCGAGTTTCTGGCACAATAGGGACTAAATTCTAGGTTGCCTGGGTTTCCAGTCCAATGGCCTTCCCATTCATTGCATCTCTATTCTTGTTCCCCCTGAGTTCTCCTCTTCGATGGTACCAGCTCTCCCAAAAAGCCCTGCTCAGCCTAAATTGCTTTCTCTGGACACTGTATATTTCAATATGATCCCCTTCTTTAAACCATATGCTCTTTTTCTATGGTAACATCTTCCTGTCTGAAAAACAGATATATTCCTAAAACATTAATATTAAGAGTGTGTGTATGTGTGTGTGTGGGTACCACTGTTCATAGGTAACTTTAACATTAGACTTTCCCCAAGTTTAAAGGGATACATGATTGTAATATAATTTTCTAGATATTCCTTTTAAGGCCTTGTTTCCCCAGTTGACAAGGACAAGAGCCTGGAGAAGATTCTATAGATCTCCTAAGCACAAATTCTTGAGCTCTTTAAGTTCTTATACAACTTCCTTCTTTCTAATTTTTGTAATACTTTGCAGTGTGCAACACTTCTCTACAGGTTGGGAGTAAAATGTACCTCATTGGAACCTGGATTTATTTTACCCTATTCTTCTAACAAAGGGAAAAGGACAATAGTGTAACTTCGTGGGGAAGAGTGCTGGCAAAAGAGCAGAGTGGTTAAGACCGGCTTATTGATGGAGGGTGACATGCCTGTTGAGAGAGCTTTAGGGAAAGAACTTAGCATGTTCATCAGGACATGAGCACAACTTCCCTGAATGTACACAGGTCTCTAGCCAGTAAGTACTTTTTAGCTGCATAACTCTAGGCCAGTTCCTGAAACTATCTTTGCCTCAGTTTTTTCACTTGTAAAATAAGGATAATCATAGTGACTCTCTTATATGGTTGGGTGAGTATTAAACGAGATAATACACTTAAAATGTTTAGAACACAGCCAGGCACATAATAAAGGCCTAATTAAATACTTGTTATTATTGTAAATAGTATGAACAGGTATGTGTGATAAGGGTTTAAATCAGCGGTCCCCAACCTTTTTGGCACCAAGGACCCGTTTCATGGAAGACAATTTTTCTGTGGACCGGGGGAGGGGGGGATGTTTTCGGGATGATTCAAGTACATTACATTTATTGTGCACTTTATTTCTATTATTATTACATTGTAATATATAATGAAGTAATCATACAACTCACCATAATGCAGAGTCAGTGGGGGCCCTGAACTTGTTTTCCTGCAACTAGATGGTCCCATCTGGGGGTGATGGGAGACAATGACACCTGAAGTGTGTTGCTTATGTCCAGTCTGCTCCGTAAGATACGGCTTAATTGGCACTTGCCACTCACAGATAGGGTTTTGATATGAGTCTGAAAGCAATTGATTTATTATGGTCTCTGTGCAGTCAAACCTCTCTGCTAATGATAATCTGTATTTGCAGCTGCTCCCCAGCACTAGTTTCACCTCAGATCATCAAGCATTAGATTCTCATAAGGAGTGCACAGCCTAGATCCCTCACATGTTCAGTTCACAGTAGGGTTCGTGCTCCTATGAGAATCTAATGCAGCCGCTGATCTGACAGGAGGCAGAGCTCAGGCAGTAATGTGAGCCATGGGGAGCGGCTGTAAATACAGATGAAGCTTCCCTGGCTCGCCTGCCTGCTGGCAGCTCACCTCCTGCTGTGCGGTCTGGTTCCTAACAGGAGTTGGGGATCCCTGGTTTAAATGAATCAGCCCTGTTTAAAAGTCTGGCCTGCATAGCTGGGGGTGATCAATCCAAGCTTAGTTCTCTCACTGAGCTCTAAGCATATCCTCTACTGCAGAGGTTAGGACCCACTCTGGGACACCCCCTCATTCTCTCCTTCTTTCTTACACATATATTAGAAACAACCTAAATGTCCATCGATGAACACATGGATAAAGAAGATGTGGTACATATACACAATGGAATATTATTCAGCCATAGAAGGAACAAAATTTTACCATTTGCAAAAACAAAGATGGGCCTTAAGGGTATTATGTTAAGTGAAGTAAGTCAGACAGAAAAAGATAAATACCACGTGCTCTCACTTTTATGTGGAATCTAAACAACAACAATGAAAAACGACAAACAAACAAGCGCACACACACACACACACACACAAAAGCACATGAATATAGGGACTAGATTGGTGGTTGCCTGAGACAGGGCAGCAGGTCGGAGGTGTGAGAAATGGGTGAAGGGGGTCAAAAGGTGCAAATTTCTAGTTATAAAATAAATAAGTCATTGGGATGTAATGTACAACATGGTGACTGTAGTTAATAATACTGTGTTGCATGTTTGAAAGCAGCTAGGAATGTGGATCTTGAAAGTTATCATCAAAAAAAAAAAAATTTGTGGGCCTCCCTGGTAGCGCAGTGGTTGGGAGTCCGCCTGCCGTTGCAGGGGACACAGGTTCCTGTCCTGATCCGGGAGGATCCCACATTCCCCGGAGCGGCTGGGCTCATGTGCCATGGCCGCTGAGCCTGCGCGTCCGGAGCCTATGCTCCACAACGGGAGAGGCCACGACAGTGAGAGGCCCGCGTACCGCAAAAAAAAAAAAAAAAAAATTGTAACTATATGTGATGACAGATGTTAATGGACTTATTGTGGTGATCATTTTGCAGTATATACAAATATTGAATCATTCCTTTGTACACCTGAAACTAATATAATGTTATGTCAATTATACCTCAATAAATATATATATATGCTATATATATAATAGCATAACTATTAGCAATGCAAGCCTCCAGAGGGTAGCAGAATATGCATCCCAATCTACACCTCTTAGCGTAACAGTTATTTTGAACTAAAGGCAATTGAGAAGAAGCAGATACAAAGAATGTTCTCTGCCCTCCCCCTCTTTAGCTAAAAGCAGGACATAAATATGGGAAGGTGTTGCCCCTTCTCTGTCTACCAGGAAGGACAAAGTTACCTTTGTCAGCCCAGAGAAGTCACCAAAGTAATCTACAGAGTAACATTTCTAACTAGCCCTTGTCTTCCATTAGCTCCCCTACATATTTGCCTTCCCTCAATTTGCTGCCTTAGAAACTCAAAGCACTTTTCCTTTGTCTTGCCACTCCTCTAAAAATTTATTTTTCTTTTGTTAAGATGCTATGCGAGCCCAAGTTCTAAGTACCTCTTTGAGTTACACAAAGTAGTATCACTTGTGATACTGAGTTGCATGGAAACACCATTTATCCCAACACTACTTAAGATTATTGAGAAATAAAATATTGCCTGTCATATCAGTAAACAAAGGATGTCACAGTCATCAGCAATTGCGGTCACCACCAGCCGCCAAAGGTGAGCCGGTGAGCCCCGAGGGAATTTAGGAAGGAAACAAAGAATACCTGCCATCTAGCAGCCATCAGACTGCAGCCACTCCAAAGGTGAGCCCTGTGGAAGCTCAGGATATGAAAACACAGGATCCTGGCCCCATATAGCTGAGGTGCATATCAAAGGAGTGATTTTAGTGAGCACAGACTCTTGCATCTTCCCATACATAGAAAAGCACTAAATTCCTTAGCTTGACATATCTAGTTTTCTTTTATTAACAGTAACTTTTTCTTCCTACTACCTGCCCTTTGCTGCAAAACTCCTATCTGTCCTAGTTCACCCTCGCCTCCTTGGAGCAGTTTTCTCAGGGTTATTTGAGATGCTGCCTCCTGGGCTTGAAGTCCTCAGTGTGTCCGCTGAATAAAACACTACTCTCAATTTTTAGGTTGTGCATATATTATTTTAGTTGACACTATCTTTGATTCAATGTTAATTATGAGCTTTGAATAATTACTTATGAGCTTCTAGGTAAGTTAGGGTCTTTTAGGGGTGTGTGTATACGTGTGTGCGTGTGTGTGTGATTGTTGTATTTGCTTTCAAATATCATAGAAGATTCCACCTTGCTTTGTCCTCAATATATCTGAAAAGTGAAAAGTTCATTCCACTTCCAGGGATATTCTCACTGATACTTATAAGTATCAATGCCTTGCCTTGACTCAACCACTTGCCAAATCCACACCCCATCAACAAACAATTACACGCAAAGACTTCCTTAAGTAATTATTTCCAGGACCTAGACTGTAGACTACAGTCTGGCTTCGCACAGCATGGTCCAGGGCCAGCAGCATATTGCAGAGCTGAAATGCATTATCTTATGCCCCACCCAGACCTATAGAATAATAATCTGCATTTGAACAAGATCTTTGAGTGCTCTGTATGCACATTTAAATTTGAAAAGCACTAGCCAAGAGCAGTGTTTCTCTCCCAGGGGTGGTAAACTGATCACCTACATCAGAATCACTTGGGAGGCTCCCCTAAAAAGCAGGTTTCTGAACCGTACCTCAAACTGAGTGAAACAGACTCTCTGGGGTAGGGGCCCTTGAAACTGCATTTTCAACAAGTTCCACTTCCTGGTGCTTAGGCAATCTAGGGCTTAAGAAAGGCCAGAGGGGCTTCCCTGGTGGCGCAGTGGTTGAGAGTCCTCCGGCCGATGCAGGGGACACGGGTTCTTGCCCTGGTCCGGGAAGATCCCACATGCCGCGGAGCGGCTGGGCCCGTGAGCCATGGCTGCTGAACCTGCGCGTCCGGAGCCTGTGCTCTGCAACGGGAGAGGCCACAGCAGTGAGGGGCCCGCGTACCGCAAAAAAAAAAAAAGAAAGAAAGGCCAGAGTAGCATTTTAGAACATTACATGTGTTGACATTTTCATATATGTGAGTTCTTTACTAGCCTAAAGTCATTGGGCAAGACATATCTAGAAATATAAACTAATCAAAGAAAAGTTGACTACAGAAAGACACACACACACACACACACACACCCCTGGCATTAGACATAACTGCCAACACTGAGAAACTGCCTTTAGTATTAGAAGAAGCACCCAGAGAGGTTCTGTTGAGCATCTGCAATGAAATGCTGACCGACCGGTTATTTGTGTCAGAGAGGAAAGGGAGCAAATCATGAATAATAACGTCATTACACCTCTTGGACTCTTGTTGAAACATCACCCTCTTGTACTCCTTTGAAACGTTATTAACAATCTATTTGATTCTAATAGGTTACTCTCAATACAGGAAAAAGCATTTCTGTATCCATCAGCTGTGAAAAGAAAAAACTCAAAATATGAAAACTACATTCTGTTTTTATCCTTCTTCTATACAGGGATAGACTTTATTAGTAATTGCTAGAGGTGAAATCTCCTTTCAAATATCAAGCGGAAAGGCATTACTCTATACACACATTTCCATAAAAGAGCCAGGCTATCTTTAGTCTGTTCAGAAAATCCAGTTGAAGACAATTTTTACTTGTCCTCTAGATGTCTGACATCAGAAAACACAACTCCATTAACTCTCTTTTCATAAATTTCATTTTACAGATCCAGATTACCCCCTCAAACATCTGGACATCATGACATGTATACTATACGGCTCTCTACAAGCTACTATCTAGCTAAAGTTTTAGGATTGCAAAATAATTTGCCTTAAAATGTTAAAACATCAAAAAAACTAGCACACTGGGCTTTGTTTTAACTTAATGCTCTTACAGAAAGACAGACGAAAAGGAGGCATTAATGGGGATAGGAAATTCCATTTGAAAAGCATGAGCGATTTTTAACATCTTGGGAATCTTATTTCCAGAGAAGTTACATACCTGAGAGTATAGGATTCCCATGCTGGTCCTTCACAGACTTATTTCACAGCTTCTTGAATCTTCTGGAGGTATTTTCAATTAACATCAAAATCCTTCCCAGTCAAGAGAAAGGTCCCTAGAAGCCCAGGTCGGTGGCAAGTCCTTTCTTTCCACACCTGTGAGTGTTCTTCCAGCCACCTACACAGTAACACACCTTCCAGAGAGCCCAACCCAATGAAACAAGGGCATTAGTTTACCGTGTAATGAATCACCCAAGTTGCGCATCATCTAATGTTACAACCCCGAGGAACCGGTTTCTGAGTCATACCTACTCTGCCAGTGGTGACATGTGGAAAAAAAGGAAGCAGAGACGAGGGGGGAAGAAAAGTTCTCACACGGGCAGAAAGGACTCAGGGCTCAAAACAGGATATTGTGTTTAGGACATTTCCTAATTGAAATCTGGTTTTCAGTGGCTATTGACAGAGGCTAAGTGCAAACAAACTCGCTTGTTAGAACCATATATGTCTGCATAGGACTTGACCTTCATGAAAAATAATCTTTAAAACGGATGGATTATTGCTATCTTTATGCACACATAAGTTTATTTATTATTCCTTGATATTTTTTATTAATATAGACTAATTAAAATAATAAAGTCAATTTATGAGCTATAGTATTTTATATACATAAATGTGCTCATAATCACATTCAAGGGCATCTTTGAGTAAAGTTTGAGCAACTCAAATTTAAAAAACCTAAACTTGGGCTTCCCTGGTGGCGCAGTGGTTGAGAGTCCACCTGCCGATGCAGGGGACAGGGTTCGTGCCCCGGTCCGGGAAGATCCCACATGCCGCGGAGCGGCTGGGCCCGTGAGCCATGGTCGCTGAGCCTGCGCGTCCGGAGCCTGTGCTCTGCAACGGGAGAGGCCACAGTGGTGCGAGGCCTGCGTACCGCAAAAAAAAACAAACAAAAAAAAACCTAAACTTAAAAAAAAAAAAACCTAAACTTTTTGAAATATCAGTCCCATTTACATTCTAATGAATTCAATTATACTAAAAGGTTTAAATTACATTTATAGTATTACCATATTTGATTTTCCTTTATAAGCACTTTAATTCTGAGCCTAGAGTAATATTTTCCCAGCTAAACAATCTTGTAAATCTAATAAACTAAACTTACTCTAATATAATAAATATTAAGTCATCCTAAACATTCTAATACTGTTTTTGAATTTAGTCAATTTATAACATTCCATTTTAAAATCATAAGTCTAAAATCAATTATTCTATTATACATCAATTACTCTCTTATACATTTTAAATGGAAACACCAGGCCACTTGGTCAAACGTGCTAACATGCCAAGTCTCTTAAACATCCAAGATATTTTATATACCAAATATGATACCAAATATTCACACATTTTCTCTGAACTTAACACAATCACAGCAAAGTGCTAAACTTTCCCAGAATTAAAACACCCATACACACACCCGTGAGAGAAAGCGTTCAACCATCCCAAGCAAACTGATGTGATCAGTTAAGGTTCTTTGTGGCCAAGATTTGGTGCCAGGATCCAAGGCCTGAGCCTATATATATGAGCCTATATATATATGACTTAGCTTTGGGGCCAACCTCACAGGAGTTTTAAGAATTAGCTAATTCTTCTGTTGGAGACGGAAGCCTGCAATACCCACTAAGATTGCAGCTGACTTCCTCTTTGGCTTAGTTTCATTTTGCATTTCTTTATTTCCTAAGACATTTAAGTGTCTTTCCCACTGACTTAAATCTTTCACTCTCTTATGCAAATCTCTCGTAATCCCCTTTAGCTTTCTTTGTAACCTCTTCTAACTAATTTGTAGTTTCTGCAAACTCTTTTCACCCTAACTGAACTCAAAAGTCTTTAGGGAATTCCCTGTCAGTCAGTCCAGTGGTTAGGACTCTTCGCTACCACTGCAGGGGACACGGGTTCAATCCCTGGTCAGGGAACTAAAATCCCGCCTGCCATGTGGTGAGGTCAAAAAAAAAAAAAAAGAGTCTTCTCTAATTTCTTATCAGGACCGCAACTCCTCTATTTGGATTCTGCATCTCTCCCTTGAAGGTGTAAGGGTTCAGGACAAGCTTCCCCAAAATGTGCCACTTTGGCATGAGGATTATTTCGAACTAAAGGCAATCAAGATCCTGTGGGTTCAAGGGAAACTACTGCCCCTCCCTTAACTACCTAGAAGAACTTAAGTTGGGGGTTTTTCCCAGAAAAATGTTATTACTGGAGGTAAATTTTACCTAAGTGGCCCAATTAATATGGCAGGACAAATATTTAATTACTAAACATGTCCTCTTTTTATTATTATCCCATGAATGAACTTCCTGTCCTTGGAAGCCCCAGGCCCCTGTCCCATTCCCTAGCTCAGGATAGCACACATACCTTATTTTACTTTTCTGTCACTGAAGCTCTCATGTATGTTGGGTTCCTATCTGTACAAAATTTAATCTGATTTTTTCCTGTTAATCTGTCTTTTGTCAATTTAATTCTTAGACCAACCAGAAGAACTTAGATGGGTAGAGGAAAGGTTTTTTTCCTTCCTGACAAAGGGTAGCAGAATGTGTCACCCTAAAATATGTCTTTTTAGCATAAGGATTATTTTGAATTGATTATTCTTGAAAAACTGCAGATCTCTGGAAGCAGTAGAATTTACCCTTTTGTAAGGGAGATTTACATTTATGAGGGAATTCTCCATTTGTAAAAGTGTCTCCCTCACTGTACCAGGAAAAAAAGGATGACTTCTGGAAATTTATCAGTGGAAAAGGCAATGACTTAAATCTGCATAACACCCTTACCCTTGTTTTCTGTGCTTTTCTTGGTCACCTCCCATAACTGCCCCTCCCCCAACATCTTCTTTTCTCTTTAGCTGAAGGAGGTATTTAAGGTGGTGGCTTGGATATCTCCAAGAGTTTTCCTGGGTCTCTCCCATGTGTACATGAGGTGTACATGTTATTAAACTTCTGTTTGATTTCCTGTTGTTAATCTGTCTTTATTACAGGCGGATTCTCAGCCATAGAACCTAGAAGGGTAGAGGGAAAATTCTTTTTCCTGCCCTACAGTCTGGTTCTAAAGGCACAATACTCATTATAACTGTGAAAGATGAAATGTTTGAATGGATGGATGACACTAAAAACAAAGTAATAAAAAAGCAGTTGATTCATTGCAAGTGGCGAAACACCTGTCTCTAGGCCAGTGAACATTGACCAGGGATGATTTTTCTCCCCAGGTAAGACTGCCAAATCTAGCAAATAAAAATACAGGGCACTCTCTGGAGACATTTTTGGTTGTCACAACCAGGTGTGGGCATGATACTGGCATCTAGAAGATGGATGCCAGGGATGCTGCTAAACGTCCTACAGTGTACAGGGCAGCCTCTCACAGACAAGAATTATCCTGCCCAAAGTAGTGCTAAGGTAGAAAAAACCTCTTCTAGGCCAACAGGAGAATTAAAGGTGAAGAAAGAGGACTTGGATCACTTATACTGTGAGAATGGAATATAGTCATAGAGGAGGAAAGAAAACCTTTTTCTTCCTACCCTTCTAGGTTCTTGCTGGGGTTCAACAAAAGACAGACCAACAAGAGAACAGCAAAGGGAAGTTTGTTAGCATATATATCTTATATATACATGAGAGAAACTCAGGGGATGTGGAACTCCAAGAGGTGTTTAGAATTTACGACTAGATACCATCTTAGGCTAAAGGAAAGGTGTTTGGGGCTTCTGGGGAAGGGTGGAAGGGGAGCGGAGGCAAGTTATGGAGAGGTGGCAGGAAAAGTGAGGTAAACAAGGGTTGAATAATAAAGTTTGTCAGGCAGATTTAAGTCAGTGCCCCCTTTATTGCTACAAGTTGTTCAGTGTCTTCTACTAATGTCAATTTCCTTTATAGATATAAATTTCCTTTACGAAAGAAAACTTGTACCCTGTTTTTAAATCTTGTCTTGCATCTGCTGGTTCTCAATGGCCTTTGGCTCAAAAAAATAATCCATATGCCAAAGAGGTATATTTGGGGTTAGCGTGTTCTCATACCCCTCATGGTGAAACACTGTCCTAATGAGGTCTGAGAAACAGATAATTTTTTAAATTGTTTAAGGTTCACTAGATGGCAAACTGAGCCATAATTACAAAAACAGAAGAGAAAAAGTTTTAGGAAACTATTTTCACACATGAACATCTATCAAGAAATAACATTTGAGTCAGACACTACAGGCTTAAAATTAAAGACATCCATTTCCTATGGCTGTGTTTATAGCCAACCCCAGCTGACCAGCACCTAACTCCCTGTGAGGGAAAAGAGGCTCCTTCAAGGTGTAGCCCAAAGACTTGACCCCCAAGAGAGGTTCAGTAGAGCATACCTAGGGATCTTAACTCACCACATTGTCTAATGGCTCCCACTAGAAGCATCTGATTAAAGGAGTGTCATGATCAGAATTTCATTTATATAATAAAGCCAATACTCTGGCCAATGTGTGGAGAGTGGATTTGAGGCAGACAAGAGAGAAAAGAGCAAGACCAGTTAGGAGGCTACTGCATTAGGTCAACTGAGAGATTATGGTACCAAACAAAGGCAGAAGAGCAGCAGTGGGGATGGAGAGAAAAGGAGGAACTCTGAAGGACGTAGGGTGCCACGTCAGCAAACCCAAACTTACATAACTTTCGTGTCCTTGTAAATGCTCTGCTTGACCAGAAACACAGTATTTCCAGCCAGTCAGTCCTCAAACACCAAGAATCTGTTCTGATATCCTTGTTCTAAATAAGGTCAGATATGCAACCCCAGGGTAATCAATTTAAGCCAAATACATTTTCCTTATGCCCTAATTGACCTGGTAGCCTTATGAAGAACTCTCCAACCTCCTAACCAATCATGCCCTATTTCTGTGTTGCTTCTAACAACCTATACAACTCACTCCTGCCCAAACATCCTTGGAAAGAGTACTCCACTGCTTCTGAGGCACTGTGCTCCTCCAATCCATTGATTGTTTCCCCTTAAATAAAGGACATAAAACTAAACAGTTTTATTTTCGTCATTTGACAGCTACCATCTCCTGGCACCAAACACACTTGTTTATATTTTGTTCTGTGATGCTGACACTAGCTCTCTGTGGACTATATTTCTTTTCTCCCCACTGACCTCATGTTAGGTTCTCCCAATAGGGAGCCCTCAAGGGAGACTACAGGCTAAGGAAGGAGAAAGAGAGCCGCTCATTCCATGTTTGCTGATCCTATCAGTTTAAGCCCAGCAATAGTTTTTCACCCTAGAAACAGCCATTGGTCCAACTTTTTTTTTTTTTTTAGATATTTTGGCCCAGTTGCATGCTGCATGTGGAATCTCAGTTCTCCGATCAGGGATGGAACCCGTGTCCCCTGCAGTGGAAGCATGGAGTCTTAACCACTGGACCGCCAGGGAAATCCCTTGGTCCAGCTTCGTTTCACACTGCCTGAACCGGCCTAATCATCCCCCGAGAGGCCCCAGCACCAGCTGTCTCCCCTCCCACTGCCAACTTGATGCAACTCCTCTGCTGAGCTCCTGCAGCATTAGCGACAGCCAGACAGTGGCCCCTCTTCAAGTCTGGGTTCCAAGAATTTCAGGGTCCTTCCCCCAAGTTCCTAAATTCTGATAACCCCAACCTCTGCTCTCTGTTTCTCCAGTCCAAGAAGTGGTGGCTGCCCCCTGCAATCCTCTCTCCGTTACCTCGAGGTTCTCTCTTTCCCTTTTCAACCTTCCAACACCCACTGAACTGAGTCCTTATATTAAATCTTTCTGTTGAAATAACTAGTGTGGTTTTCCTTACTGGACCCTGGCTGATATAATATTCTAGAGATGTTTAGACGTTAGAAATAGCAGGAATTCTTACTCTGACATAAGATACATGGGAAATAGCATATCGAGGATGACATGCATGTTTGCTCCTTGGGAAATCTGGTAGATTTTGATACCTTTCACTGAAAGTCAAAACACTGGAAGAGGAGTCAGACTAAGGAAGGGCTGGGGAGAGATGATTTGTTCCAGTTTGCATAAGTTGTGAGTAAGGGACACAAGTGTAGCACAGGTAAGGAGAGATATCCAAAAGTAGGTTTGTTATGTGGTTTCAGAACTTTGGAGTAAGAGTTGTTCTAGAGATAAAGATTTTGAGAATTATTAGCATATCAACCAGTAGTTTTCAGTGTAAGAAATGAGAGAGTTTAGATACCTTATTTTAGACTTTTTTTCTCATCTACAGCCTGTATAAATTCCTCGGTTGTATAGGGTTATTTCTTCTTTAAATAATGCAAGGACATTGGCTTTTCATTTGAGCACCTTTTTAATGCTAAGAATTACTATTTAATCATATAAGTACTTTTGCTAATCAGAATGTTTGTGTTTCTGAGTTTTATGCGTTGGAGCCCTGCCATCTCATTCTGTAATTCTCTCTTGTTCTGTCAGTGCTTTTTATATCATTTGTTCACTTAAAATTAAGTCCAGGATTCAGAAGCCAAACAGCAGTAATACTTCTTGTTTTGTACTAATATAGGGTTTTTACTTCAAGAATTAAAAAATATTGTCAGATTTGAAATCACTTTTGAATTTTCCAGTAAATACAGAAATTTATGGTAATGGAGAAGGAAATGGGGTCAGCCAACCCTTAAAATAAAAAAAAATACCGGCACTGCAAGTTTAAATTTAAAATAGGTTATTTAACGGTTTAGCTCTTACGCAATGATTAATTCCACAGTGTGTTCTATTTCTGTGTCATCCTTTACCATGTGCTTACAGAATTAGTTATTATCATGTGCTTTAATGGAAACACAAAGAGTAAATATCATGCTCGTGGTCCCATAGTCATTGGAATGCTGAGATTTTTGTTTCTTAATTTTGTTAGATAATTTAACATATCTGAGACAAGAGAGTTAATTTTTATTTCTTGGTAGAAACAGAAAATAAAACTAGGAAGTAAATATATTGCTGAAAAATCCTGTTACACTGGATGGCTGTTTCAAGATACAGCCACCTACTTCTGCAAACTTTCCACTATTTCTCCACTGACTCAAGAATCTGCTGGATGACTTAAATTGTAAGTCTCTTTCAATTTCGCAGTAAAGCCAGTTTCACAGTGTGAGACAAGGTGTACACTTCAGGGTGTGAGTTCACTACTCTGACCCACGATGAAGAATGTAGCCCACTTTACTGTGTGACCTATAATTTTCTTTTATTCCTGACGTCTTCGGGGCTTAAAAAAGAGATGATTTATGTCTACTCCCTTATGAGATCCTAATGTTCATTGGATTAGATTCAGCTCCAAGCCTATGAAACGCAGTCTCAAGTTTTTATGGGATTTTGTTTGGTTGGCTCTAGTTTATAATAAAGTGTTTTTCTGGTATATACCCTTCAATCTTCTTCCTATGGAAATGTACACTTTATTTATTTGAAAAAAATGAGATATTTGGCATGATTTTTTTGCATCTTATGTTTGCCCTTCAACAGTACATATTGACACCCTTCCATGTTACTAAATAGTCTTTTTTTTTTTTTTTTTTTTTGCGGTACGCGGGCCTCTCACTGCTGTGGCCTCTCCCGTTGCGGAGCACAGGCTCTGGACGGCGCAGGCTCAGCGGCCATGGCTCACGGGCCCAGCCGCTCCGCGGCATGTGGGATCTTCCCGGACCGGGGCACGAACCCGTGTCCCCTGCATCGGCAGGCGGACTCTCAACCACTGCGCCACCAGGGAAGCCCTAAATAGTCTTTAATATCATTTTTAGTGACTACCTAGCATTTCCTTGATATGAAAGATAACAGCTCTCGTTTATTTAGCACTTACCATGGATTGAGCCCACTGTCAGCTGCTTATCATATATTGTCAAGTTCAAGCCCTGTAGTAATCCCTTGAGATAATAATAAAAAATAACGGCTAGCCTTTATTGAGTGCTTACTGGGCAGACCTCAAGAACCTCATCCACCTTCCCTCACTCAGTGCTCTTTTACAATAACCCTATGAGGTTAGTAGTATTATCACCATTTTTACTGGTGAGGGAACTAAGACTTTGAGAGGTAGGGTTACCTGCTCAAAGCCAGCAGCCGGCAAGTGGCTGAGCATAGCCAAAAGCCTTCCCTTGAGCTACTGTGCACTCCTGCTACCTAAGAGACAGTAGTGCATTTGATCTTAACGTGCTTTAGACCTCAGAGGCAAGTAGACTTCTTGCCGTTATGACAGTTTTTTGGTTTCCAGATGTTTGTGAGCAAACATCTGTTCAGATCCCCAGACACCACTAGACCACAGAAACTCCATATTGCTTGTCATGAGCCTGGATTCCCTGAACTTTTAAGAATCCAACTCGGGGACTTCCCTCGTGGCTCAGTGCTTAAGAATCTGCCTGCCAATGCAGGGGACACTGGTTCGAGCCCTGGTCCAGGAAGACCCCACATGCCGCGGAGCAACTAAGCCTGTGCGGCACAACTACGGAGCCCGCGCTCTAGAGCCCATGAGCCACAACTACTGAGTCCGTGCGCCTAGAGCCCGCATGCTCCGCAACAAGAGAAGCCACCACAATGAGAAGCCCACTTGCTGCAACTAGAGAAAGCCCACGCTCAGCGACGAAGACCCAATGCAGCCAAAAATAAACAAATTAAATTAAAAAAAAAAGAATCCAACTCAACCAGCTATTGTCCTGTTGCATTTCAACACAGGCCTTATTAACTCTGACCAAATAAATAGTCAGAAGAGAAATCCACAACTCTTAGAATGTTCCCCTCTCAGAGCAGGCCCTCCTGACGTGAGCTCTGAGGCTAACAGCCTCATTTTCAGGTGGTCAAACAGAAGGCTGAATTAGCTAGGAGCTAGGGTCAGGTTTCCTATACAATTTCCCAACCCCTCGCCTCACGGCTCCTCTTCTCCCTGTAGCTCCTTGTCACATAGGGCAGGTGAGAAATGTCTATTGGTTCACTTCTGCCTCCTGCATGACTGAGCACATCTTGGAGCCCAACAGTTGGCAGCCCCTAACACTCAGACGAGAGAATGGGGAAATGCAGCCAACACAGCTGGACAGTCTGGTGAGCTCACACAGCAGGCACTGCCATGGGCTTCCAACCCCTAAGGACAGTGCTGGACCTTGGCTTGGACGGTGGTATGAAATGTTAGGACACCGGATTTCCAATTCCTGCTCTGATTTTCTATGTGAATTTGAACATACTTAGACTTCACTTTCCTCATCTGTGAAGTGAAGGGGCTAGACAAGATTATTTCTCAAGTCTCTGAGTTCAGAGTTGTTTAAGTTTATGCCGAAATGGTGTCTTAACTAAATATTTCAAGAATGAGAGATGCCGTGGCATAATTGAAATGAACTCGGGCTTTGGGATCTAAGCAACAGAGGTTCTATTCCTGGCTTTGTTACTAAAAGGCTGATGACTTCAGACAACTTTTCTGACTACTGGTTTCTTCATCAGAGAATTGAAAAGGTAATCATCAAAGTTAAATGAGCTAATGATTAGAAGTGTCTGAATCATAGCAAACGTAGGAAATTATAAAGACAGTCATCAGTTCCTCCCATTCCTGTGCACGCATATTGCTCTTCCCATCAATATGGGACAACCCTGTGATTTGTTTGACTAACAGGATGTGACAGAAGGGATGCTATGCCGATTCTGTACCTAGGCCAGTTTATTTTTCACCTTCTCTTGGGATCTAGCCATGTTTAAAAAACGTAGGCTAGGGCTTCCCTGGTGGCGCAGTGGTTGAGAGTCCGCCTGCCGATGCAGGGGACACGCTTTCGTGCTCCGGTCCGGGAAGATCCCACATGCCGTGGAGCGGCTGGGCCCGTGAACCATGGCCGCTGAGCCTGCGCGTCCGGAGCCTGTGCTCCGCAACGGGAGAGGCCACAACAGTGAGAGGCCCGTGTACCGCAAAGAAAAACAAAAAAAACCCAACAACGTAGGCTAGACTACCACATGATGGGGCGCCGCAGAGAGAATCCCACCCAACCTCCGGTGGCTTCAGCTACCCAGCTGAGGCACCAGACATTTGAGTGACAGTATCTTGGATGTTCCAGCGCCAGGAGCTCCCAGCTGAATGCAACCACATGAGTGATCCCAGCAAACACAATGTGAGATAAAGGCACCTCTTAGCAGAGCTCAGCCAACTCTCAGAATCATGAGATACGTTTTTTTGATTCACTAAGTAAATTTTGGAGTGGCTTGTTACACTGTAAGAGATAACTGAAACAATGAACACAATTCATAACTGATATGATATTAGTTAATATGTTTTGATCTCTAATTCTTTGCTACTTTGTTTTCACTGGAAATTCATGTTTTTTAAGCTGACTGCTTCCACTGATTAGTATTCTCTGTCCTCCCACTTCTCCCCTTATAATCAGACTACATAACATAGGAATATGACTGCAGTGTATATAGTCAGGGTTTCTCCATAGATAGAATTTCCCCTGGAAACAAAGGGAGAATGCAAGATGGCAAAATGCACTTAATATGAGCTCTCTGGACTCCAGAAGAGGATAGGCCTGGCTTGATTTAGAAGAAACCAGTTTTGGGCAGGGTAACTCATTGACCCTAAATGTCCCTTCCAGCTCCTGATTCTCTGATTCCTTACATCAAGAGCTGGGTTAGTTATACGGTGTAGCCAGAATATTAGATGCTGGGTCAGATATGCTTGTTGGAATGACTGGTGATACATTTGCATCAAAAATATCAGGGATCAAAAGATTGAGGAAAACATTTGGACTCCTCTTTTGATAAATCTTACCTCCCTCCAACCTCCTTTCATCTCTGGGTTCAGTAGCTCTTTTTGCATCTTGCCATCGGTAGAGCCTTACAGTGACATGCAGTTAGTGTGATCACTGAATGGAGTGCATCTCTTTTCAGTAGTAAAAGTTAAGAGCACATGCTCTGGACTCAGAGATGGATCGACTTGCTCAAAAAACCTTCATATTACTTTTATTTATTTAGTCAATAAATATATATTGATTACCTACCATGTGGAAGGCGCTATTTTATTTTAATAAATTTATTTATTTATTTATTTTTGGCTTTATTGGGTCTTTGTTGCTGCGCCTGGGTTTTCTCTAGTTGCGATGAGCAGGGGCTATTCTTCGTTGCGGTGCGCAGGCTTCTCACTGCAGTGTCCTCTCTTGTTGTAGAGCACGAGCTCTAGGCACACGGGCTTCAGTAGTTGTGGCACGGGGGCGCAGTATTTGTGGCTCATGGGCTCCAGAGCACAGGCTCAGTAGTTGTGGCGCATGGGCTTCGTTGCTCCATGGCATGTGGGGATCTTCCCAGACCAGGGCTCGAACCCACGTCCCCTGCATTGGCAGGCGGATTCTTAACTACTGCGCCACCAGGGAAGTCCCAAGGCACTATTTTAAATGCTCAAAACCAGTAGCAGAAAAGAATGATAATGTCTCTGGCCTCATGGAATTTATTCCTCTATTTCTTCACCTATAAAATGGAGGTTTTAATAGTTCGTACCTCAGAGGGTTGCTCTGGGATTAATAAAACATTATGTATATAAATAACATTTACCTACATTCCATCCAAAATTCTGTTAACGACTCAAAGACATTTGATGATCCAAGATGGAAGATTCTATACAGCTTCAGAGCTTGATGTCCCTCAAAGTTTAGCCCCAGTGCAGGTGGGAGTATAAATTGCTATAGCCCCTCCGTAAAATTGTCTGGAAGTATTTATTAAAATTCTGCACATGACTATCCCATGACCAGTAAATGCTACTCTTAGGTATATATTTAAGCAAAATGTAAGTACCAAAGACATACAAAGATGTTCAAGCAGCATTATTTGTAATAGACAAAAGTTGGACTCAACCCAAATTCCATCAACTGTAGAATGGATAAATAAAATTTGATATGGTAATATAATGGAATACTACACAGCAATAAAAAGGAACAGACTATTGTTACATGCAAAAACATGGATAAATCACACAAAAATAATGTTGAACAAAGAAGTCAGACACAAAAGTGTATATACTTATAATTCCATTTTTATAAAATTCAAAACAGCAAGCTAATATATGATGTCAGGATCAGAGTAGTGTTTACCTTTGGGGAAGAGAAAGGGAGCAATTTGGAAGGCACTTGAGAGAATTTCTGGGGTATTTGCAATGTTCTATTTCTTGATCTGGGTTATGATTTCACAGATATATTTGCTTTAGGATAATTAATTGAGCTTATGATCTGCACATGTTTCTGTATGTATGCTACTCTAAAATTAAAAATAAAACACACATACATACACCAAGGTCAAGGCTTCTACATGATAAAGGGACTTAACGAATATGATCTTCTAGGACCCTCTCCCCCAGTGCTGCTTGCCCACTCCTAGCAACTCGCTGTTCTCTTAGAGAATCTTCCCATCTTCAGTCTTGCCTCTTTCCTTGTTATCCCAAGTGGTGGTGACTGGCTTCCACCTATGGTTCTGGCAGGCCTTGGTCACCTGTAACTTGCCTCGTCCTAGCTCTGAATAATCCATGGCTCCATAGGAAACCATCTTATTTGAGATATATGAAAGGAAACACTGGAATTTGGCCATATCTCTCTTCTTCTCTTGGAAGGATTCTGGTGTATCCCAGCTTGCCTTTCTATGAACAAGTCATAAAACAAACAAAAACAAAACAAAAAATCCCCCAAATCATCCAAAACAGTTCGAAGAAAGCAGAAGTATCATTACCACTTAGAGTGCCATCTGGTGTATTTTTTGCCATGTGTCATAAACATCACTGCCAAGAGCCATGGAATTTAAAGCCTTTCCCTGAGGGATATTATTGACCACTTTCTTTAGCTCTAACCATTGACAGAGTCCTAAGAATTCCTGCTATGTATCAATTTGAGAAATATAGAATAACTACTGATGTAGTGAACACTTGTCTGTACTTTTTCCTGTGTTCCTAAAAGCTATGTTTGGAGACTTTCCCACTGTGAAAACTGTAGAAAGACAAATATTGGATTTCCTGGACTCCTGTTCACCTCAGACATGGACATATGACCTAGGGTCCACTGATTAGAAGTAACTGTCACCTGAGCTTAGAATTGGAAGTTTGGAAGAGAAAAAAGGCTGAGACTGCCATTTCCATTCTAGTGGTGGCCTACAGTTTCTTAAGATAGCAATAGGAGTAATTCTAGCAGCAAGGTGCAACAACTGATGGGTATGAGGTTTTGCCCTACTTTAATAGGTTCACGTGCCACAGTTGGGTGGATGCTAGTAGAAGACACTAAACCCTTGGTCAAAGACAAAGGACTCTATTAATCATGGCACATCAAGCTGGATGAATATTAGCATATGCACTTGATCCTAATTTTCATGGGAGCAATGCAAATGGGCCAGATAGATGCCTGAACACGCAGTGGTTGTGTTACAGGAGAAGAACCTGGATCTTTTATAATGGGCAGTGAGCATGTCTACTCTTTTCTCTGGAGGGAAATACTACCTCTTCTAAGGCTTCTGCTGTGCAAACATCCTTGAAAGATAATCTGAAACGAAGGCAACCAGTGCCTCTGCTTGCAAGACACGCAGAAATGCAAGACGCCAATGAAGAAGTGTCTTCTAACAGTTCAAGGACCAGTGTTGATGGAACTGGTGGTGTTAATTGCAGTGACTCAGCTGAACAATGGTGTCAGTGGTACCTTTACCAGACCAGTTCTGCAGCATTATTTTCAGCACTGGCCCAGGCTGCACTGTCTCCAAATCTGATTCTTGGACCCATCTGGGGTTAGTGAGCTCTGGCCAATATTTTCTGATTGATTTCTTTCACTTACACCTATCAATGCTGACTGATATATTAAAGAAGTGGTGAGAAAATGCCTATACATAACCATTTCTGGTCCTTTATTTTGGTTGGTTCATTTAGTCTCTTAGGTGTTGGGTAAATCATCTGCCTTCTCATCCCCCAAAGCAGGTATAAGCTCTCTCCTCGGTCCAGTCTTAAAGAAAAAAGGAAGTGGTATCTGTATCACCTCAAGATCCTGGACCTGAGTTAAAATCCCCGGATAATACAGTTTCTGAAGGTGCTGGATCTCTGGCCTGCAAATTGCTAGAACCCTAGAGATTTTGTCTTAATCAAGAATATAGAGAAACTCAGCTTCATGAGGACCATTGATGAGTTTTTTCAATTGTTGTTCTCTTTCTCCACAGCAATGCTCCCTAGGATAGTGTTTCATGGTTCTTGCAAGATGTAATTTTTGTTTATTGATTGTTGAATAATGGTCTTAGTTTTAATATTTCTTGATTAGCATACACTATCATTGCTGAGAATCATAAAAAAAAAACTTAGGCTTGAAGGTTTACTTCTCAAACAGTTCACAATTTGATATTGACTTTCTTATCTAAAAAAGTTATTCAAAGTTTCACTATTGTCTTGATAGTGAAAAATACTTTTCTAACAGTTTTCCAAGAAGGATTGTGTATATTGCATCATCTTCCCTCCAAGACCAGCTACTTTGATTATATTCCAACTCTACATTTCAAGTTAATTAAATGTCACATAATATTCCCTCTTAATTTAAAGAATCATGGACTGATAGAGAAGGAAGGGGCCTTAGAAGTCATCTTCTGGTTTACTGCTTAATTTTAAAAGAAGGAGGGAATCTTACCTGCTATAAATTTTAATACCCTTTCTATTTCTTTTAAAAACATACCATTTGCTATATTTCATTTGAAGCAATAAAGTAATACTTGCTTAATTTTTTTGGTTGGAAAATAAAGAAACCAGTTTTTTAAAAGTCACCCAGAGAAAATTCATTATCAGTGTCTACATGCATTTTTCCCAAGCTCTTTAGTTCTCCCTGTATGTATATTTTCACACACCTTAAATTACAATGTGTATTTCATTTATATCTTGGTTATTTTCCCACTAGTTCACATCACTTTTTTCTTAAAGTGCCAGTGCTTCTTAAAGATGTCCTACCTTTTTGCCCAAATGATGAGGAAAGTTAACAGTTTTATGAAACAGTTTTCAGATATTAAGTTGCTTTCTAATTTATTTTTCATTTTATATACATAGTCTGTTGTTAAAATAATCTCTTCCCAAAAGTAATTTTGAATTGAAGGGCTTCTTTAGGTTTAATGGGATGGTAAACTGTAGAGTGTACGTGGCTATGATAAAAGGTAAAGGTAGATTTATGTGCCCTGATGTAAGTGAAGACTGTACTGGTTCTTTCTAAACCAACATGGGCACTTATGTGTCCTGGAACTATATGACCCCGAAGAAGAGAAAAGAATGTGGGAATTCCTGCTGGGAAATGGAATAGCTGTGCAAGATCAGGATAACAGATGTCATTGAAAAGTGTGGTCAGAACAAGCTAAATAACATTATTAATAATGGTAATAATGTTATTTTATATTGGCTGAGAGTTTGCTATACGCTAGGAACCATACCTTAACAGCACTGTCTTACTTAATCATCACACAAACATCAAAGTAGATATTATTATCATTACTATTTTAGAGATCTGAAAATTGAGGCATAGAGAGGTTCAGTAACTTATCTAAGGGTGAAGAGTTTGTAAGTGACAGAACCAAGACTCTTGAAGCATCTCTCTTGGTGCTAGTCATTTAGAAGTCATCCAGTAGGCCTTCCCTGGTGGCGCAGTGGTTAAGAATCCGCCTGCCAATGCAGGGGACATGGGTTCGAGCCCTGGTCCGGTATGACCCCACATGCCGTGGAGCAACTAAGCCTGTGTGCCACAACTACTGAGCCTGCACTCTAGATCCCACGAGCCACAACTACTGAAGCCCACGTGACTAGAGAGAAGCCCGTGCTCCCCAACAAGAGAAGCCACCGAAATGAGAAGGCTGCGCACCGCAATGAAGAGTAGCCCTTGCTCGCTGCGACTAGAGAAAGCCCGCACGCAGCAACGAAGGCCCAACGCAGCCAAAAATAAATAAAAATAAAATAAATGTAACATTAAAAAGATGTATTAAAAAAAGTCATCCAGTAATGATCTGTTGAGCTGACATAGTTGGATGTAAACATTATATTTTAGGAATATATTTAAAGATGTAGGGGGAATTCCAGTGGTTAGGACTCTGTGCTTTCACTGCCATGGGCCTGGGTTTGATCCCTGGTCGGGGAACTAAGATCCCTCAAGTCATGTGGCACTGCCAAAAAACATAGATGTGGGAAAATGTTCACAATATGTTAGGAAGAAAAGGTTATTTAAAATACTCTAATGTATATTCTGATACTAATTTGGTAAAATAAGTATACAGAGTGATATATGGAGTGTATATATGCACGTACACGTGTGTGTGTGTATAGATGAATCTGAGAACAAATAGAACAATGTGTTGGTTTTTTCTGGGTGGTTAGATCACCAATGATTTTTATTTTCCTCTTTGAGGTCTCTATTTTAGAAATAGTCTAGTTTTATAATAATAAGAAGCAAATCGTGTGCAGTTTGCCTCAAAATGTTGGTTGAGTCATTGGTTAAATGGTATATTAGTCAAAGTTTTCCAGAGAGATGGAATCAATGAGGTAAATATAGAGAGATGTATATAGAGAGATGTATTATGGGGAGGGTTTGCTCCCACTGTTATGGAGGCTGAGAAGTCCCATGATATGCCATCTGTAAGCTACAGGCCCAGGAATGCTGATGGTGTAGTCCCAGTCTAAGCCCAAAGGCCTAAGAACTGGGATCACCTACCTATGTTTGAGGGCGGGAGAAGGTGAACGTACCATTTCAAACAGAGGGAGCAATTTTGCCCTTCCACTGCCTTTTTGTTCTCTTCATGCTCTCTTTGAATGGGATAATGCCCACTTACATTGGTGAAGGTGATCTTCTTTACTCAAGCTACCAATTCAAATGCCATCTCTTCCAGAAACATGCTCGCAGACACATCCAGAAATAATATTTTCCCAACTATCTGAGCATCTCTAAGCCTCATCAACTTAACACATAACATTAGCCATCACAAACTGTATCCTACCAAGCCTGGGGTAAGAGGGGAGGAATGTGTTATCGTCATAAACAGGCCAGTATGCAAGCAGATGTGGATACCAAGGGTATCTAAGCCAAGCCTCAGTCTCATCCTAGATTTACTCTATAAAGCACCCACTGGGAGTTCTTAGTTTAAGGCAGGGCCTCAGGGGCATAGCCTAGATACCCTCAGCAGAACACTCACTGGAGGCCTTAGCTTTTATAAAACCTTCCGATCAACCAGGTCTGTCTCCTGAAACAAAGGCTATATCCCAGCCTCACCCTCCACCCTCACCCCCTCTGGCAGCTTCAGATATCCCTGTCCTTCAGTGACAGATTTTCTTTTCCATTACCAGGAAGACAAAAAAAAAAAAAAAAAAGGAAAGAACATATTGGGGATAAATCCAAAGTTTTCCATCTTACTCCCAGATGCTTACCTCCAAGCCCTCTCCTCTCCAAACCATTTTTTTTTCTTTTCTTTTGGGCCACTCCGCTTGGCTTGTGGGATCTTATTTCCCCAAGCAGGGATCGAATCTGGCCCCGTCAGTGAAAGCACCGAGTCTTAACCACTGGACCGCCAGGGAATTCCTTCCAAACCATCTTGAACAGAGTGGCCCGATTCCCCTTTCAAACTGGTTTTTCACACTGGTGTGTTTAGTGAGAGAGATGTATTTCCTTAATACCTTTAAAAAATTTATTATTATACTTGTAATAGGTGTTCTTGGCAGAAATTGAAAAAATAGAAAAATCATACAATTAGAAAAACTACAAAAAAAGAAGAAACTAAAAATCGCTTATAAATCCATCCCCTGTCATCCAAGAGCTTCCAGAATTCAAATCATTCTCTAGGCACTAACACAATGCTAGAGTAGTTATTCCTATTGCAACAGCTTCCTTAGGCTAAGTCTATACCGATTTTAATCAAGTTGAATCAGATCTTAATGAAACATCTGCTGACAGATGCATTTTGTCTCCGTAGTCTAGCCTGCATTGCAGATATCTCTTCTGGGCTCAGATATCAGGGCTGAAAGAGTATCCAAATGCTTACAAGTAGAGCACACCACTTTCCAGGCAAGTAAGCTTAGATATTTGCATGCTAAATGGCCTGTAGGTAGATAGGCAGACTCTGTGCCCCCAGCCCTCAGACCCCACTCCATACACACACTATTCTGTGGCTGAAGAACTTGCAGGATGGCTCAGGGATGTCTCTCCATCTGACTCCGCCCATCTGACTGCCCTGCTAACCGGGACTCCTCTTTCACTATCAACTGTATTGGTGACTATTTATTGAGGGCCCACAGGGTGCTGATCACTGTGCTAAGTACTTTACTACAACAGCTCAGTGAATAGTTACAAACTCCCTTTGAAGTATATTATTATCCCTGTTTTATAGATGAGGAAACTAACATTCAGAGAAGTTAATTCACAGCTCAAAGGTCACACAGCTGCAAAGTGGCAGCATTAAGATTCAAACCCAGGTCTGCTGACTCCAAAGTCCTTTCTCTTAATCATTGCAGTAAATGTCCTCACTTTTTGCAGACATGGTCCATGTTCATGGTTCTGATGATCCAAGTACGGAGGAAAACGCTGAACCAAGATTGTGTAAAGGGTCTTCCACTCAAACCTTAACTCCTTAGATCCCACCTGGAATCCTAAAATTGAACACTCAGGGGTCAGTAATTACTGCATGGCTGATGTCTGTTCCTAGCTCCCTGAAGCGCCTCTACCTGATGGGATGTTAAATCAAAGAACTTTGTTTTGGGATGGATACCACAGGCCTTCGACCCTATACTTTTCTTTTCATCCTTTCCTTCTGCCACAGATGACTTGCATGTGACAAGAATACATGTTCATATATGTTCTCAATTTTCCGCTCTCTTCTTGGACTTGGAGAGGTAGCAGGAGGTGGTGAGCGGCTTCTTGCTTATAGGTTAATTCCTGGTCTCTCCTTGTAGGGAATCTGAATAATGTGAGAATAAGTCATTGGAAAGAGTCTAGGAAGCTATGTAGATTTCACAATAAAGACAAGGGGCTTGGAGTAGAAAAGGAACACAACAAAAACCCTGGAGTAACTGCCATTTACAAGATACTAATTAATGAGGGGAAAAAACCCATTTAGCCATGAAAACAAGTCCTTTGGCATCTTTGGGTCACACAGCAAAGTTTTAACTTGCTATCTAAAGCCTGGATGCTGAATGAATGTTTCTTTGAATACAAGAGTGTGCTAAGAAAGAGTTCCAAGGCAGTAGAACATGGGAAGTTTTGTTCTCTTGTTCTGAAAACAAGTCCTCACGCCTGCATTACTGATCCCATCCTTCAGGATCTTACTGTCTTCATTAACTTTTTCCATATTCCACAGTCTTCTATCTTCCTTTTGCCACCAGCTTCCCTGCCTGGAGGAAGAAGCTACTGGGCTCTTGTTACCCCCTGATTACCAATCTAGTCCTTGCTTTCCTTTGGGGTAACTGGTGCACAGCTGGCTCCCCGTTCCTTTCCCAATACCCCCTCTTCACTTCCCTGTAACATGGTGGATGTGCCCACCTCTCTTCTGAAAATGTACTCTTCACGACCAGTGACATAAACGGGAAAATCCAATTGCCTTCTTTCAGACTTTGTTCTCCTTGCCATCTCTGCAGCATGTGGCCCTGTTCACCACCCCTTACTTCTTGAGATCCTCTGTCCCTGTGGTTCAGACTGCCAGCTCTCATCATGGCTGCATCACTCCATATTCTCACCTGGAAATAAAGAAGGTGATGATATGACCTACCTTGCTGGGTTGTGTGGATAAAGTGAGGTGATGTAAGCAAATCACTCAGCACAGGGCCTGGCTCAGAGAAGGGCCAGTAAAGGGTGGCGGTTTTGTAATTAATATTCCCCACACTCAGTTACGCCTGGCTCTCTTCTAAGATTGCCCTTTTCTGGCTCTTCTTCCTTCTGCAGCCCAGTACATGTGGACATTTGTTAAGGTTCAATCCGTGGTGCCCAGGCCTTCCCCATTCATCCTTGAGGCTTTCATCCATTTTCTGGCTTTTACTTATTACCACTCAGCAAATGTCCTCCAAATCTACACGTTAAGGTTAACTTCCCAGGATTACTAGGCATTTCCACTTGACTGCTCTTCATCATCTCCAACACATCACCGTCTCATATAGCCTATATTATTGCTTGATTTTTATTTACTCTTCATAAGAATTCCATTGGGACTTCCCTGGCTGTCCAGTGATTAAGACTTTGTGCTTCCACTGCAGGGGGCGCGGGTTCAATCCCTGGTCTGGGAACTAAGATCCTACATGCCTTGTGGTGCAGCCAAAAAAGAAAAAAAAAATTCTATTGTATTTACCCATCGAGAAACTGAGGCTTAGAGAAATTAACCAACTTGCCTTTGATTACAATTTGTCCAACTAAAAGTACCCATTTTTTGTGCTCAACTACCCTGCCACTTCATATCCAATTTCACAAATTCATTTATCCTTTATACTATGTAACAGATACCCATTTGTTTCTATGTGGCATTTGAGTTCCACTTTAATTCTGACCCTTATTGTCATATGTTTTGCAGATTTGCAGTCTTCTGTCCTCCACACTTTTAGATTGTACCCCTTCTAGAAGCATAACCCTTTACCCTCTGGCCTCACATATGGCCTTCTTGTTTCACAGGGTTAAGAGAACCAATTGGCATCATGTCTGGGAAAGGAATGTACAGTCGGTAAAGGTAAAATCTAACAACACTAGCTAGTGGCGAGCTAACCACGTTTCCTGACTGTAATGGAACAGACTCAAGACGCGGCTGTGGTGCTGCAGTCTACAGTGACCTTGACAAGTCGACGTCACTTTCACGATCTCAGTTTCCTCCTCTGTGAAGTAAGAATGTTGGACTAGGTGATATGTGTGGTAACTTCTGATTCTCAAATTTGAAAACTCTGCTTCTTCGGGAAAATGTACTCTATTTTCCACCTCAAAGAACGATAAAGATCTTTCTGAGTAAAAAAACATGACTAAGTCAAAGAAAGGCAATAACAACAACCTCTTAGAATTTCTCCCTTCACTTTTTGGAGGGCAGAGTGTGTTTTGTGTTTATTCGAGTCTCTGAAAACATAATGGATTATGACAGAGTGACCTGTGATGGCAAAGTTTGACATTTAGTCAGAGAAACTGAATAAATGAGTGTATGACAATGACAGAGTCATGATTATTTTGTGCCTTGGAGTCAAAGAACCCTGCAGTTTTCATGTGACTTGTATGAAACTATGTGGCTTCATTCAAGGTCTATTTTGGACTTACTTCAAATGGCAAATAGGTTGCTAGCAACTGAATTGGGTCTCCCCAAATGTGACTCAATATGACCGTACTTAAAGACAGGACTTTTAGGGAGTGATTAAGGTTAAATAAGGTCATAATTGTAGGGTCCTAATCCTACAGGACTGGTGGTCTTATAAGAAGAGGAAGAGTGAGAGAGATCTCTTTCTCCCCTCTACCCCCATATGAGGACACAGTGAGAAGGTGGGTGTCTGCAAGCCAGGAAGACAGCTCCCACCAGGAACCCAGTCGGCCAGAACCTTGATATGAACTTCCCAGTTCCCAGAACTATGAGAAAAAGTTCTGTTGTTAAGCCACCCAGTCTGTGGTATTTTGTCACAGCAGCCCGAGCAGACAAAGATATTAGTGTTTATCTACATTATGAGCCTAAGCTTTAAGCCCAGCAGCTCATGCCTAAATGTATATTTAGAGATCTGCTATTTTTACTATTTGTCCTTGGAAAAGGTCATGTCTTTGCTTACATAGCAATAGATAAGTTTAATAGTTGTATTTTAGGAAGGCATTATTCAGTCCAGTGAAAACTCCAGTGGGCACATTTTTCTATAAACAGAAGGTACTCTTTTTCTGTTGACCAAAGACATTTTAAATTTAAATAACAAGTACAGTGCTATCTTGTGTGTTTTGCACTGTTTCTGCTCAAACCTACTGAATAGCTGTTAAATAATAGTCAAAGCTTACCACAGAAGGATTTCTATTGCATGAAGTAGCCGCAGGGGAGATGTGACCATCACAGTGTATGTTTTGACAGTGAGGGTGAGGGTCAGATGCTTTTCTACCACCTCCTTCCCGCTCTCACTCCACCTGTCTGTCCCTCCCCACACATCCTTTTTATCTGTAAGTCAACCTGCAAAAAAAGGTCTTTAGAAAAAAATCTATTGCTCCAAACGCTACTACTATTTGTTCCGCATTTATCAATATCTTATGTACCTAAATCCAAGAGATTAAATAATGTCAGCTGAAGAGAGAATTCACATTTTCATCAAATGTCTGTCTGGATGTTGAAATGTTAAGTAGTAGTAAGCCTTATATCTGTAAAGCACATTGTAATTTCCAAAATGCTTTCATATTTATCAGGTTCATAACTACCTTAAGAGCTTCCCAGCTACCTTTGTAACATGGCCAACATTCCCCTGTTTTGATGGAAACACTAGGCTCAGTGGGATGAGGTTCCAGAAATTCTGAAACCTCACCTCATATCCAGTATGCTGGATATGAGAACATAATGGACATAGAATTCTCCAAGCCTAAGTAATTAACAGGAAGAGAGCAGCAAAATAAATCTCAGGAGTGGAAAAGGTCAAACGTACCTGCAGTTTCCATTTTTGAAGCACTTGCTTCCTGCATTTGCTGACACAGGCTAGTTGCCACAGTTATAATTCCTCAACGAGGTTTGAGGACAAAATAGGTTATTCAGAGCTTATTAGTTCCTTAATGGCACAGATTACTGGTTTTTGCAAACTTTTCAGTCTCAGGATTCTATACAGTCTTTTTCTTTTTTTTAATTATTATTATTTTTGTGTGTGTGTGTGGTACGCGAGGCTCTCACTGTTGTGGCCTCTCCCGTTGCGGAGCATAGGCTCCGGACGCACAGGCTCAGCGGCCATGGCTCACGGGCCCCGCCGCTCCGCGGCATGTGGGATCTTGCCGGACCGGGGCACGAAAGCGTGTCCCCTGCATCGGCAGGCGGACTCTCAACCACTGCGCCACCAGGGAAGCCCCCAGTCTTTTTCTTTTAAATTTATTTTTTATTGAAGTATAGTTGATTTACAGTGTTGTGTTAGTTTCAGGTGTGCACCTATACAGTCTTAATCTTAAAAACTACCATGGACTCTAGAGAGCTTTCATTTAAGTGAGTTATATCTATCCATTTTTTACTATACTAGAAAATAATATAGAGAAACCTAAAATATTTATCAATCTATTAAAAATAATATACTGATTACACGTTAAACTAAACATCTCATTTTCATTACAATATAATGATATTTTTCCCAGACACAACAAAAACTAGTGAGAAAATTGGCACAGTTTTATATTATTACAAATCTCTCACATCTGGCTTCATAAGAGATGACTGGATTCTCACACTTGCACCTGCATTCTAGCTGTGGCGACATCATCCATGTAGCTCTGGAAAAGTCCACTGCAAACTCATGAGAGAATGAAAAAAAAAGTCAGAGAATGAATTTGTGTTTTCATGAAAACAGTTTTGACCTTGCTGAGTAGACTGGATAGTTTTGACTGTCTGAAAAGATTTCAAGGGTCACTTCCATACTTTGAGAATTATTGGTATAAACAAAAGCAAACCCCAGAGTTTTAAGAACACATGTTTTTAAGAATATAGTAATTTCTGACGTACATGCTTTTAAGTACACAACCTATGAGATGAATTTTTCTTCTAATAGAATGAGTTGGGTATTTTAATTCATTCTCCCCCTTGATTTTTTTTGGCGGTACGCGGGCCTCTCACTGTTGTGGCCTCTCCCGTTGCGGAGCACAGGCTCCGGACGCGCAGGCTCAGCGGCCATGGCTCACGGGCCCAGCCGCTCCGCGGCATGTGGGATCTTCCCGGACCGGGGCACGAACCCGCGTCCCCTGCCTCGGCAGGTGGACTCTCAACTACTGCGCCACCAGGGAAGCCCTTCCCCCTTGATTTTAAAGATAATCCAGAGCCAGGAAACTCTAAATCTGTGAAACAAAGAACAAGAACTCCAGTCCATCTGGTCTCAGCAAGGACCTCCTGTAAGGGCGATTATTTCCCCAAGGAGCACCATTTTATGTGCAAACACCAAACAATTACAGGAGGGTACAAATTAATTTCAGTTCCTCAATCAATGTAAATTCAACACTGCCCACTTTCTCCTGGTACTGTCAGTTCCAACAAATAAGATTCTCTTAGGATGTCGACTGATGGGGAGAATAAAGACTACTCCAAACTCGTGGACTTTTGGGTGCCCCAAGGAGAGTGGCAGACCTCCATGTGATGGCCAATCAGAGGCAAGAGGTTGCCTCTTTTTCTTGAATACCAGCACCCTGTGCTCATCCAGCTTCTCTGAACAGATCTATCTCTGATGTTGTGGAACGGGAGAAAATTCTGAGTGCTGACTCCCTGTTACTTATACAGTGAGAAAGGTATTAATGTTTTGCCACTTATCGCATTTGGGAAATACTCAAATGCAGCATTACTTAATAAAGCAATTTAGAATGTAATGTCTTGTTTCTATATGTACCATCAACTAAACAAAAGACAGGGGAGTCCCTTAATTCATCACTCTTCTTTGTGAAATAGTGTGTCCTTCATTTTTTCCTCTCTCTCCTTTATTCCTACCTTTGTCCTTTTCTCAAACATTTATTATGTACCTATTTTGAATGAGGCACTGTGATAGATACAACCTTATATTTTTCTGGCTTCCAATATTGTTTATTTTTAATTATTAAATCTTTTTTTTCCTTAAAGAAGATGAAATCATGCCCTTTATAGAAAATTTAAATTACAGTAAAGTATAAAGAAGGCAATTATAATTGCCTATAACTAATCTCTAGGGATAATTTTAATAAATTCTCCTAGATGTTTTCCCTGTGTTTTTACCTATTTGAGATTATATGTTTTTGCAGTTTTGTATCGTTCTTATTTATTTAACATTGTATCATAAGCAGCTTCATCATAAACATAACTCTAATGCCCAAAGTTGGTGATAAATATCCCAGTGGAAAAATCTGATTCCTCATTTCAGATTTCCTTAGGATACATTGCTTCCTGGAAGTGAAATTACTTTGGGCAAAGGGATGTGTGTATTTTACAGCTTCTGTTAACATACTGATAAATTCCTTCCCTGGCAGCGTATCCAAATTATACCACCAGATGAGGGGGCTCATTTCATTGCATCCTCACCAGTATTGATGGGCAATGTTTACTTATATACAATCTTTGTTAATATAATTGATAAAGGCAAAAAAAATCTATCTTTTAAAGGGATTTATATTGAAATAGGATCTTTAAAAGTGCAAGCAAAATTATAGAACACTTTAACATTCTCTAAGATAAAAGATGTATAAATATTTCTGTGCCCACTTTTCACTAATTCAGTTAATGAAAGGGAGGCAGAGCTTGGATCAACCCAACCTCACTGTGTCAGAGTTCTCATGGCAAACACTAAAACCAATTCTGGTTAACTTAAGCAGAAGAGAAATGTCTTGGAAGGCCATTACATAGAATACCAAAGAGACAGAAAGGTTGGAGAATCCGGCTCATGAAACAGGCAGGGCAGCTTGGTAGCTGGAATCAGAACAGGCCACACCACCCAAGCAGCCCACTTAGGACACCACTGGTACTGCCATTGGACAGTCCCACCTCTGACTGCTGGCACTGCTGTCTATGGGCACGAAAGCTACTCCACAGATAATGGTATTATTTCTAAAAGGTCCCTTTGAATCAGACTGCAGATTCAGAGACTTGGGTAGGAGACTCTGATTGGCTGAACTTAGGTCCCATGATGCTAGCTGCTAAGGGGAGGAGACAGTGAGTGCTGAGCTATTTTGCCTTTTATGAGAGTTTGGGATTCTAGGCAACAAGACTATGATCAATGACCACTAAAAATATTTATGTGCATTCTTTGTTTCATAATACTTTTTAGGAATCTGATTAATCTTTTTTTTTTTTTTTTTTTGGCTGCCTGGGGTCTCAGTTGCTGCACGCGGGATCTTCATTGCTGCACATGGGACCTTTCGTTGCAGCACACGGGCTTCTCTCTAGTTGTGGCATGCGTGTTTTTCTCTCTCTAGTTGTGGCACGCAGGCTCCAGAGCATGTGGGCTCTGTAGTTTTGCAGCACGTGGTCTCTCTAGTTGAGGCGTGCAGGCTCAGTAGTTGTGGCATGCAGGCTTAGTTGCCCTGCAGCATGTGGGATCTTAGTTCCGCAACCAGGGATCTAACTCGCCTCCCTTGCATTGGAAGGTGGATTCTTTACCACTGGGCCACTGGGGAAGCCCCTGATTAATCTTCTTAATTATCACTGAATTTTAGATTGTCTAGTAGGTCATGAGATTATCTAGTTCTGAACTACACACTCAAAAGTCTACCATATCCTCAATGTCAGGGGATGGGGCATATAGGAGTGGTGGGGACTGGGGAAAACTGAAGAGCATCTTCCCAGTCTAAAGGATACACCTACTACTTAGTTCTAGCTGATGGCTGCTAGAACCCACCATGAAGCAAAAGTTGCCAGTCCTTCCAACTTTCCAGCACATGCCCAAAGTCTGAATTTTTGTTAAAATTTAGACTCAAATTCAAAATTAGAAAAAACAGTGATACCACTGCTTCTTAAAAATCAAGGCTGCAGGCTGCCTGTAATAGCCAGACCTCTCCATTTCAAAAACCAGTGCAGGGAGATGAGGCCTAAGAGGGTGAAATGCCTTAGGCCAAACAGCTCATTTGGTGACAGAACCAGGGCTAGAAGTTTGGTCTCCTGAAGAAAAGCAGGTTAGAAAAAGTTCATGTTCCATTTCCTCTCTCTGCAGTCACTTCCCTCTCTTGGAAGTAACCTCCCAACCAAACTCAGAAAAAGTAAAAAAAAGTCTGCATTTCACTCAGAAGTAGTAGTGTTTGTATAATGTTTACACATTCAGAGATTTACACATTAAAAGCCAATAGGAATAGCCTTTGGTGTCTGATCAGAATTTAAATCTTAACTTCTACAACTTTCCAGGTGGGTCACCTGGGACAAATTACCTTGCTCCTCTGTGCCTCAGTCATGGGAAAAGTAAGAGTACCCTTTATAAGGGCTGTGGAGGGGATGAAATAAGATTTCACGTAGAGTGCCTGGCTCAGTGCCAGGACCATACTAAAAACACTGCACATGATAATAATATAATATCCCAAAGATATCATAATAGCCTGCATTACCCCAGGACACAGAGCGGGGAGAGGGGAAGAGGACTAAACTGTTTCACGGTGTGTGGGGGGGTTATGGATAAATCTCAAGGTGGAATTCCTAATACGGTGTAAGTGGGATTTTCACGAAAACCCTATCCTTCCTCTGACTGCGATGCGAGTTCACGGTCAAATCCAGCTGTATCACCTCACGTGTGCACTTAAAAGGCACCCACTCTGGTCCCCCTCAGTGAAACTGATGGTGGAGCGAAATGAGAGTTCACGTGGTTCTGGGCTGAGAAGGGGACGGGCAGGGTTTCAGAAGAGAAAGTCGCACCCGATTGTTTCACATTCGCTCTAGGCCGAACCGCGGGGACCTGCTTCCACCCGCGAGCGTTTTCTGCGGAACACGGGAGGCCGCCGCCGAGGAAGGGGCGGAGGCAGAGGCGGAGGCGGCACCCAGGGGCCGGGGCAGAGGAGGCCGGGACCATCGCAGTGACAGTTTATTTTCCTGCGGCGGCGGCGGCATCAGGGACGGCTGCTGCAGGCTCGGGATCGCCAGGCCTGCGCGTGGGTTTTCGAGGGAGCTCTCTGCGCTGGGCGCTGGGGAGCTACGGCAGCGAAGGGGAGGAGGAAGAGAGGAACGCACAGAAGCCAAACGAGTGAAGGTAGCAAAGCTCCATCAGTCCGCAGAGAAGCGGAGGAGGGTCGGCAGAGTGAAGGGAGCGGGCGCCTGCTCGCTGGGTGCCCTAACACCCTACTGCAGTGCCTTCTAGCAAAAGCCACCGCGGCCCGGGCTGCAGCGGCCAGACGGATGCCAAGGCCACACGGCAGGCGCGGGGACAGCCGCTGCAGTCGCCATCCCACGCGGGCTCCGGACATCAGGGGCTGCTGGTGAGTAGGCGCGCTCGGGCGCGTGTGTGTGTGTGTGTGCGCGCGCACCGGCACACGCAAGTGTGCACGGCGGACGCGTGTGCCCGGTGGCCTGGCGCGCGCCGGCCCCTCTTCCGCTGGCGACGTCCTGTCCCGGGCTTGCTCAGCGGGAGGAAAATGCGCTTTGCGGCCGCTCACTTCCTTCCTGCGAGTCCTGCGGTCGGCTGCCTCAACCTGCGTTGCCTCTGTCCGCCCCCCAGCGGGCTCCGAGGGGTTAGTTTCACCTTGATGGGGAAAGCAGGAAGCCGTGGCTCCTGGGGGCAGGGTGGGACGCCCGCAGTGATCTACCTCCACGCGGGTGTTTCTGGTTTAGGCTTGGGGCGCGGCCTCGGAGATGGTGTCGGCGTTCAGAGAGACCCCCCGCATTGTCTTTGGGGGTGCGTGGTGTGGGGAGGGAAGGGGCGCCGGTTGGAAAAACAGGCGTCCTTGCAGGACCGTGTGTCATGCCTTTCTAGAAATGCAACTAATTTCTTATGCTTACTGTTACGCCGTTTATGAGCCACTGTTACGCCGTTTATGAGCCACTCATAAGGCATTTTCCCTCACCTGAATAATTTATAAGCCTTAACGGAGAGCCTTTAATGAAACACACAAAGAAGTGGAATGTCACTAAAACATAATTTTCCAGAACTCTCTGAAACAAGCCACACCGCTGATAGCCAAGAGCCTAAGGTGCTGTAATTACTGAAATTTGAAAATAAATAAATAAACAATAAGTAATTCAGGAAACAGAAGCTGATCGAGAGGATTGAAGAAAATCTTAAGTGTCTGGGTGGCTTGGGGGTGGCCTTCTGGAAATCGGTGTTCGAATCTTTGAATCTTTCAAAGTAAAGCTCCAGAGAGCACAGTGCTTTCCAAACATCTTGCTAATCACTGAGAATAAAATGAAGTCTGAGGTTTTAAGGCATTTCTAAGTTTATAATGGATATCACCAGGATGCTGATTTATGATCTCATGATTCAAGGCCCTGTCAAGGTCAATATGGCAGATTTGTTCCAGCCATGCAATTACACGTGAATGTTTGATTTTCTGTTTCAAGTTTCGGGGAGTAGTTTTCTATGGTTGTTTTACACAGAGTTTAAGCCACTATCTTCTATGCTTTTCCAGATCTTGTTTCAGTTGGCAGTCTTATGTTTGTGGGATGGATGCTAAATTGAACTTCAAAAAGGTACTCTGTTTTAAAATATATACGTATAAAAAATGTACTCTGTGACTCTATTATTGTAGACATTTTATAGCTGCACTGTAAATATCTATGTTTCTTTTTAATACTGAGTCAATGCCTTTGGGAAGGCACTGGGAAGTAGGTACCTCTTGTTTACCGTTTGCTCCATTACATCTTCATTCAAAGGCATGAAATGTTATTAGAATCTCCCTGGAAAATGAACAGGCTGCTTGTTTTCTGTTCAAGCATGTATACAGCAAATTGCTTGCCTCTTGGGAATCTGCTCTTGAACATACTACTTCACCTGTAATTTATGTATTAGCTGGTTCTTGGGAATTTTAAGAAGAAACGTGTTTTCTTACAGTCTTTTGTAACATAAGCACCATTTAAATCAGCAGGCAGAGAATCCAAGTCCTTTACCCATATTGTGGTCTTTAGGGCCAGTTTCTTGCATACTTTTGCTCTGTTTTATAGGACTCATTCCCATTGAAAGGCTTGGAGGGAGAAGTGGAAGCATCGTGGTCCCAAGGGTGTCCTCAGCAGAGAGATTATTTCCTGGAGAGGAGACTGTTTTGGGGATTAGCTTCTGAGAAGGACTGATAAAAAATAAAGAATTGTTAGTAATAGTTACCTCTGTTTACTTTCGGCACAAAGGTCTTAACACAGTTCGATCACATTCCTCCTTCAAGGACTCTTCCCAAGACTACTTACAGCTACAATCCAGAGAGCGAGGTTGCCTTTTATAGAGAAGCAAAACCTGGTAATTCTTGCTCAGGATCGGAGGGGTAGCAGAAATAGTAGATGCTGCCCAGAAAATGCCATGTGCCTTCAGGGAGGATACATTTACCAATTAGACACACTTATAAACCACTGGGTTTGTGATTCTGTCTAATCCTAGCATTTTTTTCTCTCCCCTGTGAAAGATTTAGGAGTAGCTTCAATTGAAACTACGGGAAATGACTCATGGTCATCCTTGAAAATGTGAGAGTCAGTTCTCTACCCCTGAGGGCTAATGGATCTCAGCTGCCCATTAAATATTTGTTAAATGAATACCAATTCTAGAATCTTCCCAACCTTACTACATCACCTCTTCTAGTACTGATTATTTTTAGCCATAACTTTATATGAATCATCAAACATTTCATTAAATTGGAGCCAATTGATATAGTCAACTAAGACCAACTTCCTCAACTGAAGGAACAATAACGATCCCGCTAAAACAAAACAAAACCAAACAAAGAAAAAACCACCGTATTGGTACTTACTGACTTGCTTATTTCAGCTATCTGAACATGTGAATTGTCCAGTTGGATGTGTTGAGTGTACATTCAGAAATCCTGAGTTGACATCGTAATGTTCAACTCAGGAATGATCTAGATGTGGCTACATCTGGATATGCCTTTTGTCAGAAATTAGTTGCATTTCTAAGCAAATTAGATGAACTTCTAGTACAATCCTTCATCTCCTCATGTTGAGTAGAAAAGCCAGTTAAACTTTTGGCAAATTGCTAAGTCTTCAAAGTACATATTTGATTTTCTTTCTAAATTTTAAATTAAATCCACGTTATGTTTGTCCATTGATGTGGTTGGCTTACAGACATTAATTCAGACCACTGGCTACTGAGTAACTTGTATTTATTAAAATCAGCCCCTTGATATAAACACCAGTAATTCATATGTTTTGATTAGCTCTAGCTAGCCTTTCAAAATAAATGAGTGCATTGTATGATCTTGAATATGAAGAGTGTTATGCCTTCCGTTTTTTTTTTTTTTTTAATAGCTCTGACTTAACATCCCCAGTCATTGGAGGTTTACCCTGTGATTATGATTCATGATCTAATTTCAGGATGAACGATTAGAAAGCTGACTGAAATTTGTCTGGATATTAACATTATGGTGCATATAATAATGCAGATTTTTCTCTGATATTCTTCCCTTTTTGTCCTCCAATCAAGCTTGTTTCATCCTGAATAAAAATCAAATGAGATCCTTAAACATTTCAAAAGGTTTTCCTGTTGGGCTGTGTCCAAAATAAATAAAATTTAAAAATTGCTTATTACTGTTGTGAAGTAACACAAACACTACTGCTATTCTCTGCATAATGAAACATGGCCATTCTTATCAAGTATTCATTTGATAAGTAGGCACCGGAGCCCTTGAACTAGAGTTAAAGGCATGTTCCTTCCATGTCTCATTAAGTCCCTTGAAAGCAAGGGGGTGGAATTTTGATTTAGATCAAGTAGCCAATTCAAGGTAGGTTCCTTGAAAGGAGTACGTAATGAAAGCATCTTTTCGGAAGAGCACTTTGGCAGTTGGATGGGGAGTGAGTGGGTTAACAGAAGGAGAGAGTGGAGGTGAAATGTGATGTCAGATAATGACAGCCTGACATAAGATCCCAGAGACACTGAGATGAAGAAGGGAAAACTTCAGACAGCCAGACATCAGGATTCTTTGTTTTATGTGGAAGAGGAATCGTAAACCTGGGGCATAGTGTGATCACACACGTATTCCACATCCACGGAACACCTCACCAGTTGATCACAGCATTCTTTCCTGCCGAGCCCTGGTGTAACCTCAGAATCTTGCAAACGTTTGACAGATACTTATTAATAAATACTAGTTATTAAACATGTGCTCTATGCCAGGCACTGTACTCAGCCTTTACATTTGTTATCTCAAGGATGATGGAGTGGTTGGGAACATGAATTCTTTTTGCCATTTACGAGTTGTGGGTCCTTGATTAAGTTACTAACTTCTCTGAGCTTCAGTTTCTTCATCTTTCAATTGGGATATTAGTTTCTGTCTCATAAGGTTTGGGGAAGCATTAAATGAATAAATAGGTATAAATGAAAAGTACTGAGAAGTGTCTGGCACAAGGTTAACTGCTACATGTATTAGTTGTTACTATTGTTATTAATTCATAAAACAACCTTATGGAATAGGTGCCATTTTGCAGATTAAAAAATTGAGGCACAAAAAGGCCAGGTAATTCACTCGGGGCCATAGGCTGGGATAGAGTGATAGAGCTGGGCGTCAAACCCAGACAATCCGACTCCGGTGTTTGCTTGCCTAACTTGTGTGTATCCCTGATCACATGCCAGGTGCTGGGAACACTGACTGGGGAGAGAAAAGTGGGGGCTTGTCCTAATGAGATCCAGGGCTCCAGTCATTTCCACTGCAGAGATTGTCATCTCCTATATAGATAGAATTAGTGCCCAGATTATTGTACAAAACGTTTGCTGTTTTTCCTTGATGTTTGGGTTTTTTGTAAATGTGTTTCATTAAATACTTTAAGAAGGGGTCCAATTTGTGTTTTCACATATGCTTTAAAAGTAGGTTATTTTTTGTTTTTGCCTAACAGTTGACATATGCAATACGTATTATATTCATTTGTAATATCTTTCCTTGTACCTAGTGATCCTTCGCTGGAGGCAGCAGGATATGTCTCCCTAATATAATGTATAATATATACATTATATGTTTTATATATATTGTGTGATGTAATATTATTTAGCTATATAGTATATATTAGATGCATTTTATACAGTGTATGTCATGAATACATAATATACTGTATACATTATATATAAGGTATGTATTATAAAATATATACATTATACTACATATTATATGTAATATAATATATACTGTATAACACATATTAGGGAGACATTTATGTTAGATGTAAAGAATCACTGGAGAAGAGAGATGTTACGAATGAGTATGTGTACATTATATTATTGGAAAGGTATCAGTATTCTGAAAAACTTCTATGCCATCCACCTTTGTCCACACTCTCAGAGTCTTATATATCTCCCATTCAGAAGCCATGGTGAAGTTATGATGACATTTCATAACCATTTTTATTCAGAATATTTTATAGAGTAAAAGCAGAGTAAATTTTAGCAGTTCTTTGACTTGACATAATTACGTGTAATTATAAAAGGCCAGGCGTTTTTATTATTGGACCTGCCATTAACATTATATTATACTTCGACTATACCTCAATTAAAAAAAAAAAAAAAAAAAGAGAGGCCAGATTTTAATTATAGGTGGGAAGACTGCTGTAGCAACAAAGAATCAAAAATTCTGCATTCCTCCAGCACTTCTTTAGCAAGGTGTATGTCATCACTGATTTCAATATTTTAACATTACATTAGTCCTTATAATTCTTTATTCTCATAAATAAATTTCAGAAATCTGTAACTAGTATTGTTTTTTTCTAAGGAGGCAAAAACTTTTCTTGGTCTTGTGTAAAGTTCACAGATACTATTTAGTTGAGGAAAATTTTTTAAATCTCATTTTTAAAAATACAGTCTGCATTGTTTGATTTTACCCTTTTGTGCAAATTACATAATTATTTAACTAAAGTCCAGTTTCTTTTAAAGGAACTATTTTAAAATTTTGTGAGTTTAAACTTGATTAAGTTTGAGTTTTGGTGAATTTGGTCTTTTGTTTTTAAACTTTTGCTATGCTTAGGTTTCAGTGCTTTCACCGTAAATGAACCAAAGATTCAGCCCAGCCTCATACAAGAGATAGCTGTTCAGGGACTCATCACAAATTATTCATTTTGATTGCTTGACTTGATTTGACCCTGGTTTAATGGAAACAGGAGGCCAGTGATGACTCATTTTTAACCCTTCCAGTCCCCAGTTGACGCTGCCTGCCTGTTTTGCCTTTGCAGGTACTGGGGGAAACTCCACTGTGGGTCTTTTTTGGGAGTGTTACTTCAAACTTGAGTGGCTAGGACAGTAATCAACTGTGCACCTTTTCATTAAAGGCATAAAGAAAACTGCAGTCAGTAATGGTGATCAAGTTTAAATTCAGCTCATCTAAGGACCGTATAATTTTATTTAACCTGTTGCTGGAGCCCTGTCTTTTAACACCGGAAGTACGCATTTCAACCACTGAGAAGAAATATGGACAGGCCTTTATGCCTGTGGGTTCATGCTTCAGTCTTCTGACAGATTGACTTCAGTTCCTTTTCCAATCTGTTTTGTCCTTGAGAGGTTGGTTTATAAACTGTTCCACAGGATAAATTTTCTTTAACAAGAGGAACAATTGGAAGTGGTAGATGGAATGAGATTAGGAAAGAGAAGCCTGGAATAAATCCTTCATACGTTCCTGTTTTTGTAAAAATGGGGCAGAGAAACTCCTTACTGAATCAATATAGTACTTTAAGGAAAAAAAAAAAGATGAAAATCACTTACAATCATTGGTGGGTGTGGAACTTTTTTTTGTCCAAGTATTGAAAAGTTCAAGAAATTCAAATGTGGCTTTTGAAAGAAATGTAAATGACCATCACATGCTTATGGCATCAAGGTTCTTTGTCTTTTGTCAAGTGTAATATTATTGAAAGACTTAGAAAGGTAACTAGGGCAGTGCATCGCAAACTAGTCTCAAAAAACCAGAATCACTTCCGTGCCACCCCCATAGGTTATTATTCAGTAAGATTGGACGGGGCTTGGGAGCCTTCTTCTAACAGCCTTTTCAGAGGATTCTGATGCAAGTGGTCAATAAACCATACTTAGAGAAAAACCTATTTAGGAGCTAAATCTAATTTTATATGCAAATTTGTGCTTCTGTTTTTAAGCTTGATGCATTTATTCCTCTGATTTTCATATACATTTTTATGGAATAACATAGCCATCAAGACTGCCTTGGAGTTTTTATAATGGCACCCAACACTGTGTTTAATTTTCTTATTAATACCTGTTTTCAGGTGGAAGAAATCAGAAAACCACAGAGTTGGCAGGAAAGAATGTTGCACCTCCTTCTGAATGACAGATGTTGGGATAGGGCAGAGAGGGTTTGATCAAAAAGAAAAGTAGGGCAAGACTTCTATATTGGGAAGCAGTGGAAAGCAAAGTCTAATAGTGCACAGCACTGAGGGCCAGCAAGGGTGTTTAGACCTCTTCGGGTAGACACTAGGTTATCAGTTGCTTTTTTGAGCAGGGGACTAACCTGATGCAAACAAGCCTTACTCTTGTGCTAGGGACACATGATACGTGGTCCAGAAGAGAGGATTAAGGAAAGGCAGAAGGGAGCAGGGTGAGCACTTGGGGCTTTGAATTTGGCAGGACTGACTGAAGGGTTCATGCAGCAGTGTTCTCCCGTGCTGTTTTCCTGAAGGTCTATAGCCAATAAACTGCTCTCCAGCAGCTGCATGTTATGGTGTGACACCAAGGCTGCCCAGTCATCAGGCCAGATAGCCTCTCTGGGTTTAGAAAGCCCTTGAATAACTGTTTCAACTACCACTACCTTCATAACGTTGTGAGGCAAGGGTCTCACGTTAGACAAGGGAAACAGACTCAGGGAGTAATTGATCAAAATCCACACATCTAGAAACTGGCAGGGCTAGGCTTCAAATCTGGAGCTACCTACTGAGAATGTATAGGCTTTAAAAACAGTATAATTTGTCATAATGAAGTGATACATACTTGTAACAAATTGTACCGAAATGAATAAGTTAAATATGAAATCCTTCATGATTTCATCCTTGAGAGAACAGCTGAGAAAAATCCAGTGCATGTTGTTCAGATACCTTTCTTGCAAATGCCAACATACATTAAATACATATGTGGGAGTCATACGTTATATGCTTTTTACAACTTGCTTTGTAAAATAGGTGGGAGTCATACGTTATATGCTATTTTACAACTTGCTTTTTTTTTCACTTAATGCTGTAACGCGGACAACTTCCTGGTTCAGCACGTATAGATGTAAGTCTTTTCTAATGGCTTCATTTCCTGTACAGATTCTTTATTTCAAATAACCTCCTTTTGATGGCTGTGTATTTTAATTTCCAAAATTGTAATTTTTTTAAGCCATGCTACAGTGGGAGCAAGTGTGTGTGTGAGAGTGTGTGTGTGTGTGTGTGTGTATTATTTGGGCAGGACAGTCTATGGGGGAAACTTAGAATTGCTTGGTCAACAGGAATGTGTATTTTTTTTTAAATTGCCAATTTCTCTTCCAGTCTTCATCAATATTAAGTATGACCAATCATGTAAATTTTATCAATCAAATAAATGGAAATACCATTTCAAATCCATAGTTTCTTAATTACTAGTGAAATTAATATTTTTCACGTGCTGCTTAGCCATTTATATTTCTCTCATGACGTGTTCATTCCATTTGCCGATTTTTATTCAACTTTGTATCTCTTTCTTACTGTTCTGCAAATATGCCCTATAGTTTAGACATAATCAATATTATATATGTTGCATATGATGCAAACTTTTTTCTTTTTGTTGTCATTTTACTTGTTGAAGGGATCGTTAAGGTACTAATTGAACATTTTTAAAATATTTAATTTTAAAATAATTTCAGAATTCCAGAAAATTGCAAAAATAGTACACAGAATTTCTGTATATCCTTTTTACCCATTTCCCCAAATATTAACAGTTAATATAATCACGGTAGTTATCAAAATCAGGATACTAACATTGTTACAATACTATATTGTCTCATCTACAGATCTTATTCACATTCACCAGTGTCCTTCTTCTGGTCCAGGATCCCATACAGGATCAAACATGGCATTTTTTATCATGTCTCCTGAGTCCCTTTTGATCTGAAACATTCCTTCAGTCTTTCTGTCTTTCATCATCTTGACACTTTTTAAGAACACTGGCCAGACTTTTTTGTAGAAAATCCCTCAGTTTGGGTTTGTATGGTATTTCTTCATGAGTATATGACCAAGAGTGTGACTTAGTTTGGAAGTGGTCAAAAATATCTGCCTGAGGAAGAGAAGCTTAAACTAACACTGGGAAGATACAGAGGAAGTAGAAGTGTGAAATGAGGGTGAATAGAAGGCTGGTGGGTTGGCAGCTGGATCAGACCCAGCTTTGTGGGACCTATTAAAGATGCATGATATTGACAGTGATGGAAAGCTATTAAAGGGTTTTAAGTGAAGAAATGACAATATCTGAATAGCATACCTGTTGTATATAGAATTAAACAAAGGGGAGCATGATGGAAACAAATAGACCAATTAGAAGGCTATTCGAGCGATGCAGACAGAGTAAAGGGTGACACAGATTGGGTACTGTAAGGAAAGATGGTGAGAAAATGCAGATTTGAGAGATATCTTGGAGGGTGACTCAGCAACTGTAAGTGGTAGAATGGATGTGGAGTTGAGGGAGGGAGAAGATGCATGGTGACTGTTTCCAAGTTTTGCCAGGTTGTGTGTAATTGGGTGTTGATGCCATTTACTGAGATACAGAAGTTTTCTCTGTTGAAGTCAGAAGCATCACCATCTCCACTTCCCTTAGATGCCAACATTTGCAGTATCTTTGCCTACTTACGCTCCTATATCCCTGTCTGTCCACTTAACTTCCAGGTTCTATGTTTTTTTTCCCCTCAGAATCGCTCCCAATAGCTATTTATCCTTCTACATTCTTTTTACCACTCTCAGTCCAGTCCTGGGGTATCTCAAACACAGTTGCATACTTGCCTCCTCTCTGAATTGCCGATATCTCTTCTCTATGTAAGTTTATCCATCACTCCCAGACTTTTATTTTTCAGCTTCATTGAGGTACAATTAACAGACTACTTCAATTTAATAAATATGTACTTAGTTCCTAGTTTGGGCAGATCACCTTATTGAGCAGAGTTGAGAATTAAATAAGAAGCTAAGCAAAATTGAAGAGATTCAGGGTCTTTTTGCCTAATGATAAAAAGAATCTGTATCCTTGTCATACTACTTACATAAAAATAAATTCCACACAGATCAACGGTATTTATTCAAAAATAACTAACCATAAAATTACTAGGAGAAAAGATTGGTAGACATATTTAAAAAAAATTTTTATCATCAGTCAGTTTGAAGACCTTTTAAAGAATGATGAAAAATCCAGATATCATAAAAGAAAAAAATAGATCCATTTGACAGCCTAAAATTTTAAAATTTTGTACAAAAAATTAAACAACCTTCAACAAAAACTCCAACTAAACTAATAAATATAGAAAGAAGGATAGAAATAGAAAATTCACCATTTTCAAACACCACAGTAATAATCACTTCAGAAAAGAATAATCTTTGGATGCTAAAATGAATGGGCAAAAGTATACTTGCATATTGGCAAAGTAATTCCCTATAAGACACTTTGTAATTACAAAAGGAAAAATAGTATCTTTACAGGGGAGAAACATGGCAGACATAACTTAGGTGATCAGAGTAAACATTGCTGATAACAGGGCAAATCAGTGTCTCCTGATGTACTGAGAAGGACACACCACCACTTCTGAGATATTTTTGCCAAAAAATGCATAACCACCTCTGTTGTATTTCATATTTGTAGCACTTACCGCAGTTTTAATGATATATTTGTGCAGTTAGTTGTTTAGTATCTTAGTACCTCTGTGCTCAACCTCCTGCCTCTAGCAGAAGGTAAATTTCAAAAGATCAATATCCTCTGTGTCTTTGCTCACTTGTTCCTAGCAGGAAGTAGGAGCTTCATAAATAATGTTGAATAAATGAATGAATGAATGAATTTACTTGGAGCTGATACTTGTGGGAAAGATATACAGTAGTTATTAGCCTTGGAACTATTGAGTGAGAAATCACAGTCGGATACCCTGGTGAAAGTGGATGGAGTGTAGACACAGTGCTCAGATTAAGCCTTAAATGAAGCCTTGAAAGAAATGTGTCCCATGGAATAAAAGTATGTTAAAAGACAGAAAATTAATAGGTAAGATGCAAGGTGAGGGAAGTGGGAGGAAAAAGGAAATGCCTCTACTTCATTTAGAGCAAAGCAGGAGTTTGTTCGAAAGTAGGTACTGTTCAGCTGATCAAGGCAGGTATTTAGGGGGTTATTTGTAACTGTCTTAGAGCAGTTTTATCTGATGCAGTGAGTCTCAAGTTTCAATGTGCATAAAGATCTCCTAGGCTGCTTGATAAAAATAGAGCTCTGTGGGGCACCCTTGGCAGAAATTCTGACTTGATGGGGCATAGAAATCTGTTTCTTATTAACAACCACCCTCCTCCTCCACTGAGTAATTATGGTGCAGGTGGCCCAGGAACCACACTCAGAGGAAACTTTACATCAGAGTAGAGGGGTATAAGCTGCAGTGAAGGAAAATAAGAAGGAAGTGAGTGGAGCGAACAAAGAGAAACAGTGGATGGCCACTTGCTAACGACTTGGGCAGTATAGGGAGGGGGCTCTTTAAACATTTAAAAGTAACCTGCCAGGGAAAGTTATGAAGGGACACAGCCTGTTTTGGTTTTGTCCACCTCGTTGAAGAGATTGTCTAGTTCAAAACCAAAAATGTGACTGCAGCTGTCTATTGAAATACGTTGAACAGTTAGAATATTTCCTTTGGTTGAGGAACACTGGAGAAGCAGCGTATGAGAGGTATTCTGGGACAGCTTTTGCTTTTGAAAGTAGTGCTGGGGCTTCCCTGGTGGCGCAGTGGTTGAGAGTCCGCCTGCCGATGCAGGGGACACGCTTTCGTGCCCCGGTCCGGCAAGATCCCACATGCCGCGGAGCGGCGGGGCCCGTGAGCCATGGCCGCTGAGCCTGCGCGTCCAGAGCCTGTGCCCCGCAACGGGAGAGGCCACAACAGTGAGAGGCCCGCGTAACGCAAAAAAAAAAAAAAAAAAAAAAAAAAAGAAAGAAAGTAGTGCTGGACTAAATTCATGCCTTTCAAGCACTGCCCTTAGGAAATTTATGAAAATTAAATAAAATTGATTAATAATGCCCAAGGACTGACCTCATCTCTGGGCTTCAGGCATCTGGCAGGCAAGAAGATGATGTTATTTAAAAAATGTATTTCTGACTCATTGTGCTTCATTGAATTAGATAACTTGTGGATAGTATTTTCTTTTCTTTTTTAACATCTTTATTGGAGTATAATTGCTTTACAGTGGTGTGTTAGTTTCTGCTTTATAACAAAGTAAATCAGCTATACATATACATATATCCCCACATCCCCTCCCTCTTGAGTCTCCCTCCCACCCTCCCTATCCCACCCCTCTAGGTGGTCACAAAGCACCGAGCTGATCTCCCTGTGCTATGTGGCTGCTTCCCACTAGCTATTTTACATTTGGTAGTGTATATATGTCCATGCCACTCTCTCACTTCGTCCCATCTTACCCTTACCCCTCCCCATGTTCTAAAGTCCATTCTCTACCTCTGCATCTTTATTGCTGTCCTACCCCTAGGTTCTTCAGAACCTTTTTTTTTTTTTAGATTCCATATATATGTGTTAGCATACGGTATTTGTTTTTCTCTTTCTGACTTACTTCACTCTGTATGACAGACTGTAGGTCCATCCACCTCACTACAAATAACTCAATTTCATTTCTCTTTATGGCTGAGTAATATTCCATTGTATATGTGTACCACATCTTTATCTATTCATCTGTTGATGGACACCTTAGGTTGCTTCCATGTCCTGGCTATTGTAAATAGAGCTGCAATGAACATTGTGATACATGACTCTTTTTGAATTATGGTTTTCTCAGGGTATATGCCCAGTAGTGGGATTGCTGGGTCGTATGGTAGTTCTATTTTGTTTTTTAAGGAACCTCCATACTGTTCTCCATAGTGGCTGTATCAATTTACATTCCCACCAACAGTGCAAGAGTGTTACCTTGGATAGTATTTTCTTAAAAGCAAATTGCAATAAAAAGGGAAGTATGTTCAAGTGGATGTTAGAGTTTAGAGGCTTATGGGTGGCTCATCTTTAGAATGCATAATTTCCATGAAATTTTAGTATTTCAACAGCAAGATAACACAATTAAGCTCATATGAATCTATCTTGGCAAATTAACTGAATTTCTCCCCAACACTTCAAATTCATTTTCCAAATGTTTTATGAATTTTTAATTGTTTTATGAAGATATTAATTGAATCACCTCATTTAAAAAGTACAACAGAATCATAAATTAGTATACTTGTGAGCATATGAAATGCCTTTTGAACACCAGAATTTATTTTATTTTTTTATTGAAGTATAGTTGATTTACAATATTGTGTCAGTTTCAGGTGTACAGCAAACTGATTCAGTTATACATATATATATATTTTTTCCAATTCTTTTCCATTATAGGTTATTACAAGACATTGGCTATAGTTCCCTGTGCTACACAGTAAATACATGTTGTTTAGCTATTTTATATATAGTAGCATATATCTGTTAATCCCATACTCCTAATTTATCCCTCTCCCCCGTTCCCCCTTCAGTAACCATAACTTTGTTTTCTATGTCTGTGAGTCTGTTTCTGTTTTTTTTTTTTTTTTGTGGTACGTGGGCCTCTCACTGCTATGGCCTTTCCCGTTGCGGAGCACAGGCTCAGCGGCCATGGCTCACGGGCCCAACCACTCCGCGGCATGTGGGATCTTCCCGGACCGGGGCACGAACCCGTGTCCCCTGCATCGGCAGGCGGACTCTCAACCACTGCGCCACCAGGGTAGCCCTGTTTTTGTTTTATAAATAAGTTCATTTGTATTATGTTTTAGATTCCACATAAGTGATATATGTTATTTGTCTTTGGCTTACTTCACTCAGTGTGATAATCTCTAGGTCCATCCATGTAGCTACAGAGACATTTATTTCATTCTTTTTTATGGCCAAGTAATTTGAGTACCACAATTTAGAAGTTACATTAAAAACCAGCACATATTTTGAATTAAACTGTGTCTTGGTCGAATAATCATGCATTTGAATTTCTTCGCTACATATTCCAGGTGGTCAGTCCACAGACATCGCGTCACTCTGACTAAGAAGCAAGTGGAGGGAATGGATGCCCTTTTATTTCTTTGGCCGGAAGACTATGAAACAGATGTAATGCTGAACTGAAGTCTCATTTCTGCAATAAATCCTATCACTCTTGTCCAAAGTCCAAGAATTTGACCCTCCCCTGATTTCACCATCAGCTATTAAATATTAATTGCGAGTATCGCTGTGTGACTACGAGTATGAACTCTGGGATATTACACACCTAATTTTGAGTCCTTGCTCCACCACTTACTTAAGTTGCTTGTCTAGTCTAGGCTCAAGTTTCCTCCCCTGTAAAATGGAGATTATGGTCATTATCATTTGCTGAGTGCTTCCTGACACCAAGCATCTCGCTGTTGGTTTCACAAGCATTTTCTCACTTCACCTTCTCAACAGGTCTTTCCTTAGTTACTGTTATCAACCCCACTTTGCAGTCTGGGTAGTTGTGATTCTGCAGTTATTGCTTGGAGTCAGGCTTTGAACCCATGTGGTCTGACCCTGGAGGCTGCATGTCTAATCTCTAGACTCAACTGCTTCCTATTTGATAAGGCGGTTGTGGGGGCTGAGAATGGAGGTCAATGCATTACTTCAGATAACCAGGAAAGGAAAGCTTTTAGTTAGTATATAATTAGTAACCCATTACTATAATATGATATTATATTATCATAATAATATAATTATTATTACAATAGCTCTTTTGCTGAATTAAAGGTGATATACATAGTCCTACCTCACCTGCCCAGAACTCAACTTGCTCTTATGTAGAAGACAGTAGAGGAAAGAAAAGGTAAGAAAAATGATTTTTGAGCAGCCAAATTAGAAATCAGGTAGCAGTCACTGTAATCAGCATATAGTTTATTCACAGGAGATCCTTTCAGACCCATGTCCAGTTAAACTTTAACTTTACAAATAAATTTAAATTATTTTATCAGTAATCAAGATAGACTAAAAGGAGAGAAAGACTGAAGTCAGAGAAGTTTAGTAAAGAAGTTGTTTTTTAAGTGATTTTCTAGATGAAAGCAAATTAGAACTGGAGGGAAGCATTGCTGTTGGCAGGTACATTGAAATAAAACTGTGAATCATGAAGAAAGAGTTAAATAATATTTATATTTTAATCAAAGAAGAATGTAATATTATAGAAATATTTCCTTCAAAAATTGTTAAATCTCACAAATTCTTCCCCTTCTTCTTAATATTAGTATTAGTATTCAGAATTACCACTTTCACCGTTGGATTCACATAGGTAAACATTTCCTTATGTTGCCAGAGGAATCCTGTATCAATTAGGCAGCAGATTACAGAATCCTAAGAGTGCCTTTAACAATGGTACTTATGTCTTACACAATAACAGTTCAGAGGAGAATGGTTTCAAGGTAAGCTCAGCAGCTCAACAGTGTCTGCAAGGAGCCAGGCTCCCTCTACCCTCCACCTCTGCCATCCAGCTGGGTCTTAGGCTTGACCCGTCTGGGTTGCAAGACGGCTGCTGCATTTCAAGTCTTACATGAAGACACATGTCCAGCTGATGAAAAGGCACATATTCTCCAGACTATCTCTTTGTGTTAGAGATGAAAGTATCTCCGAGTCCTCCCAATAGATTTCTCCCTTCTGGTCCCATTGTCCAAGATTTGGTCACTTGCCAACTAGTCAAGTCCTGAGTGCCAAGGAGTCTGGAAACGTGAATATCTCTAGTGAGGCTGGGCCCTGCTGGCAGGAAGAAGCGGGGGTGGGGAGAGTGGGCGGCTGTTGGATAGACAACTGACAGCGACTGTCAAAGACTAATTGCAATGAAGCAAGTAGTTAAACATTAGTCATCTCTGCTATGTATAATAGAAGCCTACGTACATCATCTTACTTTTCTAACCATTTGATGTGAAAAGGGACTGATTTTCTTTGAGTTTTCTACTGCATGCCAGGAACTGTAATAGAATTTGTGTGTGTGTGTTTTAATGATCTTTATTTAATTTGGTTATGCTGCGTGGCATGCGAGATCTTAGTTCCCCAACTGGGGATGGAAGTGGACGCCCCCTGCAGTGGAAGCGTAGAGTCCTAACCACTGGACCGCCAGGAAATTCTCTTTTTTGTGTGTTTTTTTTTTTAACCTCATGTAAGCTTCCACTGAGTTCTTCTGGAAGGGTGTTATTTCCCCCCATTTAATAGATGAAGATAAAGTACACAAAAGGGTTAAATAAGACACCATAGCACTCCCACCTCACAAGTGGTAGAAGCTGGTTTCTCCTACACATATACAGCCCCAAACCCTGAGCTGCTGGGTTAAGGGCACCCAACCATCTCATTCTGGTGTCAGAATAAAAATTGTACTGCACTATGAGAAATAATTCTTTTCTGGCCCAAAGAGCAACTTGATTGCCCTCAGGGTAGCCTAGACTTACCTAAAAGTAATTTAAAACATATATTGGGGGCTTCCCTGGTGGCGCAGTGGTTGAGAGTCCGCCTGCCGATGCAGGGGACAGGGTTCGTGCCCCGGTCCGGGAAGATCCCACATGCCGCCGAGTGGCTGGGCCCGTGAGCCATGGCCGCTGAGCCTGCGCGTCCAGAGCCTGTGCTCCGCAACGGGAGAGGTCACAACAGTGAGAGGCCCACGTATCGCAAAAAAAAAAAACAACAAATACAAAACCTATATTGGGCATGGTGTTTTACTTAATAATCTTTCCTGTAGCAACTGCATTCTTGCTGATTGATCTAATCTTAACCACACTGCTGAGGTATGTTTAACTTGGGATATCCTTCTAGGAATAAGAGACAAATGCCTGATACCTAGCAGGTACTCACGTGTAGTACTTACAAGTATATAAAAAAGACAATAAGCTATTTCTAATGTTCGGATCAAGTTTCATATTTATCAATATTTTAGTACAAATAATGTTATCATCTGGGTCACAGCAGATGATAATTTCTGATTTACAAATATTGTATAAAAATAATCTCTTGAGTATAAAAAATAATCTTTGGTTTTAACATCTGAATCCTTCCAAATGACAAGCAAGGATGGGCTTAGGTCATTTTTTTTTTCCTGAAGCAGGTCCCAATCTGTAAGCCTCCTGTGACTCAGGAGATACTCCTTTCTGCCTCTGTCATTTAATTTTATTTATTTATTTATTTATTATTTATGGCTGTGTTGGGTCTTTGTTTCTGTGTGAGGGCTTTCTGTAGTTGCGGCGAGCGGAGGCCACTCTTCATTGCGGTGTGCGGCCTCTCTTGTTGCAGAGCACAGGCTCCAGATGCGCAGGCTCAGTAGTTGTGGCTCACGGGCCTAGTCGCTCCGCGGCATGTGGGATCTTCCCAGACCAGGGCTCGAACCCGTGTCCCCTGCATTGGCAGGCAGACTCTCAACCACTGCGCCACCAGGGAAGCCCCCTGCCTCTGTCATTTAAAGCGTGGGAGTGACCCTTTAACCTCCTTTTATCTAAATCAGATTAGGTCACTGCAGCCCACAGTCTAGGTTATGATCATTTGCTTTATCTCCAACTAAGTAAATTGCACCATGTTCTTCCAGGAAAACCTGAACTCTAACCCAGTGGGGAGAAGAAAGGCTGCTTTTGGCCAATTAGAAATGAGACTACAGCGTGTGGCATGAGGTGTTCTGGCCTCTCTCATCTGCCGCCCCTGCTTATCCAGTTCCCTACAGCACTCAACCTGAAAGGAGTACCAGTGAGAAAACGACACGTTTGGGCGATGGTCTCACTGGCTGTCCTGTGTGCCCGGTCTCTCAGGAGACTCTTTCCTGCCTGGTTAGTCTTTTGTATTCTGGAAAATCTGGCTCTGTGTATGCAAGTAAGTCAGGATTCTGAGCTTAGCACCCCTGCCCCCCCCCCCCAAAAAAAAGTATTTAAGAAAAAAAAAAGAAAGAGAAGGAAAATTAAGGGAATTAATAATTTAGGCTAAAAAGGTCACAAAAGAAACACTGTGTTAACAGATTCGATATTGTTCTTGGCATTACTTGATGCTGGTTTTAAAGGGCAGAATCGTAGAGCTGCTTCCATATTTCCTTGGGGGCAGTTGAGGCATAGAGACATCCAGGCTATGTATCAACTAAAAATTTATATTTTTATATTAGAAAAAGAGAATGGGTATTGCAGATTATATAGCAGTCTGCCACATTTGCTCTTGTGGGTCTTGGGTTCTGTGAGGTAAGGTATCTCTTATTGTGCCCTCAGTTTTCTAATTATTTTAGTGAGACCTTAGTAGTACAAATGGAAGGTGATACTTGACAATTATTTTTTCATCTTTTAGATTCTCATGGCCCACTATATTTCTGGTTAGATTGAAGTAGCATGGCGAGGTTTTGTTTTGTTTGTTTGCGTAGTTGATCTAGAGCAGCGGGTTTTTAAATTTTTTGGTCATGAGACCACTTTACACTCTTAAAAATTACTAAGGGCACTAAAAAGCTTTGTTTCTGTGGGTTATATCTATTTATATTTATCATATTAAAAATTGTAGCAGACATTTACAAGAAGATACAAGTGAGCATAGCCATTAACTTGTACCCTATGGAACTCTCCACTATACAGATGAATGGTAAAAAAAAGCAAATAATGTTTTAGTAATATTACGAAAATAATATTGACCTTGCAGACCCCTTGGGGATGCTGTATCACACTTTGACATCTACTGGTCTTGAGAACATAACCTGTTTATGCTGACATTGGTAATTGTTATATTGCAGGGGATAAGTGCTAGGACTGCAGATTGAAAAATAAAGGAATTAAGGCAGGACCACTGCTACTGAGTAGTTAATGGTCCAAAAAGAAGCAGTTAACTGACCAATGTATAAACTTCTTTCTTATTAGATTTGAGGGGAGTTGGTTTCTGTTTCTGAATTATAAATAAATTTGTGTGTGGGAGTTAATAGAGTTAAAGAGAGATTTAACTATTGGTTTTCATCTATAGGAATTTAATAAATTCTGGTGTTCAAGATATATTGAATTAAGCATTTTATATGTCTAGAAGATAATTGCGGAAAAGTTTGATTTTTCTGTGCACTTACCGTTGTTTTTGGCCGCCCAGCCCTGAATCTACCTTTCCTCACCTGGCACATCCCACTTTGCCTCCTATGGAAGTGTGAAGTGCTAGATATTTGCGTTTTGCGTTTTTAACCACCTTTGCAGCCTGGCTGCAGGCGTGTGACCTAGGTTCTGCCAGTCAGGCACCTCCATCTCATATTTTGAAACAGAAACTAGTGACATGAAAAAATATGTGGCATCTCCACAGGTGGTTTCCCAGACAGCAGCTGGTGTCGGTGATGGAAGCCGCTGGCTCCCCCGCCCATCAGTGACAGGCAGCAGACCAGTGCTGCTGTGTGATTTGGGGTCATGTTGCTGGGTATGTAGCCTCCAGGCCCAATTTCTCTGGCCTTCTTGGAAATTTGTGACCTTTCCATTATCATTCTGTGGATTCAAGAGTCAGTGCCTTTGCTTGCAACTAAGAATCCTGCTTGATACATTCTCAGATGCAGTGTCTTTCAAAGCGTTGTTTGGAAGTCTCATGTATGAAAATCACCTGCACCACATCCTAACAATGCTATTGGTGGGCTTAAAACTAGGGGATCCAAAATCCTTTTGAGTTCCAGGAATCTGCATTTTAAACAAGTCTCAGGGTTATATGATTTTAGAAGTGCTGTGCTAATGTTTCCAACTTTTTAAATTATTTGCGCTCTGTTTAAGGATCTGAGTAACCCCTAAAAGAATTCATCTTTGGCTTTTAGGAGACCCTAATCAATGAGTAACTAGTATTTCCTTGTCCTGTTCTCTCCCCACCCAGCCTCAAATTCTCCATAAGCCTCTTTGTTCTGTCTCCTTAACTCTTTTAACGTCTTTTTTTTTTTTCCGTTTTATTCTCACCAAGAAGTGGTAATTCCCCCAAAGAGATTGCCTACATTCAGTGGTCCCAGGATTAATTTGGATTTTAAAACTACACTGTGACTGGGGCTCTCTGTAGGTCCTTTCTTTCTTGGGCATTTCTGCAACCTGCAGGCCGACAGCTTGATGTGTACTCCAGGGATCACTGGAGAGGATGAAGGGGAAAGATCAGAACACACTAAGTGACTTTCCTTGGAAGGATTGTCCAGCCATGGATTCAGGTCAGAAAATAGCACGGAAGGATTGAATAATCTACTTCTGAAGTTTTTGAGAATCACAGAATGTTGTAACTTGAAAGAGTGTAGCTTAACCCCCTCATTTCATGAATGAGGAACTGAGGAGAAAATATGTGTTCAGAGTCGCATAAGTGATTAGTGGAATATATAAGCTGACATAAATTTAGAAGTGGGAAGTGATCACGCAGAGCTCGACCTAAACTAGCATACAAAGGAAGGAGACTAACATTTATCGAGTGATTATTTGAACTTGGGTACCTTCACTTAACATCCCTGAGCCTCAGTTTCCTCAACTGCAAAATCAAGATTCTAGTAATAGTGGACATTGATATGATATTGACTATGTGCTGGGAACTGTTCTAAGCACTTTATGTGCTAAGTCATTTAATCCTTACTACAATGACATGACATAGGTACTCTTATTTTCCCCCTTTATTCAGGTGCACAGAAAGGTTAGATATTTACCTGCAGTCACCCAGCTAGAGTATTCATTTTCTATTGCTGCACTGCAAATCACCCCAAGCTTCATGTGTTAAGACAACATACATTTGTTATCTCACAGTTTTGTGGGTCAGGAGTCTAGGCACGGCACAACTAGGTCCGCTGCTCGGGGTCTCACAAGGCAGCAATGGAGGCGTCGACCAGGGTAAGGATCTGATCTGAGGCTTGGAGTCCTCTTCCAAGAGCCGTTATTCTTGGCAGAATTCATCTCCCTACTGCTGTGGAACTCAGGATGGCTGAGTCTTCCAGGTCAGCAAGAGAGGTCTCCCACTCAGGATAATCTCCCTTCTGATTAATTGAACCTCAAATGATTAGCCTTAATATATCTGCAGAATCTCTTCGTCTTTGCCATGTGACAGAATATAATAAACATGGGAGTAATCTCCCATCACCTTTGCTATGTTCTGCTGAGATGAGAAGCCAGTTATAGGTCTTGGCCACACTCAAGGGGAGGGGATTACACAAACCTGTGGATCCCAAGGGGCGGGAATCACAGCACTCTCTTAGAATTCTACCTACCACAGCCAGTAAGACTTAGTTTAAGCCCAGATGGGCTCCAGGTCTGAGTCCATGCTCTCAATCACAATGACCTTCTTTCTCCTTTCGAAGCAAGTAAATCCACTTTATAACCTTGCATAGTATTCTAAGTAAGATAACACCCAGCAGATTCATACTGGGTACTAGGCAATAACTAATTCTCTTCACACTTCCTGTTTTAAAAGTCTGCTTCAAGAAACCTTATAACCACCTGCAGTTTTGTATTTTCAGGAAGAGATTTCCAGTCGTCTCAGATAATATAAGTTATTTCAATTTGTTCATATTTTTTCTGAGGCAGAAATAAGCCTGGCATTTGGGATTTGAGACTTGAGTTCTCAAGAAATAACCTTAGCTCTGCTTTTTGTCTTTGAAACAGATGAAGTGATTGAGAAGAAACAATAAACACCATCATTTTGTAGACAGGACAACATGGATCAGCCGTTAACGGTGAATTCCCTGGTAGGTGGCACCAACCAATATTTTACATGTGGTCTGAAAACCCAAAAAGAAGAACAGAAACACACTGAATGTGAAATGACTCACAATTCAGGAAGTTGAGCATTTGCCGTTTTCATCCATCTGCGTGGTCCTCTCCTTTGAGGAAGTGATTAATAAACCCATCTTTGCTAGAATTAAAAATAATGCTTTTTTTTCCATGGAAGTGTGAAATGTTAATTTATCTGGTTCGATTCCAGGAGTGTAGTCCTTTAGCACAACACCAATGACATTGTAGCAGGTACTTCAACTTCTTTGTGCCTCAGCTTCTCCCCAGATAAAAAGTAGAGGCTTACCTTGTGTGGTAATGACCAAGGAAATAACTTTCTATTTAACACCTAGATGCTGCTTTGGGATCTTTGTGTAAATGTGTGAATACTTGAAACTCTCATCCTTTTCATCTTTTCCCCTTACAGCCAACATAATACACACCTTCCTGAGCTACATCTTAGAAGAAATAACGTGCTGGAGAGGAAATAACAGGGGCCTTGGGATCCCATGAGCTTATTGTGTGTCCCAGATCAGTCTCTGAATGTGAATATAGGAACGTTATATAATCTCCATGGCCCTGTTTTTGTACTTTGTGCCTTACAACTTTTGGAAACCGTAGTTTTGATGTTGCCAGCCTGTCCTTGGGACTTGCTAAACGAAAGCTGTCATTACCCTCCCCTTCCTCCTGATGACCCTCCCAAACCCACTCACTACCCCTGTAGCCCTGGGAGCAGCGGTATACTGAATACCCTACACACACAAAGCTTAGCACCAGAACATAAAGAAGTAGAGCCTGGTTCTTGCTCTGAAATAGGTTAGTGTTCTCTCTCTGAGGAAAAAGTCCTTCACAGATGCTCAGTTGCTTTTGAGAGTATGTTTGAGGAGCAGAAAATTGTAGGAACTTTTCACTTTCTGACCCCATATTGTCAAGGCACTGTGCGATAATAAAGGCTGACCCATTTCCACCTCTGCAGAGGAAGGAGTCATCCTTATGGAGTGCCTTGTGTGTTTTTCTAGAACATTATGTAGGAATAACTAAAATTTTAGTGGACATGTCAATGTAAAAATGAACACTAAGGCTTTTTCCTCTGGAAAATTTATTTACATCTAAGAAGTTCATATGCAAATGAAACACTACAGATTGATGAAGAGTTTAGGCTATTTCTCAGTTTATCTCTGAAATCAATTTTAAACTTAGGAAAGGCAGCACCATTCCCATAAAGGGAAAATAAATCTTATTTTTTTCCTTCAGATAAAAAGATAATCTAATTATAATCATGTTGCTCCCTGTCTCTCTTCCTCCTTTATTTGATACATTTATTGGTTATCATCTGTGTTGCAGGGAATATACTACATTCCAGAGGACAGAGATGAGTGTAAAATGATTCCTTTCCCTCATGGAGTTCATAAGGAGTCAAAAATACTTGTATACAGGGCTTCCCTGGTGGTGCAGTGGTTGAGAGTCCGCCTGCCAATGCAGGGGACACGGGTTCGTGCCCCGGTCTGGGAAGATCCCACATGCTGCGGAGCGGCTGGGCCCGTGAGCCATGGCCACTGAGCCTGCGCGTCCGGAGCCTGTGCTCCACAACGGGAGAGGCCACAACAGTGAGAGGCCCGCGTACCGTAAAACAAACAAACAAACAAACAAACTTGTATACAAATAATTATAATTCAGGGTAGACTGTATAGTAATAAAAAACGGACAAGTTACTTTTGTGCACACAGGAGGCTAGAAGTCTGCTTTAGAAAATGTCCTAATTTCCATAGATTTTTTTTTTCCAGTAACTTTATGATGTCATTGAAACATTTACCTGTGGTCAAATAACATATTTTTGGAACACAGGATTATTTGTTTACGTGGGGCTATGGCTGCTTTCACACCAGCGGAGCTGAGTAGCTGCCATGGAGACTATATGTCCCACTGAGGCTAAGAAACTTGCTATATGGCCTTTAACAGAAAAAATTTGGCTTTTTCACCTTTCAGAAGCACTGACTTTTTATTGAAGAATTGAATAATTATCCTGAATGTATATGTTCCATGTTTTTTCAGATGTGTATAGATGTTGTTTTTATTAATAAAATACAAATATATTAATATCACAGACTTTTTTTTAGTAATCATTATTATTTTCTCAGTCAGGGAATAATTAATGGTGTAGTTACTATTATGTCAAGCTCTGAGAGAGTCTTTATGTTAAAAAAGGGGTGGGGGGAATGGCCATATGCTTGAAAAGGTTTTTCCTGGAGTTATTGGTGGGGTTTTATTCACTTGGTAAAGATACAGGGAGGCCCTGAAAGCTACTTTTAAAACCAGATGTGTTTTGGAATAGAATTGAATCCTGATAGTAACTTCGAATCCAAGCCATCTCTTGGAGGCCCTTCAAGTATAACGACATGATCCCTACCCTGGTAGGAATCCATCTCTTGGTTTGCTTCCATGAGGATATAAGGCTCAATGATATTTTACCTAAAATGACCTAAAACATTTGCATACCCAGAAACTGCCACATAATTGTAGCTGAAACCTATAAGAGGTCTTAGTCCAAAAGAGTGTATGTTTACCCTGGAGATGTGTATCTTTTTGGTGTGTAGACCACACGTTTAAGCAAAAAGAATTATTTTTATCGTACCATTAACTTTTATGAAAAACTTTCCTTAGGTATCGATGTCAGGTATTTAGTACAGAAAATACATGTATAATTTCAGTCATGTTCATTTCTTCTTATAACCAGAGATTCAAATTCGACTTTGCAGAAAAAGTTAGCTGCCGTGCCGGACCACAGGGATGTTTCCCTCAGCCCGGAAGAGCGAGTCCGCGCCCTAAGCAAGCTGGGTTGTAATATCACCATCAATGAGGATATCACTCCGCGCCGCTACTTTAGATCCGGAGTAGAAATGGAGAGAATGGCGTCCGTGTATTTGGAAGAAGGAAATTTGGAAAATGCCTTTGTTCTTTATAATAAATTTATAACGTAAGTGTTTTATTTTGGAGGTCTTCAAAATGAGAAAATTGGGGAAAATATTTACATGGTATTTTGGTGAGACCGCTTAGATGCCGGCATGTTTTCATATTCAGACTGAATTTACAATCTCCCAAAGCATGAGATGTCCAGGTTTTTAAGTTACCAAGTAATGTACTCAAAGGCGGCCTTACACCATCTCTGAGGCTTAGGGATGAATGATCAGGGATGGGGCGAAGCTCAGGGATGTCAGACACCTTTAAACAGGCCAGCGCAGTAACCAGCATGCCCCTTCCCTCTCTTCACAAATAAAATTTCTTGTTTTGTGTCATTCTTCCTTCACAGGAATGCAAGCTTTATGAAAGCAGACATCATATTGTAGCTCCATCTACAATACCTGGAATGTGCCATTAACATTTTAAATATTTAATTTGATGGGTTGCGACTAGGGGATAAATTGATGATCCTAGGAAGGAACTGATTCCGGGACAGAGTGTAGTAGTTGGTTTCACATTGTAGTTAGTATTTTTTTTACGGCACTTCTTTAGCTGTGTAAGAATTGTATGTATAAAAGAGCTTCCAAAATATTGAGTGAAAGTGGCTCCATCAAAACAGCCATGTAAAAATATCACACTTCACCGGGTATCCCTGGTGGCGCAGTGGTTGAGAGTCTGCCTGCCGATGCAGGGGACTCAGGTTCGCGCCCCGGTCCGGGAAGATCCCATATGCCGCGGAGCGGCTGGGCCCGTGAGCCATGGCCGCTGAGCCTGCGCGTCCGGAGTCTGTGCTCCGCAACGGGAAAAGCCACAACAGTGAGAGGCCCGCGTACCGCAAAAAAAAAAAAAAAAAAAAATCACACTTCACATTGGATAGATATTTGTTAGTAAGATATCCTAGTTTGAACTAAAAGAAATGGGATTTGGGTTTTCTATACCAATTTGCCAGCTTACTGATTGGGAGGATCTCCTGTTACCAAAAATTATTTCATCTGAGCTGAACCCCTTATTTTTGTTTTAGCTGGAAATCACACATTGATTAATTGTATTAGTTTAGTTGGGGACTTAACCTGAGAACATTCGAGAAGCTGAAAAGATCAACTGTTTTAAATACTGCATCCATGATTCTACCATGGGCGAAATTAAAGGCAGTTAATATGGTGTGCAAAGTGGGCTCTGCACTTTATTCAAGTTAATTAACTTCTTGGAAATTTAGAGAATGGTTGGCAACATTCATCCTACCTGGGAAAAATCAAGTTTCTATAAAGTTAAACAATAACCATGAAATTGAACGTTATAAACTGTCATTGATAGCACACATTTTCCATTTTAGTTTCTGAACTATAAGTTACTAATTGATAATATTTTTTTCACCTTCTGGGTTTTGCACACACACACGTAAGTGTGGTAAAGGGCCACTACACTCTCTGAGTTACTGAGTAATCAGAATATTTGAATTCTCTCCTGTCATTAACGATATAACCATAGGTAATTCAGTTTTCCTCTGTGAGTTCAGTTCCTCATCTACATAAATGAAAGACTTATGGGTGAAAATCTCTGAGGTCTCTTCAACTCTAAATGTCTATGACTTTATGCTACTTACAAAAGCCCTAGGCAACTGACACACCTTATGTAATTTCTTTAGGCTTTAATTTTCTTATTTGAGAGATAAGAGTTATAATACCATTCCTCTGTATTCTATAGATGAGATGATGAGTGTATGTGTGATTTGTAAACAACAGAACATCAGTAGTTATAACATATTAGTTGATCAAAAACAGTATTTGCTCTAAGAGCTTTTCATTCATTTAACAAATATTTATTGAACATTCATTATGAGAGGGGCACCATTCTACAGGCTAAGAATACATCAATAAGGAAAAAACAAAAACAGAATTTCCTGCCCTCGTGGAAGTAGTATCTTCACTTTACCTGGAAGCAATGTATCTGGTTTGCTGTACTGATTTCCCTTCATTTTTATTGTCCCTTGTTCCTCAAAAGGTGATGAAAAATAATTAACTCTTAATTAGCACCTCCTAATCCATTAAGGATTCTGGCTGACATTTCTCTGAGTTATGAATTTTCATTTAAGAGTTTTTAACATAGACACCATGGCACTACTGATTCATCAGTGGCCCTTTGAGTCTTTCAATGGTGAGAAGAGGTTACATCCATCTTTCCAACTCTTACATTTTCACGTGATCCTCAGTGTTGCCAGCACTACACATAAGTAAAATGATGCTCAAGTGGGATATAGTGCCAAAGACCCGAGAAAAACCAAAGTGATGTGGTCTCTTCAGGGAGCATCCCAACTTTACTCTCTTAACCTCAGTGCTTACAGTTAACTACCCTGTAATGCCAAAATCATACTTGGGCCAGCCTTTGATGGAAAGGCAAATGGAAAGAATATAGGTTAAATAATGTTATTAACCGTGTCCTTTTTGAAAAGGAGGCTCATTCTCAAATTAGAAGCCATCATTGAGCTTTTTCTGTCATTTAATGCTAAGGACGTGTTTTCTTTTTCTGCAGTTTGTTTGTAGAAAAGCTTCCTAACCATCGAGATTACCAGCAATGTGCAGTACCCGAAAAGCAGGATATTATGAAGGTATTGTGGGATAGACTCTCCCCCAGGGGTTCAAATGCTCCACAAGTATCCATTATTGATTCATCCCCTTCCTCTCCTCGTCTGTCTCATCCTCTCAAGAGTTTAAGCACAAAAGATTCATTCCATTAGCTATGATGTTTCGATCTCTTCCTAGACCTTTAATCATCATTACTGTGGGATGTCTACTTGAAATGAGAAAAAAAAAGAAAAAGAAAAAGATCAAGAATGTACTTAATCATATTAAGACGTGAAGAAGGAATTATTTTATGATTCCTCCCAGAGATTGAGAGAATGGTTGTCTATTTCCCCATACTTATTTGAGACGTCATTTTGGCTGGTTTTGATTATTCCATACAATTCTGAACCCAAAACCTATTTGAATATCAGTGTTGATTATTAAGGCAGCCACAAAGTTCTAGTCATTTTCTTCTTACAGTACTAGCCTATGAGACAACAAAGTGTTTAGTGAGTGGCCTGAAATATTCCAAAGGAAAAAGAAGGTTGTTGAAATGTATTTATTTACCATCAACATTTGCTGCATATATAGTTCCAAATATCATTAGCTAAGAATATATCCTTTTAGATAACATTTTTAAATGTTTTCCATTTGTCTTAAGTAGTTTGGATTGATTTTATATGATGGAAGGTAAAACAATGTATACAAAGTCAATCACAGTATGAAATTTTAAATGACTCTCAAAAACTGTTTTACCACATAACAGAATAAAAGCTTTCTTACCAGCTATGTCAGGCCTGGGGGTGCCTGTAAGCAGAACACAAATTTTTGTCAAATGGTCATCTACATTTTAAAATTTCTGTACACTATCTGAAGGGTCATTCATTACCAGGCCTTTGAGTAGCATTTCCCCTCAATTCTCTTGTTCACGTAAACTCAGAAAATTCTGTATGGAAACCAAGGTCTTAGGCTGCCAAGGTGAATCTTTTACTCTAATTTAGGGTTATTCTTATTTTTACTTGTAGGGAAAGAATTCTCCAAAAGCATATACATTTTCTGTTTGTGCTTGAATAAATGGATGGATGGATAGATGGATGGATGGGTGGATGGATGACAAAAGATTGGCTAGAGTTAGGAGTTTTAGTCCTAATGAGGCCATTAGCTAGTTGTATGACATTGGACAAGCCTTTCAATCCCTCTAGGCCTTTGTTTCCTCATCTCTACAAAGGCGGGGCTGGTGGGTGCTTGGACTGTATCAGATTTTCCTAAATTATGATCACTGGGAAATTGTTTGAGATTCAGATCCCAAACCCTTCTCTAAACATGTTGTCTCAGTAGGTCTTGGGTTAGGCCTGGGAATCTATATTTTTATAAAAAGTGCCTTAGCTCCTTTTTACAGTCTGTTAAGACTAGGGATCCCTACTTACGGTGTTCTCTGAGGTCCCTTCTAACTATGATGCCATAAAATTTACCTACCATGGAATGTGCGGTTACAAACCCACTACCTAAAAATGAGGTACCTACTAAACAAAATGCTTATCTAACCAGTGAAGTCGATAAAGGTCTTACAAAGGGGATAATTTTTTCTCTTCTCTACTGAAAAGTTATATTTTGGAGCCCTAGAAAAGATTGATTTTTCCGCGATCATCTTTGGTTACTTGTGTCTTGATTTCTAATGCACATACCAGCTGTTTTTCTTTCTCAGCTGATGATCTGAAAGCTGACTATACTGAAAATCCCACTAATCAATATGTATATATATATTTTTTAAAAGAAACTGAAGGAGATTGCATTCCCAAGGACAGATGAATTGAAAAAGGACCTTTTAAAGAAATATAACGTAGAATACCAAGAATATTTGCAAAGCGAAGTAAGTTCAGTTGATACATTTATTGCATGACTGTTTTCTGTGCAAATATTTTTTGAATTTCATTTTAATGAGTTTTTCAAATGTCGTATGCATTCAAATTAAAAATTAAAAATACAGTGACGTAAAACCCATAAAAAATTCATGTTGATATCCTGGTTAAGCACTTGCACCAAGGATGTGGTATTTTTATTTCCTGTCAACATCTAATAAAGTGAAGCATTAGGAAATAGACTTCTTACAGTGATTTAAGCAGAGCTTTTTGACCAACTCTTGCCAATGTAATCTTGAGCCAGATGGCTGCGTTTTAGCAATGAAAGGAGACAGTAAGAGCGGTAGGGAGAACAGTATATAGTTTCTGATGTGTCTAATTACGTATGCCTTGGAAATGTGAATTTGATTCTTAAATATTGTAATCAGTATAACATCAGATGGAATAATGGCTAACCATATGAGTGAAATGTAATCATATCACCAAGGGGTGATGGCTCCTGGATTCTTATTAAATAGAGAGTGAAAATGAAAATGATGTCTGAGACTGAAGGGCATTGAAAGAAGCAGCTGACCAGTCAGTCTGTAAGATACTCCAGTTCAACACTTGAACTCTTAATGTTTACAGCATAATGATAAAGGTTGTTTTGCTTTTTTGTTTGGCTATGTGTTTATGTGCTTTGGAAGTTGTCACTTTTACTGACTCTCAGTTCAGTCCAATCTTGTTACCTCGGAGTGTGGTCACAGGCCTTCTCTGCTTCCTTTGGTATAGCTAGAAGGCAGGTTTGAGTGAGCTGTTTGCACTGAGTGACAGAAGGAATGTTAGTGGAGATGAGAAGATTTCCTCCAGTGTGGTTACTCATGATTTGATTTGAACTATGAAAGATAAAAGTGATTTTGGCGGCTTGGACAGAACAGCAGGAAGGGATTTAATTTAACAGCCCAGTTAAGCTCCCTTCCCTACTCAGCAATGTGCAGGCTGGTCCTCTCAGGAGTGCTCTGGGAGGAGCGGCCTCAGCAGTTGTTAACCTGGTCTGCCTTTGGTAACACCAGTTACTTCCTAGTCCACAGTAGGATCCCAAGTATATGACATGTAGAAATCTTTGGGGGATGGAATGGCAGGCTTTATGCCTTGGACAGATGAACAGACACACTGAAAAGCCTTTGCTACAGGCAACACTCACATCACTGGGGAGCCTGTTGAAATGCAGATTCTCAGGCCCCACCCCAGACCCGCTGAAGGCCAGTCTGCTCTATAACAAGACCCAGAGTGCATATCAAACTGTAAGCTGTTTTGATGTAAGCTTACACTGCTGTAAGCTCTGTCCCCCACCTCACCCCTGCCTTATAGTAGCTCCCAAAGTCTAGTTTTCATCAGAATTATTTGGGAAGCTTGTTAAAGATTTATTCTTTGACCTAATAATGCCTGGATATTTTTGTTAAGACTGGGGAGCTTGGGAATCTTCATTTTTAACACAACTCCTAGTAGTTTGTTTTGATAGAGTTGATTGGACCACATTCTGAGAACCATTTGTTAGTGATTCCCCCTTCTCCATAAAGGTCCAGCAGTATGAGTTATAGAGTCAAATGCAAAAGCTTCTAGGGTGGCACTGTCCCACAGAACTTTGTGTGATGATGGAAATGCTCTATTTGGCACTCTCTGATACGGGAGGCACTAGCCCGTGGTACTTTACGTGTGGCTAGTGAGAACTGAGGAGTTGAATTTCTAATTTCATTTCATTTGAATTAAACTTAGGTAGTCACATGTAGCTAGTGGCTACTATATTGGACAGTGCAGTCCAGGGTGATATAACTATTTCTGAGGTATGGTCTGATCAGTCAGGCTGTGCAGACAATCCTGACTTTGATTACTAATATTTAAAAGCACCGGAGGGTGGAGGGAACTTGATTGTCCTGGCCCGTCTCTGGTAAAATATGAGTGGATTTAGAACTGCTCCTGTAATCAGATTAAGGGGCTTTTGCCACGATGTTACATATTTTCCTGGCAGTCTCAGGAGTGTCCCTGTGGGCATATCGCAGTATCTAGCTGTGTCTCTCCGTCTCCTAGAAGATTGAAACTGTCTAATCCCAGTTTGATGCTTTTGCCTTGGAAACTAACCTTTTCTTCTGGCAACCACATTTTTTTAGAACAAATATAAAGCTGAAATTCTCAAAAAACTGGAGCATCAGAGATTGATAGAGGCAGAAAGGAAGCGGATCGCTCAGATGCGCCAGCAGCAGCTAGAATCGGAGCAGTTCTTGTTTTTCGAAGATCAGCTCAAGAAGCAAGAATTAGCCCGGAGTCAGATGCGAAGCCAGGAAACTCCAGCACAGTCAGAGCAGATTGATGGGAGTGCTTTGTCCTGCTTTTCCACACACCAGAACAATTCCTTGCTGAATGTATTTGCAGATCAGCCTAATAAAAGTGATGCAACCAATTACGCTGGCCACTCGCCTCCCGTAAACAGGGCCTTAAAGCCAGCTGCAACTCTAAGTGCTGTTCAGAGTAAGTGAGGAAATGCACCCCACAAGACGTGGAATCTCCTCTAATGGAACCATATTTCTGTGACATCTGGGAGGGGTCCCCTCATTTTATTGTTAGTTGTGGTAGTTCCCCTACATGATGTGGTGTGAATGACAATATCACCTGACTTTTGCTATATGTAACCTCAGAATTCCGGAAACGTGATTTACCCCCTGGTAGAACAGAGGCTCCATGATAAACAGCACTGTATTTGATCGTGGTACAGAGATCTTAAGAGAGAAAAATTCCAAGCATTTTTTTTTCCTTTCACGTATTTTGTCCAAGAAGCACTGAATCCTAAAGGTAAACACACTGGAGAGGAAAGGAGGTGCTGGAAAACTTGTTTGTTCAGAACCTTGTTCAGTCATTAAATTTAAATATTTAGCGTTTCCCTGGCCCAGGAGGATCTGTACACATGGGTGTTAACCTCCAAAGGGGTTATGTGTTTCTGCCAAAAGTTAGTGCTGCCTGGACCGCTACATCAGTGCTGGCAGCTTTCCAACACCAAACGGGAAAATTTCCCAGCAGACACTGTTAAGTGGAATTTATATTTCCATTTATTTTGAAAGAGTTATGATAAGCAACCATTTTATAAATTACTCTACTGCCAATTGTCTCAAAAAACATGGTGCTCTTACCTAATGATCACCAACTTTCATAAGATGTAAGTAACACATGGCAAACCCACAAAAAGATTAATCCTACCACTTATAGAATATGAGATGTAGTCTATGCAGCCTGTGCACCTTGTGCCAAAAGAAAACACGCACATACATGTAAATAGTTGATACAAGGCACAAAGATGTAAACGTGCTTGCACCTTCCCACTTGTATATGAATAATTTATACGCAAGGGGTAATTTTACCTTCCTTCTAGTCGATGTTCACTTTTACAAGTTTTAAAATGAAATACAGAAAGTGGAGCACCTGATTATTTCATTTTTGAAATTTATATTTACCTGCAGTCACTTGCTAAAAACAGTTTTGAAGGATGGGATGTAAGGTTTCTTCTTTTTGTCTTCTCTCCCTTTTCTGTTTCTTAGATTTAGTGGTTGAAGGACTGAGATACGTCGTTTTATCAAGAGATCTTTGCCACAGATTTCTGCTCCTGGCAGAATCTAATACAGTGAGAGGAATAGAAACCTGTGGAATACTCTGTGGGAAACTGGTATGGTGTTTGTTTCATATCTTCCCTGCACAGGATACTTTCAGTAGAGCTGGCTTTCTTGTGATAAACTGAGCAGAACAAGAGCATCCTAAGTTTCATAAACATTATGAAATTTACTTAATATAGATTAATTTCATAAAACTACTGTCATTATTAATGGAATTATCCTTCTAGAAAATGGATTGTAAAATTTTAGAGATACTATGAAAGTTTATTGTAAAGAACTAACTAATCAAACCATAAGTTAAATCTTTGTTTAGAAAAAGGGTGGCTTTCAGATTTCCAGAATCATCTAGTTTCCTGAATCAAATTTCCATTGCTTTTGTCTGTGGTAGGTATAATCTCGCCACCCTTTTTCAGATACATGCGAATAAAGCTAGGGTTTTGTTGTTTTCTTTAAGGCAGTAGTTTCAACAAACTGCAATCTTATAGCACAGGTCATATTTAAGTATGGAAGATTTTATCAGAAATAAGTGATGAAAGACAATATCAAACTAGAAGGAGATAAAAGAGAGAAGATACATTTAATTTCCTACTTCAAGAAAGAGGAACAATGTTTCTTTGGAAGTGCCTTTGTACCCTCTGTGGGGTATCAGTTTATGTTTCTAAGTCCAGACACATTTTCATCCCTAAACATTTACTTGGAAACTGTTATTTAACTGAATAGGATGTTTCATTCAACACACATTCTCCTACTGTATTCCAGTGTTGCATCATCACGTTTCCCCCAGGGCAGAAGAAACACAGGAGACAAGCAAAGGAGAATGACCTGCCGTCTCCTCCCCACAGCCACCTTCTTTGCCCTGCAGGGGGCAGTATGCTATGGACGCTTCTTCCCCAACACCACATTTTGTACTTAGTTTGATTCACTCATTCATTGATTCATTCTTCATTCATTCCTTCATCAGACAGGCATTCAGTCACCTACGACAGCCTCAGTCTTTGCCGTGTGATGCTTATAAAGAACCAGAGAGATGATTAATTATAAATGGAGCTGGGTGCTCTCAGTGGAAGTGCAGGGTATCATGGGAAGGTGTAACTGGGAAACCCTGCCTGGGACGGTCAAGAAGGGGTTCCTTGAAAGCCAATGTTTATACTACATACGTTTAGAATACATAAAGTTAGCCATGAAAGGAGGAGCTGGGATGGAGAGAAGTGTTGTAATCAAGGCCAAAGGAATAGGGCCCAGTTTGCAGAAGTGCCCTAAGACTAGAGACAAGATGGCGCTGGGCAAGGATGGACAGCTCCTCAGCACACAAACTTCTTTTTTCTGAGGATCCTATCACTACCTTACAACCCTCTTCCTTTCAACTCTTATCTTTTACCTAAGAGGGGCAATTTGTCTTTCCTTTCTCTTTATCTAATTGCCAATCCAAAACATTACCTTAATTATGGAAAATCCCAGTGAATTCCACGCCCCCCAACCCCCCCCCCCCCCCGTAGTAGAAGAAAGTCGTAAATCTTCACGCAAAATTAAATAACAATTAATAAACTAAAAACAAGACCATCAACCTTCACAAACCTTAGAAGTGTCCTTCAATAAAACCACAAGATTATTTACTTAGCATCTCCCCGCCAAATAAACCTGCTACTGTTTTGTTCTGATTTTTTCCACTGCAGATGTAATATAACATACCATTATTTACTAGCTAAACTTCCAGGGACCAGCCCAGGATGCTAATTCCTATTTATGGTACATTTTATATTGTGAAAATGGGTTTCAGGCTCCAAACAACTGACTCTCAAATTTTGGGCGATGATCCGTGTTCAGGTGTGGGGCTTTGCTTTTGAATTGTGATGGGTCGGGGTGAGAGGATGATGATGTAAGTGGTGGGCACTTTCTAGTCTTGTTAAAACATTATACTTCCTACTCAGGCCTTTTTTTTCTGTCAGATGCTTATTATTCTCTTTGCTATTTGCTTTTCAGACGCATAATGAATTTACTATTACCCACTTAATCGTGCCAAAACAGTCTGCAGGACCAGACTATTGTGACGTGGAGAATGTAGAAGAATTATTTGGTGTTCAGGATCAGCACAATCTCCTCACTCTGGGATGGATCCATGTATGTTTCACATTTGGGGTTTCAGTTTATTTATTTATTTTTTGGCGGGCTGTTCTCCTTCTGGAGGAAGTTTAGCTTAAGAAATAGTTTCTTATTTTTAAAATTTTCAAGTGGAATAAATGTCATCGTTTTAAAGCATTTTCTTCAATGTTAGGCCGTGTCTACATCTGTCAAATCCAGATTTGGAGAGGGCTATAGTATGCTCTTTCCTACCATCCCAAGTTGGAAGAGAGATAAACATTTGGAAATCAGCTGACTTGTTTTGATGATTTTATGTAGTCTAATGGAGACCTAGGCAGATTTTTAACTCATATGATTAGACAATTATTAACATTCTCTTTCCCATGGCTGTGGGTCTAAAGTAAATTATTTTAAGAAAATTTCTGAAAAGGTCTCTTTTAAAAAGGTGTTTGTACGTATCAAATAGGGACCTTACCCTCCACTTCACCTCCCTGCTGGCCAAGGATGTATGCGTCGCTGTATAAACAGCCACGGAGTAGGGCCAAAAACATTGGGTTCCAACATCCACCAGGCCACCATAGGAGCAGGAAAGGGCTTACAAATCAAAAGACATGAGTTTAAATATCAGCTCTGCTAGGAATTCACTATAGGAATGTTGGCAAGTTATTTAAGCATCAGCTTCATCATCATAAAATGGGGACCATAATAATGGACTTCATGTGATGGTGAGATAATGTCAGTGAACTTCTTAGCACATTTTTTCTAGGAACTCAGAATATTGTAGCTGATGATATTTGGTGATGATAGTGTACTTTTCCTATCCATGGTTTCATCTATCTGGGGACATTTTTCCATTCAGTCTCACGCATCTGGGCCTGGGGTAGGAACAAGTTATCTCACGGCATGAGATGCTAGTCAGGTTTCCAGGGCACATCCTAGGGACCTCCAAGGGCCTCTGAAGAGTGAGAAGGAGCCATTTTTTATTTTACTTGCTTTATAGAGAAGTATCGAGGAGGGGCGGGACACACATCCTCACCCACACCTCAACACACACACACACACACACACACACACACACACACACAATCACCAAGCTTTTGGTGTTTTGTAGTTCAGGAGGGCAGAGGAGACTAGTCCTAGCTCCACCTGCAAATTACTGTGTGCCTGTACAGTCCTTCGATCAGGACTCTTAGCGTCCTGTTTCCAGGTTCCCTCATTGATCCAGTAGAGCTAATGAATGCCTTCTCTCCCTCACTGATTTGTGTGAGCTGTAAGCAACATACTAGATGTGAAAGCCCTTTGAAAACTATAACTCACCTCTCAATACAAGAAATTATTTATAATGAAGACTTTGCAAAAATTTTCTGTATGTCTGTTTGTTTTCCTTACCAGTATGCGCCTTACCGTTTGCTTAGAAATTGGGTCATTTTAAAGGCATTATTTAGTTTGATGTAACAAGAATGCATGTTAAAGGAAAACAAATTGTAGCAAAGCAATTGTAACATAAACTGAGAAAGAATGACAGTTAAACTACGCTTATGTTGAAAAGTCAGTGTTAGTTTATCTCATAAAACATTTCCCAGATCAGAAACAAAAGATTTTCCTTTATGACATGTACATATAATATATGCAACAATGAAATCATTTAAATAATGAATTTAGCATAATTTTAGAATCCTAAGACTTTGCTTCTTTTAAATTTTACCATGTCAGATTGTTGTGGTTCAATGAAATCAGTAACATGTTGTATTTCTAAACTTCAGTGGTTGTAATGACTTTTTGTGATGGTCTTTATTGGCATAACGATAGCAACAAATTCCAGAGCTAACATTTTTTGGATATAAATTGGTCATCGGAAAGAAAGGTTGAATCAGAATCAGACGGATCTGGATTTCAATTTAGACGTCTCAGCTTAACTAGTTCTGTGCCCTTAAGCATGTTATTTACTCTTCTGCTTAGCTCAGTTTCCTCATCTGGTAAAATGGGGATAATAACAGCACTCATCTCATCTTGTAAAATTAATTCATGGAAAAGTGATTAGTTCAGTGCCTGGCATGTTATTCAATTGTGATAAATGGCATCAGCTGCTGATGTTGTCATCATCGTCATTACCATCATCATCATCATTTTTATCTCCATAGAATGAGGGCATGGGATTGGAGCACCATTCTCCCATGAGAGAGCTGTCCTTATTGGAGCTGGAGTGATTCCTCTTGGCAGAAATGAAGGACTCAGAATATCTTAAGGTGCAACACAAAGACACAAAACAGAAACGATGAAAAAACAAACAAACAACAGAATGTCTTAACAGTGTGCATTCAGTCTGGAAATAAGTTGAAGGGAAAGTGATTTGTCTGACAATCTGCTTGCTGCCTCCATAGCAATAGAGCTTCTTTGAACACTTCTTACTTTTTCATCAAGGCATAGAAAGCTCTATGTATGAATAGAAGGTTTTTTTTTTTTTTTTTTTTTTGAATAGAAGGTTTTCAGTGAATCAGGTAACAGGCAGTCAGACCCTCCCACTCATGCCCTCACTAAAGGTTTGGGCTTTAAAAGTTAATTTCTATTCTTCAGTTGATCTAGGTCTATGCAGACCAATAGTTATTTTTTCCCTGCCGGACATTTATCTTTCTATAAATAGGTATCAATGGATTTTACCTTCATTTTACTAAATAAAGTAGAAAGGGGTTTTGAAATCTTGCATTTCTTCAACAGATCATAGTTATGTGTAAAGGCATGAAGCGGTTTCTATGCGCCTATGCCCTCTAGTTAATAATGACAGCATTAGACAGTCTCTTCAATAAGACGTGCTGGCAAAAGTGTAGAACAGCTACATGTAGAAGAATGAAATTAGAACACTCTGTAACACCATACACAAAAATAAACTCAATATGGATTAAAGACCTAAATGTAAGATGGGATACTATAAAACTCTTAGAGGAAAACATAGGCAGAACCCTCTCTGACATAAATTACAGCAAGATCTTTTTCGATCCACCACTTAGAGTAATGAAAAAAAAAAGATAATAAATAAATAAATAATAAACAAATGGGACCTTATTAAACTTAAAAGCTTTTGCACAACAAAGGAAACCATAAACAAAAGGAAAGACAACCCACAGAATGGGAGAAAATATTTGCAAATGAAGCAACTGACAAGGGATTAATCTCTAAAATATACAAACAGCTCATGTAGCTCAATATCAAGAAAACAAACAACCTAATCAAAAAATGGGCAGAAGATCTAAATAGACATTTCTCCAATGAAGAAGATCTAAATAGACATTTCTCCAATGAAGACATTTAACATCGCTAAATTAGAGAAATGCAAGTCAAAACTACAATGCAGTATCACCTCACACCAGTCAGAATGGGCATCATCAGAAAGTCTACAAACAGTAAATGCTAGAGAGGGTGTGGAGACAGGGAGCCCTCCTGCACTGTTGGTGGGAATGTAAATTGGTACAACTGCTATGGAGAACAGTATGGAGGTTCCTTAAAAAACTAAAAATAGAATTACCATATGACCCAGCACTCCCACTACTGGGCATATATCTGGAGAAAACCATAATTCAAAAAGATACATGCACCCCAATGTTCATTGCAGCACTATTTACAATAGCCAGGACATGGAAGCAACCTAAATGTCCATCGACAGAGGAATAGATAAAGAAGATGTGGTTCATATATACAATGGAATATTACTCAGCCACGAAAAAGAATGAAATAATGCCATTTACAGCAACATGGATGGACCTAGACATTATCATACTAAGTGAAGTAAGCCAGACAGAGAAAGACAAATATCATATGATCTCACATACATGGAATCTAAAAGAAAATGATACAAATGAACTTATATACAAAATAGAAATAGACCCACAGACATAGAAAACAAACTTATGGTTACCAAAGGGGAAAGGGGGAGAGGGATAAACTTGGAGTTTGGGATTAACATATACATACTACTATATATAAAATAATCAACAAGGACCTACTGTATAGCACAGGGAACTCTCCTCAATATTCTGTAATGACCTATATAGGAAAAGAATTTGAAAAAGAATGGATATCTGTATATGTATAACCAAATCACTTTGTTGTATATCTGAAACTAACACAACATTGTAAATCAACTATATTTCAATATAAAATAAAAATTAAATTTAAAAAATGACAACATTACAATAAAAACAGCAATAACAACAGCAATCATAAAAGCTAATGATTTTGATTCCTATCTCTGTGCTAGGCACTGTTTTAAGAATTTTACATGGATTGTCTCATTTAAGTTTCATAACAATCCCATGAAGAAAATGATTATTATCCTTATTTTACAATTGCTGAAATAGGCATGAGGAGGTTATGGAATCTTTGCAGTGTCATACAACTAGGGAGTGATGGAGCCAGGACCCAGCATGACAGGGATGTTGGATACATGATTTAAGTGGTTGCATCCCTTTTTCAAGGGTGGTTGGGGTTTACTGTGAATTACAAATCATGTGGGTGCATGTGTTTGTCTCTCCTAAACACAGGTCTGTATATAGCCCCAAACCTGGAAGACAGCTCTTTTAATTTATAGTCTCCCCTTCCCTCCCGTCATGCGAGATGAGTCCCAAACATCTTCAACACCTTGGAGAGCTCTGTTCCCTCATCTGTAGGGAATGGGGATCCATGAAGGGATATCAGCATAGTGTGGAATATTCAGCGAAACTTTGCCTTTTATGTCCACGGTGTTGTATATAAGTGTCTCTGGGTTTCCAGTCACAGTTGTGCTCCTTGCAAGCAAGTTCCTTAAAGGAGTCTCAGGATCCTTGCACATAAAACTGAGACACTAAATATCTCCCAGATGAGTTGTGATGATTAAATGAAGATCTATGTAAAGGCTTTGGCAAATTTTCAGTTTTATGTTATCCTAATAAGCAGAAAGTACATAAACGCTCCCGAGAGCCTCTTCTCAAAGTTGTAGTTATTCTATAGATGCATAAAGGGAAGGATTATGTCAGCAAGACATTTTCAGAATCCTCATTTGATTAATGATGGTAAAAAAGAAAAAGCAAATAACTAGAGTTTTTTCTTGGCATGGGCTCTGACTTTGGCCAGCACTCAGCTATTGACTGTCCAATAGGATTGTCCAATAAGAGTGTCCTCTTTTCTTTTTATAGACACATCCAACCCAAACTGCATTCTTATCCAGTGTTGACCTCCACACTCACTGTTCTTATCAGCTCATGTTGCCAGAGGCCATTGCCATTGTCTGTTCACCGAAGCATAAAGAGTAAGTGTGACTATTGAGAGGGTTCAAGTAAGGCTTTGTCTGGGTCTGCTAGGTTCAAGTGTGTCCACACACCAGGTTGTAGCACTTGGATAAGTAGGCAAACCATGCCCTTGGGAAAAAGAGACTGGTGCCTGCTGGCTTCCGTAACTTGTAGGTCTGCCATCTTTTGCTTTTAAAGGTCCTTTCCGTGGTAGAATTACTGGTTTTCCTTCTTTACATGACCTTGAAGTGGATAAAGCAGATGTTATTCCAGTTTGCCGTCTGAGATCTTAGTTCTATTGTATGATTTCTGCTGTGAGAAAATTTCGAGCCTTGGAGACTTCCCTAGCGGTCCAGTGGTTAGGACTCTGCGCTTCCACTGCAGGGGGCACAGGTTCCATCCCTGGTCCAGGAACTGAGATCCCACATGCTGAATCGTTCGGCCCAAAAAAAAGAGAGAGAAGAAAATTCCCAGCCTTAGCTTGATTATCTCCAAAACTTTCCTAAATGTGGAGGACAGTGACTATCATAGCACGATTATGAACAGAGGAATCAGACATACTGATACTGGGATCCCGGTTTGATACCTGACCACTGTGACCCTCAGTTTCTTCATCCCTGATACTTATCCATCACAGATTGATGTGAAGGTGAAACAAGATGATAGTCTACATAAAGGGCTTAGCATAGTGCCTGGCACTACAGCCAGCACTCAGTAAATATTTGCTGCAGCTATAAATACTATTTATTTCTCAGAAATATTGCAGGTTCAGTTCCAGATCACCACAATAAAGCAACTGACACAATAAAGTCAGTCACATGAATGTTTTGGTTCCCCAGTGCATATAAAAGTTATGTTTACATTGCAGACTATTAAGTGTGCAGTAGCATTATGTCTAAAAAAACAATGTACATACCTTAATTTAAAAATACTTTATTGCTCAGAAATGCGAATTATCATCTGAGTCTTCAGCGAGTCATAGATCACTGATCACACTTTACCATAACAAATATAATAATGGAAAAGTTTGAAATATTGTGAGAATTACCAAAATGTGACAAAGAGATGTGAAGTGAGCAAATACTGGAAAATGGCTCCAGTAGACTTGCTCAATGCAGACTTGCCACAAACCTTCAATTTGTAAAAATGCAGTATCTTCGAAGTGCAATAAAGTGAAGTACAATAAAATGAGATATGCATGTATTAGAGAAATTAGAAATATCCATCACCTGTAATTTCCTCCTATGGGGTCTCAGCTTTTCTCCCAAGGTCTCACACAGCAGTTCAGGCACTTGGCAGTAGCATTGGTCTCTTCAGTCTTCCTCTAGGCCGTCAGCACAACACTAGTTTAAAAAAATCACTGTAGAATTTTTAGTGTGTCGTTTCTTTCTCCATTCCATTTGAAGAATATGTATGCTTGTGCCCTTCAAATGAAAGCATCTGGAAAGCCCAAATGATCCTTAATTTTTGTACCTTTTTTTCACTCTGAAACTTAGCACCGGCATCTTCAGGCTCACCAGTGCTGGCATGCTTGAGGTTTCCGCTTGTAAAAAGAAGGGCTTTCATCCACACACCAAGGACCCCAGGCTATTCAGTGTGAGTAGACAACGTTGGTTATTTTTTGCACATCGTGTTTATTTTTCACCCCCTCCTTTTTTTTTTGATTGAAATATAGTTGATGTAATATGTTACTTTCAGGTATACAATATAGTGACATTTTCATACCTTATGAAATGATCACCATGGTAAGTCTAGTAACCATCTGTCCCCATACTAAGTTATTAAAATATTATTGACCATATTCCTTACGCTATATATTACACCCCTGTGGCTTAAAAAGATGTGAGATATATACATACACACAATGAAATATTAACCATAAAAAAATGAAATCTTGCCATTTGCAACAACGTGGATGAATCTAGAGGGTATTATGTTAAGTGAAATAAGTCAGACAGAGAAAGACAAATACCATGTGATTTCACTTATATGTAGAATCTAAAAAACAAAACAAAACAGAGTCATAAATAGAGCAAATGCGTGGTTGCCAGAGGGAAGGGGGTTTGCAGGTGAAATAGGTGAAGGAGATTAAGAGGTAGAGACTTCCAGCTATAAAACACATAAGCCTCTTTTTTTTTTTTTAAGGAGAGAAATAGTAGCAATATAATATAGGATAAAACACTTTATTGCTTACTTTGGAATTTTCTTATCTCATAAAATTAAGCAATCTTTGTATTTTCTTCTGATTTCTTGTCATTACTATTTTACTTACAAAAGAATGACAGTATTTCTGTAGCAGAGTTGATTATACATAAAGTTTCCTTTCCATTTACATATCTGTGTGATACTTAAACAATTAACAGTTTTCTCCAGGGTCCCAGCAAGCAAACGATTATTAAAGAAAATGATATTAAATGTGTCCTGAATTATTTCTGCTTGATATGGCCAAATTAGTTTTTCATAACAGTTCAATGAAAACTGTAATCCTATTTTTTTGATTAGCTTTGTATAGCCCCAAAGTAACATTATTTGAGTCCTTTTCTGTTTGCTTGGCTGTTCCCTGGCTGTGACGTCAGAGAAAGTATTTTGAACTTAGAATTTATTTAAAATGAAAATTACTTGCACCTTTTGTAAACATTTTCTTCTTGTTGAAAATGAATACATACGATTGTATTTGTTCTGAGTGGAAATATTTTTAAAATTAGAAACATTTTAAATTAGGAAATCCATACTCCCTCCCTAAAGAGAATCATGTTAAACATCATGAGGTAAAGCCAATTTTTTCTTTCCTAGATATGCAAACATGTGTTGGTAAAAGACATAAAAATAATCGTACTGGATCTGAGGTGATATGTTCCGAAGATTAGCACCGTCCACGCCAGACACTTACCCATGGACCTGTGGTTGCTGGATTTTCTTAAGATGTTTCCAGAAATGACTGACATTTTATATTTATACATTTTAGATCAGAAAGTTTGATATTTATTACTTTTGCACATTTTGAAGCTTTCTTTTTGGGTTGCTTTGTCTCAAGAGAGGTTACAATGGAGTTAAATCAATACCTATTAATGTGCCCAAATACTATGACCAGATAATAAATTGTGCCGCAAACAACAATATGTCTGGAATTTTTTAACTTTTTTTTTTGACGTATAGTGGGTGTACAATATTATATAAGTTCTAAGTGTACAACGTAGTGATTCACAATTTTTAAAAGTTATACTGTTGTATTTTTAGAGGTCTCTGCATGTGTTTTCAGAGCTTTAGATGTTTTGCTGTATTATTTTTATTCCTGTAAAATGTAGTTCCACAGAACTCAGAAATTCTGAGTACCAGGGGGTTTCCAAGACAGGCCATATGTTTCTGAGACTTTTCCCTGCGGTGGTCAAAGAGGATGTGAGAAGAAACACGGCTGCAGACAGCTGAGCCCATCGTGTGTTTTCAGTGTCAGCGAATCCTGGCTCAGAGTCTGTAGTCAATCTTAGTGTAGAGACCAGAGCCCTGAGCTTCTACTCAGGGATCAGGTGTCAGAGGACCTGAGATAGCCGATGATTCATTAACTTGATTTAGAGGACTAAAAGCAGAGACACTTGAGAGAGGAATAAAAAAAGGCTCAGATGGAAATGTAAAGGCTATTTCTGTGAAAGTCAATAGGGATGACAGGGAGAAAAAATGAGGTATAGGAAATACTGATAATTCTCAACCAAAAAGAATAAATAAAATCATTTGGAAAGAACGTTCATAATTAAAGTATCTATATAAACCGAGGCACAGGGAATAGGAAGAAAAATATATTTAAACTGAATAGGGTATCATGAATACCAAGTTATAATATGACCAAGGCTTGGAATGGAATTTGTGACTGGTACCCAGATAAGAAAGGCATTTACCTGGATCAAAAGATAATAGATTAATAGAAGGAATGGGGGACTGACGGAGTATGTTGGCAAGTTGAATTGGTAGGAAAACATTATGAAGAAAATGTAGCCCCAATAAAAGGAGAGAATGGAAGTCAATCTCATCCGATCTAACCTTCTCTCTTCCCAATGTTTTTTGTGCCAACCTCAGCTTTCCCAGACTTTGCTGTCCTCCTGGCATTATATCTGAGTTGCCTAAATGATCTTGTTTGCATGTACTGGCATCCACTTTTTAGTTCAAGGATTTCTGTATTCCTAGGAGGAATATTCCCTGCACTCTGTGCTTGGACGAGATAACATTCCGCCCCCACTTGTCTCTTCCCTAATACAGGTATCACGTCACCTAGCTTCTACTCTAGTTCTCATTCATAAAGAGCCTACTGTGGGCAGCTCAGTGACTCGTTTCTGCCTATGACAACTTGTAGGCTTGGAGAGTTCAGGTCCCAGACTCCAGAAGCAAGAGCTTTGCTTGCCCAATGCACGGGGACTTGAGTCTATAGTCTCCCACAGCTAAGGGCATATTAGCTCTGCGAGCCTGGCTCCACGGACAGCCCACTTTCCCCCGAGTGATGCTGTCCTCGACGTCTTAGCATTTAAGGACAGCATGATATTCTGACATACTTGATCACAGGAAAAGATTATGTAATTTATTCAAGTAACAATGACTGTTGGGACTAGGGAGAGTTGAGAAATGAATGATATCCTGAGAGTGGAAACCAAAGATACAGTAGTAGACCAAGAGGGTGTCCAATGAGAGGTATCTGATGAAAAAACGATGCATTGAATGGTACCTAGAGATAGAAAGGACTCAATTGAAAGCCAAGAACATTTGGCTTCTTAGATTTCTGGAGAGAATAGAAAGAGCTACTCTGAGCATTCAGAGCCAATTATATCACTTCTGAACAGCGAATTAGAAGGGAATTCATTTTTCATTAAAAAGATATATCATATTCCCTAAGGGAGTGGGGCATTCTTGGCATTTTTATTCCCTTGCAAGGGGACACAGAATCTCAGGCCTGAGACAAAGTTTGAAAAGCTGCTCTTGAAGGGCGTATGGTTTTCTTATTGCCAGGTGCAAACCCAACTAACCAGACTTCCCAGGAGGACCTTGTCACAGAGCTGAAGGACTCCTGGAGGCTGCAAACGTATGACTCGCCCTGCGTGGAAGAATGAGTTCTTGATGTTCTGTGTCTGAAAGAGGAACCATCAGAGATGTGGCCACGCCGCGGAGGGCTGGGCTGGCCGGGAGCAGAGCCCACGTGAGTCACCGTGGAGGCCCGTATGAGTGTGTGTGTGTGTGAGTGTGTGTGTGTGTGTGTGTGTGTGTGTGTGTGGTGTGAGTGTGAGTGTGTGTGTGTGTGTGTGTGTGTGTGTGCATGAGTGGGTGGGTGTGTGACCATAGACGTTCCCTGGAAGAGCTTCCTCTGGAAGATCTCATTCCCAGCAGGCAGTGCAGCTCCCTCTTGAATATGAATCCATTCCAGAGCCCCATTTGTCACTTCCTTACCTTCGAAGGCAAAGCTAGTTAATTTCTTTTCAGATTTGTGCTTCTGTAGAAAATGAACCAATTACGCCTGAGCTTCCTTTGTATTTTTTTTTAAATTTTTATTGGACTATAGCTGATTACGATGTTGTGTTAGTTTCTGCTGTACAGCAAAGTGTATCAGTTTTATATATATATATATATATATATATATATATATATGGCCCCACTCTTTTTTAGATTCTTTTCCCATATAGGTCATTACAGAGTATTGAGAATTTCTTTTGGTTTTGAATGCTGGTCTGTTTGTACTCAGTGCCTGACACCTGGTATGTACTTGTTATGGGCTGAGTTGTGTCCCCCCCGCAGAATTCACGTGTTGAAGTCCCAACCCCCAGTACCTCAGAATGTGAATGTATTTGGAGAAAGAACCTTTAGAGAAGTAATTGAATTAAAATTTGGCCACTAGAGGGGGCCCTAATCCAATGTGACTGGTGTCCTTACAAGAAGAAGCGATCAGGACACAGACACAGAGGGAAGACCCTGTGATGACACAGGGAGAATATGGCCGTCTACGGGGAGAGAGGCCTTAGAAGAAACCAAATCTGCCAGCACCTTGATCTCTTACTTCCAGCCTCCAGAACTGTGAGAAAATAAATTTCTGTTGTTTAAGCCAACCAGTCTGTGGTATTTTGTTATGGCCACCCTAGCAAACTAATATAATACTCAGAAAATATTTACTGAATTTGTTTTCTTTTTTTCTCAGAGATGGAATGGAAATGACTTTCTTTGTTGTCATGCAGAAATCATTCTCTTCTCCATAGACCTTGGAGCAAAGCAGGATGTCTGTGGATTATTCTCAGCTACTGAAGTTATTCTTGGTTTCTTTTTAGTAGAATTTTACTTGTGGAAAAAGTGGCATTATATTTGAGATACAGTATCAGTTAAGGCCACATCCTAGAATTGGTTCAGTATTTTTCCCCCCAATTCATCCCCTGCTGCACCCACTTCGGTCGTGCTGGAAACTGCCTTATTATAATGGTTTGGACTTATATCGAAATTTCTGTTGCAAAGCCAGCTACAGTTGTCCCAGATGTGGAAAGCAGACGTTTCTCTTCCAGCATGTATTGCAGAATTTTCTAGCAGGCGAATGTCTTCTGTGAAAAGGATGCTTGAGAAATGTCATGTATTTGGCAGAGATAAAGGAAGAAAGGTAAACTTTCAGCTCCTTATTCTTAGAAGACATTAGCTTGTTATTTATTGTGAAGACACCAATATGCAAAGAACTCTTCTGTTTTTTTAAGAAACTTGTTTCCTTTTCTAGCATCTTGGCTTTTCACGAGGCAAGAATATATTTTTCTTGGGGGCAGCTGACAAAAATATTAGTTTAGTTAGTCTGGGGAGATGCAGAGGATGAGGGAGAGAAAACAGGAAAATGGAGAAGGACCCTGGGGGAGAGAGGGTAGAATTAGAATACTGTAGACCGCAGACCGGCTTTACTTAATTTGTTTGAAGTCAATGTCTTGGGCATTATCTAGACCAAAAGACATTCTAAAACCAAATAGAGACAAATAGTTTAGTTTAGTTTTGTCTTGTTTTACCTCTGTCAAGGAGGATTAACTATTCATCTGCATCGAGTTAACCAGCATTGACTGTGAAAAACTAAAATTGTGTACTCAAATTAGTCACTATCTGGGTGTGTCCCAGATGTGTCAATGTAATGAGTGGTGAATCTGTATTCTTGAGTCCCAAGAGGATGTTTAAAATTCCTCTCTTCAATTTTTCAAGAAAAAGCATTTATAGGTTGTTCAAAAATAAGCTGCATTTTGTGTCCTCCTAATATAAAGGCTGATGAACAAGAAAAACAAACAACCAGAAGGACTTTACTCTATTCTTGACTTTGGGCAAGGTTTCATTACCTACAGAAAGGAGGTGTGTGAATTAACCGATGTAGCAGGTTTTTTTCAGCAATAAAGCTTTGTACTTACTGACATTTTTTCCAGGGCAATACATAATCTTAATTTTTTTATTAAAAAGTAATTTATTGGGGTGAAATTCACATAACATAAAATTAACCATTTTAAAGTGAACAATTCAGTGACATTTAGTACATTCACAGTGTTGTACAACCATCACCTCTATCTTTTTTTTTTGCGGTACGCAGGCCTCACTGCTGTGGCCTCTCCCGTTGCGGAGCACAGGCTCCGGACGCGCAGGCTCAGCGGCCATGGCTCACGGGCGCAACCGCTCCGCGGCATGTGGGATCTTCCCGGACCGGGGCACGAACCCTGTCCCCTGCATCGGCAGGCGGACTCTCAACCACTGCGCCACCAGGGAAGCCCCATCACCTCTTTCTTGTTCCAAAACATTTCCATCTCTCCAAAGTAAAACCTCTTACCCATTAAGCCATTTATCCCCATTCCCCTCCCCCACCCCCTGGCTATCATCAATCTGCATTCTGTTTCTATGGGTTTTTCTATCTAGAGATTTCATATAATTGAAATCATAAAATATGTGAACTTTTGAGTCTGGCTTCTTTCACTTAACGTAACCTTTTACAGGTCTATCCACATTTTAACATATATATCAGTGCATTCCTTTTCATCCATTGTATGTGTATACAACAATTTGTTTATCCATTCATTCATCAATGGACATTTGGGTGGTTTCCACCTTTTGGCTATTGTGAGTAGCACTGCTATAAGCATGCATGTACTTATTTGTTTGTACAAGTGCAAACGTGTACTTGTTTCAGTGTATGTTTTCAATTCTGCTGGGTATATATTTAGCGGTAGAATTGCAGGGTCACACGGTAGTTCTACGCTTACCTTTTCCACAACAGCTAAACCATTTTATATTCCCACCAACAATGTACAAAGTTCCAATTTCTTCACATCCTTGCCAACACTTATTTTTTAATTATTATAGCCATCCTAGTAGGTGTGATGTGATATCTCATTGTAGTTTTGACAGAGCAATACATTATTAAGTTAATTCTTTTAAAGCCAACTTTTAATAATAAAATCAGAGGTGATGATGAAGGCGCCTGAGGTTTCTAGAACGCACTCTCATCACAGTCTTATTGTTGTGGGTGACCAGTCCCAGGCCTTTATCAAGTTCACTAGAACCAAATTCAGAGGAAGAATTTTATTTTATCAAGGATGGTCAACTATTTGGGCTGCAACCAACTAGCGCCACAGTAATAGCGCTCTAAAATACTACTTTTGCTTTTCATTAAATGCAGTGGTGTATGAATTCACAAGAATATTACATCAGAACATCCATCTGAAATCACAACTTTTTCTGTTTCTAAGAATGAGGGCTAGTTCTAAATTTGGAGGATACGATTCACCTGCTTAATATATTAGGTGATGCCGTTTTGTAAAGGAAGGTTGAAGTTAAATGATTTTAGCCCATTTCTTAAGGCGTTTTAGATTGTAGCAGATGCAGAGAGATCTAAAGTGGGGGAGGAAAGAAGTGATCCAAGGAGAGGACTGAGGAATAAGGTTCAAAAACTGAATGAGGAGGGAAAGAAATAGAAGACAGGATCTAAGAGGAATATGAGAATGTGAAAAGGACATCTTTTAATTTGGTGTGACTACAGTGCTTTTTCTCCAACAAGAGGAAACCTGCTTAAGGACCCCTGAGCTTTAGGCCACTGAAAACTGTCATGAACTATGCTACAGAGGAGCCTGTGTCATCATCTGTTTTCCTTGAAGATAACATGTTACAAAACCAATCAGGCAAATGGTAATCATTTATATTCCCTTCCATCTTTAAGGGGCATGAAGTTGCCACGTAAAGAAGAGTCTGGAATAGCTGGAGCCATCAGGAACAAATTAGAGTGAGAGGTGGTGGTTTTAGGGTGTTCGATTCCCAGATACATTTCTGAAATTGAGATGAGGAATCGATTTAACCTGTAAGAAAATGCTCGGGAATGGCAAGCGAATCAGAGATAACAAGGTTCTCACTCAGCGTTGCCTTAATAGCTTGTAATCGGTGTCTGATTTCAAGACAGACATTTCACAGAGAAAATGTTATGAGCTCTACTTTGGAAAATTATAGTCAAGTATAGTCGTACTTCTAAAGTCTGTGTGTGGGTTCAATTCTGTGTGTTCTCTTTTCTGCAGCACCCTGTCCCATCTCTGGGCCTCTGCCTGGAACACATTCCCTATATGCCCTACTTCCTCTTGTCCAGCCTCAATCCTCTCACTCCCCCCCGCTTTTTTTCCTAGTTATCTCTTACTCTGTAAACCTCTGCTTAAGCACTACTTCCTCAGGGAGGCCTCCCCTGAGGTCATAAGAGCTCCTACCCCGTATATTTCCACTTTTGTAATCCTCACGATGCACCCTAGCTACTTGTTTAATGTCCATTTTCCCCACAGATTGTAAGTCCCATACAGACAGAACCTTGTTCTTTGTATCTCTAGTATGTGCCCTTCAAACATTACCTGAATTGACTTGGTTGTCCCAGGAATAAACATTACTTAAACATCTGGTTTTCCTACTCTGATGCAGAAGAACCACGTCCCCAGCTGTCCCATCTCCTTCTCTTTTTTTTTTGTCCGATCTCTTCCTGGGAAGCTTACACATCCTGGTTGTCATGTCCTCGGCCGTACCACTAGAGGGAGCCACTCTGTAATGGGTGAGGTCAGCCTAACAGAAATAACGTGATCGGCCCGGTGCTGATCAGAGGCCAAGGCGACAGGTTACAGGTAACATATTTCAGATTTATTAAAAAACACATAGGTAACAAGTCAGAGCTTTGGCTAGGAATGATTTGGAAAAGAATTGAAGGCATTATTCCACAAAACATTCACAGTGTGTGCTACAGACAGAGAGCAGGGAAGTGTTCTAGAAGCATTTGCGGTGGACGATGGAGGGCCCGGCCTCGTCGTACTCCTGTTTGCTGATCCACATCTGCTGGAAGGTGGACAGAGAGGCCAGGATGGAGCCGCCAATCCAGACAGAGTATTTGCGCTCGGGAGGGGCAATGATCTGTTGGTCAGGATGAGGAAGAAGGGCCATTAATGCACTAGAACATTCCAGCATGGTCCGAATTTGGTGACCCCTGCTGAAGCTTCATGGACAACAGGGACAGTCTTGGCTGTTAGATGCTGAACCCAAACCTGAACCCTAACCCATGGGGTGTGAATAAGTTGTGGATTTAAATATTCTTCAATGAGCACATTTGGTTTCCCAGCTTCCTTTTACACAATCTATTCCAAAGCATCTATGACACCCCTGCTGCATTCAGTCTACTACTGGGCAAACTGAAAGTTGGCCCCAAATCCTGCACGGCCTGTACTTAAGCCCTGACAATGTCCCCGACTTTCATAAGCTGTTCTTCAGCACTCAGCACGACACATACGCTCTGTGGACGCAAACACCAGCAACTTCGAGGAGAAGTTTTGATTGTGCCAGAGCTTACCACACAGGAACTTACTATAGACCTGATTAAGCACACTGAGATGCACTGTTTAACACAGAGGGACCCAAGCGTCCCCCACTGGGATGAACATTCCCCTGGGATAGGTCCGGGTTAGGCTGCATTGGCTGGCCCTACCCACTGCATAGGCCTGACATGTAAGGACATGTTGACATTTCTTAAATCAATGAATGGTTTAGGCTCAGAGAGCAGGGTATGTCTCCCTACAGCAACTCTAAAAATAGCTATAGTTGAGTAATTCCAAATTCCACATCAGACTTGGGTAGAAATGAATATGGACACTTGGGCCAACAGATAAGGTATTTCTGAAACGGTGGTGAAAGGGTTTAATTTCTGTTTATCTGAGCTCTGGTTGAACATTTATTTTTAATACAAGTACGTGATATTTACTGAGCACTTACCATGTGCCGAACACATGTACTATCTCATTTAATCCTCATAACCACTTTGAAGAGTAAGTACTGAATTACTCCCATATTCCAAAGGAGGACACAGAGGCTGAGAGAGGTTTAAGTAATTGACCTTGATCACACCGGTTGGTACGTATCAGACCCAGTATGCAAACCTGGACCTCTCCCAGGTATGTTTTTGTTTTGTTTTAGAAATAACTTTTCGTTTTCGTATAATTTTGGTTTTACAGAAAAGTGGTAAAGACAGTACAGAGAGTTCCTATAGACCACCCCCACCCCCATTCAGTGTCAGTTTCCCCTAATGTCACCATCTTACTGTGCCAGGTTTTTAATGGTTTGCTCTCATCACACTGGAGCTCAAAGTTCTACATTCATTTCTATTCAACACTCCAAGTTTGAAGAACTAGAAACTACCCAACTCTAGCTGAGTGTCTGTCATATACCCCCAACCTAGGTTGTCTTTGTCAGCAACCCTTGCAGCTGGTTTCATGTCCCTCCCTCCAGAGTGGGAAGATGAGGTGGTAAGTGCCCATCGGAGGGGCATCCGAGAATCACAAATCCTCAGAAAACAGTCTCTCTCCTCTTAACCCGCAGAATTCCGAGCCTCTAAGGTGGAGAGACAGCAGGCTTCCGTCTATCCCTCCCTGTTATGTTAGCTGCAGACCCTTTCAAAAAAGGAGTGCAAATCACAGAGAACTTGTCTGAACACCTCTCGTGTGTGTGAACTGCCCCCAGGGGGCCCCTTCTCCTGCTCCCTGGGACGTGGATCAGAAGGTCCCAGCTTGGCCTCCTGATTTCAGAGTGATAACAGCCTTTGAGAAGTCACCAGCCACGTGTAAGTTTGCCTCCAAAGAATGATGGCCTTTTAATCTGAGTTTCTTTGACTGTGACTCAAAACTCACACATTGTAGGGGTTCTGATGGCTCAAGGACTGAGCTTGGTCATCCTGGGGTCATGCTGCGCTTTTGAGCACTTGTATCAAAGGGTATGTCAGACAGGGAGATGAAGATAAAATTCTAATTCCTGGCCACTGAGATGGAGTCACATTCAGTACTGGAGGAGGAGTATACACTATTGAATCTACAGGGTTTACACCTCTTCAGAAATAAGTCTGGCTCATCTGTAATATTTGTAATGCTCTATACATGACATGCACTATTTTTGTGATGAGGAAAAACAACAAAATGTGTATTTTAGTGAGATATGGACACATGGGGGGCTCTATTGACCTTCACTGCAGCTGCTGAAAGTAGCTGATTGACAAGGATAAGTACAGATTAAATTTTGTACAAGATAATTCAACTTCTTTATGAACTGAACTGACCTATATCGTTCAAAGTATGGGACTTGTGGACTTTTAACCACTGCCTAGCTCTAAAACCCGTGAGTGCGTGTGACCAAGATGCAGCCTCTGAAGAGTCCTTCACCTCTTGGCTGTAGGGCTGGCATTGCCAGCAGTACACATGGGTCCGTCACGGAACTGTACCTTGATCTTCATGGTGCTGGGCGCCAGGGCCGTGATCTCCTTCTGCATGCGGTCGGCAATGCCGGGGTACATGGTGGTGCCCCCGGACAGGACATTGTTAGCATAGAGGTCCTTCCTGATGTCAATATCGCATTTCATGATGCTGTTGTAGGTGGTTTCATGGATGCCAGCAGACTCCATCCCTGGAAAAGAGACACAGGCCATGGTCCTTGGGTGGTGAATAAAGCCCAGGTTGACGTGGAAGACGATGCGAGCACCTGGATGATCTTACACTGGACCGAAGCTAGGCAGGCATGATGCTCTGGGAACCAGCCATCTCAGGACCGAAAGATCCTTGAATGCCCCATGTCCTCCTACCTCTTGTCTAGGGAGGAAGCCCTGCCTCAGCATCTCTGGGAGGGTGGGGGGCTACAACATCATATCCCTAATTTTTAATAGACTCACTACTATAAATGATTCAAATAAGAAGCAAAGTCTTCAGATTGCCAGCAGAAGCTTCCATGCTGAGCCAATGTTGCAGCCGTTGCTCAGAACTTTCCCCAAGTCTCTCTTTGGCTGCTGCCTTGTTTTTACTCCTCAAAGCTTTATGATGCCGAATCATCCAAAAAAAAAAAAAGCTTCATTTTATTCGGACAAAGACTCGCTTTTCTTCAATCTTTGCAGTTTTGTGATGTAATACTAATAATGCTTAGTGATTAATTACAGCCAATATCTAATAAGCATTGAATGCTCATTTCGGCCAAGTCCTGGGCTAAGTGCCCCACACCCCCCCAGCTCGTGTAATCCTCACAGCCACCCTATGAAACAGGTACTATGACAGTCCTCATTTTACAGAGGAGGACCCTGAGACTTCAGCGTCCAAGGTCATGAATAGAGAATTAAGACTCAAACCCAGGCTCACCCCTCCCAGAGCCTGCCCTCTGTAAACAACTGTGCTAACCCGTCTCCCAAGGTCAGTGCTAACGTAGGATTGGGCATTTTCATTTTTCTCTCCCCCTATTATTCCCAAACTCAGCATTCAACCTATCCTTCCCATCCATCCATCCGGCGGCTCCACTGTGTCCTAAGCACAGAGAGTATCTGATTCTTTCACTGTAAACTACACACCAAGAATGCTTTGGGCTTGACTACAACATAGACAATGTTTTCTTAAAAAGAAAACTCCTTTTCTGGTCTCCTTAACTCTTAAAAATGTGACATTCTTTCCTTTGCCCTGGTTTAGAAATGCACTTGGTTTTGTGGCCCCTGTCACATGTCCCCACACGCAGAAGGGTGCTGGGGGCTGAGGGTTGGCTGGGTGCAGGAGGAGAGGGTGGTATCCCCAGAAGCAGGAGCAGGGTGTGCTGCCTACCGATGAACGAGGGCTGGAACAGGGTCTCTGGGCAGCGGAACCGCTCGTTACCGATGGTGATCACCTGCCCGTCAGGCAGCTCGTAGCTCTTCTCGAGGGAAGAGGAGGACGCAGCAGTGGCCATCTCGTTTTCAAAGTCCAGGGCTACATAGCACAGTTTCTCCTTGATGTCCCGGACAATCTCACGCTCAGCTGTCAGCGAGATACAAACATGGTTTGCACAGGCGGTAAAAATCCACCTGCCCGGGCTTCTCTGGTGGCTCAGTGGTTGAGAGTCCACCTGCCGTTGCAGGGGACACGGGAAGATCCCACATGCCGCGGAGCGGGTGGGCCCGTGAGCCATGGCCGCTGAGCCTGTGCATCCGGAGCCTGTGCTCCACAACGGGAGAGGCCACAATAGTGAGAGGCCCGCATACCACACACACACACAAAATCCACCTGCCCTACTGCAGGCTCTCCTACGATACAGGCTCCATCCACAAAGTGTATAAGTTCGACATTACATTCCGCACCCCCAAATCCATCAGGGCAATTAAATTACAAATCCACTATTGAACCGCTTCTGTTCCCAGCGGAGTGCCTCACACAGAAGGTTCTTAGCAAATATTGTCTGGAAAGTTCAGGACAGGATGAAAATGAGCTGGCTAGAAACAGGCAAAGAGCAGGAAATCCTTAATACGTTAACTTTTTTGCACGATTAACTAATGAATCTCCATTATAAGTGCTTTATAACAGTTTGTTATATTGGATTTTCAGTTGACCAGGAAGACGCCTGCCGAAGCCCCCCCTTAGAGGCCCCTACAGTTTCAAAAGCTCCAGAGACCCGTGTCATCTGGGCCAGGTCGATTCTAGCTCAAACCCTTGGAAAATTCATCACCTTCCAGAAAAAGGCAGGCCCTGGCTTGGGACAAGTCCCAGTTGAGAAGGCCCAGTGGTGCCTGGAAGAAGTGGGCAGGCAGACCACTTTCAGACCCCTGCCCTCTGAAGTTCTAAGCTATTGGTTCCATCCGGGCCCCTGGGAACCTTCTGGAAGCATCTTGGAATTCTTCATAGGGAGTAGAGGAGGAACAGAAGTCACTCAACTGCCTACTGCAAAAGGAGATTTTAACATCTTCAGGGCTCAAACTTGGAGTCTAGAATAAGCCTCAGGGATGTCCAGAAACCTAAACATTTGGACAAGACCAAACTGGCCAAGGGAGGGCGGGCGGCCAGGGTCAAGGGCACTGAGGACGTCCTGACGTCTCTAGTATAGTCTGCCTCTGGGCAGCAGAACACCAGTTTATAGTCTGAAGACAAATGTGTCGCTGCCTGCGGGTTGCTATTAATAGTCACTAACAAGGGCTGCATGCCTCCTCAGGGCCAGGAATTCCACGTGCATGATCTCATTTACTACTCACAACATCCTTGTGAGAAAGGGTCTATGATTACTCCCATTTTACAGATGAAGAGGCTATGGCTTAGTGAACTTGGGCATCTAGTCCAAGGTCACACAGCTAGTGAGTGGCAGAATTGGGACCCAAGTCCTACTGAGATGTCTCCAAAGACTGCCCATCACCACGCCATACCAACTTCAGTCTCTATGTGTGAATGGAAGGGATTAAAAAATGTTCAAATAGTGCAGCTCTGACTAGCTCATCATACCAGATGGTTATAACTGTTCTTCTTGAAAAAATAGTGTAATCGTTTAGCGATTTCACGTAGCAAAATACGCACTGCTTTGCCCTGGGCTTTAGAATCAGGCCTTGATACCTGCAAGGCTGCCTCCCATTGTTTCCTTGGATAACCACCAAGTTCCGGAAGAACACCGCGCCCTTACACCCCCTCCCTTTATCTCCCCAAGGCCTCACCTGTGGTCACGAAGGAATAGCCTCGCTCGGTCAGGATCTTCATGAGGTAGTCGGTGAGATCTCGGCCAGCCAGGTCCAGACGCATGATGGCATGGGGCAGGGCATAGCCCTCATAGATGGGCACATTGTGGGTAACACCATCTCCAGAGTCCAGCACAATGCCTGGGGGACAGTTGTACACAATAAAAGTCACCAGGGCAGCTGGTATGTGATCACTTACTGGTCTAGTAGAAGGGGAATCTCTAAGCCTCTTATTTGAAAGGAAGGAAGGCATTTGATAGGAGAAGTGGGGCAAGGCTGGATAAAGACAAAAAAAGGAAAGAACAGGAAGAGGGAAACAATAGGAGAAGTCTTCCTGGAAATACAAGTTAAAGGACTTAATTTTAAAGGTGAGAAGAAGACCTCTGAGGCTTGGAATTAACCCTGTCAATTTGAACTAAACCCCAATCCATCACAACCCGCATGTTTATGAACCATTAAATCCTGTAACTGATGGTGTATTTAACTGAGGCTCTCACCCCTCCCAACCACTTACCAGTTGTACGTCCAGAGGCGTAGAGGGACAGCACCGCCTGAATAGCCACGTACATGGCTGGGACATTGAAAGTCTCAAACATGATCTGCAAAGCAATTCAAAGAGCTGAGTTAGTGATGCTGCCAGTCTTACCAAGAATGCACAAGACAGCATCTTGTTGAGGAATGCAGAGGGCCCACGTGGTTCTGGGTAGAGGAAACTAAGGTAAAGGAGGGCCAGGGCAGCCTTGGTTACTAGTCAAGGAGAAATGAAGGTGTAAATGAAGAAACCATTATACCAGAGGCCTGATGGCATGAAGAGGGGGATACATGACCAGACAGGTGTAAGGAGGGTCTAGCTTCTGGTCCTGGCCCTGGCCCTGAGTTGAACATGACCTGGGAGAATTCACCAAACTAACAGCTGAATAACGTGGGCTTCATTCCAGGTCTCTTGATTATAAATGGAGGAGGAGTTTGGATGAGAAGGGTTCTAAGTGTCCTCCAGTGTGAACAGCCCAGGACTTAATACTGTTATCAAAGCCAAAAGAAACAAAAGACAGCATCTATACTTCTCTGGTGTATGAAAGAGCCCCCCCCTTTTTTTTTTTTTTTGGCCACGCGGCTTGCAGATCTTAGTTCCCTGACCAGGGATTGAACCCAGGCCCTCTGCAGTGAAAACTCAAGAGTCCTAACCACTGGACCGCCAGGGAATTCCCGAAAAAGGCCTTTTAAACCTGAAGCTCAGACTGGTTGAATGAGCCCGGTTCTGTGGTCTGAGGTTCGTTTAATCTGTTCCACTTTTTTATGTAGTTGCAGCCCTAGAATCTGAGGCCACTCTGGCTGCAGTGAAGGAGCCCTGATTCCTGGAAGAAAAGAACCGCCTGCTGGTAACAGAGGACCAAGTATGAATGTCAATGTGGCAGCTCATGCAGTCTAGGGACACGATTAGAACGAGAGTCCCTCCGGGTCAAGCATTAGAAATCTGTGCCCACGGAGATGCCCACAGACCACCATTTCTCCATCTGCAAAACCGTCCCTGGTCTATTCACCAGAGTGAATATCTAGCATCATTTGCTAGACGGCCATAATTCCCAACTATATTTTTCACCATTCACAGGAAAAATAGCCCCCATAAGAAACAACATCTCTTGCTACATGAGCACTTCCCAGGCACACAGACGTTCCCCTGTAGAGAACAGCTGCTAGTGTGTTGGTGTAGCGCCTAGAACTCTTCCGAGAAAAAGACCCTGCAGTGTTTACATTTATTATTCTCCGAGGTCAAAAGATCATGGGCCAAATCCAAGCTCTGCCACTTCTAGCTGTGTGACCTTGGGACAATCACCTAATGTCCTTGAGCCTCGATTTCTTCGTTTATATGATCAGCATACGAATAGCTCCTGCTTTACGTTGTTAAGATTTAAAGAGACAATGCGTATAAAATGCTTAGCCCAGTGCCTAACCATAGCAAGCATGAAATTGACACTAGGTGTGTTTATTTAGCAGCTCATCCAAACTGGACATCTTGTCTGGCCGGTGGAATGGATGGTCTCCTGATCCAAAACTTCTGAGCTTCAGACAAGTGACAATAACGACAATAATAACTGTTTGTTGAAGGTTATCATACCAGGTACCACGAAACACATTTAGCATTTACCTCATTCATCTTCACATCAATCCTTTGAAAAATAATAGTACTAATATTACTCCCAACATATGGACAAGGAAACTGAGGCTCTGAGAAACTAAGTGGATTCTTTAAAGTCACATAACTGATTAAGTGACAGATCGAGTTTTCAAACCGGGATCTGTTGGACTCCAGAACCAAAATTCCCCATTTTATGTTATCCTGCCCTTTGAAATGACTTCTCCTTAGAAGGTTTTAACCTAAACATGTCACCTTTTCAGTTAAATCTTGGAAATTTCCTGTTGCTCTTGGAACCAAGGGGCTGTTCCTGCAGTAAGGATGTCAGCGCCACCAGGATGCTCCTGGCCTTTGGAATTCTGGGAAGTTATCAGCCTGTGAGTGCACTGTTTTGGTGGCCTTCTCGCTGCTGTCCTGCACAACCCCTTTAACACAGGACTTTCCCCAGACACCAAAGTGCTGGGCCCTGGAGTGCATATTTACCTGGGTCATTTTCTCCCGGTTGGCTTTGGGGTTCAGGGGTGCCTCGGTGAGCAGGGTTGGATGCTCTTCAGGGGCAACGCGAAGCTCATTGTAGAAAGAGTGGTGCCAGATCTAGCAGGGGGACCGAGGAAAAGCACAATGATGTGACGCTGTAGGGGCACTGCAGTCCTCAAAACGTGATCAGAATGGGCTAAGGAAACCAGGTTCAAATAAAATGCTAGAAGCACTCATTATGTGTCCACCGTTTTACAGATGCAGAGACTGAAACTCAAGGACTGTAAATAACTTGCTGAGGATTCACAGCTAGTAGGTGAATGAGCAAAAACGCAAACCCAGGCCTATGAGGCAGGATGGAGTAGTGGTTAAGGGTACAGGCTCTGGCATCAAACCTGGGTTCAAATCCTGGCTTAACCACTTCTTGGTTATGTGAGCTTAGGCAAATTTTAACCCTTCTCAGCCACAATCTCTCCATGGGTAATATAAAAATAATTTGTGGGCTTCCCTGGTGGCGCAGTGGTTGAGAGTCCGCCTGCTGATGCAGGGGACACCGGTTCGTGTCCCGGTCCGGGAAGATCCCACATGCCGTGGAGTGGCTGGGCCCGTGAGCCATGGCCACTGAGCCTGCGCGTCCGGAGCCTGTGCTCCACAACGGGAGAGGCCACAACAGCGAGAGGCCCGCATACCGAAAAAAAAAAAAATTTGTATGTCTTTGTGAGACTTAAGTCAGGGAACCCTAGAGTCGCTATTTAGCCCAGAGTAAATGTTACTATTATTCAACAATATCTTCTTTACCCGCTATTTCCACTTTAGTTAATATTCATGGGCAAATGACTTAGAGTAGCAAGTAAAAGGACAAATTAATGAATATATGAAAGGATGAATGAAGCTGACCTAATTGCCTAATTGCCACTTTTAATATTTGAGGGAAATTTTCCTCCGCTCCATTCCCCTCTTTGTTCCCCAGGGCTGAGAGAAGCCTGCCTTGGTCAGCACACTCTGGACTTTTCGTTCATGGGCAGACATTTGGCCTTCAGGTGTTTCCAAAAAAAGCCAGTGTCTATTTCTAGCATGTCCGTGCGATGTACTTTGGACATACTTGTGTTTGCTTCATGGTTGAGCATCCTCTTTATTTTTTTTATTTTTATTTTTGAGCTGTTTCTTTTTTTTAATTTAATTTTTATTTTATATTGGAGTATAGTTGATTCACAACGTTGTGTTCGTTTCAGGTGTACAGCAAAGTGATTCAGTTATACATATACGTATATCCATACTTTTTCAGCTTCTTTTCCCATATAGGTTATTACAGAGTATTAAGTAGAGTTCCCTGTGAGCATCCCCTTTAATCCCTGGATGCCATAAAGAGCAAACCATTGTGAAAAAGGTTCAGTTAACTAGTTATTTTTAAAAGCCTGAAAATTCTCCACTAGCACCAGAAATATTAAATTCATTCAGAATTAAAACAAAATAAAACAAGAACTGCTAGCGAAAGCTCATACACTAATAAAAGCTAGATCGACTTTAAAGAGTGTTTATCTTATCACAGTTACTTTGGTTTTGAATTTGTTGTTTCTAGAAAGGAAATGAAACTCCTGAAAGTTCTATTCCTTTGATGGAGTAAAAGCAGCACAGTGTTCAAGAAATCAAAAAAAAAAAAAAAAATGAAGAAAAGAAATTCTACCGATCGTATTATATACTACGGATACTCTGAAGCATCGTTTAAAAACCAACCAATCCCTCTCTCTCTCTCTTATTCTTCTCTCTCTCTCTCTCTCTCTCTCTCTTATTCTTCTCTCTCTCTCTCTCTTATTCTTCTCTCTCTCTGTGTCTTATTCTTCTCTCTTTCTCTCTCTCTCTCTCTCTCTCTCTCTCTCTCAAAGACCCTTTGAATTTAAATTTTAAAAATTATGGAATGCGTTATTTGTTCCAAGGATCTTTCTCCAGGTGCGTCCCTCTGAGACGCTGCCAGCTCCATGGAGAATCTCTTAAAAGAGTATTTTCCTACTATTAATATCTTCTTCACAGTGAAAACTGCAGTCTTAACCAAATCCAGAATCTTAGACTCAGTAAACCTAAGGAAACACAATTTTTGTAGAGAAGCAGAAGTTTCAGCATTATTACTGATAAATCCTACCAACACTATTTTCTTTTACACTAGTGGGAGAGAGAGAGAGAGAGTGTGTGTGTGTGTGTATGGAGGTGACAGATATATAAAAGTCCAGATGTTCTGGTTCTAATATATTTGCTGCATTTAAAAAATTTAAGTCACTTTCTCATTATTTCTTCTGCTTTTTCTCTGATCACTTGTGTTTCCATAATGCCTAATAACAAACATCAAAATCCTAGGATTTAACTCTTCTCCTCATTAGCTCTTCTATATGGGTCTGGGAGATAAAGACTTCACTGAAGGCAACACAGGGAGATACTTTTAAAAATATTTATTTAAAAATTTTTGTCATGTGCTTGGGCTTCAATATGTTGAGGAACATTCAGGAATGTATGAATGTATAGCTTTCTATAGTGAAAACTAAAAATATATATATATATATTTTAAATGTTCGGGGTGAGTTAATGAAAAACTTTCAAGAATGGGTGGGTGAAGGCAACCCTTTGTTCTCCTGGCTGCTACTCATATAATGCTTGTCCTCGGAGGGCAAGCCAGTGGACTGAGCAAGTCTATTAATACCCACCATTGTCTAAGGGCTACTGTTCTCATCTGCAGAGCTAGCTCACTCTGATTGGTTTATAAACCCTGTTAGGCAAAGGATTTGCTTTTTTTTTTTAATTTAAAGAAACAGTTCAGGATTTTCTTTTTTCCAGTTAGTAATAATCTAGAAGGAACATCAACAAGTAAAAGTACAATTGGGCAAAGTGAGCCAGTTCTTTTCCTCAGCAGTAGCAAGATGTTTGGAAACAGGAGCCCCAGGAATTATGCATGAATCTCCCGGTACCTTCTCCATGTCGTCCCAGTTGGTGATGATGCCGTGTTCTATCGGGTACTTCAGGGTCAGGATTCCTCTTTTGCTTTGTGCTTCATCACCCACGTAGCTGTCTTTTTGTCCCATTCCCACCATCACCCCCTAAAAAAGGTTCAACACATCACGAGCCAGCCTCTCTCAGAACTTGTGAACTGATTACAGTCCAAACACAAAGGGTTAAATCATTGCGATAGAAAGTTCCTTCGGGTACCAACAATGATTTGCTGAATCCTACTGTCACTAAGTTCTTACGAAACAGCCTTAGTTGATTGGAAACAGGCCTGACTAGTTCTCTCAAATAGCAGAGAACCCTGGGGGTAAGGCAACTTTGTGTCATTTATCTTCTACATCCCTTGATGAGCTCTCTTAGGGCAAAGATTGTATCTGTCTTGTTCTCCACTATGACAAATTGCCTGGCACACATTCGGCACTCAATCATTATTTGTTGAATGGATATGTAAAATTTTACGTATTAGTTAAATGGCATTTTGCCCCTTATAAATCCTTTAAACTGTACTTTTGAACTTGCCGCCTACCCAAGAGTATATCTAACCGTTATGAGCAAAAACATTTTTTCTACAAATGATCACTCTGTGCTTGATTTCTCATAGATAAATTCATACCAATCAACACTGACATCTGCCTAAAGTAGTGGGATGTATTTTTTAATCATTATGGTGAAGCTTTAAAAAAGAGAGAATTCTCATTACTAAAATTTAAAATTGCACTGGAGTGACTTAAAATTGCAAAACAGTCGTGGCTACTATAGTTCCATAAGTAGTGATTTATGCAAAATATCTCCATTCCAGAAGTTCAACAAAGGGACAGAGTTCATTCATGGGGAGAGGCTTCTATTTTTTGCTCTTGTGAATCTATGCCAAATTGAAAGCTTAAATATCAGTCAGATGGGCTCCATGTGCAAAATACATTTCTGCTGTGAAGGAGAATTTCTGAGATGAAACTCTAAGTTTTTACCCTGTGGCTGCCATCAACATTTTGTTTCTACATAATGCTATGTAAAATTACCGTGTGGCTGTCCACATGTATTTTGTTGACAGCTAACAGATGGAAAATTACATTTGGTAACAATGCTGATTTTCATCTAACATTAGGTTCTGTGAGAGTGAGTGACCTGGGCTTTTATTTTAGTTTCTTTCCAAAGAGTAGCTATGGAATACATCAGATAACTCATAAATATTTCTGATGCTGATGACAATGATTACATTCAGACAAAAAGGATTTATGAAAAAGGGTCAGTCTTTGTATCTGATAGACACCCAATAGAGAATCTATCAACATCGTGTATTAAATTGGCACTTATTTCTAGACGTCAATCATCAGAGGTACATTTTTAACATGGTTACATAATTCCCGGGCAGAGAGCAACAGACAATCTATGAATACCCATAGCGGGTACCAGAGACATAGAGGGACCAAATCTATAGCCTTGTTTCTCTCTGTTCCAGAGAAAATTTTCCTCACCTGATGTCTGGGACGTCCCACAATGGACGGGAAAACAGCCCTGGGAGCATCGTCCCCAGCAAAGCCAGCCTTACAGAGCCCAGAGCCATTGTCACACACCAGGGCGGTGCTGTCCTCTTCTTCACACATCTTGGCTGGAGCTGCGACACAGGGTCCTGCAGGGAACAGGGAGGAAGCCACCCCGCTGTTATCCAACAGTCTTGGCACTTAACCTGACCACTCCCACCTTCCAGGCTGGGTTGAGACCCCTCCTGTGCACTCCTAGAGCGCCTTCTGCTGATTCTTATCTAACACAGCATTTATCTCAAAGTACTTTCATTAGACTGAAAACGTTTTATAACTAAAACTCTGATTTCCAAGTTCACACAACAGGTCTCTAGCACCGTGGCTGGCACGTCACATGTGCTCACAAGCACTTTAAAGACTGACTAAGTAAGTGAATGAATGAACTACTGCAGAGCACATATGGAATATCAGACCATGAGATCAGATATTCACAGGGACAAGTCATTTGTTAAAGAAGTATCTGGAATTTGCTGTCTGTATCCAACCATCTTCACATTTTTCTAGGTATGTTATAACTTCAAATTTTTTTCAAAAACGTAGATTTTGAGGAATGGGCAGCATGTGAAAATTTGGATATATTGAGACATTTAATGTAAAATGTTTAAAAGAAAATTCTCTTTTGGATCCTGAAGACTTTAAATTTTACCCTTGGAAAAACATTAGAACCAATCAAAACTTTCTAAGAAGGTGCTTTACATTTTAGGGACCACAGTTATTCCATTAATAAAAACCACTGCTACCCTGTAAGTCCAACAAGTCAGGGTGAATCCAAAACCTTACACATCATGCAGTAGAATGCTTTGCTGCCATTAAAAAAGATAACTAAAAGGATAAGTTACAGGTATATTCTTAGGTGATACTAGGTTAGAGAAATTAACATTGTACGAGCCCATTAAAAATGTATTTTTATGCACTAGAAGAAGATTAATCGTATTTACCATGATGTTGATGGGGGTTATTTGTGAAGTGGTGGGTTTTCTAGGTGTTTTAAATGATTATCCCTGGGTTCTGTAATTTTTTCTAAATAAATTGAGCGTGTATTCTTTTAGTAAGAAAGCAATATTTCAAATATCCCATTGTTAAGCTTGTATCCTACAGCAAAATTTGGAAGGCTGGAGCACAAGTAACAACTTAGAGATCTGGGAAATTGAAGGCTTATTAGAGAACGTTTTCATTTAATGCCCTCGTTTCTCAAATGAGAAAACTCAGGGGAAGTGATTTGCTCAAGGGCGCACAGGGCCTTACGGGCAAAGTTGAACCAGAGATCAGGTCCCCTTGGCTACCCTTCAGCTTTCAATCTAGACCCTTTCCATTTTCTAAGCAGAATTAGGTGAAAAATAGTTTTTAAAGAGAAGGACACCCAGAGTTCTCTGCCTGACTTTGAGATGATAGGATTTAAGGTTCAGGAAGAGTCTTCTAAGTTGGTGAACTCATTGCACCCACAGGCCTAGATATAAAAGGCAACTCTTTTAAGGAAATTTCTGGGACCTAAGAAAAGAAAAAAAAAGCTATTACAGTTTGAGTTGCACCAGACCATTCCCATGAAGCCAATGCTCTGTCTTTCCAAATGCCTAGAACTTCCATGGCAGCGTCTCATACAACATAACCCTTTGCAAAGAGCATGAACCTCAACTGAGAGAACATATCTTAAAATCCAGGACATGTACTATTATCGCCAACTGACAAACCAGGGAATCAAGACTCAAGTTGGAATGATTTGTCCAAGATCCCAAAACTGGTAGAGTTAGGACACTAAAAATCACAGCACGTGAGGATTATGGGCTTGGATCCTGGAGTCTCACTCTGGATTTGAGTGTGGCCTTCACCGCTTAGAAGCTATGTGACTTAGTCAGTTATGTAACATCTCTAAATCAGTTTCTTTATCTATGAAACAGCAGTAAAATCTGTATGTAGCCCATAGAGTTCTTATGGGGATTAGATTTTCTAAAAGGCATTAAAAATAATTTATGGTGGCATATACATTATGAATAAATATTATTTTAAAATTTTTAGCATCATTATGTGATGATTGTCATTATCCAGATCTTTTTACTTCCAGTCTTTGCTTTCTCTCCACACTCCCTCTAGGCCTACCACAGAAACCTTCAACTTGTGGACTCTACTTGTGAGAATGGAAAATGAGGTTTATCAATGGCCTACTCTTTCTTTTTCCACCCTTCCCTTCCCTTTCCAGACACTGAATTATGTTTGGCAGTCATGTGATTTGGCTTCCTTCCTAGCAGATTAAGAAGCAAAAAGAGAGATGAGAAATGTAAGAGAGAGAAGGCGGAAAAGCAGTCGGCGTCGGAGGCATGTGTCAGAGGCTGTCAGCACTGGACCAGCAGCCTCTCTGGATGTGCTAAGCAGACTTGCCAAAACAAAAGTAAGGGCTGAAAACAGGATAAAATATTTGGAATTAGGAGGCTCTAAAAATGTGATGGTGTGGTCACTATGAATACACATGTCCTTAGTAACCCTTTCCTGGGGCAGGAAGGGTTTGGGGGAGTGTTAGAATGCACTGCAGACAAAGTAGACTTAACGCTCAGATCAGCAAGCCTGCAGAAAATAAAAAGATCTCAACATTTGGTAAATGTGTTTTTATTTGGCAAAAAAAGAAAGAAAGAAAACGTCCAGGAAGAATTTTAAAATCTCTTAAAGGAGCACTGTCGTTAGAGAAATCTGTGTCCCCAGGAAGGACCCAGCTCAGTGGTTTGCAACTCTTACCTAACCTGATGAGCAGCTGGGTTTGGAGCAAAGCATTTCCTAATTAGGTAAAACACACTCGAATGTCTGCTTTTGGAACAGCACCCGGGTCAGGGGGTTTGCTCTAACCGACTCGAGTGCATCTTGTGCCAAAAATGAGGAGTTAGTGGGAGGGGAACGCTCCAGGTCCCAGCTCGACAGTCTTGAAACACAAACCATATTTAGTCATGAATCACAAAATGGAAGGAAAATCTCAGTGTGAAAACTCCAGTCCGGGCTGAAGCTGCCAACTGTTGATTTACAGCAAAGAGCAGCCTGTGGTGGCAGGGCTGGCTCCCAGGTCCCGCCCGGCTGAGAAATGCAAACCAGACATCGCACAGGCTGAGACGCAAACAGCTGTCAGACGCACACCCGGCTCCCTCTCTCTTTATTCACAAAGATTCAGCGGGGCGCCTGCTGCGCTCTGCTGCAGATGACCAACCAACCGAGACGCATATATCTTTTTTTTTTTTAACATCTTTATTGGAGTATAATTGCTTTACAATGGTGTGTTAGTTTCTGCTTTAGAACAAAGTGAAGCAGTTATACATCTACATATGTTCCCATATCTCTTCCCTCCTGCGTGTCCCTCCCTCCCACCCTCCCTATCCCACCCCTCTAGGTGGTCACAAAGCACCGAGCTGATCTCCCTGTGCTATGTGGCTGCTTCCCACTAGGTATCTATTTTACGTTTGGTAGTGTATATATGTCCATGCCACTCTCTCACTTTGTCCCAGCTTACCCTTCCCACTCCCCGTGTCCTCAAGTCCATTCTCTAGTAGGTCTGTGTCTTTATTCCAGTCTTACCCCTAGGTTCTTCATGACCTTTTTTTTCTTTCTTAGATTCCATATATCTATGTGTTAGCATACGGTATTTGTTTTTCTCTTTCTGACTTACTTCACTGAGACGCGTATATCTTGAAGTGTAAGCTCACAGTTACACTCAAGAGACTTTCCCACAGAAGACACTACCAATGAGAGCCAGAGGAGCCCAGATGCAAATACACAAAGAGCCAATATCAAAGGCTAGGCAACCTCGGTTCAATTCTAAAATCCACTTCCAGACACCGTAGCTGCACCAAAAGTACAGTCCAGTGAGAAATCCCCACACCAAATCTGAACCACAAGCAGATACTGGAGTTTCCAGTGCCTAAATATAAATCATCATGTAACTTACTGCAGACAGCTTGACTGCGTCTCTGAAATGCACTGCAAGACCCGGGCAGTTGGTTTAGTATAAACAGATGTTGCAGGTGACACACATAGATTTCATTCCATCTTGCTCTCCCCACCCTTTCCCACACCAGGCTGCGTCTTAGCTTGGATTTTAAGGTTAGATAATTAGAGCTAAAAGCTACGATCGTGTTAGTAGTACAACCTTCATTCAAAACTTTCAGAGTGTGTGAGCCTGGCCAAAATCCCCAGAGATGACATCTGATTATGCTGGGGAATGTCAGAGCCGCTGGAATCTAAGTCACATCCCTGGGCCGGTGCCACTTACCCTGAAAGTGCTCGGCTGGGCTCCTCTCCTCTGGCTGGTGTTCGGGGAAGCTGAACGCTGAAGGGTTATATAGCTCCTTGGTCTGCTCCCCTCCCACTTGCTTCCCAAACAAGGAACAAAGACAGACTTCAGCCCTCCGTTCAGTCTAACACAACCATATAGGGACCTCAGCACAAAACTCTCTAATCTGGGTGGCCGAAGGTCTGGGTCTCTTCCACCGCATTCCACTGCTCTGCTCATGAAAAGGCAGGCAGCTCAGCTGCCTGTGGGAGATAAACACCCCAAGCCTTCAGAACAATTGCTGAAATGCCCAGAGATACTGAGTGAGCCTCATGGGGCAGATGCAGGCATGGTTCGCACATTCCTCAGGAGATGCCAAACGGCTGTCTTGCTAGCATTTCGGGTCATTTCCTCATGAACCAAGCACAGAAAGAAGCTGCCTCTGAGGAGCAGGGACTTTTAAAAATTCCCCTAAAAACGGGGTCTGCAATGAAGAAAGAGATGCTGCAATGGTCCATAAGTTTAGAGAGGGAGTGAGAACTTTGTGGTCGTCAGTGCTGGGTTTATGAATCAAGTCTGGGGCGGGGCGGGGGGTGATGGAAGTAGGAATTGAAGTGGAGACAGGTTTGAAGGCCCGTGTTTTCACAGAGGCGCTTGGAAGTCAGCACGACCTTGACCATTTTGGTGCCCTGGTTCATTAGCTGTGTCTGCTAATTTGTCCTGAGCGATGTAGCAGCATGATAGGGGCTGTCCTTCAAGCAGAGTCCATGCAGGCACCTGTCACAGAAGCAGTCTGAGAGCAAAGGGCGTGTTTAAGGGAAGTCTCTCTGAGCCTCCTCTTGCCCCGCTGATGCACCTGACAGGTGACAGATAACAGGTGACCCAGGCATTCCTCAGAGGAAGGTAGTGAGTAAACACCAGTCTGACCTTAAGCTCTCATTCCCAGGTGACAACAAATAACTTCAATGGTTTTACATTTGCCTGTTCCTCTTTGCCAAGCCAAGGTTCTAACTAAATTCATGGTAGAAATATTTTTGACAGCTACCATGAGCATTTCTGCTGACATATGAGAAAAATCCCAGGATGAATGTCTCTGTTTTACAGCTGTGGCCAGCCCTTCACTCATGTTACTGTGTCTGACCCATTTGATTTATGGTACACACACACGCGCACACACACACACATTTATCTTTGAGAAATTGCACCATTGATGATTATGTAATTTTATATGGCTTAAGACTAAATGATAACAGATTGCTCTGTATTTTTCAAGGATTTGTCAACCGTTTCTAGTTTTTGTCAACCAGAAAACACAATTGTGTGAATGTTCAAACTTGAAGACTATGCAATATAACATAAAGTTGGGCATTTGGAATTAATCTAGTGGTTTTTATCACAGGGAACACGTGAAGCAAAAATTCCATATTTTCTTCATTGGGAGGGCAATTTGAGCAGAGGTAGGATCCTGCCTCCTCCCACTTCTGTCTCAAGCAGTGTCTGTGTAGTCCCTGACAGTTTATGTAGTGAATGTTTCTTTAAATACCGAAAATAAGAGTTTTGATGTTCACCTTCCCGATTCTTATGTCATTTTCTCCCTTGATTCTACCAGTGTGCATTCACAGCCCTGATAGCAATCAGACTATGACGACACGAACAGACATACAAAACGATGATTCAGGTTCAGTTTTTCTTACAAGTTTTTTTTCCTTTTTCCTTCCTTCCTTCCTTCTTTCCTTCCTTCTTTTTTTTTTTTTTTTTTTTTTTTTTTTCCGGTACGCGGGCCTCTCACTGTTGTGGCCTCTCCCGTTGCGGAGCACAGGCTCCGGACGCGCAGGCTCAGCGGCCATGACTCACGGGCCCAGCCACTCCGCGGCATGTGGGATCTTCCCGGACCGGGGCACGAACCCGTGTCCCCTGCATCGGCAGGCGGACTCTCAACCACTGCGCCACCAAGGAAGCCCCTTTCCTTCTTTTTTAAAATTTATGACACTAACCAGGGAGGACCTCTAATTGAAAATAAATTTCTGAACCAGTGATTAAATGGTCTCATTGTCTGGGTTTGAGATTTATACTTTCATATCCCATCCAAGTCTCCTCAGTGAGAGAAAACAGCACTGGATGAGTATGTGTGTGTGTACAGAGACATCTCCAGTCAAGTGGCCAGATATCTTCTGGAGCTCTCAGCCATGTATCCAAGAAGTTATGGAGCAATTAGAAAAACAGTAGTGTCTGATGACTTGGTTGCCATTCAGGAAAACTATAAAATAAATTCCAGGCTATAAGCACATTCAAGAATCATGCCCAGACGTGTGCTTCTACAAACAGCACACACCATCTTGGTAGCATTATCCAATGATGATTTATTGTAAATTCCTAGAGATCTGGGACAATTTTAATCCTCAGTCCAGAGCTGAGTAAGCAGTGAGTGCTCACTAATTGCCTAATGATTTCTTGATTAATCTTTACCCCCAGTACCATGTGGATTTCACTTGGCCGTGTCAGTATTGGCAAACAGCCATATAATATGGATGTCTGGCAAGGAAAATGATTTTCTGCTGCAGTTGAAAATTTGGGCTGTAGAAATTGTTTTCTCTAGACTGATCACACTCATTAACTATTTTGTTCAGCTCATAGAAATCATTTTGCCTGAGGAGACTCAGTGAGAGCAAGGCATCCTTTCTGTTTCTAATTCTCAGAATTCTCCAGGTTCTGGAATTGTCAGAATCAAAGGCTGAGTTCTCCTAAGACAGCCCCAGCAGACAAACTCACCCAGCCCATGCTGGCACAATGGCCATTCCAGCCACATCTGCAGGGATTTGCTGGACTCCGTTCTGTTCTTTGCTTGAGCAAATCAGAAGTTTTTTATTGCTAATTTGATCTGACACCTCCTATGGGAAGGTAAATGCAGGTATTTGGGGGATATGCTAATACTCAGTAGATGGTGTTTATTTTCACAGTGCTCTTATTTATTTCAAAATCTGAGAAGTTTGAAGGAATGTCCCATAAGAGAAGACACTTGGCACACTAAATGTGAGAGAAACAACCTGAAGCATAAGGAGGAAATGCAGTGAAAATCAGCCTTCAGTCCTTGTCTTTGTACAAAGGCAAAAAATTTTAGAGCAATACACAAGGGATTTTGATTCAGAGTTCAAGTTCTAGAGCTACCACTAGCTCTGTGTTCTCTCTCTCTCTCTCTTCCTTTTTAAAAACCTTTTTATTATATACTGGAGTACAGTTGATTAACAATGTTATGTCAGTTTCAGATGTACAACCAAGTGATTCAGTTATACATATACATGTATCTATTCTTTTTCAAATTCTTTTCCCAGTTAGGTTGTTACAGAATACTAGGCAGAGTTCCCTGTGCTATACAGTAGATCCTTGTTGGCTATCCATTTTAAATACAGCAGTGTGTACATGTCAATCTCAAACTCCCTAACTATCCCTCCCCCCACACAAGCTTTCCCCCCTGGTAACCATAACGTGTCCTCGTTCTGACTATTAGATTTCTTATATGAAAATAGGGTTAATAATCATATCTTATCACAAGGTGCTAGTGGGATGTGAAGAGTTAATAAATGAGAAGTGCCTGGAATACTGCCTCGCCCGTGGAGAACACTATGGGATTATTAGCTATTATTATCATCCAGTGTTCTATGAGCGAAAGTTAGATCTAGAGGCGAGACAGTTTCTCAGACCAAAAAAAAAGCACAGACTTAAACGTTTAACCAAAAGAATGTGACACTCTGTGTTAGTTTCCTTTTGCTGCTTTACCAAATTGCAACAAACCTGCTACAAACAACAAAATTTATTATATTACAGTTCTTGAGGTCAGAAGTCCAAAATATCAACTCAGCTAGGTGTCACTAAGCCCCATTTTGTTTAAGTGCCCCTCCTCTGTTTGCCCATACCATACCATGTTCACCTTTCCTCTGGGACCCACAGCATTGCTCTTCTATAGTGCACCTAAATTCCAGACTAGAGGGCAAAGACTAAATGCATGATTTCATCTTTGTATTCCTAGAGTCTAAAACATGCAGTAAATGTTTCTTGTTTTTGTTTTTTTGTTTTGTTTTGCGGTACGCAGGCCTCTCACTGTTGTGGCCTCTCCCGTTGCGGAGCACAGGCTCAGTGGCCATGGCTCACGGGCCCAGCCGCTTCGCGGCACGTGGGATCTTCCCGGACCGGGGCACGAACCCGTGTTCCCTGCATCGGCAGGCGGACTCTCAACCACTGTGCCACCAGGGAAGCCCATGAAATCTATTTTTGATAGGACCTCCAATGATGCTTATCCAAACCAAAATTTGGGAATCACTGGGCCGAAGGGCAGAATCACCTGATGTCCTGGGGTTCCTTCCAGCTTGATGACTCTCTGATTGTCTGAGTGTGGATGACATGGTGGACGGTTGGATTTGCTGGACTTCTGTAGAGACTGACTGATAGTCACTTATTTAGTCTAGAAACCGAGTCTTGGATCCTCTAGACACAAAACAGTGGATAAACATAGAATTGTTGATATTACCAGCGTGGAGTGTTTTGGAATTGGAACCCAGCATGCTGGAGGAGAAAAAAGCCATACCAAGGAGAATTTATACAGCGCTTTGGATGGGAGTGCTGGACACTGCTGAGGAGTCAGCTAAAGAAGAGAAAGTATCAGCTATGTCAACCAGAGGAATGGTGTCATGGGGGCCCAGGATCCTGGGATATATAAGGCTGTGGGAAGAGGGTCACGTGGCACACGAGCAATACAGGGCACCTCAGAGCTACAATAGCATTAACAACAACAATGACGAACATTTATTAAGCTACTGGCATGTATCAGGCTTCAGTTGTACTACTAATATATCCATTCTTTAAATTAGGAAACTGCAGCTGAGCTTAACCCAAGGTCACACCATTACTGAGTGACGGATTTAGGATTCAAATACAAGTGTGTATGACTTTGGACCTGAGGTTAAAGCAAAGGATTAGGTAAGCTGTATTCTTAGAGGAAGGAGTCATTCCCAAAGTTATCTGAAGGCCGTAGTACACATACAACAGGTGAGAAGCAACCATGCTCCTACTTGGGAAGTACATCTATGAAAGTCGCTGACTTCAGAAAAACTATACAGGGAAGGCAAGCTGAAGATGAAACCAATAGCAAGAGTTTGGGCACATGAACTGTTGAGAGAGTTTATGGTGTAAAAGGTAATTCAGAGACTCATTTGTCCTTAACAGAAGCCTTGAGCTAGTAACAAACTGCTACACCAAGAGGAAAGTCTTTTATTATTGCTGTTTATAAACCAGAGAAAGTCTCTGCAACCTGGATCCCAGTTTGGCTTTAGCAAACTGCAGTTAGAAACTCAACCTGTTGGTTTCTCAAGGCATTGATCGGCAGAGTGTTACATGTAAATTATCAAGGAAATGGCCGGTGAGAATCCTCATGATGGTGAGGATTGTGAGTGACCCAGAAGTCTGGCCACAGACAGGAATGGCTCTGAGTACCCAAGAACGCTTAGTCAAAAGAAAGGCTCTTGGGGAGACGTGAGGTTTGCCTAAAGGCCTGAAGTGATATCAGGGAGGAGAGTGGGTGTCTACATGTTTCTTGAGAAAATATAACTAGCAACTATGGGTCACATCTACGAGAAAACAGATTTCATTCCCCCTTACCTAGAAACTTAGGTTAAAATTTCTAACAACCCAATAACACGGAGGACAAATTGCCTTATGGGGTAGAGAACACCTTGTCCATTGAATGAATTAATTGGAAGCCAGATGGTTTCAGGGCTATTGTAGAGTGGATTCCTGTACTATGTGGGAAATTTGAAGAGATTTTTAAGTACCCATTTACTGTTTGGCTCTCCAGTCTTTCGCTGCAGTATGAGTGACACCATACTAAGTTTCTTGGATGAATGATACTGTCCACCTCTGTTCCTTAAAAAATGAGAAAGATCAATAATAATATCTCCTGTTACAAATACGCAACATGCAGCTCTTATAGTGGCTGATTTACACACTTCAGAAGAAAACTTAGTGCAGGCAAGCCGGGAGTAGCCACAGTGCAGAAGAAAGACCTCTGATATGGGAATTCCACAGTTCTGACTCTGCCACGAAGAAGCTACTGTGACTGGGGACAAGATCTCTGCATCGCCGAATCTCAAGAACTTATTTCTGAAATGAAAGTTTGAGTTCTTTTGCCTCTCGGTTTTCTTCTAGTTCTGACATTCTCTTCCATATCCTCTTTGCCTTTATCTTTAGACAGTGTTTGCTAAATCTCAGTGAGAAAGTACTAGGCATTACCAGTCCATAAAAATCACAAGCTTTGAGACTAGGTTTTACTGATGATGCTGCAGAAGGTATGAACAACAGAATTAACAACAGAACAACTTCTGCATTGATTGACCTCTCTACTTCCTAATTTTTTTAGGTGTGCACAATCTTATATATGACATTTTTGCCATGTGTCGGTCATCTATGTCCCAAAATCTACAGCAAGTTTTGCAAATCTAAATGCCTAGAGAGGCAAAAATGACTGAAAAAGTCAGGTGATAACTTTGATGAACAGGGAACCCAGGTATCCTGTAAAGGGGTCCTCCCCCATTCAACTCTCATCTGTTGTTGATATGCTAGTTCAGAGTTGCTTGGTTTTCCACTTTTTAAGGGAAGGCAAATTGCAATTTTTATGGACAATCCCCTGATTTTTCAACGATGGCAATTAATTCACATTAAGAAAAAATTTAAGGAGGTTAAGTCCTTTCTGGGGGACTTCAGTTTGTAAACTGAGGTACAAAATAATAACAACCAGTCCAATCACAATTCCAGTGCTCCCTGGGACTCCATCCTACAGTATTTCAATAGATTATTAATTTTAAAAGGGGAGGAGCAGAAGTGTGGATTGCTATCAAGGGTTTGTTTAAAACAATACTTTACACGATACACAGAAGAGCAGGCAAAAGGGCAACAAATCCAGTGAAGGAGGTGGTCTCAATTAGGAATATTTCATATATACGTATAGTATCTATATATCTTGTACCAATAGACCTCTTTCCTTCTATGTTGCTGTAAGAATTCAACTATCAGGAGGGCGAGAACATTCAAAGGAGGCTTCCTTCCACACCTCCTATTTGCTGCCCCCTTGCAATTTCCACTTCAAGCTTTACAAACATTTTTAATGTCCTGAGTTTCCCCTTTCCTTCAAATTTAGACCGTTCTGCCTCAGAGCCCTCATGCATCCAATTTCCAGAGCCTGAGTTACCTTCCTACTTCTTATTCTGCTAAATCAGATTCCTGCCTTATTTCAAAAGCCTGCTCAAATAAAGCTTCTTAGATTAATTTTTCCACGTGGAGAATGTTCTATCACTCCAGTGATTCCCTCATTACATTTCCTTGTTATAAGCCTCTACATTTTCTCATGTGTGCCCTGCGCCCACCATTAGGTTGCCAACTTTTACAGGCAGCCTGTGTGTTCGTTATTCCCTGAGGGCACAGAGCCCTTCCACACAGAGTGGGAACACAGGAATGCAGTTAAGCAACTTCCTATTTCTCCCAAACCTTAAAATAGCTGCAATGACCATCTCAGACATTGAAAATAACATTGTTATTTTCAGAAAGTTTTCCTAATGTATTTTAAGAAAAGAACAGATAAGATGCATACGATAAGGAAGTGCTGTGGCTCTAGGCTTTCTTTAGCACATTTCAGGGTTATTACAACATTCTAGCATTGCCCTCCTTCTCTTAAACAGTGTGGCTGTCTAGTATCGAAGCCTTAGGAGGTCAGGCACACTAGCTGCATCAGTATACACCCGCTGCTGAAAACCAATGCCCAGAACAGAGCCCTCGGCCAAGCAGGCTGGACCACACAGTTTGGGAGGTCAGGTTACTCAGCAAAGCAGCCTAGGGTGGCCATTAGGCTTCTCTTTGCACTTCTGCTGCAAGGGGCAGATTTTCCCAGGATTTCTGAGCAGAGGAACTTTTTACTAAAGGAACAACAGACTCATTGGAGGAGTCTCTATTTTATGATACACCACTGGTTTGGGTTGACTTTCTGCTAACCGATTACTGATCACCATCATAACTGGTCTCTGGGACAGCCTTACAGAAAGTAAGGCTTAAATGCAGTTAACCAATGCATTTCCCAACCCAGTCCTTGAAAATAGTGAGTTAGAGCAGAGTTTCTTAAAGCGTGGCCTAAGTTTATAAAACCTTAGCCATTGGAATTACTCATTAGTTTCTCAAAATGAACATTCCTGGGGTTCACCTGAAACAGATTCTTTGGGGTGGGGATTGAAGATGTGCATTTAAACAAGAGCAACCCAGAAGCACTGGAGCAGAGTGTAGGCAGATAATGTGACATAGAACTATCAAAAGTATAGGAAAATTGTGTAGGTCGGTTCATTATTATCATTATCATCTCTAGCTAGATTACAGGTCCCAGGCACATGTCTCCAGAGAGCAGACACAGAGACAGGGGAAGGCAACTAGGCAAGACCCGAAGGCTTTGCTCTATTTTAGGCCCTGTCACTAAGTGTCTGTGTGGCTTTGAACAGTTCACTAACCCCTGTGGCCTTGGTTTTGTCATCCATAACTATAAGTGTGTGGGCCTATATATTTTAATGTCCTTTTTACTTCCACTTATCTCTGATTGAAATATTAAATCTGAAAATATATAGTATAAACTGGCCTGATGGCATCTATGAGGTAATAGGCTAAAGAGGTTGATAGTTTTCACAGAAGGAAAGTGTGACCCAGATACAGTGGCTGAAATTCTGCCCCAAGACCTGGTACCTTATTATCCACTGGCTGTGTATGACTTGCACCCCAGTCTCCTCATTTGCAAAATGACAACGATACTGGCTCAACCACTGCACCGGGTTCCTGAGCTGGTAGACTTTACAGAAAGACATAAACTGCTCGAGTGTCTTGAAAACTATAAAATGCCAATCCAGGGGGCATATTATAAGCTGTCACCTAAAGGAGGATTAATTCAGCTGAATATCAGGTGTCGGGAGATGCTGAAATGTTTGTTGTCCAGAGTGCCATGGGAAGCTTTGGAAACTTAGGGTTCTGTTAGATGATGCTAAGGTTTGAGTGAGATGATTCCATAGAGAGCAAATGTGGCCTGATTGGCATTGAGGGAGGGCAGGCTGTGTGCCGAGATCGGCCGGGAGCTTACACAACACTCTCTCTCTAGCATCAGACACACTTTTAGTCCCTAGAAAAGAAAGTGAACAGGAAGGGTCCCATGAGATATCTTTGGATGCTTCAAGAAGTCTAAATGCTACAATTTGGAATTCAAGGCATTCACTTCCTTTTCCAACAAAATTGAGACCCTATAGGGTAATTTCAGGCTGAGGAACTCCCAATTCTTTAAAACCTGATTGGAATTTGAGATAGTTGGAACAGGCCAAAACTCTCACTGTATGTGATGAAAAGCTTCATAAAGTAGGGGAAAGCATATGGGCTTCAGAATTAAGTTGGATTCAAACACCAGTCAGTTGTGACTCAAACTCAACCTAATCTGAGTCATTGGGCAAATTATCCAGCATCTCAGCTCCTCAGTTTTCTCATCTGTAAAACAGTAATATTATAACATCTACTCCATCAAATTGTTGTGAGTACTGACAGGAGAACGCAGTGGAATACTGAATTCTGGTGACTTGTAATAGAATGTTCCTCAGCACTGTTCCATTCTTACATGCATTTGATCACACTCCACATTACCTGAACCCAAATTGCAAATGCAGCACATCTTGGCAACCTTCAAACGCAAACAAAAATAAGCCTAAGAACCCTTGTATCTTAAACTTTCAAAGATTAAAGATAAATGTATAAAGTAGAACAAATTGTTTCATAGTTTTCTTATCATAGGCCATGTCTTGTAAAGGCCAATAAAAAAAAAACCAGGCTGAATCTCTGTGAATACTTCAGCCAGTCCAGAAGCCATGAAATTCACATCCCTGAATCCAGTTTATTTTATTTTTCTGGTGATATATCTGATTACCTTATGCATTTATTCTTTTTCTTTTATTGAAGTATAATTGATGTACAATGTTCTGTAAGTTATAGGTGTGCAACATAGTGATTCGCAATTTTTAAAGGTTATACTCTGAACCCATTTTAATCATCACTAAATTAAAAAATAGGAAGATGGTTGACAAGTCTTCCCCCATCCCCTAACTTGGGACCTTACTAGAAATAAATATAAATTTGAGGTTTTTAAATGAATCTCAAGATTTTGTTGGTATTATCATCATACTGCAATCTTATATTTTATCCAGAATTCAAACTATAGTGTCCAAATAACAATTTTTTTTTTTTGGTGTAACATATAACAATAATTGAGATTTTTCACTTGTGACCTGAAGGTGTGGCATGGTCCTGACAGTTCTTCAGAAATAAAGTATTCAATTCAGTAGGGTTGTATAGATAATTATTTGTGGACAGCTTGCATGTTGTATAATAAATCTATATGTAAGTCTTTGAAAACTTATAACTCAGATATGTTAGATTTAGCAACTCTCATTTATCCAGACTATCTGACTAATCACAATATTTAATTGTGTTTCCATAATGGTCCCACCTATGCATTAATGAAATTCTTTATTTTGCAGTAATTTTCTTATATGTAATGTAGGTGATTCCTCACAGGCACAGGAACCCAGGAAGACTTCAGGCAGGGTCTTTGGTCACCTTGGGTTTAAAATTCATAATAGAGCAATAAAACATGTTTGTTTTCCTGAACCCATGACAACGAAGACTTTACCCAAAAACCAGCTGCGGATGCTGGTATTACAGGCACTCCGCTGACCTGAAAGAATGCAGGCAGGGTCTGTATCTTGCGCACATAATTGTCGATGGAGTACTTTTTTGGTAGAGAGGAACAAAAAATTCTGGCTTCTTCAGAGAACTGGATGCAGGCAACCCCTCCTCCAAAAGTAGTCAAAATACCACTCGGGAGAACCTTGACTTTATAAGGGAAGGCAGCTTCTGAGTCACAAAGTCTTTTCCTGCTTAATTCTCACTGGCTGGCCTGGAATGAGGCTCTGCTAAAAATGTTTCAGGCAACTGCTGATTTAGGAATTTCTGTCCTCTTTTCTAGTAACAAAATGTGTATGTGTTGTGGAAATTCTACAGACCCCTATACCTCATTCACCCCTTTTAAAGTCTTTTTCTTGGAAAGTGGATGTGGATGGAAGATTTCCCAGACATACAGAAGGAAAAGTTTCTGTCCATCAGAACTTTATATGGGTTTGGCATTTGGTGGTAAAACACCACATTGTTTTATTTTTTTCCCAGACTACATACAGATGGAAAATGTGTCTGGGTAGAAGATCCTTCTGAATAAAAAGAAACATCCCAGAAAACGTAAAGGTGTAGGGGCTTGGAAAATTACTATCTACGTTGCATTAAGATCTTTTCCCTCACATTGAATGGTACTCAAGACAATTTAAAAGTAGGATCTTTTTTTTTTTTTTTTTTTTTTTTTTTGTGGTACGCGGGCCTCTCACTGTTGTGGCCTCTCCCGTTGCGGAGCACAGCCTCCGGACGCGCAGGCTCAGCGGCCATGGCTCACGGGCCCAGCCGCTCCGCGGCATGTGGGATCTTCCCGGACCGGGGCACGAACCCGTGTGCCCCTGCCTCGGCAGGCGGACTCTCAACCACTGCGCCACCAGGGAAGACCCCTAAAAGTAGGATCTTGATGGTTGAACCAACAAGTGTAATCCTAAGTGATGGGAGTGGGGGAAATTGGGACACATTATTTCCATAAAATTAAAATAGCTTTTTCCAATGCCTTGTTTGCCCTGCCACTTCTCTCATCTCCCGAAAAACTTTCTTGACTTTAGTGTCAATATTCCATCTTTTTTTTTTAAAAAAAAAAAACTGCTTTGTAAGAAACAAATATTTCCACATTCTGGTATGTTTGGGGCATCAACTGTGCCTAAACACATGTTGTAACCTGAGCGTCACTCTGCCTTGATATGACTTTGATGTCTCTATTTGAAGGGAAACAACCCGCCCAGAATGGCGTATTGTCTTATTGTGCAAAGGAAACTTTCAGACCTTTTGGTTTCATCTCTCATCATCCTTTTCTGGCTGGTTTACTCCCACTCAGAATTTTCAGATCTCTGAGATGATCAACTTCTTGGAAGCCTTTCCTGAACACCACACTCCCTCCCAACTAGATCTCAGTATGTAATTTAAGAGCACTCAAACTTCACCTCTTAGTACTTATCAGTATTTGTGATAGTGTATGATTCTTTCATTATACGCACCTTTCTCACTAGGCTAGGGCAGGGACCCTGACTGTTCACCACGGTATCTCCAGTGTCTATTAAGTGCCAAGGGCATAGCAGGTGCTCAGTAAACGTCTCTCACGTGAATGTTGGTAAATGATCAACTCTGCCTGGACTTTGATGATGAATGAATGCCTCTAATCCTTCTGGAAATAGGCACTTTTTGCAAAATATGCTGATAGCAGACCACACTAATAACTAAAGAAAGATGAATTTAAATGCATTTCTAGTGATAGAACAGTGTTTTCAATATTCAGGGAATCCATAAATTCCTCACGCTTAATGTTAAACTGCAGGATATGATGCTTAAGAAAAATTTTTACTTTTATGTAAAAAAGTAAAGCTTGCAGCTTACCAGCTCTTTCTCCACTCACAGGCAAAGTCACCACTCCATTCAAGTAGATCTATTTCTCCAAGAAGCATCACTCCAATCTCCACATCCTATTCCACTCTCCAGAAACACTCTGAAATCCCAGAAAAGTCTTGCTGACCTGACTGTCCTCTCCTCTGAGTTCCCTTTTGAATGCAGCAAATTGCTGAGCGTTCTCTGACTTCCATCCCCACTTTTATCCCAAGGTTTCCTTGGAGCTCAGGCCCCTGCTCCTAAGAGAGGGCATTCAGTTAGGAATGCGGGGACCATCTGAATAGAGCTATTTCCAGCTAAAAACAACTCAGCCCTAGCAGTGAGTACTAGGGGGTGGGAAGAAGGACATCATACCAGAATATTAATATTGCATTTAGATAGTCCTGAAATTAGACACTTTGTGCAGCTTTAGAATTTTCCACTTGGTATTTATGAATCCAAAAATCTGACAAAGAGATATGTCTGAATTTGTGTCTGACACTGGGATTTTACCACCAAAACACAGAAAAATGTAATGACAAACTTTGTCTTCGCTTACTCTTATCCATAAAAGGGACAAATAGTAGACATATTCCAGAGTGATGGAGTCTGATTTTTAAGCTCTTCTCAGACAACTGTGGATTGGGGCAGGAAAGGGTTTTCCAGAGCCCCTAAGCTGGAGAAGGCAGGCTCCAACCAAAAGACATAGACTTGCTGAATGGATACAGAAACAAGACCCATATATATGCTGTCTATAAGACTCCCACTTCAGACCTAGGGACACATACAGACTGAAAGTGAGGGGATGGAAAAAGATATTCCATGCAAATGGAAATCAAAAGAAAGTGAGAGTAGCAATTCTTATATCAGACAAAATAGACTTTAACATAAAGACTATTACAAGAGACAAAGAGGACACTACACAATGATCAAGGGATCAATCCAAGAGGAAGATATAACAATTGTAAATATTTATTCACCCAATATAGGAGCACCTCAATACATAAGGCAAACGCTAACAGCCATAAAAGGGGAAATCGACAGTAACACAATAATAGTAGGGGACTTTAACACCTCACTTTCATGAATGGATAGATCACCCAAAATGAAAACAAATAAGGAAACACAACCTTTAAGTGACACATTAGAAAAGATAGACTTAATTGATATTTATAGGACATTCTATCAAAAACAACAGAATACACTTTCTTCTCAAGTGCTCATGGAACATTCTCCAGGATAGATCATATCTTGGGTCAAAAATCAAGCCTTGGTAAATTTAAGAAAATTGAAATTGTATCAAGTATCTTTTCTGACCACAACACTATGAGACTACGTATCAATTACAGGGAAAAATCTGTAAAAAATATAAACACACGGAGACTAAACAATACGCTACTAAATAACCAAGAGATCACTGAAGAAATCAAAAAGGAAATCAAAAAATACCTAGAAATAAATGACAATGAAAACATGATGACCCAAAACCTATGGGATGCAGCAAAAGCAGTTCTAAGAAGGAAGTTTATAGCAATACAATCCTACCTCAAGAAACAAGAAAAATCTCAAATAAACAATCTAACCTTACACCTAAAGCAAATAGAGAAAGAAGAAGAACAACAACCAAAAAAACCCCAAAGTTAGCAGAAGGAAAGAAATCATAAAGATCAGATCAGAAATAAGTGAAAAAGAAATGAAGGAAACAATAGCAAAGATCAATAAAACTAAAAGTTGGTTCTTTGAGAAGATAAACAAAATTGATAAACCAATAGCCAGACTCATCAAGAAAAAAAGGGAGAAGACTCAAATCAACAGAATTAGAAATGAAAAAGGAGAAGTAACAACTGATGTTGCAGAAATACAAAGGATCATGAGAGATTTCTACAAACAACTATATGCCAATAAAATGGACAACCTGGAAGAAATGGACAAATTCTTAGAAAAGCACAACCTTCCGAGACTGAACCAGGAAGAAATAGAAAATATAAACAGACGAATCACAAGCACTGAAATTGAAACTGTGACAAAAAATCTTCCAACAAACAAAAGCCCAGGACCAGATGGCTCACAGGCGAATTCTATCAAACATTTAGAGGAGCGCTAACACCTATGCTTCTCAAACTCTTCCAAAATGTAGCAGAGGGAGGAACACTCCCAAACTCATTCTACAAGGCCACCATCACCCTGATACCAAAACCAGACAAAGATGTCACAAAGAAAGAAAACTACAGGCCAATATCACTGATGAACATAGATGCAAAAATCCTCAACAAAATACTAGCAAACAGAATCCAACAGCACATTAAAAGGATCATACACCATGATCAAGTGGAGTCTATCCCAGGAATGCAAGGATTCTTCAATATACGCAAATCAATCAATGTGATACACCATATTAACAAATTGAAGGATAAAAACCATATTATAATCTCAATAGATGCAGAAAAAGCTTTTGACAAAATTCAACACCCATTTATGATAAAAACTCTCCAGAAGGTGGGCATAGAGGGAACATCCCTCAACATACTAAAGGCCATATATGACAAACCCACAGCCAACACTGTCCTCAATGGTGAAAAACTGAAACCATTTCCACTAAGATCAGGAACAAGACAAGGTTGCCCACTCTCACCACTACTATTCAACATAGTTTTGGAAGTTTTAGCCACAGCAATCAGAGAAGAAAAAGAAATAAAAGGAATTGAAATTGGAAAAGAAGACAGTAAGGCTGTCACTGTTTGCAGATGACATGATATTATACACAGAGAATCCTAAAGACATTACCAGAAAACTAAAATAGCTAATCAATGAATTTGGTAAAGTAGCAGGATACATAATTAATGCACAGAAATCTTTTGCATTCCTTTACACTAATGATGAAAAATCTGAAAGAGAAATTTTTAAGAAACACTCCCCCTTACCACTGCAGCAAAAGGAATAAAATACCTAGGAATAAACCTACCTAAGGAGACAAAAGACCTGTATGCAGAAAACTATGACACTGATGAAGGAAATTAAAGAAGATACAAACAGATGGAGTGATATACCATGTTCTTGGATTGGAAGAATCAACATTGTGAAAATGACTATACTACCCAAAGCTATCTACAGATTCAATGCAATCCCTATCAAACTACCAATGGCATTTTTCACAAAAATAGAACAAAAAATTTCACAATTTGTATGGAAACACAAAAGACCCCGAATAGCCAAAGCAATCTTGAGAAAGAAAAACGGAGCTGAAGGAATCAGGCTCCCTGACTTCAGACTATACTACAGAGCTACAGTAATCAAGACAGTATGGTACTGGCACAAAAACAGAAATATAGATCAATGGGACAGGATAGAAAGCCCAGAGATAAACCCATGCACATATGGTCACTTTATCTTTGATAAAGGAGGCAAGAATATACCATGGAGAAAAGAAAGCCTCTTCAATAATTAGTGCTGGGAAAGCTACATGCAAAAGAATGAAATGAGAACACTCCATAACACCGTATACAAAAATAAACTCAAAATGGATTAAAGACCTAAATGTAAGGCCAGACACTATAAAACTCTTAGAAGAAAACATAGGCAGAATACTCTATGACATAAATCACAGCACGATCCTTTTGACCCACCTCCTTGAAAAATGGAAATAAAAACAAAAATAAACAAATGGGACCTAATGAATCTTAAAAACTTTTGCACAGCAAAGGAAACCATAAAGAAGACAAAAAGACAAGCCTCAGAATGGGAGAAAATATTTGCAAACGAAGCAATTGACAAAGGATTAATCTCCAAAATATACAAACAGCTCATGCAGCTCAATATCAAAAAAACAACCCAATCCAAAAATGGGCAGAAGACCTAAGTAGACATTTCTCCAAAGAAGATACACAAACTGCCAACAAACACATGAACAGATGCTCATCATCACTAATCATTAGAGAAATGCAAATCAAAATTAGAATGAGGTATCACCTCACACCAGTCAGAATGACCATTATCAAAAAATCTACAAACAATAAATGCAGGAGAGGATGTGGAGAAAAGGGAACCCTCTTGCACTGTTGGTGGGAATGTAAATTGGTACAGCCACTATGGAGAACAGTATGGAGGTTCCTTAAAAAACTAAAAATAGAACTACCATATGACCCAGCAATCCCACTACTGGGCATACACCCTGAGAAAACCATAATTCAAAAAGAGTCATGTACTACAATGTTCATTGCAGCACTGTTTACAATAGTCAGGACATGGAAGCAACCCAAGTGTCCATCGACAGATGAATGGATAAAGATGTGGCACATATACACAATGGAATATTACTCAGCCATAAAAAGAAATGAAATTGAATTACCTGTAGTGAGGTGGATGGACCTAGAGTCTGTCGTACAGAGTGAAGTAAGTCAGAAAGAGAAAAACAAATATTGTATGCTAACACATAAATATGGCATCTAAAAAAACTGGTTCTGATGAACCTAGGGGCAGGACAGGAATAAAGACGCAGACGTAGAGAATGGACTTGAGGACACGGGGAGGGGGAAGGGTAAGCTGGGACAAAGTGAGAGAGTGGCATGGACATATATACCCTACCAAACATAAAGTAGATAGCTAGTGGGAAGCAGCTGCATGGCACAGGGAGATCAGCTCGGTGCTTTGCAACCACCTGGAGGGGTGGGATAGGGAGGGTGGGATGGAGGGAGACGCAAGAGGGAGGGGATATGGGGCTATACATATGCATATAGCTGATTCATTTTGTTATACAGCAGAAACTAACGCAACACTGTAAAGCAATTATACTCCAATAAAGATGTTAAAAATAAATAAATAAAACGATGAAAAAGAAAAGAAAGTGCTGAGAAAGTTCTACATTTGGAAAGGTCCCAATGGGGTGAAGCAAGTCAGGGAAGGCTACGAGTTTTCAATTTTTTCTTATGTGAGAAGTGGGATTTGGATTGTCAAAGTGGAGGAAGAGGGTCCTTCCAGAGGGGCAGTTTGATGACAGGGTGGGGAGAGGGTGTGGGGAGGCCAACTGCCAGGAAGTCAGCAAAAGCAAAGGGCAAAAGACAATACACCATCAAAGAGGAAGTGGGGTCAGTTGACAGAGGGGTAAGACAGGTGGTCCAACCCAGCTCTAACATACACTGGCGTGCGATACTCAGGCAAGTTACTTAAATTCACCACACCTAAGGTTCTTAACCTGTAAAATGAGGATAATCTTAAATAGTAAGATATTAGGATCAAATGAGATTGTGCATAAAATGCTTTCTAGTGCAGTTAAACTCTTCATAAATGTTAGTAATGTGTCAATCATTGGGCTGAGAGAGGAAATGCTTCTTTTGAAGAAATTGGCCAATGCTTTATCCTTCATCATTGTGGTTTATGAACTTTCGCTCTACTGACAAACATGAAAAGAAGATAGGAAATTCTATTTTGCATGAGGGCTAGACTAGTATCTAAGGAAAAGAAAGCAAAATGAAGAGATGCAATCCCACACTGTGGGGAAGCCCCAAGCGAAAGCAAGGGAGGGATATTTTCCAATTCCATCCAATGTCTACTTTGTTAATAAGGCCACAAAGAGGTAGATGGGCAGAGATGAGAGACATGAGGTCATAGGAAGAGGGAACTGTGAGAGAGGTAGGAAAGGTGAGGTGGGGAAAAGGGTAGGAAAAACTTAGGCAAGGTATTTTAGACCCTTTCAGAAAGAGTCCCAGAACCACATAATATATGTTCTAGTCTGTGCTCTGGTGTATGCAAAGGTTTCCAATTGGCCCTACATTAACAACAACAAAAAAAAGCAAGAGGCAAACTCTCATTCACTAAAAAGGTGGTAGATATCAAGATATTGTGCAAAGAGCACAGGCTTTAGAGTCAGACAGACCTGGGTCCCTTACTTGACTTGAGAATTTGATCAAGGTACCTGCTTATGTGAATAAGAAAAGAATGAATATATGTATATGTATAACTGAATCACTTTGCTGTACACCTGAAACTAACACAACATTGTAAATCAACTATACTCCAATACAATAAAAGTAAATAAATCAAAAATTTTTAAAAAGTTAGTCTTTCCTTGTAGATGTGGGTAGACTTAAATGAGATAATATATGGAAAAGGGTCTGATGCATAGCAAATGCTCAGTTAGCTAGTATGTGCTGGCTCAGGAAGAGGGCAGCACACTGTTAAATGTAAGAAGCAATTGTTTGGTTCATATTCCAGCTCTACAATTTACTCACTATGTGACAAGTGCAAGATCCTTAACCACTTGGGGCCTCACTTTATTGCACCTATATGATGGGTATAAGAAAGACCTCTCTCGGGATTTTTATTAGCATTAAATGACATGATATTTATAAAACCCTTAGAATAGTACCTGGCTCATATTAAATGCTCTAAATGTGTTAGATATTATCATTAAAAGGTAATCAAAAGCTGCACGTGTACTAAGTTTAACATAAAAAAATTTTTACATGGGAGATCCAATGTGGGTTTTTTGTTTTTTTTTTGAGAAGGGGAAAGTAAGACATAAAAGGCAGAGTATGTGGCACCGAACTGTGAGATACATGTCCCCATGACAGAAATAAAGAAGGCAGAGATTCACTGAGGGGGGAATTTATGGACATTTATGGTCATATTATTCTGATTGGCTGAGGGGATCAGCAGGCTTCTTGCCAGTTTTCTTTCTGTTCACGGAAATAAAAGCTCAGTGTGTTTGAAAATGAACTAAGTTTTTTTTTTCCCTTCTTTCTCTTGATAGAAACTATTTATTTATGTAGTCAGGGCAGACTTGTTTCTGCTAAGTGAAAATTTGGCCTAGGGAGTATAAAAATAAGCTAAATGGAAACCGGATAAAAATACGTTTATTATGACATTATTTGGTTTGTTGACTTCCCTACATTCCCTACCTAACACCATAAAAGAAATCCTCAAATAATAATACACCTGGTCAAAATGTTAAAAGTGGAGTCAGCTTGTTTGTATCTGTATGAGATCAGACAACTGGACTGATGGCTGGTTTCCCTGAGCTGATTACCTTGCCAACGCAAGGGTCCTCTCCAGCTGTACCATCTACATCTTGTGGGAGCTTGTGAGAAATGCAGAATCTCATGCTCCTCTTCAGACCTACTGCATCAGAATCTGAATTTTAATAAAATCACCAGGAGATTTATCTCCATATGAAGGTTTGGAAAGCATTGAGTTCGAGTGTGGAGTTATGGCCACACAATCTTAATCATCACAGTCTTCATTTCAATCCAATTGACATGGACAAGAGGTATGATTCTTAGAAGGGGCGAATGGATATAAAGACAGCAAAATTTCTTACTTGGTAGAATCGCTCAGTACAATAAAGAGTACCCTTAACTCATGAAGTCTTAGGAAATAAAGCCTGAAATTGAAGAAAATAAAATGATAAAAGTATGACATTAATCAATGGGAAACCATGTGTTCAACGGAACCACAAAACAATCAGGTTCTGTACTTGCTTAGAGAGTTTATGTCTTGATCATAAGGCCATTGATGTAACTTGTTTGAAGAGGAAGTAGATTCAGCATGGACTTCAGAACTTCACCTCGGCTACCACATAACCGTGTGACTTTGGGTAAGTTGCTATAACAATTTTCTTGTCTATGAAATGGGATGGTAACAGGACCTTCTTCATGGGGTAGTTATGAGGCTTAGATGAGTTAATAGGAAGGCGAAGAACGCACAAATGTCTGTGTTAAGATTAGTTATTATTAAGCGTTAGACATTACTATTAACATCTGTTTATGTATAGCTGATTCACTTTGTTATACAGCAGAAACTAACACACCATTGTAAAGCAATTATACTCCAATAAAGATGTTAAAAAAATCTAATTAATATTATTGGATATTATTATGAATAATACCTTAGTTTTGTTGGATTTCACATTCCTTTTTCCTTAAACAATTCTCCCCAACATATTTTCATGGTTTAAATAAAAATAAGTTTGAAGAAAAATTTTAAAGCCCCTTGGATGACTTGGAAATTCCAAGATTTCAAAGCCAGGTGAGTGGGCGATGCCTGCTTTGTATCTTTGCTCAGTCTCAGCCTCTCCAAACCCAGCAGACTCATACCCACTACAACACTTGGGAGAGTCTTCTAGAGAACCATCCTTCCTAGGAGGTGGTGTGTATATGGGAGGAGAGGATGCTTAGAAATTTAAAACAATTTTAAATCATATATCCATGACACCCTCCCTTTTTGGGCATTTCTCATTATGGGTTTGAACAACTTTGTAATAATCACTGAGGCACGTCACAAAGCAAGTTATTAAGATCTTTGTTCTTTGTCAATACCCATTTGGTGGACTTGAACCAGCAAATGAACCACAGACATAGCACAAACTGGGCATGCAATTTGCATTTAGTTCTTCATGAAACCTTTGGGCCTGTCTAAATGGTCAAGTCACATATGAAGAGAGAGACCTGATCAGAGCCAACAATAGATGATCATGAGAACGAGGAGCCTGAGCCAATGATTTCTTTTTATTTCTTTTCCAAAGAGTTTAAAATATACTGTTTCCTTTGTGGAGAAGCCAAGATGAGGGGCTGCAGGCAATGTTTATGCTCTCTGACCTGGTGAAGAAGGAAAAGCAGTACAGATAAATAAAAGGGCACCAATGTTGGTAACTTTGGGCCAAGGCCACATAGGTTGTTACCTACGAAAGGTGTTGGTGATCACGTAGTCTTGAGAGGACATTTGCACATTGCAAAGATTAAAATAATATTACAAAATACAAGACCAACTCCCAGACAAATCATTATCACTGCAAGCACTTAGGTTTGCCAGGTGAGAAAACTGAGGCCGAACGAGGTTAAATATTATGTAAAGCTTCTCAGAGCTAGTGAAGTAACTGAACTAGGATTTAAATCCACGGGTCTATCCTCCTGACTCTTCTGTATTAGTTGACTAAGGCCATCCTCGGCAGAAAACCATCTACTTCTTCCTTCTCTCCAGGTGCTCTGTGCTCTAAATTAGCCTCCTGTTCCCCTATCATCTCTCCTCTAATACCTCACTCTGCATTTTCTCTCTAGCTTTACAGGACTTGCTGTAACCCTCCCCTCTTCCGCATCCATCATCTCCCTTGATCTGTCACTCAGCCTGTTCTAATAGGGAAAGGTTTGTGCCCTGGTGGAGGGTTGCCCCCAATCACACTCCTCCAGCACTAGATGGGGCTTAACAGGCAATGACTGTCCCTAACCCCATGCTGCTCTGACATCTCTTGCTGTTGACATTACCTAGAGATGGGCCTGAGGTCCAGGTTTGCTGGTCTTTTCTCTGGCTGTCATTCTGGAGGCAGAGAGGAAGGCTAAAGCAGAGACTTTCATGTCTTAGGCCAACCTTTCCAGAAGTGTAGTGGTACCCTTACCACAGGTGGTTTGGGAAACATTTTTAGTGGTACGCAGGCAAATATTTTGTTTCAATGGTTGTGTATTTATTTTTATGGATACCTTCTATCTTTGGTAAGGAATGCTGATTTTCCATTTATAGTTACAAAGTAATGCTTTGCTTTTAAAAATAAATTACTTAAGAAACAAAGCAAGTTGACTTAAACATATATATTAGTTAAATGAAAGTACAAGTGGACCACAGATATGGCAAAATGTAGACTGAGGCTTAAGAAATACAGCCTTAAAATAAGCCTTAAATCTCATCTGCCCCAGATTAGCACTTCTTGAAAAGTGGTCCCTACCTTTTCGTGTGTCGGTTCTGAACACCTTGGGTGGGCCCGGGCCCACTTTTCGCGTGTGGATTCATAGAAAATCTGTGCTTTCGGGGCACTCAGGGGAGGAGTGCCCAATGGATTACAAACTCAGGCCCTACAGAAGAGCTGTTTTCTCCAACTACGTGCTTCTCAGGGTGCTCTCGGCGTCCTAGCCACTGCAGTCTAAATGCTCTCTAATCCATTGTCTTTTTCAAGTTCTTGCTGAAGAGGTAGGTTAATATACCAGTTTTCACGGTGGAAGACTCTGGGAGATTGAGTAACTTGCTCCACGTCCCAGGGCCAAGCTTTCCAGCTTCTGTCAGCCAGGCTCCAAGCACTTTTCCTTGGAGAAAAAGGAAAAGTACCTTCCTGTACCTCTGGGCCCATGAACACACTCATATAGGAAATAATACAGGAAAGTGGTTGTAAGCTACTAAACTTGTCTTTCTTTCTACCTGAACTGTGACCCCAGTTAGCAACCTGTCCTGTGACGGCACCTTATTTAGGAAGAGCAGTGCCAAAGTAGTAAGTAGTATTTATTGAGTGTGCTAGGTCCTTTGGATATGTCATTTCTTTAACTCTGAGAGAAATAAGATCTTCTTTGGGAGATGAAAATGTCTCAGTGATCAGGTTCACAGATTACATACCCAAATCAAAACATTCCCTCTTCTTTCTTCCATTTCCCAAGAACTCAAATATATTTCTATCCATGGATGGAAACAGTATTCAATTTTCTTCATCACTTGGCTGATGTGGTATCTGGTGCCCTCTAGCTATAGAAAAATTCTTTGGTAGAAGTGATGCGCTAGACCTTCGGCCATCTCTACAGGCTTATTTAGGCCTTTATCCTTACTTGAGCCTGAAACTGCAACAGTCCATTTGTAACAACTAATTTTGATAACAGAGAGTTTCTTACACTGATTATAAGCTCTGATGACATAGTAGTTAAGATTCTTTTAGCTGTAAGAAGCAAACACTGAGAATGTACTGAGCCAGGTAACTGTGGGTAGTCTAGGTTTCAATTTCAGGACTCAATCAATCCAGGACTCAGGCGACACTCCTAGGCTCAGCCTCTCAGGGTTGTTTTCTCTCACCGTGGGTTGACTCTGTCTCCAGCTCTGGTAGGAACCACCTCACCAGTTCCACACTTCAAATATTCCCACTTCAAATGCAGTGGAGGAAAAAAAAAAAAGAGTTTGTGTCCCACTGTTTCCAGGAAAGCTCACGACAGAATGTGATATGCTGGTTGCCTTAACCAACTGGGATTCCCTGTCTTCCTCTCCCCTCACTACATACACACACAGGCCCTGGGATTGGTGTCAATGCCACTGTGATGGTTAATCCTATGTTGACACATAGGATGATGTGTCACTCTGACTAGGCCACAGTACCCAAACAGTTGGTACTATCTGAGGTGTTTCTAGGTGTATTTCTTGAATGGGATTAATATTTAAATCAATAGACTTTGAGTAAAGCAGGTGCCCTCCATAGTGTGGGTAGGCCTCATCCAGTCAATGGAAGGCCTTAAGAAAAGGAGTGACCTCTCTTGAGAGAAAGGGAATTCTGCCAGCAGATGGTCTTCGGACGAGAACTGCAATTCTTCCCTGGGTTTCCAGCCTGCTTAACCTGCCCTGCACATTTTGGACTTGCCAGCCTACATAATCAAATAAAACAATGCCTTACATCTTTCTCTCTCTATATATACATATGTCTATCTATCTATCTATAGGTAGATAGATAAATAGATAGATCTAGCTATATAGATCTTGATATCTGTCTATATATATCCTATTGTGTTTGTTTTTCTAGAGAATCCTGACAAGTACAACCACCCACATCAAATAGCGAAGAAGAGGGAAGAGGAACAAAGGCAACTTAGAGATGCTGTTACCAGGGAGAAGGGGAAAAGATGTAGGATAAACAGTCATGAACGTGCACTGCAAGTGGGGATTATTAAAATCAATTTGTTGCCATTTAGTAAGAGCAGTTTTTTTGATAACAATTTTTAAAACATTCGTGGAGAAGAAATAAAAGTAGTCTTGATGGTAAAAAGGTATTGGGGTTTTTCTTCCTCCCAGCTTTTTCAAATAGGCAGATGTGTGTTTAAATGTTATTCAGAAGGAAATGTTCAATGGCAAGGATATCTTTAGAGTAGAACAGGCTTTAACTCATATGGTGTGGTTTCAGTAAAATCAGGACGGTTGTCCAGAGTATCTCCCGCATCTGGTAGAGTGCCAGAAATTCTGTTATCAAAATTGTATTTCTTTGCCCTTCAAGGCTTGGAGGCCCGTAGGAATACATTGTTAAATAAAAATAACCGTTAGAGATGTCTGAACTGTTTCTCGCAGAACACCAGCGTTCCTAAGGTGGTCATTCAGAAGGTGTTCTTCAAAGGACTCTATAAAGAAGACAGAGGCTGGGGAACGGTATATATCATAGCCCCCTCTTAGACAGTCACAGTGCATATTAGCATATTGAAGGCTCTGAGAAGTCTTGGATTAAGAGACCTGTTTAAATTAACCCAGAATTTTCTAAAATCATTTGATCATGAAACACATTCCTCCCCACAAAGCATCTATAATTATTTCATTGAACTTGAGGGTAATTGGGTGGAGGGGGGCAGAGCGGGTTAGAAAGAGCAGGGCCTCAGGAACAAGAATATCGAAGTTTAATTCCTGGATCTGCTATTTATTAACTAACCAAATGGTCAATGTTGCTTAAACTTTTTTGGCTACAATTCTTTATTTATAAAGTAAGTTTAATAATCACCTACCTCACTGGGTTAAAATGGTAAATATTAAGTAAGGAAGAACCATTTGTAAAAGTTGCTGGCTCATGATTCACTCATGAGATGCTGATTTTGTCAACTGTTCTCTCTGTCTCTCTCTTTCTCTCTATCCTCCCTCCCTTCCTCCCTCCTTTCTTCCCTTCCTTCCTTTTATGATTCTTTTTTAATTTCAATAAACTTTTAAATTTCAGAACAGTTTTAGGTTTACAGAAAAGTTGCAAAGATAATACACAGTCTCTCCACATCCCACACACACCCCCAACTTCCTGGCTCCAGCCCCCCACCATTCACTTCTTTTTGTGTCTGTTTTGGGCTGGGAACTAGGAACCGGACTGGCCAGCCAGGGTCTTCTTCACAGCACTATCAATCTGCAGGGAGATGAGCAGAGACAGGTAAATCCATACCTACAAGACTGGGCCATGAGGGCAGTGCAAAACACCAGGTGAGTGAAAGCATTTAGGAGGGTGACCTCACCCAGACTTGGGAGCCTGGAAAGGCTACCAGAAGAAAATGTCCACAGAGAGGGAGTCTGATGGATGAGGAATGAGCCAGGCAAAGGGAGGGAAAGGAGAGTGTTCCTAATGGGATACAGCCATCTGGGAAGGAAGAAGAGTACCTGAGTGAGGGTGTAAAGCTTAGTGAAGGATGCCGAGGAAATACCGCTTCACTGGTGCCCAGCCTAGGAACTACTTTCAGAGTCATGCTCCTTGATGATGTCATTATACAAACTTTCTTCTGTAAAATTCTTGCAGAACTGGCTAAACAGACAGATCAACTTTTCCAAAACAATAGTGACTTCGAGCTGTTAACCAAAGCACTAAAGTACTACTTTTTTTTTTTTTTTTTTAAGAAAATTCGCCAGGAAATAATGAGTAACAAAGGAGGGGAAGTAATTGTGAACTTCTAACACAGCTGGAGCTGTGTGATTTGTCTTGGGAGTTAGCTTTGTACGCCTCTTGAGAAATAAAAGGTAAGGGGTCCGTCCTCTTCGGAATCCCCATAGCACGATATCTGAAACTTTTCGTTCGGTAACTCTCACTACATACACTAGTCCGGGGACTCCTGTGAGCCTCTCAGGTCACCACCACAACACGTGGAGCTGAGGGAAGACTGGGTCTTTTCTGAGAATCCCAGCAGTTAGCCGAGGCTTCTGCACGGAGGCAGGATGTCTGCGCTCTGCACCCCAGCCCTCCCCAGCCTTCCCAGTTTAAACTGCGGAAGAGTTTAGAAAGGACATCAAGCCCGCTCTCAAGATCCTCACCTGAGCTAAGCATGCCAGCCGACTGCGGAAACGCCCGCCACGGGTAATGCCCGCTTGTGTAACAAATCCCCACTCCCGGCTCTACAACCCCGTCACCCCCCCACCCCGCCCCGTGCGCGCGCAGGCTGAATCGACGGCGCCCTCCCCCACCCAGGCGTTCCGCAGCAAAGCTTCCTCCTCCAACCTCGGCTCCCCCCCGCCCCCGGGCCCGGGGACCTTTCTTTAAGTCTTTTCGGGTCTCTCAGAAGAGACACGCAGGTGCTCGGAGACGCTGCTGGAGAAAGAGAAAAGCGCTACCGGAGTAACTGTGCGTGAGCGCCCCGGGGCGGGTCCCGGCGGGAACACTCTCTCAGGCTGGCTGGAGCGCGGGGAGGGGCCCGGCGGGGCTGGCACTTCTCACGGGGTGTGTGACCCGCTCGGGTGCCAGTTGGAGAGGCTCCTTCACTTTGGCGATTGCTCCACAGCCATGTCCGAGATCTGGGTTCTCTGGCCACTGGTGAGTGTTTTCCTGCCCGGGCGGGAGCCTCTCCCAGCTCGGCCACTGGGCGGGCGCTGGACTAGCTCCGGGGGCGTCAGGGGGACGCGCGCGTGGGCGGCGGGCTTGTCCGGCCTCTGACAGGCTGGCTCACCAGGGCTGCCAGGACTTTCCCTGAGGGCGGCATCTCAGGAAACCGGGGAACTCGTTTTTCTTGGAGCTGGATATAGAGCGGTAAGCCCGCGGGGCAGGCGGAACAGCTCCGGGTGCTCCCCGGGGACGCTGTTCGCGGCCCAGAGAGGGGTGGGCGCGGGGGGCAGGCCGGGGCGTGCGAGATTTGAGTGTCGCTGGAGGGACCGGAGACTGGAGGGGATCTTCTGGACAAGTCCTTACAAGTCACGCCGAAGCACCGCTGCTGTGCTGGTGGATGTGCGCGCCGCGGGGCGGTGAGAACCTGCACTCCCTGCACTGGTAATACAGGTTTTCCGGCAGTTCCCAACTTTAGGGAATAAATCAGCCCCGAGGCGGTGGTTAAACCTGAGGCTTTGGACTGCACCGTTTCTTTCTTGAAAAAGTTATCTTGGGGCTGAATGCGCCTTAAGAGACTTGTTTACCTTCTTATCGCTACACAGAAAAAGAAACTGTTTTGTTTCCCTTCCGGTAATCCCTCTCCTTAAGACCGTGAGTCACATCTCAGGTTTGGTCTTTTTTTTTTTTTTTAAATTTTCTTCTCTCCATTTTCTTTCTTGTTATCTTTCATTGCTTGCTGAACTCCGGGGCGGTAGGGAACCTGGGCCTCACTGCTCAGGCGGTGGTACCTCCTGCCACCGCGCACGCGCTGGGGAGCCTGTACTTGGCCTAGAAGCCTAAGCAGCGGCCACCTCTTTTGGAGAGTCCCTGCCTCAGCAATGCCAGCGTGGTGATGGCTGATCGAAGACACTGGGCCTCCAGAGGTTCATGTGAGTTCCGAATTCTCTGAAAGCCAACGGATTCTTACTTTGTTGGTCCCCATCAAAGTGCCAGGCACTGTGATCAGAATGTCTACGAATGTGATCTCAGTTCATTCGCAGCTGCGCAGGAAGGAAGATGTCCTCATCTCCATTTTACAGATGGCGAAATGGGGTTCAGAAAGCTTAAGTAATTAGACCGAGTCCAAACAGTAAGCGGCAGGGCGGGGATTTAATTTAGATCCAGTTCCAAAGCCCGGGCGGTTCGTTGATTGCACCTGATGTCCAGATGACAAGAGTTGAAAGGAAGAAAGCACTGATGTCTGGAACAATCTTATGACTGGAAAAAAAAAAATTTCCCTGATCCTTTCAGAAATAATGTACAATATTTGGGCTCCTTTAGGAATTTTCTTCGAGAAAATTTAGGATTCAAAATTGAGAAACCATTTATACAACCTCAGATCACACTCTTCTCTTCCTTATCATTAACCACTGCCTTATTGCAGTGTTAGTTGCTTTGACAGTCTCTTAGCTCTTGGAACAACAATACTAATAAGTGTAGCAAAATTATCAAGGCCCAGAGCTATGCTTAACTTTTATACTATAGCATCTTTACCAGAGGTGCATGTTTAAAGCACCAAGGAAACTGCTTTTCTGAAAGAATGCACACACATTCATACACACACATATATGCATGTATATATACATGCACATTTATTTATATATACATGTTATAATATCTATAATATCTATTAAACATAATTTGCTTATTACTGTTATATATGATATGTGGCCTAAGAAATTAACATTTATCAAATAAAATTTATCAATACAGAGGTGTAAAAAGAAAAAATCTGACATAACCCTATCACCTAGATAATCATTGTTTGCATTTTGTAGTATATCCTCTATTTCTCTTTTCTAATATGACTCTTAAATTTAGCTACACAGAATGCTGCCCTGCCCCCATCACTGGCACACTATCACGCCTCTATTCTTAAAGAAGTTTCCACACCATTATGTCACCTTGTGTGTCTCTAGAAAATGCTTGCTTTTATGACTTCGCACTTAGTAGGGCTTTATTTACTAGTGTGCAAATAAATTAAATGGGGGCTCGAGTGCTAATTACGTGGAACGCAGAAGCAAGTTTGGTTTAATCATGTCAGTGGGCTGGAAGTGGATGGGAGGGAGCGGCCATATTTTCTCTTTTCCTCTTTCTTCCTCTAGTCCTCTTGTGTCTAGCGCAATCTATGGTCAGCAAATATCCCATCCTTTACCTCTTTGCTTCTCCTCCCTTCTTTCTTCCCTCTTGGAGTTAGTTTTCTCTCCCCTAGTTTCTGGGTGTCATTTCCATGGGACCTACGATAAGTAAGTTTGAAAGCCCCAAACAATTCACAAGTGTCTAAAGGAGACAGAAAAAGAGGCAAACTTACTTTAGAAATTTGTGTGAGAAATAGCTGTGAGGACTGCTGCTGCTTCTTTTAATAGCACATAGTCCTGATAGGCTTTGTCTTGTACTGTTTAGGTCTATGGTTAGGCAGTTACTAGATTAGCCATTTTCCTCTCCTTTATTTCTTAGAGCACTTCTCAAAATTATGGTCGAGGACAAGGAGAGGGCCGCTGAAAAAGAAGTCGGTGTATTTATAAGTAATCATACAGAAGAGTTTCAGGGACAAAATAAAGGACAGTTGTTTAGTTTATAATTTAATAATTTTTCTTAAACCAGGCTAAGAGACATGAAATAGGTTGCAATGTGTTTCTGTTTATTGTTGTTTTTAACAGGTTTTCCTTAAATCATAAAAAACTTGAAAATTCTTATGAATAAAATAAATTATGAAATGTAATTTAAAACATTAACAACCAGGATGGAAAAACAGAAATTTATAAAAGATGGCAAGATTGGAAAGGAAAAATGAAATTGATATATGGAAATCTTTGGGTCCTTCATGACTAGCTACAATTGGGTGAATGAAAAATCTTCTATTGTCTTTCTCCATAATACAATTACCACCCTTGGTGGCAAAATTAGAGTTTAATTTAGAAAAAGCAATTTTTATTCTTGCGTTGAGTTTAGAGAAGGCAAAAGGTGAAAGACAAAGAGGACTCAGGATTTGGATGTTGTCTCTAAGTAAGTTTCTTTGGGACACTAAACAAGTAATTTACTTCTAAATAGTTCTTAGTGGTGGAAATGTCAGTAGTTCAAAGGAATCTCTCTGAAGGCTACCACAACTGCCAAGGACAGAGTAATCATTTTCTAAGAGATGATCAAAAACCTGAATAAGGAAATCCCCCACTTGAAAACCCCTAGTGAGTTAAGTGCCTTTTGGTGAATTATCTTAGGTTCCAAAAGTCCCTTAAATGAGCACATGTTTTGTAATAGGTACTAAAGACTTATTGACTTATGATGAAAAATAATAAGTAATCATGTAAAGATAATACCGTATATAGCTTATTACCAAAAAATTATTTATAGGACCATTGTAAGTAACTTAATGGATAGTATTGTATTCTTTTTGCTGTGTGTGTGTATCTATTCACAAAAGTGGGAAAACAGCATTTAACTAGCTAATAAGTCCTTTCATTTTCTGGAAGACCCTTGCTTTAAAATGAAAGAAATAAAATGAATAAATAAACAAACAAAATGAAATAAAACAATGTATCTTTAGCCTCTTATGTAGTTGGACTCCTAACACCAATTAACTATCTTCCATTCAGTCTTAAACAGGAACAAATAATTCAAAAGTACTTGCCTACTTTCATACTATTTTCTTTGAAGTGAGACTATGAGTTGTAAGGCCCAAATTAGAAAGTTGATCATTGTAAGATTGTTAACTTCACCTTCCTCAGAAGGAAATGGGCTAGTTCTCCTCTTTGATCACAGCTTCCTTTCTGATTTGGAATGAGCTTTTGTGCGACCAAGCCATCCCCATCTTTGGGCAGTTAGAAACAGCAGCCATTGCTCTCTTGGACACCTGGCCCGAGATCCACTAAGTGCGGGATGATAGTGACTTTCGTATGAAATTGTACATTTTGAGTAAGGCCAATCTTGTAAGTTAGCAAATCTGACTACAGATTCAATCGTCAGATGTACTCAGCCCAGCGAGGCAAGCAAGCCTACCGTAGGTAGGTTTTGTTAAGCTGTGAACTGGGATAAACTTGGAAAATTAGAATAAACTTTGCTTCGGAGTCATTAACGTCAGTCTGTCCTACAGTCAAGTGATGCAGCATTCTGGATTTAGTCTCCTCTGTGTTCTGGGAGACCATAAAAATATAAGATGTGAGAAACATCAACACTTTTGATTTCTGAGGTCAGAGATCTTAGAAAAAAGAGGGGAGACAGAGAGAGAAAATGAACTCAGAACCTGTGGTGTAAGGCTCTTGCCCCTTGCTGAGGATTGAGCTATGGTTTTTAGCCATCCTCACAAAAGGATCCTTGTTCCTGATGGACTGTTTTTTCACATGGATGTCTGTGTGGATTTAGGCCTGATTTCAAAAATTGGGCTTACACTGCCCCAGGCTATGTTTTGTCTACCCTGCACAGTACTGACACAAACAGTATGTATGTGTGCAGGTATATATTTTTAATATTAGCTTCCACCACTTAAATGTTGGAAGATTTTGGTTTCTCTTGAAAACTGGAAGATCTGGACCCACATGCCACCTGACCCCCACTCCCCTGGATCAAATGGCTGCCCCTTTGGTCCACGTGCACCTCTCCGTTTGACCAGCCCCTCCTACACTTTGTTGTCTGTTCCACCTGGATGCTCTACTCCTGTGATAGCCCTGGGACCCCTCTGGGCATTTAAGGACTCTAGGGTTCTAGTTTAGGACTTGGTAGTCCTCCCATCACCCATTTCCTCCACCAAAGATGACTTCTTTTCTTTTCGGGCTTATTTTTAGAAGGGTCATTATTTCTCCATGAAAAGTCAAATTCTGATTTGCAAGTGCAGAGCACAGATGCTGTTACTCTGTAACACTCTTATCTTCTCACATGTAAATGTAGTCGCCTGCTAACCTCAAATTGTGCTTCCTCCAGTTGGTCTTCAGCTGGGAGGAGCATCAAAATAACCACCAGGGTTATTAAATATTAAGTAACAGAACATAATCATAAGGAGTCCCCATTCTCAGAGATCCAGATTCTTTAGGTCTGTGTTGGGACCTAAGCATTTTTTAAATTTTTAATCCATCACTACATGATTCTAATGTCTTTCAGGGTTTTGAAAATGATTTTTCTAACTCTAGCACTAAACTCAAAATCTAATCCCAGATGAAATTCTCTGGGTTTCCTCATTTTGTTTTATTTATGGCTTGATTCAGTCAGGGGTCTAACCAGTCATGTACTCCCACTGCCTCAGCTATCTCTCTCCTGGTCTTCCCAAGAAACTAGCCTTAAGAAAGAATGAAAACATTACTGGAATAAGATTACCTTGTGTAATTTTATTTACTCATTTTGAAAAAAGTAAGAACGAATGGGATCTTCACTTATCTCTTTAATATAGAAAATTTTCTTTTATTTGTTTTTATTTCAGTTTTTCAATAATTCACCTACTACAAAATGTCATTACTATTTCCTTACCCTTTACACAAATATATTCGAGGTGCATTATACAATCGGAAATGGTGAACTATTAATGGTCTTTTTAGAATTCCTTTTTCCTAAAGTATTGATAAGTAATTAAAAGGCTAAAGAGCGAATGACCAGAACTAGCCTGTTGTTCTAGTTGTGTCCTGGACAGTAGGGGATAGTGAGATTTCAACCCCCTAGTGGGGCCTGTAAGACTGGGAAGAAGTTCAGGTTCCTAGGGGCCCCTGATGATTCCGGTTCTGAAGACTGTTTGCAATCTCTTGTCTATTTAGTTCAGTGATAGTTCAAGATGGGAAATCCTAGTGCTCAGCTATGAGGAGTTCCCAAGTGTGTATGCACCACTGACCTCCCTCAAATCCAGAATCTGAGGGAATTAAGAGATGGTGGTTTGGGCCTGTATTCATTTCCCGTGGCTGCCGTAACACAGCACCACAGACTGGGTGGCTTAAACAACAGAAATTTCTTTTCTCTCAGTTCTGGAGGCTAGAAGGAGCCTAGACTCTGAGGCAATGATCTCTTCCTCGCCTCTCTCCTTGGCCCTGTGTCTTCACGTCATCTTCCCCTTGTCTGTGCCTGCGTCCAAGTTTCTTCTTATAGGGACACCAGTCATATCGGATTAAGGTGCACCCAAGGACCTCATTTTAACTAATTTCCTCTTTAAAGACCCTATCTCCAAACATGGTGACATTCTGGGCTACTTGGAGTTAGGACTTCACCATAGGAATATGGATGTGAGGGAGATACAGTTCAGCCCATAGGAGTCTGAATCTCTTGAGCTAGCTGTGTGACATGGGCCAGTCACCCCACCACCCGTTTGGGGCATAGCTTCTCCTATAAGGTGAAGGGCTTGGGTCATCTCTAAAACTCTTCACCATGATTACTGGAGAGCTTCTAGTCAGCTTGAATATCTATAATCAGCCTGAAGTGTGTGCTCAGTATTGAAAAATCTCGCTGACTGTCCCAGAGATGTCTACTTATTCTTGCTGCCATTTTTTCACCACCAGACACCTTTTTTTTTTTTTTTGCCTCTGCTTTTTAAAATTCTTTTCCTGTTTGCTTTGAACTTCACTAAGAACAGAAAAAAAGGTGATTTTTTAAACTTCCTTTTCAAACCCTAGCTCATCTCTTAGGGCCAATTGCCGCACTGCTTCTTTGAAGTAATGCTAATGGGATTCTCAGTTTCTTCCAGTAGTTTGTTTAATTCAGTCACTGCAATGTTACTCTATTTGTAATTGCCATGTTAAATCTTGGGTGTTTATGATTCCTGGGAAAGTGTGGAGAGCTTGTCAAAGTGAAGTGATATACCTCAAGGGTGGCCATCAGTTTCTGGGTCTGGCCATTCCTGCTCCATTCCTGCTTTGTTTCTTCTACGTAGTAACCAGGTTGACTATGAAAAGTGCTTCATCACTGCTGCAGATAACTAATAAAAATCCAGCTGTTCTTTCAGTTTCTCATCATCTGATACAAGGGACAAAGTCTCACGTCACCCTGTTTCTGAGAGTTTCAAATGGAGCAAATGCAAAGATTGGAGGATAGGAAGACTTCTGATTCCTATTTGTGCATTGCAGATCCCCACCCCTGCAAGGGACTCACAGTGGGTGTGATGGCACTCAGGCTGGAGGAAGGGAAACCTAAACTCCCCTTCCTTTCAAGCTGCAGACCAGGGCTGGGAAGTTTCACCTTCCCTGCCAGCCAGAACCGCAACCTGGACAGTCCTGCTACAGTTTTCCCAGACTAGAGGGCAGGGGACTGACTTCTGGGTTCCAGGAAGTTCCTGCCAGACTGCCTCCACCTTCAACATGCATTTGCTTTGAAGGTTCATTGTATAATTAACACACAGGCATCTTGCGAACAATTGTCTGAAAACAAATTGAGTTGTTTGTGTGCCTATGTGGAGAAAGCAACTAGGAAAGTAATTTGTAAACCTGAAACAGCCCAGAGGTGTTTGGGCCAGAGTTGTCGAGTCCTCCCTTGGCCAGTCCTAACTGTGGGTTATTGGACGAGTCATTTCATATACTCTGTGCTCAGCTTCCTCGGCTATAAAATAAGGCCGTAATAATTCCTCATGTGTAGATTTATTGCGATGACCACGAGGTGATGTGTGTGAATGAACTTTGTAAAAAGCTAGGCAAATGTCTAGGGTTTGGTTTCCTGACTTAACATTTTCACAAACAATTCAGAAGGAGAGAGAGAAGCAAGTTTTCTGATTTGCAGAAAATATTAAAATCCTGTAGATAATGAAAGATGCAAGGAGATCCATTTTTAAAATCTATATTGAAGCTGAGCAGATGCTCATATGGTCCCTTTCTGCTTTGACGTTCCAGGATGCTACGAGACTGCAGCGTCTATGGTTATGATTGGCTGTATGATCCCACTGTGGCTTCAGTGGTCAACATGTTAATTACCAGTGTGATTCAGGAGACATTTACCTTTAACTCTCTTAATAGCTAGCTGCTAATAATGCTTTTGCTGAGGTCCTCAGGTATGTCCCCATTTGGGCTAAGCCAAGTTCCTCTAGGTGTGACCTGCCTGGAAAGCCCTTCCCAGCTAGTCATCCACTTGCAACAAGTCACTGCCCAAATGTCTTCTTATTCTGTGGCCTTCCCAGACCACTCTTCCTAAAACATCACTACCTCACCCTTCAAACTCTCCATGCCCCCGAGCTTGCTTTATTCCTTTAAATAGCACTTATTCCTCCTTGACATATTTCTTTGTTTCTTTATCATTTCCCTCCACACGATGCTTAATATTATGTGTCGACATGACTGGACCATGGCACCCAGATATTTGCTCAAACATTATTCTGGATGTTTCTGCGACAGTTTTGCTTGTTTTTTTGTTTTGGTTGATTTGTACATTTAAATTGGTAAGCTTTGAGTAAGTTAGATACCCTCTGTAAGTGAGTGGGCCTCATTCAGTCAGTTGAATGCCTTAATAGAATGAAGACTGAGATTCCCTAAGGAAGAAGGAGTTCTGCCAGACTGCCTTTGGACTTGAGCTGCAGCTCTTCCCTGACTCCTCAGCATGCTGGCCTACCCCATCAGCAGAATTTGGACTTGGCAAGCCTTTACAGTTGTGTGAGCCAATTCCTTAAAATAAATCAATCTCTCTCTCTTCACACACACACACACACACACACACACACGTGTGTGCGCACACACACAAGCACTATTGGTCCTGTTTCTCTCAAGAACCCTGACTAATACAGTACACTTCATTTACATATAAACTCTATGAGAGCTAAGTCTTTATCTGTTTACTGCTCTGTTCTTGGATGTCTGTCTAGCACATAGTAGGTACTCAACAAAGTATTTACTCATTTAAGTAATTGATTAATGTATTAGCTAATATTATTCCCAGCGGAATATAAAATTGAGGTCTCTCTGACTTTTGAATCTTTGTCATGATGGAAATTTTAAATTAATTGTATTCCTTTTTTTCCCATTTGGTTATCATTTGCCTTAGTTTATCCACTTTTCACATCTTTGATTTAACTGATTTTCTGGCCTTTTCAGCTTTTTTGAAAAAAAATTTTTTTGAGCATTCTGATCACTTAGTTCTTTGTGGGTTTCCTGCCTTGTCACAGTCAAAAACACCCCAGTTTCTGCCTGGAAAGTTTGGGTTAAATCTTTGCATACTACAAACTTGAGCTAATGCAAAAACTTAAAAAAACACAAGCTGTGTGGAACACTGCTTACATAATATCTTGTAAGAGTTAGAACATGCTCTTTAGACCCATTTTTCTTTTTTTATCCTCGACATAATTCTTTGATGCTGAACTAAGTAGGAAATGTTTCCAGAAATTCAGCTCTGTGAAGCAGGTGTGATCAAATATGAGATGAGTTTGGCACTGGTATCTGCTCCATGGCCAGTGATGTTTATGTCTTTCACTGTTCTACTCCAAGATTCACATTTCTCAAATTCTGAATGTATTTTTGAACAGTGGGTTTTGATTTCCAGTCAAAAACTTCAAAACTAAAGCAAAATTAGAAAGTACATTTCTCTTAGACATCTCCAGAACGTTTAGTATATGCACAGTTTTTTTTAGAAATAACACTAAGGTAACAATTCATAAATGTTACATTACATAAATGTTAAGCACTCTCTGAGTGCTTGATCATTTAAACCAGGAATTGTGGACCTGCTTGTAATATTGTCACATGACTGCTGGATGAAATTAGCTTACCAAGGAAAGGATGGGACCTATAGCTGTAGGGGACACACACACACACATCCACACACTATTGGGTATCAACTTTGAGCACCTTTGACTTGTCAATTTTGGCTACCCAATTTTGACTCAGATCTCTTTGAGTTTAAATCTGTGTCATTTTCTTCAGTTTCTGGTGAGAAACCAGAATTGAAAGAGAAGGAGAGCAAGTAACATCTCACTGTTAAGTCCCTCTTCCCAGCAACAGAGGTGGCTGATAACAGAAAGGAGTTGTGTCTACTCAGTTTGGTTGCCTAGATTCTGTTTTCCATTATCTCTTGCAAAAAGGACTTACTGATTTCTTCTAGCTACAGAGATTTTTACATTTGTTTGAGAATTTTCATGTGCTGGCAATGTCTGGAATGTTACATGGTTAGTATATTTAATTTCTGACTGTCAAATAGAACAAAGTTTGTTATAGAATAAGGGTCCTAAAAGGTGAATGACTTTCATTTGAACGCCCTTCCCATCTTAGCAGTTAACCCTTTGGTGTGATTTCAATCACGTTATTATTTCCTAAAGTGCCCAATTCAGTTACTGTTCATTAGCTATTGATGCTCTGATCTGGAAGAGGGACTAATATTAACAGGATGACAGGATGACCTTCTGTAGAAAAGGTAAGAAGCGGGGAACTGTCATCTTGAAAAGAGAAATTGATACTAATAAATACTTTTTGTTCAAAGCTGCTTTAGAAGCAGATCATAGATTCAAATGTGTTTTAAAAAGTAAGAGTCATGCAAATATAACATTAAAAATCCCCCAATGATTAATACATTACAAATAATATGCCCATGTGCAAATCTGCTTTTGGAAACTTAACATTCATTTTCGATTATAATCAATGTTACTTGTCTCTGTGTTCACAGAACCTGGCACATAGAAGGTGCTAGTGAAATGTCTGTTGGGTTAAAAAGGCAGTGGTTTGATAGTGAAGCCAGTACATTTAGGCATAATTCCTCTGATCTGTTTACCATTTCCAATTATTCTTTACATAGAATTGTTCATATAGAGAAAGTAAGCTGTATTTTATGGTGAGTTGGGTGTAGGGGAAAAAACACTGTAATAAGAGTGAGGAGACTCAGACAAGTCCTAGCTCTCTACCTTTTGCTCATGAGTGACCCTGGATAAGTCAGGTATTTTCTTGATATTTTGGTGTGATATTCCCTCCTGGAGTCTGGATGTTAGAAATGTATTTTTCAATACATCAATACATCCATCCCAGGAGGAAAAGATGGCAACCGCATCTCCTTCATCCCTCCTTCCTTGGAGGTCCCATGGTATCTTGTGACTTAGAAGGGATGCAGGCTTTGGTGACAAAGGAGGAAGGGCTAAAAGGGAAGATGTGGGGACTCCTGTGGCAGTGATTTATACGTGAAGAATATTTAGTTCCCTTGACCCAGAAGATGCCATAAAGTAGAAGGAAAAAAGTATACCATGAAAACTATGAAAAATGACCTTGAGGGGAAAATCCTCAGAACCAGTAGTTTAAAATTTTTTGATGCTTAGCAATGAATTTACATATTCCACATAAGATGAAAAATTATGTGTATTTGTGTTTAGAGAGACAAACAATAAATGTTTAGAAAACCTGAGAAAGGAATCAAACATACATTACCTCCAAATGTTTCCATACATTTTAGAGGCTCATTTTTCTAAGGAGCTCAAGCCTAACTAAGATGAATTTGACACAGTGTCACTTGGACCTATGGGTTTTGTCTCCAGAAAAAAGGAACAAATAATAAAGATTGGTTCTCTATTAAGAGAAGTTCATTTTTCCTGAATAAAAGTGAAGAAAATCCTGTTGGATTTATTGTATGGTTAGATAACCAGGAAGGAGTTCATCAAAACTGTAGATTCTATTGCTATATATAAAAAAGGAAGAAACAGAACATGCTGTAAGCTAAGTACCAGGATTGGGAGAAATTATCACTTTTTATCCTCACAATAACCCTTCAAGACAGAAAATACTGTTGTCACTTACAGATCAGGAAACTGAGGATCAGTGAGGCCCTTTAACTTGCCCAAAGTCAGTGTTGGCAGCAGAGCTGGGATTCAAACCACAGTCGTTTTGAAATTTCATGTTTTTTCCTACTCTGCTATGTTGTCCCTCACTGGAACTTAATAATAATACTGCTTACCAGCCACCTATTTATTATGTGTGAGGAATTGTGCTAAGAACTTGAAGTGCATTATTTTATTTAATCATCACAGCAAACCTATGAAGAAGAGATTATGTCCACCTTATAGATAACAAAACAGAGACGTGGAGAATTTAAGTGACTTTCCCCTCAATCATAGGGCTGCTAAGTGGGAGCCGTGACTTTTGAGCCCAGAGCTGTGGCTCCTACCATCCGTGATGCCGTTTCTCGGGTAGTTTGGAGAACCCAAGATCTGGACTGTCATGCAATTGATCTGCTCCTTTTTTGGAGATGAGTCAGTGGAAGGATGGAACCCACGTTGATTTTGCCTGTGCATGGCAAATAAAATACAGCCATTTGGGGCGACTTACACCTGTTTACCAAGTTGCTTAGTTCAGAAGTCAGTAAAATTCTCTTCATGTTTTTCATTTACAGATATTTACCTCCATTGCTGGACCATTGTCTAAAGGTGATAATTCCCATGTGGCTGATAGCAACTCTGAGATGCTGAAATTGAGTAAGAATATTACTAAAAGGGAGAGCTGCGGTGAAGGCCTGTATCGTGAGCACGAATTTTGTTGTCAGCCGTGTCCTCCTGGTATGTTATACAAAAAAAATCTAGCGATCAGAATGAAAATCAGGGTGAGGAGTAGCATATAATAATAATGAAGAGAGTGTTTTTATAGTGTTTAGTTCTCCTGCATTATGGCCTGACTGGGAAGGAAAAAAAATATGACATTATTTTCCGAAGACCAGCTTATGTCATCTTTATCACACTGGTTTGATGTGAGAATAAGTAAATATAATTTATAAATGACATGTACCTCAGAAATGAGAGGATTTATTTATTTAGCTCCATTTTTCAATAGCAAAAGCAGACTAATTTGTGGATATTAAAACTTAGCACATCAGACTGGTGAGAATATATCATAATAATTGTGGAGCTCTGAAAGCAAGGGACTTCTATCCTTAAGAGATGTCTCAACACTTCCCTTCGATCAGAAAGTCTCTGAGAAAGCTGTTTGTCCTGGCACTGAAGCCTGCAAAATACATTTGCATTTTACAACCAAATAACTAGATAAGCTAGGAAAGCAATGGAGAAAAACCAACCATTTTTTAAAATCAGTATTTTTGAAATGAAAACCAATTTCAGATTGGAAATCCTTCAAACAGTAGCAAATTGGAAGCTAAGCAAAATGCAATTGGGCAGACTTTTTTTTCAACATGGAGTAGAGTTGACTACTATTTTATACAGATATGGATCTCCCAGTTGCATTGTGAAGGAAAACAGGAAGATAAAGGAAAACAACACATGGGCATATGCGATAGATTAATAGAACCATAAAGGACGGTGGTAAGTTTCATGTTTGGCTCTCCAGGCCTCCAGCACTCTAGCTGCTAAACAGGCATGGGCCCTGTTTATAAAAAGATTCTAACAGTCCATCTTGGCCTTCTCTCCAGGTTTTAATAACCCTTATGGAAAATCTCTGATAATCTAACCCATTTACATTTAAGCATATTCACATTTACTCTTTTCCAAATGAGAATGAAGAATGGCTTTCTGGCTTTTTTGTAACTTGCTAAACACCATCTATTTTTCCTGTGAATTGAGACCTTTACTCCTATTTTTAAAACCTAAAATGCAAATTAAAATGAAGATAATAAGCTTTGAATATCAAACTGTTAAGGACTTTGTTTGCTTTTTGTTTGTTTGTTTGGCTTTGTTTTATTTTCGTTTTAGAAGTGATCTCAGTCCTGGTGAGTTTGCTTGTGAGATAACTCTCATATGTCATTCTTGGAATGTAAATTGTTAAAAAAACCTTTTAAGAAGGAAATTTGGATATGTGGATCAAAACTTTGAAAATACACTGATACAGTAATAGGTTTATAGAAAAATGTCTTAAGAAAATAGTCAAAAATAAAAGAAAATATTGTATGCATGACATTTCACTATGATACCCAATGATGTAAGATTAAGTAAATTTTGGAGTATTCAAAGACTGGAATATTATGTATCAATCAAAGTCATGTTTTCTGATATATTTCTGATATAAGCCTCAATGTATATAAATTCCCTTAAGAGATTTCTAACTGATCCGCTGGCTGGATTAACTGATTCTCTCTGCTCCATCTCTAAAAGATCCTGGATGGTGTCCAATATATACTAAACACTCTTTCTACTTCTATTCCTTTTTTTTTTAATTTTAAGCTTATCAATATTCAGATTGCTTCCAAATTTGTTTATGCTCATTGGTGTTGTGATATTAATATGTAATTTAATTAAATATTACATAAACCAATATATGAATACACAGAAAAAACAGATTTTATTTCTATGAAAATTATTTTGAATGCTTTGGAGAATTTCAGTAAAGTCGGGTTACTAAAAAAAATGTTAATGTATTAGGTGGAGGCAAAATACATGGAAAAATCACAAAAATGTTAACGCCTTTCATACAGATTATTGGTGTCTTTAAGTTTTCTTTCCATCAAAGAGAAAGGAAGAAAGAAAAGAAAGAAGGAGGAGAAAAGAAAGAAAGAAAGGGAGAAAGGAAATCAGGGACTTCCCTGGTAGTCGAGTGGTTAAGAATCTGCCTTCCAATGCAGAGGACTCGGGTTTGATCCCTGGTCGGGAAATTAAAATCCCACATGCCACGGGGCAACTAAGCCCCCATGCCGCAACTACGGAGCCCACGCATCTCAACTAGAGAGCCCGTGTGCTGCAAACTACAGAGCCTGTGCACTGCAACAAAGATCCCATGTGCTGCAACTAAGACCCAACGCAGCCAAAGATAAATAGATAAATAAAATAAAGATGAAGTCAGATTTTGCCCCCAAAAAAGAAAAAGGAAATCATAGGTGATGCATTTTGGATGTGACTTAAGTGAGAAAGACTGTAGAATTCTAATAACTTGTTTCTACATCACAAGAGTGGCAAATAATTATATAGTTATATTTTATAAATTGAAATATTGACAGTATTTTTTTCAATGATCCCTTATGTGAACTGACATTTTTAATCAAAAAAGTCCTCATCACATCACCATATCCAATAAGAAGGATTCTATGGTACACTGCATACATTTTTTATATATATATATATATATATATATATATATATATATATATATATATATATATATACACACACATACACACATATATATGCACACACACACATATACTCACATGTATATATGTGTGTGTTTATATGCATAGGAATGCACCAAAATGAAAACAGTATCTCAGAGTGGTTGATGTATAGGTGCTTTTTACACTTTCCTAAATTTTCCAAATTTTCTACAATGAGCATATGTACTATTATACTCAGAAACAAATATATTTTAAAATATTATTTTCAAGAAAACAACTACTTTTTAAATATTTTGATAAATTTAGGTTGTATACATTGGAAAAAAGAAAGAACTTGTGATATTGTATCCCTGTCATGCTGTAGGCCTTGTGCCAGGCACATTCTGCAAGGTAATTCATTAAAGAGGCCAATTCATTTAGAAAGCAGTATAATTCCACTGACAAGCAATTAAAGTTGTACTTTGGCTTGGTTTTCTTAAACATACTGCTGCAATGGTATAGAACCCTTATGCACTGTATTTAAATTTGGTTCTGAGTTTCCACAATGTATTTTTTTTTCTATTGACCTATCATTGCCTTTGTTTACTAAAATATTGTATATGTTTAAATTTCATAATTTGTTTATGTAGTATTTTGTTTTATCAAAAAGAATGCTATGAAATCATTAAGAAAGTCATGTTCCTAGGAGAGGCAGCTTACATTATTTTTGCTGTTCAGGCACATACAGCAGATGAAACTTTAGACTTAAACTGCACACCAGCTCTGGGAAACATCCTGACATCCTGGAAGGTATTACTGGACACTTCTGCTAACATCCCATTGGCTGGGACTTAGTCACATGGCCATGCAAAGGAGGCTGGGAGATGTAGTCTTGACTCAGGGCAGCCATGTCCCCTGGTAAATATCCTATTCCTATGGGAGAAGGGAAAATGGATATTGGGTGACAATCAGGGATCTCTGCCACATTGACTAATCCTTTTCAAAGTCCTAAATTAGGGAAAACGTAAAGACATTGTAATGTGCTGAACTGTGTACTAATCACCATTTGCAGTTAGGTTTTTGGCATCCAGAGTGGGCATACCAAGTAAATAATTCCTCCATAGAGTGATCCCAGGAAGGCAAATGGGGAAGCTTTGACTTCAGAGAGAGAGTTATGGGACAGTGTTAAAAAGGAAAAGGCAAAGCAAGTGAAGAAGCATGTCCCAGGGCACACATTCTCCAGTGCAGCAGACAAGCCATGGGGACTGTGAGATGAAGGCAGAGAAACAGGACAGAGCCCCTGACTTCAGGGAGCTTCCAGTCTTGGAATGTAAACTCCTACACTTTACCAGATGTGGTAACACTTCAAAAGTTTTGTCTTAGTTTGTAACATGGTAGCTGAAATCTTTACCAAGCAGATATTGAATAATGTTTAATAGCTCAAGTTCTGGCATCAGTCCCTGCTTTCAAATCCTCCATCTGACGCTTAGAGGATGACCAACATATTTTGGTTTGCCTGAGATGTCCCCAATTTTAGCACTAAAAGTCCCACATCCTGGGCAAACAGGGATGGTTGGTCCTCCTAGCTATTAACAAGCTTCATGTCCTTTGGCAAGTTACTTGACATCTTTGAGTCTGGTTCTTTAACTGTAAAATGGACATAATAATAGTTCTGACCTTTTATGATTATTGTGAACATTAAATGGAAATGTGTTAATAGTGTTTAGCAGAGTCCTTGGCTTAATAAGTGTTAATATTATCATTTATTATTACCATTATAAGAATTGTTATGGATCTGACGGGTGCACATACATTTTACTTGCATTCTTCTGGATGGAAACTACATGCTGTACTGGAATAAGTAAAATTGAGTATTTGTGTTGGTTTTTTTTTTTTTTTTTTTTTTTTTTGCGTTATGTGGGCCTCTCACTGTCGTGGCCTCTCTCGTTGCGGAGCACAGGCTCCGGACATGCTGGCTCAGCGGCCATGGCTTATGGGCCTAGCCGCTCTGCGGCATGTGGGATCTTCCTGGACCAGGGCACGAACCCGTGTCCCCTGCATCGGCAGGTGGACTCTCAACCACTGCGCCACCAGGGAAGCCCTGTGTTGGTTTTATAACATATTGCTCATGAATGGCAAGGAGCTACTGTTACTGAGGAATTTTCTTTTCAAATTTAATCTAGATCTCCAGCGTTCCTTCTTTCACCTTCTCTGTATACTAATCTTTTTTGTTGTTGTTCTACTAATCTTTTTTTGTTGTTGTCATGGGATCTAAAATGAGAATATTTTCTGAACAGTCATGTAAAGTAATTGTCTGAAATGTTACAATAAATTTTCTTTTAAAAGACAAAAAAAAAAGAATGCTATGAGGTTGTTAAGAAAGTCATGTACCTGGGGAAAGAGCATAAATTATTTTTGCTGTACATGCGAGGGGGGCAGATTAGATTTTGCCTATTCTTTTAAATTAGTTATAACATAATAATTACAGTCACTAGTCAGGCTTTTCTCTTAGATTTCCCTTTATATTTTCTATCTCTTTCATCTTCATTCTCTATTCACTTGCCCTAAACTAGCTTTCCCCACAGCACTTATCACCACTTGCCGTCTTGTATTTATTTGTTCATTGCCTGCTTCTGCCTTGACAATGTGAAGCCTTTGGAGACCAGGCTTTGTCTTATTTCCTGCAGTATCTCCAGCTCCCAGAAAGTGCCTGGCACACAATAGGTATTTAATAAACGCTTCTTAAATAAATGAATTTTCCAGAAGGCATTGTTGTATAATGCTTACTAATAGAAATCCAATGACTCATTTTATTTTTAAAGTAAATAAAAGTAAATGCGAATATGATTTAAACTTTTGCGTATTAAGATAGCAAACCTGGTAATAAATTTTGTTGTAAATACGTTCATGCCTGCACATCATAACATATTCTGTCCCTTAACGGCAAAGGAATAGAAAGAAAGGGGAGTGAAAAGGGAACTGTGAGCAATTACTAGGCAGGTCCTGTGCAGTAATGTTAGCCATGCAAGAGAAGTATGATTATCTCCATCATAGGCATGAGGAAGTTAGGCTTAGAGAGATTAAGCACTTATTTTTGTTTGTTTTCTTTTGTTTTATTTGGCTGTGTTGGGTCTTAGTTGAGGCACGTGGGATCTTTTGTTGCAGTGCACTGACTTCTCTCTAGTTGTGGCACATGGGCTCAGTAGTTGCAGCACAAGGGCTCTGTAGTTGCGGCATGCAGGCTCTCTAGTTGTAGTGCTCAGGCTCAGTAGTTGTGGCACGCAGGCTTAGTTGCCCTACTGCATGTGGGATCTTAGTTCCCTGACCAGGGATCGAACCTGCATCTCCTGCATTGGAAGGTGGATTCTCAACCACTGGATCACCAGGGAAGTCCCAGATTAAGCACTTTGTTAAAGATATTGTTGCTATTAAATATTTGACCAAAGTCTTTAGAACTTCAAATGTTCTCTTCCTTAAACAATACTGTCCTTGTCAGGATTTGTGGACTTTGGAAAGTAAAATAAGTCAGAGAAACAAGAATTAACTAGGTAACCTCAGTGGCCAGTGGCAGTCATCTCTACCATGAATATATACCTAGCAACCTTCTTTTCTCCTCCCCCCAAAGTTGGTAAAGGCGTCTCTTCTAGTGCTTTTTTGATGATTCTAACCTCTGTTTTATATGCTCCTATTTTTAATCATCCTACTTCTGTAGGCATATTCCTTAATGACTCTTTTAGCTTTTGTCTTGGGAGAAATTCTGTCTCTTGCCACGATTTTTACAACTTTCTGCCCTACTGTATTTATATTTCATTAGCTTAGCCCCTCCACTCCTGTTTTATTATCATCCCTTCAGACTTCCCTTGCTGTTGCCTGACTAGCTTGCATTTAAACCCTTGCTCCATTTTTCTTCTTGGGCAGGCAAACGGAAAAGTGATGATTGCAAAATTGATGGAGGTGAACCAGAATGTGTACTCTGTGCAGAGGGGGTGGAGTACACAGACAAGAACCATCATTCTTTTAACTGCAGAAGATGTAGAGTTTGTGATGGAGAACATGGTAAGTGTCTTAATAAACAATCAAAAGGGACCAATCATGGTACTGCATGTATCACCATGTATAATACAGTCTGAAATTGGGACCTATTCTGGCACTATGTCAGCATACAGGAGGGACAGGATGGGCCTGGCTGGGGTGAAGCAGGACCAGGTACTGAGTGACATTTATGAGTCAAGTCTAGGCAATTCTCCCAGATGTAGGAGAATGACTAAACGTAAACATGGTGAACAGGGTCCATGAGCTCCAATCAAAACTGCGGGGACTTTTCTTTTCCTGCTTTCATTTATGCTTGTATAATGGCTTTTGTTCTTAGCCAGAAAGAGCTCAGACTCCTTCAGATACAAGGACAGAGGAACCCAAGAGGTGGGTGGTTTGCTCCCCCTTCTTTGGGGATCTGGTTTGTCCTGCTAATTCCAATTGGGGACCTGAATTTTCATGGATATCCCAATCTATCTTGAGGGTTCAGATTAAAATAAAACGGAAGTATTCCCAGTTTTGTTAGACATCAAGAACTCTCTGGATGTAAAGCTTTTCTTCTCCCTATTTAGGCTCTAAAGCAGTGTTTCTCAACCCTAGCTGTACATTAGAATCAAACAGGAAGCTCCGAAAAATGCCAACACCTAGGTCCCGTCTCAGAGCAATAAAATCAGAATCTCTAAGTGAGGGTTTTGGCATTGGTCTGATTGAGTAGGCCTGGGTCAGGGCCTGACACTCTGCATTTCTAACAAGCTCCCAGGTGATGCTGATGTTGCTGGTCTCTAAGCCATACTTGGAGTAGCCAGGCTCTAGATGAGAAAAAGGGAGCCATTTAAGTACAGGTGGGGTTATCTAGGTTGCTGGATTGTCTGTCTACTTAAAACTCTGCTAAACGATTTCAACTCTTTCAACCTGGGGTTGCGTATTTGGCATTTAAATGCTAGTTGTGTTACTAAAGGTGTGATGGTGTGACTGCTAACAAGTGCTGGAACTCAAAAATTTATGCAGCTCCTGCCCATCCTTTTCATTGTCCATTTATAACTAGCTGCTCTAATTAATAGTCTGCGAATTGTTTTTCTAGGCCTAGAAGTGGAAAAAAACTGTACCCGGACCCAGAATACCAAGTGCAGATGTAAACCAAACTTTTTTTGTAACGTATCTCTGTGCGAACACTGTAACCCTTGTACCACGTAAGTTTTAGTCTTTCTCTGGTTAAAACACTAGGTATATCTTGAGAGAGAATGATTTCCTAAAGGGAAGCCTCCAAGCAACTAGATAACCATTTCTTCACCCAAACATCCTGTATCTAAACATTTATTGAACACCTCCTATGTGCTTGGTACTGTGCTGGCTGCTCAAGCCAACGATATGAGCAGACACGGGCCAGGCTTTGAAGGGCTAAGGCTAGAGGCAGAGAGTGTCAAGAAAAGCAGTGGTTATTGTGTTCACACCACGTGGCAAGAAGAGACTTGTACTCAGGTGTTGAATTATATAGGAAAAGCTTTCAACTCTGCCTGGGGAGATGGGTAAAGATATGACACATGGCTTGAGTCTTGAAGGAAAGAAAGAGCCTTACCAGGTGTACACGGATGGAAGGGACATTCCAGGCAGGGGAACAGCCACTGCAAAGAGATAAAAGGAAGCTCTGGAGAACAGACGACCTGGCTGGAGTGTAGGAAAGACTGAGAAGGAGCCAGGATCAGATCGTGAAAGACCTGTCTTTCATGCTAAAAGAGCTTGGTTTTGACCCAAAGATAGAACACCTGATTATAGATTTCACTTTTCTTATGATTAATTGGGTGATTTTGAGCAAATCACTTAACCTCCCTGAGCTTCAGTTTCCTCATTCATAGATGCAGATAATATTCATTTGTCTTATCAGCCTAATTTCTGTGAAGATCAGACTGGGTAATATGTGTTGTAAAAACAGCTTTCGCTTTGTAAGATATTGTTTTGTATAAATATAAATATTTAGGATTATATTCATGTGCCTCTCCTTAAACTTGTAATTCACCTTGGGAAATTTTTAGGAGTTCACTTAGTAGACTTGAAAAGTAGGGACACAATGCCTTATGTCTCTTATTTACTAGAAAATGTTAAATTATGTGCAGTTAACCTAGACTCTCCTTTCTAGCCTAAGTGCCTGAGAGTACGGTCATGGTGACAGTGTAAGTGGGGATTGGGAGGGGAACTAATGTAGTAAAATAATGATAATGATAATAATAATTCTAAATACCTCATAATCTTGATTTAATTTTCTGTTCACAGTAACCCTTTGAGGCAAGTAATATTATCTCCTTGTTATTGATGAGAAAACAGACTCATGGTGGTTAACTGACTTGCCCAAGCTCACCTAGTTAAGTAATAGGCAGAGCCAGGTTATAGTTCAGACAATTTGTCAGTGTTTGGCTGTCTGAAGAAAATCCCACAGGAACCTCTTGAGTGCTGTAATCACCACTTGATGCTAAAATGGGTAACCTTTAAGGACCACCTAGGTAGACTCCCTAAGCAGCAGCCTGGGCAGTAGCTATTGTCTGGCCATTTTATTGTTCTATGGGACAGTTTGGAAATTGCTTTTGGAAATTTATGATTTTAAGAGCACAGTTTATGACCAAATTAAACTTTATTTTTGTGTCTATTTCATCCTTTTTCTTCTATGTTGATGTTTTAATACCTTCTTTTACCTCAAGGCATTTTAAACCATAGTCATTCTTTGGGATATTTTTCATCTAAACAACCAGATTATGTTATGAATTTGCACCAGTGTAGATGCTAATTTAGAAATATTTGAGGGAATATGTTTGCCAAAAATGCAAAAATGAATAAAATGGCCCTGGATTTATAGTGTGTCATTGAAAACGATCAAGGAATCAGTCCACCAGGCTTTCTGAATTCCCTCTGTATTTTTTTCTAGGTGTGAACATGGAATCATTGAGAAATGCACACCAACCAGCAACACCAAATGCAGAGAAGGTAATTATTCCTTTTTATGATTATATTCTCCTTTCTTCCAACCCCACTGTAAAATATGAAGAAAAGCCAATCCAAAACTTTTGATTCTTTGAGAGTACTTCGTTTTAATCTTAAAAATTGCTTACGTTCATTTACCATGTCCAGTGTTCCAATCTACAGGATCCAGATCTAACTTACACGGTTTATGGGCCCTCCTGATCCCCATCCTGATCCTCATACCTGCACTACTACTATACAGGAGTAAGTTCTTACTTTGTTCAAACTGTAGATTGAAGTAACTTGGGAAGTAGTTGTTCACAAGAATTCCCTCCTGTCTCCTACCTACCAGGAGAAAGAAAGCTCCTACCAGGTAGGCAGCTCTGGTATGGTGTTAAATTCCTGTTTCTAAATGCACCCCTGAGAGCTGGTAAGAACAGATGATGTTATCTCTCAGCTACTGTTTTTGAGCAACCATTCTGGGGCACTGATTGGGTGTTCCCACCCTCCCCATGAACAAGGGTGTTTGTATTTAGGCAGTAGCTGAGTTGGCCAAGAATCGGAAGTAGTCCTTCAGTCTACATTGAGATCATCCCATGCACAAAGAGAATTCAAGGAGCGAAGGCATTGCAGGGGACACTTGATAAATTCACCCCTGTCTGTGCCTCCTTTCTCTTGTCCAGACTCCATGCTTTTTGATTATTTCTCCACCTTAATTTAAAATACTGTGGCAATACCTTTTATGCGAGGGTTACTTAGTAAAGTCAGCACGTAAACCAAAATTGGCTGTACTTATAATTACTCTAGAAAAATCCCTTTAGATCATTCATACAACACATGGTGGTGCCAACTTTCAATAACTCTGAAACATCCAATTTTTCTTTTTCTGTTGAAACAAATCACTGTTTCTCCAGGTCAGCTGAAGATAAAGAGATTGCCTTGCCATTAGAGATTGTTTAACTAAAAATATAAACACTTAAATTGTGCTTGGAGACTTCTAGATTTCTTTCTTCCACCTCATACTGACTTCAAGGCATACATTTATTGAGTATATATATTTGAATTATTTGTGAGTGTGTGTACTTGAGTTTTGGGGCATTGAATGCCACTTCATGGCAAACTGATGTCGACTTTCCATAGCCTATGGCTTCTGTGCCCAGCTTCAAGCCAGAGAGAGGGAGTGGTGATGGCCATACAATAAGTCAAAAGCCAGCTTCAGGCTAGGCCAGTGTGTGGTAACTGGATGGCTCCATTAAGGTGTGGCATATCTCTAGACCACTTGACTCGGTGGGATGGAATTTTCAAAATCAGGACGAATCTGCCTCTTTGGTGCTCGGTTGCTTTAAATTTCAATGAATGAGTTTCTCCTTTCTTCTCACACTTCTCTTAGTCTGAGAGTATATTCTCACATGCTTCCTACAAGGCTGAGACCTGAGTCTGATAGAAATTTCTTGGATCTTTCAGAGGTGAAAAGACGGCGCAGGAATAGAAAGAATGGTCACCAGAAATCTATCGCCTCAAATACTGTAAGTGTTGAAACATGCATCAGCCTTCTTAAAAAAATAGAGAAGGTAGTCCTTCAGCTTTTTACTTTTACTTTTTTAAAAACAAACATTTATGATGCCTGTGTGTGCATGGGTTAGAGGGGCATCAAAAATGAATTAAGATATGGTTCCCAGTTGATAAGAAGCTTCTATACAAATAACAAGAATTAATTCTTAGTAATAAATTCTCACTTACACAAAGGGAGTTGAGAAAAGGATGTGGCCAAGCTTCCATGTTCCATGTTGGTATTATCCTGAAGAGAAATGCAGAGAGACATCCTTTACCAGAGCAGGGATTCCGTATCCAAGTCCAGGCACAGAGATAACACTTAAAGCCATTGTAAAGGTACAACTCAGCTCTCTCCAGACACTTGTTACCTTATCTGTCACCATATCTTTTTACAACATGGAATCAAAGCATTTCAAATAGCAAAAGAGGGAGTTCCCTGGTAGCCTAGTGGCTTTCACTGCCGTGGCCAGGATTCAATCCCTGGTCGGGGAACTGAGATCCCACAAGCCACACACAGAGCGGCCAAAAAAAAAAAAAAAGAAACCCCACACACATATAGCAAAAGATACACTGGGGAGAGTAACCAGTTCACTTGATGAATAATGATTTTCTCATTTGGGGCCAGTGAGGCTTAGGGTTCTTTAAATCAATGTGGTACAAAATCATTTCAACTTAAACTATGTTGTCGTGTCAAAAATTAGAATAGTTACAGTAAAGAAAATTTTAGAATGATTATGGTTATTATGTCTATTTTCATGAGTCTATATAAAGAATAATCTCAGCACATTCCACAAATTACTTAGGCTCCTTGCCTCCTTAAAAAAAAAAAAAAAAAAAAAGCCAATATTCCTTAGTTTCTGGTTAGGCTGGAAACTTTCAGAATAAAAATTTGAATGGTGAAAGAATCCTCCTTAGTCACTTAGTCTAAATTTATACATTTAGAGTATTTTATTACGTTTAGAGTATTCTGTTACATTTAGAGTATTCTAAGTATATTTTATCTTTCTCCTTCCCTCCATTTTTTTTTCTCCCCAGGAAATGATGCCACTGAATTTCACAGGTAAAACTTTTATCATTTTATTTCATCGAGTTGGCTTCCTTAGGAGTCACAAGCTAATCTTAGAGTTAAATAATTTTGTGAATTTCAGTAACATATAGTGGGGTCTTGCCGTTTCTTGAGGTTCCAGTTCTTCCTGCTCACCAAAAAGGGTTTATTAAGCAGTTTAAATGTATAACCAATACTCAGGTAACATAAGATGCTGTATTCTGAAGGCTTAATTTCCCTTCACAAGCAGTTAGGTGTAGTATAGAGCTCCTGCCTACATTGACTCGGAGGCTAATCTGAATTGTAGACTCAGTTATTATTGGTGTATCCTAGTTCCGTAACAACATTCATGATTCTATTCTGTTCTGTTCTTCGACCTGTGAGTCAGTGATAAGATGGTCATATAAACTCTTGGCCAGCCTTTTAGATGTGTGGGTCATTGATCATCAAATCCATACGGACGTTAGAGGTGATCTTTTCCAGCCCTCTTACTTTATAGATGAGAAAAGAAGGCACAGAGATGTTACGTATCTTGCCCAGGTAATAGAGCAAATTAATGGGGACACAGGAGGAATTGGGATTAGAACTCAAGGTTGTTTCTATTTTTGTTTTTCCCTGACTGGCTCTTTAGATCTCTAGGACTTACCCATATTCTTAAGTACTGTAAGAGGAGAAATAAACATGGTTTTCAGAAGTGGGAATTTTGTTTAGAAAAACAAATTTTCAGAGACTATTCTGTATTTTTCAGACATTGACTTGGGAAAACATATCATTAGTATTGCTGAACAAATGAAAATAACTGAAGTTAAAGAATTTGTTCGGAAGAATGGTATGGAGGAAACTAAAATAGATGAGATCAAGCACGACAATCCCCAAGATACAGCTGAACAGAAAGTCCAACTGCTCCGTAATTGGTATCAAAGTCATGGGAAGAAAGATGCTTATTGCACTTTGATTAAAAGTCTCAGAAAAGCCAAACTTCATGCCCTTGCAGAGAAAATTCAAGATATAGTCCAGAAGGACATTGCTAGTGAACATGAAAATGCAGACTTGCAAAATGAAAATGAAAGCTTGGCTTAAAGTGAAAAACAACTAACTCAGTTCTAAGAATATACTAAAGAAAGATTAATGTTCGAATAAGTTCTGGGTAGCTGCAAGCTATAAATATTGCTTGGCTTTTTTTTTTTACTGGGTGTGTTTTCTTTTTTCATTTATTAGATTTGTAGAGCTAATATGTTTACAGGCGTTGAGCATCTCATGGTTCTGCCTTCAAGGATGTTTAAAATCTAGCTGGGAAGACAGACACAGTTAAGAGTAAATACAGGGGCATGTCAAGTGCGCAAAAAAGAACGTATGCAAAGGACAAAAGATTTCAGATCATGTTCAAGTATCTAACATATGATTCTGTAAGTATGAATGTAATTAACATATGTAAATACAAATGCCTATGCACAGGCTGACCTCATTCCATAAATCCCTAGATGTGATCTTTTGTTGTCCTGTCACAATCAACTGGCTCTAAATGACCTCCCCAGCTCCACTGATAATTCTAGAGATTTTACCATATTTGTAAATTTTGTTTAGTTTTGAGAGGAGCGTACTCAGGGAAAACTTACACATACATCTGAATGTAGAATATAATAAAGTTCTACCTCAAAGGTCTTTGCACAGATTATTGGCATTTCATGGTGAAATATTTCAATTTTGAATTCACATAGAAAATGCAGACTCAGTTATAATGCTTGGCTATTTTATATTTGTTTGTCACTTTGGATCAAAATAATCCACTTCTTTCTCAGGTGTCAAAACATTTTGATCAGGAAAGAATTACTAGATCATTGGCACCTCTCCATTTTCTCCTTGATGTGCGTCTTGGTGGCCTGTGCACCCCCAGACTTGGAAGGACTGCCTAAGAAACACTTAACTGATTCATGCAAAGCTGGGACTGCCCTTGGAAACACCTAGCTTAGTTTGGAGAGACTAACTGGTCTTACGGAAGGTAGCTTTGTGGCATAGCACGAACCCATGTCTACCACCAAAGCTGATAAGGTAGATTCTTATTTTGCTCCACCCGCCACAAAATGTTCAGTAACTCCCCATGTGTTCTCTCTTGATGCAAAGGCAGCTTATACAGAGCAAAAGTGAAATCATGTCAGGTTTCAGGAATTGCTCTTGTTATTTCCTGTAGCTTCTTAGACAAACAAGCCCCTTTCCCCACTACCACTTCCTTACTTTTACATTAAACACTTTCGAAAGTTTATACTAAATGTGAATGTTAATAAATACTATTAATATTTATATAGTTGTAAGCTGAAGACAGTTATAAGCTGAAACAGATACTCAGAACTACCTAAAGAGCTTCCATTGATGGAAGGTGTTTTCCTCTTATGTTTGGAAATAGAAAATATAGGTAAAACTATTTAATTAAAATCATGTTTTTGGTATCTGTGGTTATCTCTTTTTTTGGTGGGGCCTTGCTTTTTGTTTTTGTTTTCTTTTTTCCATCTATTGCTAAATGTAACCTGTTTATAAATCTTTCATCCTTCCTTTGGTCTCTTAGGAGGTATTTCCTTTTTAAAGCCCTTTAGTAGTTAAATAATTTCCTCCATAGGCTGTTACTCTCAAAAATACCCCTCTCCTAAACACATAATTAGTTATTATGTGAGGATTTACTATAACAGGATTATATATCAGGCACTGAACGTGTGGTTAAGAAAGTAAATATTTCAAAGGGTTGGTTTTACTGGTAAGAAAGCTAAATGGGGATTTAGAAATAATCCTTCCTGCATACTTTCCATTTCTGGCTACATAGTGACCACTGGACTAGCTCTCTTTTTTAAAACTTAATTTTAATAATATATTTTGTTTAACCCATCATTTCCCAAATATTATCATTTCAAATGTAAGCAGTATAAACACTATTAATGATATAATTTACATTTTTTTTTCATAGTAAAGCCCACAAAATCTGGTTTGTATTTTATTTATACTTACAAGCACATCTCAGTTTGGACTGGTTATGGCATTGTTAGTTCAGGTCTATATCTTTGTTAGGGCAGATCTGGCAACCTTGACTCTATGGCTGGTTTAGCCCTACTACTAAAGTCCAGTACTCTCTGTGGCTTTTCAACGGGATCTCTTCACTCTGGTTGGTTGGAGCATCAACAGTCTCCTACTCCTATGTCAGCTTTGGGAATTGTTCTGCTTACAGCACCCGTAGCTGTTCTTTGCTGGTCTTGGAGTCTTATCCCTGCATGTGCGCGTAGTATCATCCAAAGACTCCAGAGAATCTCTGTACCGATTTCTGGAACTCTTTTTCTGTGTAGCTTCCTTCTTTTCAGTATTCTGTTCCGAAAAGCCTGGCAGCCTCCGCCTCCTAAACTTAACCTTCTGCCCCTCAACTTGACAAGATGACTGTTCTCTGCTTAGAGTTCCTCCTGTACTAGGATCGGGAAAGGGCTTGTGGGCAGGAAGGCTGAGTGGTCATAGAGATCACCTCCTTAGTTTCTCTTCTCTGAGGGATAGTCCGCACTATCTGTTACCTGGTTTTCTGGTTCTAGACAGCAGGGGGGCAAGTCTGATACTAGTTAATCTTCACGGCCAGAAGCGGAAGTCCTACAGGCACACCTCATTTTATTGTGCTTCACTTTATTGCATTTCACAGATACTGTGTTTTTTACAAACAGGTTTTGTGGCAACCTTGCATCGAGCAAGTCTATCAGCGCCATTTTTTTTTCCATCTGCTTACTTCATGCACATTTTGGTAATTCTCGCAATCTTTCAGACTTTCTCATTATGATTATATTTGTTATGGTGATCTGTGATCAGTGATCTTTGATGTTACTGTTGCAAAAAAAATTACAACTTGCTGAAGGTTCAGATGATGGTTAGAATTTTTTAGCACTAAAGCATTTTTAAATTAAGGTATGTACGTTTTTTTGACATAACGCTATTACACACTAAATAGACTGCAGTATAGTATAAACATAACTTTTATATGCAGCGGGCGACCAAAAAATTTGTGTGACTCGCTTTATTGCGATATTTGCTTTATTGCGGTGGTCTAGAACAGAATCCACAGTATCTTCACCTTGTACTTTGCAAGGTGAAGTTGAGTTAGAGAACATCCTGTACCTATTCTGGTAAGTTCCAATCCGAGAATTTCAGGTTCCTTTGGGAGGACGAGGGAAGTTGAGAAGGTCTTGGGACTTGGTGGTATGGCTTTTTCCCTCATAGTTTCACTTGAGTGTGACTGTTCCCAATAATCACAGCCATGATCCAGAGCTTGAGGTGGCCCTTGGTTCAAGATCACCCTTATTGTGGTGAACCTGGTCTAGTCCTCTTTGTGGCGGACATCCTGGGTAAGAGTGTCACCCGTGAGCTGTAGAAAAAAGGTTATTTGTAGAAAGAGGTCGTAGATCATATGGTGAGACTTGCTTACTCAGACATCTTGGTCTTCCTCATTGGTTTGCATACGGAGTTCTCCCAACGTCGATTTGATCAGAAAGTTTTTCGCTATTGAATCATCAGTTTCTGTAGAGCTGTCTGGATAAGGTATATAACCAATGCAACTTAGAATTTTGTCCGTCCTCGCTCCTGAAAGGTAATGTATCTGAGTATAGAATTTTATGCCAGAATACTTGCAGTTTTCCCTCATCACTTTGAAAATGTTAATCTACTGTCTTCTTACATTTATCGCTGCTGATGGAATGTCTGCTGTTGGTCTAAATATCATTCCTTCAAAGGTAATGTTTATTTTTAAATTCTGATACGTTTTAAAGTTTCCCCTACCTTTTCCTTGGTGTTCTGCTGTTTCACTACAACGAGCTTTGATGTAGATTTGTTTTTACTGAACTTATTTAATAAGAGTAAATTTTTAATCAGAAAGATAGGGCTGTAGCTTCTGTCCTGTCTGGAAAATTCTCAGCTATTTTCTCTTTCAGAAGAGTTTCTTTTGAAACTCTTAGTATTATCTGGTGAAGCTTCTTGGCTTATTCTTCAGGTCTCTTACTTCTACTTTTTTAATTTTTTAGTATAATTGTCTCTATATATTGCATTTGGGGGAATTCCTCTTCATTCTCTTCAAATTAACTCTTTTCTTTCTTACTAATCAGGCTGGAGTATTACATCCACTGAGGTATATAGTTTGTTGTCTACATTTTTCATTCTTAACATTTCTAAGGGCTTCTTTCACACGTTCACTTGTACCTGTTTCATTTCTGCTTGTTTTTCACTGGCAATTTATTAGAGTTCAATAGATTTTATTCTACCATCTATCTCTTTCAGGATCTTACAGTTATTTTAAAGTCTCTTTTAGAATTGCTTTGTTATCTTAACCTTAACTGCAGTGATTTCATGCTGATTTTATAGTGTGGCTTTTCTGGTGTGATTTTCTTCTTGTATTTTTGAGCTCTGTAGGTTCATCTTGAATAACAGATTTGGGTTTTTTCTTATTTCTCTTCACTCACCTCTATCTAGTAGTTTTGTGGCTTCTTTTACCAGGGCTCTCAGAGTCCCCAGTTCTGAGCCTGGATTTACAGATGCGTTTTGCAACTCACAGCCCTTGGTGACACTGGGGCTGTCACATATTCAGTCATGTATCTGGGGGCAGCTTGGCTCAGTTCCATGTCATGAGGTTGTGCCTAGGTCTTCCCAGATCCCAAGCCCCACAGCATCATATAAGCCATAGTCCCAGGCAGTGTTTGGCAGAAGTTCTGTTTAGCTGTCTTTCACCAGTCAGAAAGCTCTGCCTCAGTCCCCGATTTTAAGAAGGGAGCCTGGCTCTTGTCCTCTGCCTCAGGTGGGCCCATTTATTCTTGGCTAAACCCAGGAGCAAACTCTGCTTTCCTTCCAGGCATTGATCTCACGAGGCTTTGGCTTCTGTCCAGGTCATGAATTATCTTGCTGTTGTTTTCCATTCTTCTAGCAAGGAAGGATTTCTTATTCTTTAGCCTGGCTGTGCCTTTTAGTTTTTCTTTTAAAATGTGTTGTGTGTCACTGCCGTTTGGTCAGATGGAGAGGGGGTGGCCCTCAAGAAGTGCACTTACAATTCTATATTAACCCCAAGGCCCCAATTTTGTCATTAGATGATCAGAAACAATGTTTTGTTTTGTTTTACATTTTTAAGTTACAACTAGCACTCAAGTTGTTTTCAGTTACATAGAGGATTAATTAATTAATTAATTCAAATAAAATAAAATAAATAAATAACAAGGCTACACTTTGCTCTCAGTTGGCCACAAGATGGCAGTGTTTCTCCTAGTACTAACTGCACTCCTTGTATAAAAGACTTATCCCTACCAAAACATATCCCAGTCATCTCATATTTTGATTCTTTTTTTTTTTTTTTCTAGTAGAGGCCAAGCACAGCCTGGAGTAGTAGGTCAAGACGCAGTCTGGAATCAGGCAAATCCAAGTTCAATTTCTGGCTCTGCCACAAACTAACTTATAGCCTTGAATTGAACATCTCCAAGTTTCTGTTTCCTCATCTAGAAGATGAAAGACACATCTGGCTTACCCTTCTTGTGACTTGGAGAGGAACAAGAAGAAAATACATGGGCAAGTGTAATAAATTATAATGTACTATGGAACGAGTTGTTAACTATTAATGTGCATAAGAATCACCTGAGGAAATTTTGAAACTGCATATTTCCCAGGTCTTGCTCCCAGAGATGTTCCGTAGATCCAGGGCTGTGCCTGGGAATGTGCATATTACCAAGCACCCTTGATAATCATCATGCTGAAGGCCCTTGGACCGTAATTTAAGAAACCGCATTATACAAATACATACGAGTAGAAAGAGAGATTAAGGCACAGAAGTTATTCTTAACTCCCTTTGTAATGGCACGTATTATTTTCTATTTTGAATAAAATTTTATGAAATCCCCTCTCCTCATAGATTAATCAAAGCAGAAATATGCATTTTGTTCATCCTTTCATGTTCACAGCAAGTATTTGGAAACATTTATTGTGTGATAATCAGATCTAGGACAGTCTGTAGAGCATCCCTAAAAGTTTTACCCCATTTATGGGTATATTTGGGTAACAGGACTTGACAGACTCAACAGAATTGTCTTAGCTTTGCTTTTGGACTCCCATGGGCTTATCTTTGCTTCCAAATAACTGACCCAGTGCCCTCTGGTAATGGCTGGATCATGGGCTTCACCCTGCCGAGAGAAGCAGATGTGCAGGAAGTTTAGCAATGAAGTTTCAGGAATCTCGTGGAGTGCTCTATCACTATGACTATCACAGACCACCAGGATTTTTTGACCAGTACTGGCAGCATTTTCACAATTTCTACGCAAAGCCTCGGCCCCCCTACTCTTCCAAGGATACTCCTCCAGTGGGCTGTTGCCCCAGCAGAGAAGGTCCCACTCAAAGGATGAACAGAGCAGGAGAGCTATGCAGTCTGGCCCCTTGGGTGCGGGGCTAGGGTGGGATAGCTCAGACATGACAACCCCAGCACCTGGACGTGGGTGTTTCTAGTTTCACCTTAGGCAACAGGAGATAGTGAAGTTTTCCGAAAGGGCTATAGAATTTTGCTTCACTTGGACCTTGTTCAGACTTCACACTGCTACAGAAAGGAACGTGCTTAAACAGAACTACAGAATTTTTAGTCTTCTAGAAAATCCTTGTTGAGCAACTGTTTTTGAGCCAGCACCATTTTAAGCCTTTCACTAAAATGTTAATAAAATACCCAGAGACTCTGGAGCTGAGATTCTAACAACAGGAGACACACAATTAACAATAAGTGGACTTGGTTGCACTTGGTCTTTGTAAGGACCATTTGTTGAATTGGTGGAACCCTGAATCAGTAAATGAGGGGGGATCTCAACGCAGCACTTTCCACACCCCATCCCGCCAAGTCCTTGTGCAGAGTACACTCTGCCCTTGGGCATTTTCTTCACTCTGCCAGCTGTTCTAGGGATTGACCTATGCCTCACACCTTAGTCATCTTTTCACTGAGACAGGACTTCTTAAGAACACAGCATTTGGAAAGTCCCTTTCTTCACCCCTCCCTTTTTGTTTTTAATTGAGATGAAATTCACATAAGATTACCCACTTGAAAGTGTACAGTTCAATGGCATCTAGTATATTTGCAGTGTTGTGCAAGCACCCCCTCTATCTAGTTCCAAAACAGTTTCATCACTCCCAAAGAAAACCCTGTATCCATTAAGGGGTCACTTCTCCCCGTCTTCTCCCTCCAGCCCCTGGAAACCACCAATCTGATTTCTGTCTCTAAGGATTTAACTTTTCTGGACATTTCATATAAATGGAAACATATAATGTGTGGTCTTTTATGTCCAGCTTCTTTCGTGAAGCAGTATTTCCAAAAACATTCAAGTGAAGCTGCATATTTTAATTCTGCACAGTCAGAAAAGGAAGTGTAATGCCAGCTAGTTCTTATCTGATAGTAACAATCAAAGGCTTTTCTGATTTCTTCAGCTTCAGAAGGTGACACATACAATGATTGTCAGACTTCTATTTTCTAGGGCGAGTTTTCTTTGGGTAAAGATCTAGAATAACACCTGAAACTAACACAACATTGTAAATCAGCTATACTCCAGTAAAAAAATTTTTTTTAAAAATCCGGAATAAGGTGACAATGGTAATAGCTTTGATAGATCATTTCATAGCCTTACCTCAATTTCTGCCCTTACTGTCAATAAGAGCAAATGTTTCAGTAGGGAAGTTCAGTGAAATGTTTTCCTGCAGGGAGTGAGGATGGAGGGTCTCAGATGTGGAGAGCTTCGAGGTAGTCTTACTCTTCTATTTATGGAGAAATATCAATGGGCCCCTCAAGAATCCTTTTCAGTTTTAACTCCATCAATGCATATTATTCCCAGACTTTGAGGTAGGTATTATTACACCCATTTTAAGGATGAAGAAACTGAGGCTTTAAGAAGATAAAGCTTTGTACAACTTTATACATCTTTCTGCTGACAACTGAGACTGAGTTTTTATACTCTAGAGAAAGTTCTAAAATAATGAGCAGTGTCATTTCCTGGAACTCTTAGTACCCTCACCAGAAGCCTAATGAACTTTCATTGAAAACCAACATGGGTCTGACATAAGATTTAGAGTTAGATGAGAGGGTGCCTGCCCCCACCTAGAGAAGGCTCTCAGTGACACTCAGTAAAGATGACCAGACCAGGCTCAATTCAGCCAGGTATCCTCTATGCCTCATACCGCTTTTCACAAACTCTGTGTGTGTGTGTGTGTGTGAGAGAGTGTGTGTGTATGTGTGAATTCCCTATTCTGTTTCAAGTCTACCAGAGGCAGTGGTTCCTAATGAGAGCTATAGTAGCATTCTTCGTTTCCATGTGATGCTTTCATGATTGCTGCTGACAAAATGTTTGAGATGGCAGCTAACTGGCTTTAGAAGCACACACATACACACAGACCTTTAATATTACCCCTTGTTAACTCAAGAAATATATATATTTCAGGAATATATATATATTCTTGAGTTTATCTCATGGGGGAAATATATAGCAGAAAACATCTATACTAATTAACTAAATAATTTCTTCTCTAATGATGGATATCAAGAAAAAAGTACAGGTGCTATGAATTGGTGTAACAGGGAAACCTAATCTAGACTGGGATGGGGCTAGAAGATTAGGGAAGGGCTTCTCAAGGAAATGATGTCAGACTGTGTATTTTTCCATATCTAAATGTATCTCTATATAGATACGAACAGATATTCATGAAAAATTAAAACATGATTACCTCCGGGCAGTGAGCATTGGAATGATGTGGGATTATTCTTTTGCACACACACACATATATGAAACAAAAGTTATTTTTTAAGGCATTTCCTATGCAGATAAAGTACATACACATTTGTTGAAAGTTAGGTTTAAGCACAATCAAATCAAAAGCTGGTTTAATCTCTGCTGATTTTGTATCTTTGACTTTGTAACTTTTACTAAATAAGGAGCTATTTGATGTTCATAGAGAAACTTAGGAAATCTCAGATGTTTTATGTTTCCGAGAATTGGATTGCAAAATAGGTATTACAAACTCAAATAATGACAGTGTCTGCTGGACCCTAATTGAAGCCATCACACGGGGCTAATTTTCCTGTAACACCAGGCAGTGAGCCTTCTTTGTGACGAACTCACTCAGGTCACAACACCTTTGCTGGGTGGGTCTGTGAAGGAGGCTACTGGGCAGAGTTTCCAGTACTCGGGAGCTTGCTGTCTTGCGGGAAAGACAAGCCAATCACACAAAAGCACATTCTGAGTGCACATGGGCTGCATTCTCTTATTCCTGCAAATAACCCAAAATGTCAGGCAGGACATATTGACTGTGGTCATTTAATCTGTATGGTAATGAGGGCACATGAATCACCTTGTGGGGTAAGTTTAAAACGTAGAGGACTGTTTTCATGTGTAGATTCTAATGCAGAGGAGCAGAGCTGACATCTGAATTCCTAACGTGGTTCCCCATTAGTGAATTCCAGTGAAGACCCCCTGAGAAATACTGACCTAGAGGACCTGTAGATGGGCTTCAAGGAGCCTTGAATCCTCTAAAATTATGTATTAAATTGAGGTTGCGTGTAAATTTGTCTAGGAAACAGCCCATCCTGTTCATCATCGTCTCTAAAATCCACGCTGAAAATGGGTTACAAATCACCTCCTTGAAGAGTATCGATTGCCGTGCACTTCTCAAGGGCAAGATGCTCATCAGGCATTTCACTTCACTCCAACAAAAACGTATGGACTGGGGGCTTCCCTCGTGGCGCAGTGGTTGAGAGTCCGCCTGCCGATGCAGGGGACACGGGTTCGTGCCCCAGCCCGGGAAGATCCCACATGCCGCGGAGCGGCTGGGCCCGTGAGCCATGGCCGCTGAGCCTGCACGTCCGGAGGCTGTGCTCCGCAACGGGAGAGGCCACGGCAGTGAGAGGCCCAAGTACCGCAAAACAAAAAAAAACAAAAAAACGTATGGACTAAGTATTTTACAAATGACGAAACTGAAGCTCAGAGAAGTTAACTGTTCCCTCCACCTCCTCAACACCCCTGTACAATTCACCCATTTAAAGTGTATAGTTCAGGGAGGGTGGGAGGGAGACACAAGAAGGAGGGGATATGGGGATATATGTATATGTAAAACTGATTCACTTTGTTATAAAGCAGAAACTAACACACCACTGTAAAGCAATTATACTCCAATAAAGATGTTAAAAAAAATAAAGTGTGTAGTTCAGTAGTTTTTAAAATATTCATGGAATTGTGCAGCCATCACTATAATCTAAATTTAGAACATTTTCATCACCTCACCAAAAAAAACCCATACCCATTACCAATGAGTCCACATTTCCCCACCTCCAGCCCTAGGTAACCACTAATCTACTTTCTGTCTCTATATTCTGGACCTTGGATGTCAATGGAATCATGCAATATGTTACCTTTTGTGACTGGCTTCTTTCCACTTAGCATAATATTTTCAAAGTTCATCCATGTTATACTATGTACCAGTACTTCACTCTGTTTTACAGGTGAATACTGTATACAATATACATTGTATAGATGTATCACAGTTTATTTATCAGTGGATGGATATTTGGGTGGCTTAAACTTCTTGGCTATTATAAATAATGCTGCTATGCACATTCGTGTACTAGTTTTTGTGTGGACATATGTTGTTATTTCTCTTGGGTGTATACCTAGAATTGCTGGATCGTATGGTAACTCTATGGTTTACATTTGGATGAACTGTCAAACTTTTCTGCAAAGTGGCTATGCCACTTTACATTTTCAGCTGCAATGAGTGTGGGCTCCAATTTCTCCACATTGTCCCTAGTACTTGTTACTGTCTGCCTTTTTGATTATAGCCATCCCACGGGGATGTGAAATGATATCGCACTGTGGTTTTGATTTGCAACTCAGTAATGACTAATGATGTCGACTTATAATTTATGAGCCTATAGGCCATTTGTACATCTTCTGTGGAGATATGGCTATTCATATCCACTGCCCCCTTTTTTTGGCTTATTTGTCTTTTTTATTACTGAATTGTTAGTGTTCTTTATACATTCTGGATACAAGTCCCTTATCAGATATACGATTTGCAATATTTCTCCTGTTCTTTGGGTTGACTTTTCACTTTCTTAATGATATCATTTGCGGTCCAAAACTTTTTAATTTTAATACAGTCCACTTTATCTATCTTATCTTGTCACTTGTGCTTTTGGTATTATATTTATGAACCCATTGTTTAACCCAATGTCACAAAGATTTATACTTATGTTTTCCTCTAAAAATTTCATAGTTTTATACCTTTAGGTTTATGTCTATTTCAAGATAATTTTGTTATATGGTGTGAGATAGGCGCCCAACTTGATTTATTGGCATGTGGATACCCAGTTGTCCCAGAACCATTTGTTGAGGAGACTGTTCTTTCCCCATTGAACTGCCTTGGCACCCTTGTCAAAAATCAATTGACGATAAATATAAGCGTTTATATATGAACCCTTAATTCTACTCCATCAATCCATATATCTATCCTTATGCCAGGACGTTTTGAAACAAGAAAATACGAGTTCTAGCTTTATTCTTTCTTTTCAAGATTGCTTTGGCTATTTGAGGTCTCTTGCATTTCCATATAAATTTTAGGATCAGTTTTTACATTTGTGAGAAATAAAAAAGCCATGTAACTGCAAACCACATTTTATACATTATCTCCCTCTTCTTTCTTTTTTTTTGTGGTACGCGGGCCTCTCACTGTTGTGGCCTCTCCCGTCGCAGAGCACAGGCTCTGGACACGTAGGCTCAGCGGCCATGGCTCACGGGCCCAGCCACTCCGCGGCATGTGGGATCTTCCCGGACCGGGGCACGAACCCGTGTCCCCTGCATCGGCAGGCGGACTCTCAACCACTGCGCCACCAGGGAAGCCCCTCCCTCTTCTTTCTTGATATTAGACCCAGAATATATATGTCATTGGCAGACATATATGCTATTCAAGATGCTGTGTTATTAAATAATGTTTCCGTATTCAATTTTTTTTTTACATTTTTTTTTTTTTTTTTTCTGTATGCAGGCCTCTCACTGTTGTGGCCTCTCCCGTTGTTGAGCACAGGCTCCGGACGCACAGGCTCCGCGGCCATGGCTCACGGGCCCATGGCGCACAGGCTCCGCGGCACGTGGGATCCTCCCGGACTGGGGCACGAACCCACGTCCCCTGCATCGGCAGGCGGACTCCCAACCAGTGCGCCACCAGGGAAGCCCCCGTATTCAATTTTCACCAAACTATCATCAAACACAAACTTAATTATAGCTGTCAAAGAAGGAAAACCCAAAATATCTGTAATGTTATGGGCTTTCAAAGCTATGGGATCTTAATAACTTACTAAGTGTTGTGCTTCAAAGGCTTTTATACTGTTGATGACTGATTACTATATAGGAGTTAAGGTTACATGCTTAAAGTATAACATTTGAGATAAAGAAAATCTGCTGGTATATTGTTAAAATTTAACAATTTGTTTCTAAATGATGAGATGGGGATTCCATTCTGCTCTAGGTGAGCACTTTTCCATAAATAATATACTGTAGGTGAGAGAAGTATTCCTACCAATGAAAATTCACGTTGTATATAATTAAAACTCTTTTTTTTCCTTCTAAACTATATTTTTCGGCATTCAAAAAGGGCCCAGAATCCTATGATTTTGAAAAATTACATAACAGGAAAGTTAAGGAGAAAGAATTGCAAATATAATACTTTTTCTAGTAATGAGTGTCTTGTTTATTAAATTCATTTAAGCAATGCTAACTGAACATGTACCATCTGGGGCAACAGAACAGACAAGGTCTCAACTTCACGACGCTGACAGTCAAGTGCAGGAAGCTTTCCTCCAAGCCTGCCAGTTTAGTACTGTGACCCGTAAATTCCTTCCAAATCGTTCTGCATTTCTAGCAGTGTGGCCTTGGCCAACACATGTAACCTCTCTGGATCTTAATTTCCTCACCTGTAAAATGTCTATAAGGTTAAAAAGATTAGATGATGTGAACAGAGCACTTAGTGTGCAGCAATGACATAGATAAGAAGAATAGGTTATGTATGGAGCACAAATCTTCTGAGTCCTTTCAGATTCCTTCAACTCCGCCTATCTCCCAGGGCCCCAACTACTACCCCACCTATCAAGTACAGTCCCCTAAACTCTGCTTATCCCTGTCATCTGCCACCTAAGGCCACCCAGTAACTCGCACTGAGTGTGTTGACTCAGCCTTGACTGACCACCCGCGCTCTTGGCATTTCTGGTTCTGATCATCATTTCTGGGTTTAGACAGAATGCCCCATATCAGGGTTTGGAGTCTAGCAGCCCAAGAGGTTACTGAAAAGACTAGATGACACAACCCAGAAGTACAGGGGCATTTTCTCCTTGTGGGGAAAATTTTGACCATTGGAAAACATCCATTGGGAGGAATCTAGGCAGATAAATCCTCTCTCCCTCCTCTTTCCTCAAAGGATAGTTTCTCCTTGCCACTCAATTGGAGAACATCCAAGTAGACAGAGATGCCTGCTGAGCAACACTCTGTGTCTTTTCATGACTTGTCATGGAGCAGTAGACAGCATCATTTCTGATGGCTTCACATCCTTCCTTGCCAGGAATTCTCAGATACACATTTCAGCAGAGTTCAGTTCTAAATTTTATTGCCATTTCTTCCTTTTTTGGTGTAAGAATTTTCTTTTAAGAATTTTTTTCGTGTAGATTTTGAGTAAGAAATATCTAAGAGCTATGACACAATCATTGATAAACTAGTAGAAAACTCGTGCCCTGAACATAAGTTCCTGGAAGACTTTTGCAGATCAGGCTCTCTGGAAAAGTCGGAAATGATAACAATAGAAAGGAAACATTCCAGCTGTTCTGTCTTAAGGAGAAATCATTTAAGCTTTAAAACTCAAGCATCGTCATCTTCTTTTCCTCCCTCACTTCCCACAGCCTATCTATCTCCCATGCTAGTCAATGGAACTTATTAATAATTTTTTAACCATGTCCTTGGTCTTTGTCCCATTATCAATTTATTCAGCCTCTACTCACCACACTTCTCAACAAAATCCTCAGAGTTGCTGGTTAGCCAGCCTCCAGTCTCACCCTACTTGAACCCATTTTCCAAATTGCCACCAGATCCATCTTTCTTTCTTTTCTTTTAAACACTGTGTTTTTAATATTTATTTATTTCATTTAAAAATTTTCCTTATTTTTTTTTTGGCTGCGTCGGGTCTCAGTTGCGGCACATGGGATCTTCGTTGAGGCATGCAGGATCTCCTGTTACGGTGCGTGGTCTCTTCGTTGCAGTGCTCGCGCTTCTCTCTGGTTGTGGAGTGAGGTTTTCTCTCTCTAGTTGTGGTGTGAGGGCTCCAGGGCGCATGGGCTCTGTAGTTTGCAGCACACAGGCTCTCTCGTTGAGGCGCGCGAGCTCAACAGTGGTGGCACGCAGACTTCGTTGTCCCACGGCATGTGGGATCTTAGTTTCCCATCCAGGGATCGAACCCAATGCCCCTGCACTGGAAGGCGGATTCTTTACCACTGGACCACCAGGGAAGTCCCCAGATCAGTCTTTCTAAAATATAAGGCAGATTGCTTTGCTCTTCTGCTCACAAATCCTCAATAATTCCTCACCGTCTTTTAGAGAAAGCCTCCAGGTTAAACTCATTGTGTGACCACCTGCCCACCAGTATGGAGTAATTACAAGAGTATTATAAATATTGAGGAGGGAAATACTAAGTGCTATGAGAACAGGGAAACAATCTTACACGCTGGTTGGGATAGTGGGCAACGTTTTAAGAAATGTGTTGATATTTGAGCAATGTTTTTTTGGAAACTAGATTTAAAAAGTGTCCAACCATTGACTCTTTACTGTTCTTTCTCCTACATAAGGATGTTCACTCTGGCAGATCACATCATTGTCCAGAGTGTCCCCCACTCCTCCCTGTGAAAGGGTGATGCATGCAGGCCCCAGTGTGGCTGGACATACAACTTCTGCTCCTTCTTGCAGGAGGATCATCCTTTCCTGCCCCATTTGAAATGTTGTCAGTCTGGGCCACTTGATTTCTTTGCCCAGTGACGTGTGAGTGGAAACGTGTGCCTCTTCTGAGTAGCAGCTTTCAGAGCCTTAGTGTGGTTCCTTCACTTCCGTTTTGCCCTTTACTGTGACATCATTATGCTGCAGATTGAGGTTGTTCTTTCATCTGGGTCCAGAGCAAGGATTATTTGGAGTAGAATGCAGCTGACCCACAATGGACAAGTGAAATGAGCGAGAAGTAAACTTTTGCTGTTACTAAGTCTCTGGGATTTGGGGAGTTGTTCCTGTAGTAAAACCTAGTCTAAGCTGATCCACATGTTCACAGACAAGGTGTTTCAGTTATCAATTGTTGTTTACAATCCACCCTAAAATTAATGGCTTAAAACAGCACTAATCATTGTGTTTGCTTACAAATCTACAACTTAGGTGGAGCTTGGGGCTAGGGAGAGTTGAGTAGTGTCTTTCTGTCCCCTGCAGTATAAACTAGTGCAGTTCAGTGGCTGAGGGCTGGAACCACAAGATGGCTCACTCGCTCCCTCCCTCTCTCCCTCCTGTGTCTGGTGGTTGAGGTTGGCTACCACCTGGGATCTCAGCTGGACTCTGGTCAGAACACCAACATGCAGTTTTTTGATTTACCTTCCTCACAGCATGGTCACTGGCTCTCAACAGCAAGCACTCCAAAAGAAGCAAGGAGAAGTTCCATCGCCTTTATAACCTATAGCCTTATCAATCATATAGAGTCATTTCTACATAGCACTTCATATCCTAAACAAAACAAAATAAAACCAAAAAATTGTATTTGTCATACATAGTTCTCCACAGAAACAGAACCAACAAGATATATATAATGAGAGAGAGTTTTAAGGGATTGGCTCATGCAATCATGGGGCTGACATGCCTGCAATTTGCAGGGCAGGTAGGCAGGAATCTACATTACAGTTTTGAGTCTGAAGGTGGTCTAGAGGCAGAATTCTGTCAGATTTAAATCAGATGTTACAAATTCCCCAGGAGAAACACAGCTCTAACCACATGAGAGAGATTATCAGTTCTTTTTGTGATTCAAGACAACAACATATATTCATGGACACTAGTGAAAAGTAGCTATTTTACAAAAAATTTCATAGGGCAGAGGAGGTTAATAATGCACATGCAATTTAAGATACTCTAATTACAATGAAAAAAATCAAATCAATTTAATGGGAAAGGAAAAATTCTGAATGTAGAGGTGAAAAAGAAATGATTTGAAAGAGTGAATAAAAGGAGAAGATGACAAATATTTGTCATTAAAATGACTTTAGAGTTGTGGTTAATATACTCAAGCATTAAATAGATTTATGGATTTATTTCATCCAATTAATTAATAAAACAACCTAGGAAGGGTTTACAGAGTATCATCTAACCATATCATGTGACAAATTTGAAAGAACCCAGAGGTCAGGGTTTTAAAACTAATCTCATAAAATGAGTATTAACTTGGAATCTCCCATTGCCTTCATAAAAACTCAAAAAGAATGTGTGTGTAGGCAGGTGGAGTGGGAGGGTGTTAGTGTTTCTGTCTGTGGCTCAAGAAGACTCATCTTAGAATTATGTAGCCTCCAGTTCTTCATACTGGTCCCAAGCTTTTGACTGACACATAATCGTATTCAAGTTATCAATTGTCAACCCAGAAACCAAAACCTATTGCAAATTTTGAAGTATTTAACAAGAAAATTGAATATAAAAATTATAAATGCATTTAAAATGTCACATAATTTAATTTACTAAGTTTGTAGATAATTTAATATGTTTGAAATGAGGTTATCGAACGTTAATCAAAACCTCCCCCAGAAATAATAGCTCTTGTTTTACATAATCTGTACTCAATTAGTAAATATACAAGATTGACAAAAGATGTATAAAGTCTTAAAGAAAACTAGGTTTCTAAATTTTTACTTTAATAAGTTAACCAGTACAATTGGAATCAAAGTAATATCGCACATGACTAAATTAAACATATTAATAAAATTTAGTGGATAAAGAGCTGAAATGTAGGACTAGCAGTGTTTGGAAGTTTCTTTTCTATTTCTACTTTATTCTCAGTACTGAAATGTGTTTCTGGCACCACATTCTTCGTTCCATTATTTAGTTTGAATCCCTCACCATTTTTTGAGTATAACATAATAATCCTAGTGGTAAGAGTCTATTAAGTAGCTCTATACCAACAATGGCTTAGTTCTATATATAACCTCAGGTACTGATCTGTATGAATTACAAAGAAGAAGCTCATAATTTTAATTGCCAAGGAACTTGCAAAATTATTTTTATGACAAAAAGTTACATTGATTTGAGTCCTTTATCATTCTATTTCCTTTTTTAATTGGGAAGAAACTAGTAAACTATTCAGAGACAAAAATTCTCTTTCATCAGGAAGTTTTCCATATTGTATTCTTCTGAAGGCCAAAGAATGTATTAAGTAAGCTTAAGTTATCAGTAAGATCTCTAAATATTCATATAAACATATAAATTTATATGCTAAAACTTTTAACTCTGAGTACTATATTCTGTGTGATTAGCTTCCTATGCACTTTGTATTGTTAAAATTATCTCTCATAAATATATGTAATTAGAACAAATTTTTTAAAATTTAAATGACATATACAATGTTCTAAATACCAAATAAGATAGTCATACTTACATAAGAATATATGACCACAGGGAACCAACAGAAAGAGCTCTCAATGGTCGAAGCTGGAACAATTTGAGCAACAAAATAACACAGTATTGGATTATAACCCAAAGTATAAAAGAAATATCCACAAATCCATACTGATATAAACAAATGATTGATTAAATTAACAAAGAAGGGAGAAGAGACAAGTCTCCCATGCAGAAAACTTCCAAATAATTGATGCAGATACTCCCTAATCTCTACGTGTGAGCTGTTTAGGGTGACTTCCTTCCAAAGAGTAGGATATGGGGCTTCCCTGGTGGTGCAGTGGTTGAGAGTCCGCCTGCCGATGCAGGGGACGCAGGTTCGTGCCCCGGTCTGGGAAGATCCCGCATGCCGTGGAGCGGCTGGGCCCGTGAGTCATGGCCGCTGAGCCTGCGCGTCCGGAGCCTGTGCTCCACAGCGGGAGAGGCCACAACAGTGAGAGGCCCGCGTATCGCAAAAAAAAAAAAAAAAAAAAAAGTTAATAGGATTTAGTGATGGTCTCAGGAATAGAGGGCATTTGCTAAGGTTACACAATGCAACCTTCATTGAGGTTTTCAATGAAGTTGAAAAATGCAAACAAACCACTAATTATACACATTAAAAATACCAGTTCACTCAAGCAAGCAGCACGTGCTTGTTGAAGATTCACAAGGTGTACAACTTCTGAAGTCACTGAGCTCAGGGACTCCAAAATCATAACACCAAGCTCTTGTTAAAGAATTTACAGTCCAGGACTTCCCGGGTGGCTTCCCAGTGGTTAAGAATCTGCCTGCGAATGCAGGGGACATGGGTTCGAGCCCTGGTCCAGGAAGATCCCACATGATCCCACATGATCCGAGGCTCCACATGCCTTGGAGCAACTAAGCCCGTGTGCCACAACTACTAAACCTGTTCTCTAGAGCCTGTGAGCCACAACTGCTGAGCCCGCGAGCCACAACTACTGAAGCCCAGGCGCCTAGAGCCTGTGCTCCGCAACAAGAGAAGCCACTGAAATGAGAAGCCCGCTCACCGCAATGAAGAGTAGCCCCCACTCACTGCAACTAGGTAAAACCTGCGCACAGCAAGGAAGACCCAACACAGCCAAACATAAATAAAATAAATAAATTAAAAAAAAAAGAATTTACAATCCACTTGGGGAGATAAGTTATAAAATTATAAACAAAATGATTAGTGATAAGAACTAACAGCATTATGGAGTTATGTAATAGATCACTCAACTGTCTAAATCAAGGAATATGATAGCAGATGATAAGGTGATGGTTGTTTAGACAGTAAGAGGCAAAGAAATTAGAAATAAAGTAAATCTGACCTCTCAGTGATTTTGGAAGTTCCAGAAAGAAAAAACCCTGAGACAAATTAGTGTGTGTGTGTGTATGTGTGTGTACATGATTGTATTTTTCCAGGAAAGATAAACTCAAGGTTGTATTTTAGTCTTTCTGTATCTTTTTTTTTCCTTTTTCCCTTCTGTATCCTTTTTGAAGTAAGTTACTTCCTGACACTATAAGAGGAAACTTGTGATATTTTCCCCCTCCTCTTAAGGGTACAGATTTCTATTAATTTCCTATTTCTCAGAACTTTGTACTGTACTTTTTTTCTTTTGCTGAGTCTGTACATCTTAACTTCCTACTATATTCAAGGTACAATACAGAATTCTTAGAATGGAATTTTTGTAGTTTTTATAGTTTTTTCCTGGGCATATATTTTTAATTTTTTTCTTTTATTAAAATATTTGAAACAGTTATAAGAACTGTTATTTGTTACACTTAGGTAGTGAGTACATGAATGTTTTATTATTGTATCACACTGTGTAATGTTGTATTATATTTATCTGTACCATATATATTGCATTATACTACATTTAAATTTTTCAAAATAGAAACAAATGTTTTGCCCAGTTACAGTACTCCCAAATTCTTGGCACTAGGAATACAGCTCACTGCTACAATCCAACATCCAGCATCAACAAATGAGGCAAACCCCAGCATAACTTAAGTCCAACACAGCAAGAAGGAGGAAGGTGGAAAAGATTAGCTTGGGCTGACAGATACAAAACTGTTTTAATACAAAGGGGAAGGCGAAGCTCTAACTTCAGTTTTACGAAATCAAATTGTGATAGAGGTAAAACGCACCACCCAGAGAACAAAAAAAGAAATGGTATAATTCCACATTTTTCACTATCCCTCTTCTCTACCTCCCTCTAAGGCTTCCAAACACACAAGGTATTTATATATCAAATTAAGAAAAGGCCTTAGGAACTCAAGAAATGAAGTGACTGGCTCGTTGTATAATAGTTTGGGGGCACAGGCTTCCTGGGAGTCACTCTCAAATCATAGCACGTAAGTTTTCCAGTTGGACCTGGACTTCCATCAGAATAGTTGGTGGAAGTGTTTCCATTTTTGAAAGTTTTGTGTTTGGAAGACAGTGAAATTTTTTTAATGGACTTTGTTTTCTAGAACAGAGTTAGAGGTTTACAGAAAAATTGAGATGATGATACAGGGCGTTTCCATATACCTAGCACCCCATTTCCCCTATTTTTTAATTGAGGCAACATTGGTTTACAACATTATATGTTTCATGTGTACAACATTATATTTCAACTTCTGTATACATTTTCCACCCATCATATTAACAGTTGAATTTCTTTACCCATTTTGCCTTCCCCTTTCCACCTCGCCCACCCTGGTAACCACTACTCTTTTCTCTGTATCTATGTGTTTGGTTTTGTTTGTTAATTTATTTATTTGTTTTATACTTCACATATGAATGAAATCATATGGTATTTGTCTTTCTCCATCTGATTTATTTCACTTTGCATAATATTTTCAAGGTCTATCCATGTTTTTGCAAATGGAAAGATTTTATCTTTTTTATCACTGAGTAGTATTCTACTCTGTGTGTGTGTGTGTGTGTGTGTGTGTGTGTGTGTACTAACTACATCTTCTGTATTCATTTATCCATGGGCACTTAAGTTGTTTCCATCTCTTGGCTATTGTAAACAATGCTGCAATGAACATAGGGGTGTGTATGTTGTTTTGAACTAGTGTTTTTGTATTCTTCAGATAAATACCCAGAGGTGGATATTAATTGGCTGGATCATATGGTAGTTCTATTCTTAATTTTTTGAGGAATCTCCATACTGTTTTCCACAGTGGCTGTACCAATTTACAATCCCAGCAACAGTGTATAAGTGTGCTTTTTTCTCCACATTCTCTCCAACATTTGTTATTTCTATTCTTTTTGACAATAGCCTTTATAATTCTAATTATAGATTTGATTTGCATTTCCCTAATACAGTAACATTGAACATCTTTTCATGTGCCTGTTGGCCATCTGTATGTCTTCTTTAGAAAAATGTCTATTCAAATCTTCTGCCCATTTTTAATTGGGTTGTTTGTTTTTTTGTTGTTAAGTTGTTTGAATTCTTTACATAGTTGAATATTAACCCCTTATTGGATATATGATGTGCAAATATCTTCTCCCATTCAGTAGGTTGTCTTTTCATTTTGTTGATAGTTTCCTTTGCTGTGCAGAAGCTTTTTAGTTTGATGTCGTTCCATTTGTTTATTTTTGCTTTTGTCTCCCTTGCCTGAGGAGACAGATCCAAAAAACTATTTCTCCTTTATATCTGAATGATAACCTTGCTGGTTAGAGTATTCTTGGCAGACAGTTCTTATCTTTCAGTATTTTAAATATGTCATTCCACTGTCTCCTGGCCTGTAAAGTTTCTGCTGAGAAGTCTGTTGATTGCCTAATGGGGTTTCCTTTGCAGGTTACTGCCTTTTTTCCCTGTCTGCCTTCAAAATTCTTTCTTTGTCATTGACTTTTGATAGAAAGTGGCGAGTACATGAATGTTTTATTACAGTTCTTATAGGGGAATAACTCATATTTTAGTTTATATAGTACATTATACTTACATTTAAGTTATATTGTAACTTACATTTTCACGTTTATACTTTGGCACATGCTATGAGCAATTTGACTAGAGATCACAGAAAGTCTGCATCTTGAAGTCAGAGGCCAGACACAAACTGGTTATAGGACCCTAATCATACAGGTTATATGATGCCATGCCTGGAGGGTGCTCCATAAACGTTTGTGGAATAAATTAAATAACCCTCCTGCTCTCAGTTTTTTCATCTATCAAACGGGTGTAATTGGATCTAACCTAGAAGAATTATTGTAAGGACTAAAAGACATAATGTGTTAAATGTAACCATATATAACAGAAAATGTATATTTCAGGACATACCATTGGCATTTGCCTGACTTTTGGTTTCCCATAGACGTAGTGTGTTTTCTTTATATTTTTTCTTTGCCTTTGAAGGAAAACAAGCCCAGTTCATCTTTTATTCCTTCTCTCACTGTACTCCACTTATTTCATTCACGGCACTAATTATGATGCATGTTTTTTGGTGCGCCCGCCACCTTATTTTTAGTATCTTTCTCTAGACATCCAAGCGCACCATGTATTGTTCACCTCTATGACCTATGTGTGCCTTACACTGAGCCTGACTACCCATTTGGAACTTCTTCTGAGGATTATCAAGTCTGAGCTGCATAACACAGGGTACACTCACTGGTGTGAGTCACCCTCAGGACAAAAGGAAACAATCTCTGCTCCCACTCTGCCCCTAATAATGAGCTAGGAGAATAAATTATCCTTTCCTCTGAGGGATGTTGGAGGCACACTGGCAGGAATAGGTGGGAAATTTCTCCCTTGGGCTGGGAAGTGCATTGGCTCCTGAAGGAGGTCTATTAACTCCTTCAGGACAAAATGACTCATTTCCTAAGGACTTTCTTAAGCAGGAATTTTCTAATATTCTAGTGCATAAAAATAGTCAAGTGTATAAAAATATTTGAGTGCATAAATATCACCAAAGGAGTTTATTAAAAATGCAGATTTCCCAGGTCTCATTTGCTGGGAGACTAATTTGTTAGGGGTAGTGCCCAGAAATCTGCATTTATCAGTCACGACTCTCCCCCCTCCCCATTATATTGATGCAGATGGTCTTCTGGCCCCAATTCAGGAAAGATTGTTAGGCTCCCAAATTTTCTTTTCTCCAGATTGGTCAGCACCTTCCTTGGCAGGGCCAGGTGTGTCCAAAAGCCCCATATGATACCAATTGGGCTGATAGGATGATACCTTTACCGCTCAGTTGGTTGCTTTGGCAACATGAATTCTAGTAGAACCAGAAACAATCAATGGAGTTAGTCATTTAGATACTCAGCAGTTTAAAAGATGAACTCAGGACCCCAAAATTCTGTCCAGTTCCAGATGATACACTCTTAGAGTGTTCTGAGATATGTCCAGAAAAAGATTAAGTTGGGGAAGCGTTTAAAAACCATGACATCTGTGGGGTGGCTGAAAGACCTGAGGATGCTGAAGGCTTTGGGGAAGGAGCTGTCTTCAGATAGCTGTAACACTGCTGTCATAATCTGGGGTGAGTGGAGGGGCGTTTATTCTGTGGGCTCCAGAAGGTAAAATATATTTATCCCAGCAGATTGTATCCTGACCTGTACCCCACCCCTCAGTGCCTTCAACTCAATGATCTGTCTCACAAACATACCTGGGATCATGATTACATCAACTTAGAGCAAAAATAAATTTAAATAATTATCAAAATTTGATTAAATCTTTGAAGCTGAGAAAAATACTTTAGTCCCTAGTCATTGGAAATTGTCCTGGTACTTTCCTCATCCCATCTCCAGGTCTTTGCTCCAGGTCTTTGCTCACTCAGTTTCCACTCTCTGAAGTGTCTTTTCTCTTACTTCTCTGCCCGGTGACCTCCTATTTATTGTTAAAATTAGACAACTCTTCTAGGAAGCCCTCCTTGATTTCCAGGCAGAGCTAATTCTCCATGGGTCTCTTGTGATTCTGCATGTCTTGTGAGTGGGACACAAAGCGTCCTTTTGTTTCTGGCTGCCTTTTTAAGGATATTTATACAGCAAGCAGCCTTGGAAGATAGATACAATGTCTCCCTCTGAGGAGGAGGGAGTAGTACTTTCATACTAGATTCAGGTTCCCTAAACTCAAGGGGACCTCAGCTATGAAGCAAGCATCCAGATGCGTCTCTCCCAGTCACCTCTGTGGAAATTGCTGGGCAAGAGGAAGTGACACAAACATGAAATTCACAGTTTCCATGAAACTGTGTTAGACTAATTTGTTAGCTTGCAAGGAGGGTGAAAGCTCTGATCCATCACAGCTCTTGATAAGTGGCCTCCCTGTTAACTCTTTTTATCATAGCATTAGTCATCTCCAATACTCAGTTTATATTGTGATAACCCCACTGGAAGTAAGTGACCATTTTTGTGTTTTTGCTTGTATATGTACCTCATGTGATTCAGTGAAACAATTATCATTAGAGGAATTTGGTGGCCCTCAACTGAACTGAAGACTTAATATGTTGCACTGAATTGAATTCAATTACTATTATTTGCAAATTCTCCTGCTAAAGGAACTTTTTTTTGCGGGTACGCGGGCCTCTCACTGCTGTGGCCTCTCCCGTTGCGGAGCACAGGCTCCAGACGCGCAGGCTCAGCGGCCATGGCTCACGGGCCCAGCCGCTCCGCGGCATGTGGGATCCTCCTGGACCGGGGCACGAACCCGCGTCCCCTGCATCGGCAGGCGGGGTCTCAACCACTGCGCCACCAGGGAAGCCCTAAAGGAACTTTTTGAAGGAAAAAAAACGTCTTAGAAGACAGGAGAGTAGAGGTGAAAGTGAGAGTGAAGTTATGAAAAAATCAGGAGCAATTTAAGGACACATATTTAGGGCTGGGAGAAAAGCCCTCTCACAGGATGAGAAATGGGTTGGTTCAGGGAAACATTATTTAGACCCATCAGCCAAGGTGCCAATCAGGAGCTCTCTGCTAATACTTTTCAACTAATTTTTACCTCTAGTTGTTTCCTAATGGTCATTATCAGCAGCCTCCTGTACCTTCCCTAATTTAACATCCTAAGCAATGAGAACATAGACTCAGAAACATACTCCCCCCAACACACACATTCCTAATGAATATTGGTAAACTATTCTAGCATTCTTTTCTTCTAAACTAGGAATCTGTTTCTCCACCTAGTTCTCCAGTTACCCATTACCAAACAAGAGGAATTGATACAGGCATTAAACCTATATGCCATTACAGACAAATCTCTCTGGAATGATTTTTCACAATGGGATATAAATAAATGGTAAATCACTCCCAGAAGAGTAGTGCTGAACAAATGATAAGCCTTGTCACCCTAGCCCTGATGAAGGGCAACCAGAAAAGTAACTTTTAGGATCAAGAATCAAACTCCCACAGAGATGAGCACCAGATTCTATACAAAACCAGACACACTTGACCACAGCAGTTGTAGGACTTTGGCTTGCCCACTTCCTTTGCCCTCTCCACTGCTTTTTCCTCCTCAAAGGAGGAGAGGCATAAAGAAGAGAGGAGGGGTGGGGGGGAAGTTCCTATAGTACGAGAAACACACCGGGGGAAAACTCACTGTGAAGCAATGTCTTCTAAATGTCCTTTGGGGCTCTGTGCATACCACTTCTGGAGCTTCTGAGGGCATTGGGGAAATGCACCAGATGTCTCTGTGGGAAACTACCAAATGTGGTTTAATACCATTTGATGTCAGTGAAGACAGGAGACGTGGAGGATGGGTTGCCTGCCAGATATCCTCGGCGGCCTCCCACATCATGCGGTCCTGCCCATCAGCACCACAGTCTTTACATGCAGGGGCGTGTGGTTTGGCTATGCCTGTTTGTAGCCCACATTTTCTGCTCCCACAATGAAGCATTTTGGATAATCATCCAATACTTGGATGATCTTAAGGAAGCAGTTGGATTCCCAGGTCATGCTGTCTTCCCTGGGCAAACTGGTGGTGCATCAGAGATTGTCATGTAGGGTTTAAAGATGATTTCATTCTCATGAGGACACCTGGCAAGAGGGACCCCAACAGTTTCATAGAATCCTAGAGTCAGGCATAAAACCAAATATTAATTTACAAGAATGTTTGCTCCCGTATGATTCAGAACAGAGAAAAAATCCAAAGAAACCTGAAATTACCAATAATAATGGTTCTGTTAAATTGTTTATTTGATGCCAATATGTTGGAAGAGTACTATTTAATTATTTTTAAAGTCATAGAAATTTATCATATATAATAATTTTTTTATTATATATAAATTTATTATATAATATATAGAAATTTATTCAAGTGAGAAAATATCTCTGAAATATGTTAGGAGACAAAGGAAGATAGAAAAGATTATATATAGCATGGTCCTCATTTTATGGCATATATGGAAGATATTTACATGAAAATATTCACAGTGATTTTACCAGAAGGTAGAAATCATGAATGAATTATTGATTTTCTCTCCCCTTTTTTGTAGTTGAACATTTTTTGTACATTGAATAATTATTATGTAGGTAATCAGAAAACTGTATATTAATAAAATAGTGATAAATAAAAAATAAAATCTTGTGAGAAGGACGGTGTGGTCTTTTTGAGAAATATAAATAAGTTTGAGAGAAAGCTGAAGGCCTAAAAAACAGGTACTGAAATCATGTTAATGGATAAAGTGACTCACTGCTGTAAAAATGTCACTTCTCCCCAAAGTGATCTATAAATTTAATGCAAATCCAGTCAAATTCCAAGCAAGTCGGTGTGTGTGTGGACATGTAGAAATTAATAAGATGTCTGTATAATTTATATGAGAAGTGAAAAGATCCAAGAATAACTAAGTCAATATTGCAGAAGAAACATAAACCTGAAGGTCTTAAACTATTAGATACAAAGACTTGTTATAGAGCAGTTAATCAGTTTCAGCGGGGCACTGGTGCAAGAACAGACAAATAGACCAGTGGAACAGAAAGGAGAGTCCAGAAACAAATCACATATGGTCACTTGATTACTGCAGTGCACTGGGGAAAGGTTGGTCTTAATAAATGATGCTGTGTCAAGTGGATAGCCGTATGACAAAAAATTTCACCCCTACTTCTCACTGTAAACAAAATTAATTCCAGATAGACAGATGTTATGACAGATAAAATAATTAAAGCTTCAAGCTTAAAGTATAGAAGAATGTCTTTATGACTTTGAAGTAGGCAAAGATTTCCTAAATAAAATAAGTTAAAAAGCACTGACCATAAAAAAAAAAACCAGATACATTGGACTACATTATAATTTAAAATATCAGTTCACCAAAAGACATCACTAGTGAAAAGACGAGCTTCAGAATGGGAGAAGATACCTGCAAAACAGGTATCACGAAAGGGTTCATATACAGAATACATATACTTTTAAAACTCATAGAAAGGGAAAAAAGCAAATAATGTAATAGGAAAAAGTGGACAAAAGACATGAAAAAATGCTTTTTAAAAGGGAATACTCAAATGGCCAATCAATATAAGAAATGCTGCTCAACTTTACAGGTTATTAGGGAAATGCTAATTAAAAACAATTTAAGTACCAATTCACAATTACATGAATGGCTAAAATGAAAAAGACAAGGAAACCAACTCAAATGCACATCTAACAGAGTGAATATATAAATTATGGTGTTTTCATACAACAGCAGTAAAACAAGGCTACGTGCAACAATGTGTGATTTTCACAAATATAATATTGAACCAAAAAAGCCAGTATGTACTGCGTGATTCCAGTTACATATTAATTACAAAACAAGAAAAAGTCATCTATGTGTCATGTAAGGTTAGCGGTTAGCCTTAGAAGAATAATGCCTGTGAAGACCATGAAGGTGTTGGTAATGTTTTATTTTTTGATCTGGATGCTGATTACCTGGTATGTTCACTTATAAAAAGAAGTCCTTAAACTGCACACTTGTATGTGTTACGCTTTCATAAAATGTATACTTTAAGGAAAATTGCTAAAGAAACCATTTCTACGTCATATTAAGCTATTTGGTGGACAGGTGTTAGAATATGATTTTTTTTTTTTAAAGATTAAAGGTAAGCCACCCAACCTGGCCTCAAGTTTCTATGTGTGCTCAAGTCTTGAAACCTAGGCAGGACACAGGTTCCAAACATGTTTTCCTCTTTGAGTTTCCTGAGCTCTGACTTGGCTCTTCCAGTAAGGTCTGGACTTGGCCCCTCTTGGCTGCTCTCTGATCTTTGCGCTCTGATTCACAGCTTCCTGCCAGCCTCCAACTCGGCTCAGCCCCACACGTGAGCCCAGGTCCTCACGCCATGGACTGGCTTCGTTCATGTCCTGTCTATGACTCCATCTCCTTGATTTTCACCCCTACGTCAGCAGTCTCTGATAAGCTTACAGCTTGAGTTTATCACTATTCAGATATACACTGATAGGAAAAATAAAAATACTAAAGATTTATTTTACAGAAAACAACAGTTCTCCCTCTCTCTTCTGGCTTTCGTAAAGCTCTGAGAAACGAAAAGCGTGGAATCTCCACCACAGAAAAAAGACAGTAAGGCAAGAGTTGTAAAATCAAATACCCAAAGGGGCCAGGCAGATTAAAAGTGATTAAATTTCTGTAAAAAACCTCATTTTCCTATTAAGAGAAAAATACATGCTCATTTCCATTTTTCTAAAATTATACAGCTCTCAGTCTAAATTTGTGGTACAGGGAAATACATATTTACTATACATTTGGAGATTAACAGAGCAAATACAATCATTCAGGGCAACTCCTCTTAGGTCAGACATGCACTGTAGCAAAGTGTAGGGCTCATGCCTTGTCTAAAACAGGTAGTGAGTGATATTCTGATCCACCATGTGATGCTGCAAGAGATATAGACATAGTGCAAGAAGAGAGAGAACCTATATTTTTAGGTAAAATCTCACAATTCCTAAATTTTAATTAAAAAAAAAAGACTGTGTAAGTCAAATAAAAAGTGTTTTGGGGCTGGATTTGGCTAATGGATTGTTATTTTGTTACCTTTCTTATGAGCTGGTTGCATATTCATTAAATTCATCCCTTCATTGAAGAAATTTCAGAGAAATACTCATGATGAAAATAACTAGAGATCTGGGTGCTGCATACAAGTTTTCGACAAAGAATTAAGGGTCAATGTCAAGCCTTCTTTCTCAGTTCCAGAGACAGAACCAGGTTTAGGTAGGTAAGGCAGTTCATTCATTTATTCATTCACACAGTGAGTAGTTAATGGGCGGCTACTCCCCACATGTACTTCAATTTGGCTCAATTAGAATTATTTAATTATTTTGAAGTAGACAACCAAATATAAGCAAAGGCACAAACCAGCAAAACTTTTGGTCAAATGATAGGCCTGGACTTAAAATTCAGAAACCATGACCCCTCTCTGGGAAAGCTTTTTGGCATCAGCTTTTATGGTAGTTACTCAGAGGTTAGTCCTAGAGTCTAGAAGGACTCTAAAAGCCTCTTGAAGGCTGACCTTTCAAACCAAAGTCTAGCCACTGCTCAATTCAAATTCAAAAGAGCGAAACAGAAGATAGAGAAAAGTTTCACTAGACACACAGTTAAATAAGTTAATTCACGCAGAATGATATTTCAAAGCGGAAATAGCAGTTAGAGCTACTATTCTAAGAGCTAAGGAGAGATCAAGGGCAAAATGACATAGTACCTCAGTGATACTGCTGTTCCACATCCCAGTTTATTTCTTTTAAAGAAAAAGGCATAAAGAATAAAATGTCTGTCATCCCAATGGCCTTTTTTTTCTTCTTTCTCTAATAGGAGGAGAGTTGAGATCACTACTCTTTTTTTTTTGTTATTGTTACTGTCTCCGGGGTCTAGTTTTTCCTTACATACACAAGCCAGTCTTTAATAAATATTTTGCTTCTCACAATACCACCCGAGGACTCAAACATTAATTAATTCAAATGACAGAAATTACTCTTTTATGTAACATCAGTTCTCCAAGCTACTCAGGGGCTTCCCAAAGATGTTGCAGCTGCCAATTCAACCCTGATTGAATGCAGACCCGAAGTGAATTCTTTCCTGGAACCAAACGGCGTCTTTCTGAACTTTGTTTACAGAATTTAATTTCTTCTCCCTTTAGTTCCAAGAGAGCTTGTGACCAAGGAATATGAACACATTCTTTAGCAATTACAAGGTCAAGACCGTAGGACAAAAGGGGCCCCGTGGTTTGCTCCTTCTTAACATTTTGTGCAGAAGAGAAAGGATTTTTAGATTCCCCTGCATTAAGGTAGTCAAAATCATGTCTGAGTCGGGAAAAGAACAAACAAAAAAAACCTTGCATTGGATTTTGTTTGCCTAGACCTCATCCTCAATAGAAAAGAATGGAAATGCTTGGCAAATTCTGTCTGCCCATATTCCTTCCCAGGCCCATATTCCTTTCTCCATACCCGCTTCTTCTAGCCTAACATATGCTGATTTACGGGCATAGGATGGTGCCTTGGTGAGCACAGCATAAGGCTTCTTGTCTCCTAGACTTCTCAGCAGTGACAGTCTCTAGAAGAAGACAATCTCTGAGGGTCACTAATAGGATGGAAAAGTCTTACATTTGGAGTCAGAATTCTAGCTGGACGAGACAATTTCAATGGCTTCTGTTTTCTTACTTGTATAATGGGAATAAATATCTATACCCATATCTGTAGTTGCAGTAAAAATTAAATGAAGAATATGAAATATCCAGAATGGTATCTTGTGGCAATTGAATTTGAACTCCTAAGAAAAATGGCATCTTGAACATTGATCACAATATTGTATATTATTCACAAAACCCTAAGAGAATGGTCAACCTGAATTATTTATCAATATATGTCTCTTTTATTGGTTTGAAAAAGCCCAAATACTCTAGAATTTTACTAAACTAATCACGTATATTTTTCAGAACATACACAGTCTCCAAATTATGCTGCTAGGAACACTAGCACGTAACAAATCAAACACATTTTTTCCCCACAAATGAACACATAAAAGTTTGCAATTCCAAATCCAACTATCCAGAAAATTAATATAAAGGTCAAAACAGGACAATTTTTCTAGTTGAAAATCCTGTTTAGTTTTTAATCTAAACATTTTACAAATCTGAAAAGTACGTTGGTTATATTTTAAATGCTCACTTTTGGTTTATTTGGGTCTATTTGGTTAAAGGGTTATGGGATCTGGCCAGGCATTTTTTTCCCCAGAATCAAGAGTCATTCTCCGAGGAAGATCAAACCCACTCACTGTCTTGAAACACTGAACATCTGTACTATTCACCAGACTATGCAGGGAAACTGCATGGGTGTAATTCGTTTTTTTAAAAAATCTTTATTGACATACAACGTACCTACAAAAAAGTGTGTACATCATAAGGGTATAGCTCAGCTGAATTTAATAAACTGATTACACCCGTGCAGCCAGCACCCAAATTAAAAAACAAAACAAAACCAGCATGTCAGAAACCCCCTGGTGCCCCCACCGCAGCTCTGCCCGTCCAAGGGTAACCTGATAACACACAGAAATTTTGCCAGTTTTTATACATTATACAAAATGACTCATATAGTATATATGCTTTTTTTGGTCTGGCTTCTTTTACTCAACATTATGTTTGTGAGATTGATTCATATTTTTGCACATATCCGTAGATCAATGTAGTATTTCATTGCGTGAATATATCACAGTTGGTTTGCCTACTGTGCTGATGGATATTTGGGGGTTTTTTTCCTTCTAGTTTTCAGTTTTTACAAATAGTGCTGTAAAAAGCTTTCTAGTGCTTGCATTTTGGGGAACATATGTATGTATTTCTGTTGTTTATATACCTAGAAGTAATATTTAAAAATTAAAAAATAAGCATATCTTTATCTTTGCAGATAATGCCAAACAGCCATCCAAAATGGCGGTGCCAAAATCTACTCTCATCAGCAGTATACGGGAATTCTGATTGACCCACATCCTCATCAACACTTGGTATTGTCAGCCTTTTTATATTAGGCATTCTTCTGAGTGTGTAGTTATTATATGGAAATCACATGTGTATTTAGAAACAAACTGATTTCTATAAAGGAAAATGATATATCATCCTGGCCCTGAAGAAGTATAGTTGGAGAAGTCATTTTTAGGATCAGGAATCACACTTCCACAGAGATGAGCTGCCTACATATTCTTCACAAAGTACAGACACATTTGACCATAGTATAGTTGTGCGCTATTGGTCATAGCTTACAGTTTTTGAGACCAAGGTTCAGATGTATTGAAGCCACAAATGAGCTGGGTAGCTTTCCCAAAGTAATACTCTTCCTGTCCAGAAGTGGCACACTTAATGTTTGCTAGCAACTTTGTACATAGATGTTGGTCATTCCCAAGGGCAATGAAAAAGAGTGAGTGGATGGACCACCACAAAGCCTTTAGGGAGATCAGAAAAGCTCAAATTTACGGGCTTTTCCAATGGTACCTCTATAAATTTATCATTACTTGATAAAAGAATTGCTTTTACTATATTGAGGTACTTGTTAAGCATAGAGTCTGGAACCAGGCTGCAAGGATCTGACTCCTGATTCTCCTATTTACTAGCTGTCTCACCTTGCCCAAGTGTTTTAGCCTCCCTGTTCCCCAGTTTCCTCATATGGAAAATGTGGAAATAATAGTATATACTAACAGTGTAGTCATGAAGATTACATGAGTTAAATGAGTTAATGAAGTGCTTAGAACAGTGTTTAGCACATGGTAGGCATTATGCAAATATTTGCCATTATTTCATAGTATTATGTCATGAAACTGTGCCCCATCACCTAAGATAACCCTCCAATAGTTCTTAAAACCTGGCATCATACGTGGACAGATTCTCCTTCTAGAGTAGTCCATGGCCAAAGAGGAGAAGTTACCAGCCTTAGACCAAGTCAGGAGTCATGAATTATCAAGTCAACCATGCTGATCAGTATGACTTTTGGGATCTCTTGCATCTGTTAGATTCTCTAGTTCTGAAACGGGGCCAAGAAGTAAGTATTGAAATAAGAGATGTCTTAATATTTGAGCTTGCTAATCTTTTAATCTTGAAACTTCTTGCCTATTTCAAGGATGAAATAGGCAAGATAGAGAAGATCAATACCCTAAGTACCTTAGAGGAACTTATCTAGAAGTCAGTCAAGAAATAAAGGTTAGTCTAGCTAAGAAGCTGTGTGTGTTAGGATGCATTGTTGATAATAATAAAAAAACCAACTTAAAACTGCCCAATGATAAAGGAAAATTCAGTGTGTGTGGATAGTCAGGTTTCAGGCACATTGTTTCAGCAATGCCTTCCTCCATGCCTTAAGATGACTGCCAGCAGAATCACGGCTACATGCTTTCTGGTTCACATACAAAGACAGAGAGAGGATCTCTTCCCAACATCATTACACCAAAGTCCTAGGCAGTACCACAACTGGACCTGAGAGACTGACTCTGAGGCAAGAGCTATGCTGAAGAGGATAGCAATGATCTAATTGATCTAGTACAACCAGAGTACAGTCCAGAATTTGGTATAAGGTAAACCATCCCAAAATCTCAAAGCTGCTATGTTTGGGGAGGTGTGGAATAAATATGGGTATAGGTGGAGATAAAATGATGTTCACATAATCAAAGGAGGCCATATTATTAATTTGGCCATGGGAATTGAGAAGGGAAGGTACAATGAAATCACATTATGGAAAAAGCAAGGAAATGTCTTAGCAACAAGAAATAAAGAGAAGGGTAAGAATTGGAGTCCCATAAAGATCATACCTGAGGCCAGTTTTATTTAACCTGTTCATAAAATAATTTGGAGGAGAGAATGAAGATTGAAGAGTGGAGGAACCCTCCAATCTGCTGACTATGAACCTATTCTCGTTGTAAAACACATAGGCTGAGAATAAACTGTATGTAGAAAGACTGCTATATTGACGAGTAGGTAAAAAAATTGCAGATTTGTTTAAAAATGGGCATTGACTCTAATGCTAAGCATTAACTCTAATTGCTTTTAGAGTTAAATAAACATAACTCAAAGTATCCTGAGTATGACAGACCCTTTCTAGGCTCTCTGCCTTTATACATGGAGTGCCCTGTGTCCAGAATGCCCTCCCCTCCACCTTTCCTCATAGCAAACTCTCATGCATCCTTTAACACCCAATTTAAATGTCATCACTTATATAAAACCTTTCCTGATTTTTTCCCCAGAAGAGTCACCTCTGCCTGTTTCGTAGCAATCTCTATATACCTCTAATACAGCACTTAATTTACTGTATTAAGATTGTTTATATATTGTCTCTGTGGCCTAGATTTGTACTATTACATGAGGCTACTTAAGTTAAATTGACATTTAAACGTCCGTCCTTTAGTCATGCTGGTCCCATTTCACGTGTTCAATAGCTGCATGTATCTAGAGACTACTGTAGCAGGCAGTGCAGGTATACACTATTTCCTTCACTGCAGAAAGTGCTACTGGATAGCACTTCTAGACTAAAAAATCCACAAGGGTGTTAGTATTCTTTTATTCATCTCTGTCTACACAAGGCTTAGTGCCACATCTTGCACATGGCATATTCCTGGCATATCCCTACTACATATCTGATTGATTGATTGATAATGAACATAAAGATATTATTTAATATTGTTAAGTACTAACTATATGCTAGGCACTGTGCTAGTCTACAAAAAACAAACTTTTATTTTGGAAAGATAAAGCCTGAGTACAGTATGACTTTGGTCAAAAACCATGACAGAAAAACTACTTTAAAAAATAATGTACATATATATATATGTATAACTGAATCACTTGGCTGTACAACAGAAATTAACACAACATTGTGAATCAACTATACTCTAATAAAAAAAACCATAACAGACTAGATAATGAAGAGACTCTATTGCACTAAATAAATCTTCAAGTATTAGCCCAAGGCTGTGTGAAATCAGAATTTCAAAGAACTGTTCGTGAGCGACCAAAAAACCCAGATGAAAGAACATGGATGACGCAGTTGAAATTAACCACATCATTAGACAAATCACTCAAAACCTTGTCAAAGAGGAGAGTTAGACATTTTTTATAAGATATAATACTAGTCATTTGGGACAAATAAAAGAAAGGACAACTTGTCACAGCAGGCAGTATATACAAGGAGTCTGTTACACTCAAGGGATAGAAAAGAAAAGAGAAGAAGAAACAAAGAATGAATTAATGAATAAGTAAATAGGTTTAAAAGTATAAATACATTCAAAAATCACCCTTGGAAAATTGGAAAGTCCGGGGTATCCCTTGTACTTAGTATCTGGTCTACATTTAGGACTGGATGAATCAGCACCTTCAACCATTGTGATACTTCTTTTTCTTCTTTCTTTTGCTTTCTTTTCCTTTTTCTTTCTCTCTTTTTGTCATTATAAGATATTTAACATAGGGTATGTTAACTTTATTTATTTATTTCTCTATCTTTTAATTTTTGACATATAGTTGACTTACAATATTATATTAGTTTCAGGTGTACAATATAGTGATTCAATACTTTTATAGATTACATACCATACAAAGCTCATACCGTATTATCGACTGTATTCCCTGTGCTTTGCGTCACACCCCTGTGACTTATTTTTTTATAATGGTAGTTTGTACCTCTTAATCCCCTTCACCTATTTTTTTTTTTTTTTTTTTTTTTTTTTGCAGTATACGGGCCTCTCAATGTTGTGGCCTCTCCCGTCACTCCGGACGCGCAGGCTCCGCGGCCATGGCTCACGGGCCCAGCCGCTCCGCGGCACGTGGGATCCTCCCAGACCGGGGCACGAACCCGTGTCCCCTGCATCGGCAGGCGGACTCTCAACCACTGTGCCACCAGGGAAGCCCCCCTTCACCTATTTGACCCACCTCCCTCCCCCTTGGCGACCACTAGTTAGTTCTTTGTATCTGTGAGCCTGTTTCTGTTTTGTTAAATCTGTTCATTTGTTTTGTGTTTTAGAATCCACCTATATGTGAAAATATACAGTATTTGTTTTTCTCAGTCTGACTTTATTTCACATAGCATAATACCTTCTAGGTCCATTTATTTTGTCATTTCTTTTGATTAATTCCAATTCAATCATTTAGAAGCTATATGACCCTGGTCTCCTTACCTGTAAAATGATGGCTATAATACCTCTCCACTGGGCTGTGAGGATTAAACATGAGTGTTATAAATGATTAAAACAACACCTTTTTTACTTTCGTAGGTAAGGAAAAATTGATCGTCTGGGTGGGTTGCTTCTGTCTGACAGTGCATAGAAATAACGTAGCTAAAATCTGCTTTGAATCCAAGCCTCAGAAAAGACAAATAATTTGCACAAAGGAAAACTCTTTGAAATGGTTAAAGAATGTATCTTCAACACCTGCCTGGAAGTTGGAAATGCTCAGCTTTAGAAAGGTTGGTCCCCAGACGACAGAGAGCTGATGAATAAGCACGAACTCATTCCCAGTCTAACAAAGACTTATTTGATTCTCATCAGACATTACTGTTCGACCAAAAGAGGCTATTTCTTAATATTTTGATAATCATTCCATAACCTCATGAAGATTTTCTACTTTTACAAATAAAACTTCTAAATAATTCTGGAACCCTGCCCCTTCTTTAAATCTGCATTTGGTCAACTGTATTTGTCGACATAAAAAAAAAAAAAAAAAAAGGTCGATTTCTATCACAAATGATTCTAAAAAAAATCTCAGTTACAGACCTTCCTGCTCTTAATTTGCTGATACAGTCAATGAAAGAAGCCTGATAAGTCTGATTAAAAGGTAAACCTTAAAGTGTGAAATAGATGCATCTCATGCAGTGTTCAAGGAAAAATTTACTGTTGCTTATTGAAAGAGATCCCTTCAAACATGTCTGAATTCTTAGGATGCACGCGTAATGGGACTTCCCTGTGGGAAACTCAATAATTCACTTGTAATTTGTAAGTTCACTGAAGGTAAATTTGTTGAATGAGACTGAAAGTGCCACCATTTCACTCAGAGCTGTTTTCGGCCATGATTAAACAAATCACCTTAGTAAATTTAACATTGAGTTATTTAACCAGCAATTAAAAGACCAGTTGTAGACTCCATGTAGTATAGCTGCTTAAACAGCTGCACTACCTTACTGGTTATTTTCAGACCAGATTGCTTACATTTTAGTCTCATTTATAAACCTTTTTTAAGGTCTTAATTTGTATTAAAGACAATACTCATTCTATTTAGTACTCTAGCCAACAGAAGATATTGCAAGGATAGATTCAATTTCAGCTAAAAGGGCTTTAATTACTACATAAGGAATGACCATGTTGAGTGTACAATTTAAGCTTGAATTTTGTAGCCAAATTTCCATGAAAATCATGAGTAATATTAAAGCAGCAAATAAGTGCCAATTTTTCTTTATTGAGCCAATATTTAAAATTTGTTTTGAAGGCATCCACGTTTTGTTTTAAGCACCACTTCATCTGTCTTTGCAGCTGTTAATACAAGAATATAATTCATGACAAGCTCCCTTTGGATCACTGCTCCTTCTATCCTTTCTCTTCTTACCCGCCTTTTTCTCCTACTGTCTCCTCCACCAGCCCCTCATAGCTTTTCTCATCTTCAATATGTAGGATGGGTCCTACTTATTAGCATTTTCAAATTGATTAAAATAAAAGCCATCCATATTTCAAACAGTCTATGTTATAAACTGTCCACTCGAAAAGACTATGTTCAGGAAATGGAATGTTAGCTAAAATATAGCTTCATTAATATGCTATTCTTCATAGTTAGGATGAGAGCTAGGACTCTGGCCAGAATGTAAGCTCCCATGAGAACAAGGAGTTATTTCTTACTACTTAATAGATACTTGAATTTCCCCCTATAATTCAAATATTATTACTATGGACTTTAATGACTATACAGCAAACATTAACAAGTCATTCTAGAACATTCTATGTGCCAGGCAACACATATTACATTTGTAAAATTACAATGATAATCCCTTTATGAGTGGAGGGACAACGCCAATATAAAGTTGGGGGCTGGCACATGTGGAAAGAAAACAAGCTTGAGGGGATATGGTGGTCTATTTAATTTGGGTAAATATTTTCAAATTCACGAAGGGGAATATGGTACAACCTTGAAGGGCTGATGCCAATGTGAACAATTTGAACTCATCTAGGAAGAACATAATATGACTCCAAGCAGTAAGCAACTCCAAGGTGAGTCTGGTAAGGTTCCAAGGTTGGAGGTCGTAAGAACCAGTAAAGGTATAGTGGAAAACCAAGGAGTAGGAAATGAAGAGCAAGAGGCCCGTTTTCCTAGATGGTTCTTTCTGAAAGGCTTCCCAAGGCTGGCTTGATCTCACCCTTCAGATGTCAGGCTTTGACCAGCTTTCCAGTCCAAGTTCTCTCTCCCCTCCCACCATTGACCTTTGTCCTGTCACACTGTTTACATCAGCCATAGCACTTACCATGATGTGAATTTATTATTTACATGTCTTTTACTTCTCCTCACTGGGTTGCGAACTCCATGAGGGCAGTAACCCTGTCGATCTTTTTCATCACTCTAATCCTCAAAGAGGTGCCCAGTACGTAATTGTTGAATGATAGATTGATTAGTTGACTGAAGGAATGAAAAACTGAAAGAACTGATTTGCTTCAGGGGAGAAGCAATAGAACATAATGAATGAGGTACTGGTATGAAAACAGAAATATAGATCAATGGCATAGGATAGAAAGCCCAGAGATAAACCCACGTACCTGGTCAACTAACCTATGAAAAAGGAAGCAAGGATATACAATGGAGAAAAGACAGTCTCTTCAGTAAGTGATGCTGGGGAAACTGGACAGCTACATGGAAAAGAATGAAATTAGAACACTCCCTAACACCATACACAAAAATAAACTCAAAATGGATTAGAGACCTAAATGTAAGACTGGACACTATAAAACTCTTAGAGGAAAACATAGTTAGAACACTCTTTGACATAAATCACAGAAAGATCTTTTTTGACCCACCTTCTAGAGTAATGGAAATAAAAACAAAAATAAACAAATGGGACCTAATGAAACTTAAAAGCTCCTGCACAGCAAAGGAAACCATAAACAAGATGAAAAGACAACCCTCAGAACTGGAGAAAATAACTGCAAACGAATCAATGGACAAAGGATTAACCTCCAAAATATACAAACAGCTCATGCAGCTTAATATCAAAAAAACAAACAACCCAATCCAAAAATGGGTGGAAGGCTTAAATAGACATTTCTCCACAGAAGACATACAGATGGCCAAGAAGCACATGAAAAGCTGCTCAATGTCACTAATTATTAGAGAAATGCAAATCAAAACTAGAATGAGGTATCACCTCACACCAGTCAGAATGGCCATCATCAAAAAATCTACAAACAGTAAATGCTGGAGCGGGTATGAAGAAAAGGGAACCCTCTTGCACTGTTGGTGGGAATGTAAATTGATAAAGCCACTATGGAGAACAATATGGAGGTTCCTTAAAAAACTAAAAATAGAATTACCATGTGACCCAGTAATCCCACTCCTGGGCATATACCCAGAGAAAACCATAACTCAAAAAGACACATGCACCCTGATGTTCATTGCAACACTATTTACAATAGCCAGGACATGGAAGCAACCTAAATGCCCATCGACAGACAAAAGGATAAAGAAGATGGGGTACATATATACAATGGAATATCACTCAGCCATAAAAAGGAACAAAATCGGGTCATTTGTAGAGACTTGGATGGACCTAGAGACTATCATAAAGAGTGATGTAAGTCAGAAAGAGAAAAACAAATATTGTATATTAACATGTATATGTGGAATCTAGAAAAATGGTACAGATAAAACTGTTGCCAAGGCAAAATAAAGAGACAGTCGTAGAGAACAAACGTATGGACACCAAGGGGGAAAGGGGAGGATGGGATGCATTGGGAGATTGGGATTAACATATATACACTAATATATATAAAATAGATAACTAATGGGAATCTGCTGTATAGCACAGGGGACTCCACTTCGCTGTACAATAGAAACTAACACAACATTGTAAAACAAATATATCCCAATTAAAAAAAAAAAAAGGAAAGAACATAATGGATGAGACAGCAGACTGGAAGATTTGTATTCAGATGTGGTGTCCAACAAGTACTGGCTATGTGTGGTCAAGTGACTCAATTTCTCTGACCCTCCATTGCCTCATCTATAAATTGGGTACCCTTTTCAGTGGTTGTGAAGATAAAGGAGATATTCTGTGTGGCATGATTATCATAGTATTTGTATTAGTTACCTATTGCTGTGTAACAAATTACAGCTGATTCTTGAATAACACGTTTGAACTGCGTGAGTCCCCTTATACATGGATTTTTTTTTTTTTTTTTTTTTTTTTTTTGCTGTACACAGACCTCTCACTGTTGTGGCCTCTCCCGTTGCGGAGCACAGGCCCCGGACGCACAGGCTCAGCGGCCATATACATGGATTTTTTTTCCCACTAAATATGTGCTACAGCACCACACGATCCGTGGATATGGAAGAACCATGGATAAGGAGGACTATTAATTATACTCGGATTTTCCAATGAGCAGAAAGTAGATGCCACTAACCCCCAGTGATGTTCCAGGGTCACTGTATCCCAAAACATGACAACTGGAAACAAGGAACATATATTATTTCACCAGTTCTGTGGATCAGGAATCTGGGAAGTGCTAAGCCAGGTCTCTTACAAGGCTGCGATTGAGATTTTAGCAAAGGCTGCAACCACCTCCAGGCTCATCTTGGGGGTTCCACTTCCAAGCTCACCCATGAACCTCTCTGAGGACTGTCTCATAACATGGCAGCTGGCATCTCTCACAGTGAGCAATCCAAGAGAAAGCTAGAGAGAGCTCAGGACGAGTCACAGTCTTTTTATAATCTAATTTCAGAAGTGATATACCATCACTTAGCCATATTCTGTTTGTTAGAAGTGAGTTATTGGGTCCGTCTCACGCTCAAGAGGAGGAGATTTCATAAGGGCATAAAGGTGGGGAGACAGGGATCAGTGGGGCCGTCTTAGAGGCTGCCTACCACAGTGCCTGAATATGGTAATAATAATACGCTAACATTAAACATGGTTTACTGCCCGCCAGTAAAATACTTTATATGTATTATGTATTCAATTCTCACACAGTACTTTGAGGGAAATAGAATTATCAGCCTCATTTAATAGATGAGGAAACTGTGGCAGAGTCCCAACATTACTGTGTAGCATCCTCAGCCCTTGAAACGTGATAATCTGAACCCAAGACCATGATCTTAACCTCCAGTGCTAAACTCTTCCAGAGAAGGGTTTAATGAATGGTAGCTATTGTCATTAAATTCAAGGACAGCAAGTGTTACAGATCATTCAAAGAGCAGAGTAGGGGAAAGACCCAGAAGATGGGTAGCTGGACTCAAGAAACTGAAAAAAAAAGGAAATGAAATGTCACATCCGGGAGAAAACACAATGATCTCTTGTGGGTTAAGTCCAAGGGTTAGGGCCATCAGGAGAGCATCTTGGTGGTTGAAAGGCATGAGTCTGACTCAAATAAAAAAGAGCCTTGCCAAAGAGAGCGTCATAGCCTTATGATATTGGACAGCATCGTAGACACGGATGCCTGGGCAAGATTTTTAGAACCTTAAACATTTGCCACAATATCGTGATTTTGTTCCTAATGCAGGGGTATTCAGGGTAAAAGTTTTGGCCTGGGACTTCCACACTAAGTTATTGTTTGGGGTTAGAGGAAAGAAAAAGAATATTTACTGAAATGACATGTACCCTTTCATCTGTTTCCCTAAATTTAAAAATATTGTTTCAAAAAAGATACATGATTCAAGAGCCAAGTTTACATCACATCCCTGGAAAGGAGACAACGACTCTGCACATGACACCTGGCAAACTGTCTCACGAACCTTGGGAACACTTACTATGATCCTAGCAAAAATGCATTATTAACGAGTGAAACAGCAGCTTCTCCCTTCTAAGCTAAACACATGGTCAAAACATTTGGTTAGAGGACAGGAAACAGAAGATAAGGGTAGTTTCGTTTGGACTCATACTTGCTATAGTTACATCCAAAAAGTTTCAAAGGAAGCCACAGCTGGTGTTCAGATAATCATCTAGTAGTGCTAGCAAAGACATAGAAAAAGGGGACATGGGCCAATGAATTTTTCAGGGAAAGAGAAGAAAATGATTCCTTGATCACTTCTAACTCTGGCCAGAATGTGATGCAGGGAAGCATGAATAACATGTAAAAAGTTCTCTTGCAAACTGTGAGTTACTTTAAGAAATGCAGTGTGAAATTTTTCAGTTGGAGAATAAATGATTTTGAGAGTGACTCTCTACTGCATTCATAAGCATTGTTTCATTTAGGAAAGGATTCTGCTAAGACTTCAGAGTTTCTGTTTTTCAGAAGTTTGCCTGGAATTGTGGCATTGTAAATTTTTGGAGCTGGAGAGGACGGTGGTCAGAGTAGATCTGGAAGTGTTGCTTGAGGGATAGTGACCAGGGAAGGAGATCACATGGCTGCTAGTAAAATTAAGTTTTCTGTTATATTTCTGAATGGGACAAGGAAGGACTGAATGTATCATGGGATTTGCTTCTTTCCCTAATGAATGGTTGTGTTTTGGAAGAAAGATGCACAAGAAAAGCCTCACGGTGTATTTATTGCATTTCCCTTGTCCCAAAGAAGTTTCAGTGAAGCTCTTTATACCTCAAGAGAATCTGAACCAAAATTCTTGTAAAGGAGTGGGATCTCAGAGGTATTGAAAACTATGGAGCTCTGTGGTGTTCTTTGAGTACTATTATATCACTAGTCCACACTTCACCACCTAAGTCAGTATAAAACATCTAAATATAAACCCTTTGAAGGCAGAGTTCAGTCTGCATCATCTTTGCATTCCCTGCTCTGCCCAAGGTGCTCAGTGAGTTGCCGTAAATGTTGAAATGTAATTGATAACATTGATAACATGTAGTTCGGCGCAGTGATGTCTCTGATCAGCACGTTCACGTCCTGATACCTACACCCTCCACTTCTCACAACCAGAGCAAATCATACCCAAATTCAGGGGCCAGAAGCATCCAAAGAAGGTTTTTGGGAATCCTGGTTCATTCATGAAAGCAGGTGTCTATTATTTAATTAAGTAATTTGTTGAGCATCTTCATGTTAGTATCCCAGGTGTTGAGGATCAAAAGATAAACAAGGCACACATCTTTGCAAAAAGGGCATTTTTTTTTACACTAAAAACATGACTCGTTTCATAACATTTCTGTGTACATTTTACTTGCCAGGAATATATCTGTTCCTTACAGCTCTGTACCTCTAGAGTCAAACAAACAAACAAAAAGCGCTCAGAATCTATGACTTACCTATGTAGAGAGTATGTCTTGCCTTTGCAAATGAAGTTGAGCACACATAAATAGGCAGATGATAAATACAGCCACTTTTCAAAAAAAACTTGAAGACTGAAGCTCCAGTTCTATTTTCTTACTTGCTAGACACATAAATGTGGGCAAGTCATCTGTAAAAGGAGTGAATGAAATTTGCCCCGCATTTTAGTCTCAGCACTCATACTATAGTAAATTAACAATAACTATTTCTTAAATAGATTACTGAATAAACATGTATCTCATCTACGTTCTAAAATGTCTTCTTATTCTGTTAAGAAGACTATGAAAAGCGCTGGGAGATCATCCTTTGGAATAATGCACGTGAAGCTGCTTTCACTCCACAAATACTTTTTGAGCACATATTATATGCCACAGCCTGCGCTGGGCTCTGTGGATCCAGTGGTGAGCAGACAAACTCACTTTGGAGGAAGGCAAATTATGAGATTATTTCTGAAATGTAAGTGATATCTGGAGCATTGTCATTTATTTTAAAAAGACAACAAACGATATGCAGTCTGGCTCTGGAATTGCATGACCCCTTTTCCTCATGAGTGGGAAATAGTGAGAGCTCCAACTTTGGAAATGATCCCTTTTACATCTATAATAATTCTGCTTCTCTTTCTTCTAATCCTCTTTGTATTTTCTCTCTCTCTATTTTTGGTCAAGTCATGTGCATTGAAATAATTCTTTTCAAGGATAACATTCAAATATGTTTTACAACCAGCATAGTTCAGGCAACAACCTGACACGGGTCGTGGTGCTGAAGCCCAGATCTGGGTGTCCCTTGTTATTCTGGATGTAATCTCTTTAGACACTGGATTATGAAGAAATTCTGAGAAAGGTCCTGGGGAGGGGGCTGCAGGGGCGGGATGATGGGAGGATTCAGGTTCAGGACAGTATCTACCTACCCAAGCTATAAAGGTAGTATTTCAATGCTTCCACAAATGACACAGCCATGCCAGATGCGAAATAAAGCATCTGCATGCTTAGTGTCTGGCTACAGCAGAGTTTCATGTGATGCTAAGCTTTAAGAATGTTTATTCTGCTTCCATATACTCTGCAAAATGAAAATGATCACCATTATAACCACATTTCAAAGCAGCCATGCGTGGACTTGCATACAAGCTCTTGGCTTTTTAATAAAATGGCAATTTCTAGTTTGTGTCATACGTAAAATTGGGTAGGAATCACAGAGTCTTTGCTGGTTTCCCATTCTCCCTGGAAATATTAGTTTAAGCGTTTTATGCCTCCTTTCATATTGGTTACACCCATGACCTAGTCACATGGATTCCCAAAATGGCAGGTTGCCCACTAAAAGTTCTAGGAAGCTGACATCTCAGTTACTGTTATACCTTGCTTATGTAAATTGTTACTTATTTTAAAAAATAGTCTGGGTTGCTTCTGGTTGTTTGGAGTAGGAGAAAGAATGAAGGAAAACAGGGAATAAACTTGTTCGCCTTTCGTTCAAAAGAGGAAGCTCAGTTCTCTGTAAAGGATTGGGAAATAGCAGAGTATTCAAGGAGAAGCCCCCTGGGAAGGTGGCTGTTCCTGAGACAGAGAAAAGACAAACACCAAGGGCAATAAGGCCTCTCCATGAAGATAAGCAGCCTGGTGGGTGGTGGAGGGAAAGTCCGCTGAGCACTCAACTGAAAAAGAACAGGAGGATGAGAAATAATTCTGAGGAAAAATAGTGCAGAAAATGATCTTGGCTCACTTGGACTTCTGGTTTTGCTCCAGATTAATGGTCAGTTGTAATACTGATTCCTGAAGCACAATGAAAAGGTTTCTGTGATGCTGATGAAATGAAGAAAGTGGGAATTTTGACCTATTGAAATAAAGCCATTGCTCCTTTCTCTCTCCCTCTGCCCTTCTGTGGTTTTCTTCCTTCTTCTCTCCCCACTCCCTCCCTCCTCTTATCCTTCTTCTTTCCCTTTTTCCTCTTTCTTCTCCCTCCTTTGTCTTTTCTCTGAAGGAAGGAAAGGGCTGTGTTCAGTTGACTCCCACCAGGCTTAACTCACAAGTCCATCTGTGTTCTCTAGAAATTAAATCTCATTGGGAGCCAATGTGTCTCTACCGCAGATAACGAATGCATTTGAACAGATAAACTGCAATATTTGGAAAGATTTTCCCATTTGCCAGCTCTACCCATGCCCCATTCCCCAACTCCTACCCCAACGCAAACGCGAAGACAACCTTCGGGTATAAAGTTAAGCAAAGAAGAAATCCATGACCTGCTGATTTTTAGATTATAACAGATCATCAATGCACTCACCATTGTTTTCCCACTTTCTAGTGTAATATCTATCACAGAGGAGGCATCCAGAGAAAAAAAATCTTGAATAAATTATGACAAATTCATAAATAGAGTCTAAACGTAGAGTCTAAATGTGGACTTTTTGCAGCGTCATATTTCCATGGAGTAGCTTTGGTTTCCTGGGCAGTTTCACAACAAGGTTAATTGCTTTTATCAAGTTTTCTCTTTCACCCCATCACCATTTTCATAACAGGTCGTTTATTTGGTGACAAGAGTTAATAGTGATGAGTAGTGAGCAGAGAGTGAGATTCATTCACTTTTCTTTCCAACAAGCATTTATCGTGTCAAACACTGTGTTGGGTGCCAGGGATACAACTGTAACCAAGATAGAATCCGTTTGTGCCCTGGAAGAACTTACCTTCTATTGGATACTTAAGCTGCTCAGATTGTGAAATGGGCCAGGCTCTCCAGAGCTGAGTGACCATATTATTCAAAATTTTCATTACTACACGTTGTGGATAGTCATTGTCTCCGGCTGAAAACCAGAGGTGAAAGTCATGACTGCTAAACTTAGACTACATGCACATCTAAGCAATTAGCACGTCTAAAACATCTAGGAAGATGGTCTTCTCTTCCTCCCAGAATCAATGTCACTTCCTTACATTGGGGAGGTGCTTTTATGTGCATCTTAACTTTTTAGCCCCTAAAAAATAATTTAAAGCTTATAATTTACTCCTTTTTTTCCTTTAGCAATAATTAAAGAAAACCCCAAAGTTCAGACACTGACCTATATTCAGTAGTGTGCATGCTATGACTTATTTTTCCCAGAAGTGGACATAAATTTGCACTTTTTTTTACCACACTCATAGGTTCAGTTTTCTCTGTTAAACAATAGCTAACATGTGAAAGTCAGTTCATGGGTGTGGTTCATGGCCTGGAACATGGTCAAGGAGCTGCCTCCATGGAGCTGAAAATGATTTGTGGTGGGCCTGGAAGCACAGTTCAATCTATTCCTGGGCCCACCCCAGGGCAGGCCTTGCCCATGTAACTGTCTGTGTGTGCAACACACAAGGAGGAATTGAGACAGGCTGGCACCTGAGACCTGGGACCCTTTGCTGCGATGCTTGCACCTGGACAAATATCTCCTCAAGCTACAAAATACAATGACACTATAAGGGACTAAAAATAACTGCGTGCATGCGCAGTTGGGGCAAATTCTGTTGGGACAGAAGGTACAAAAAGACCAAAAAACCCAAATGCCACTTCTGAAGAGCTGGGAGCAAAAACTGAGTGTTGGGAGCAAAAGCAGGGTACTGTGCATGCCCCCTGCACTCAACACCACCAGAGGGGTGGGCAGACCACCTAAGCCCCCTCCGGCCCCACCCCTGGACACACCCCTACCCTCACTCCCTGTGAAGAAGCAGCTGGACCCACCCACCTCAGGGAGTGATCAAGGGAACCTGTTACTTGTATTTGCTCCCTTCTGTGGCTGTAGGACCCCCAGTTAAGCCTTGGCTGAATTTCTTGTCTGGCCTCTAGTCAATTTCTATTGATTGCGGAAGGCCAAGAACCCTGGTTGGCATCAGAATGGCTTCAGGTCAGACCAAAACAAACAAATGATCGAAAATCATTATGGCTAGATTTTTAAATGAAATTATTGAACCGAAAAAGGACATCCAAGATCAAGAAGCTGGGACCATCGAGGCCAAAAAATTTAAATAAATAAATAATAAGAGGGAGGGGGCACAAGGGAAAGTCTCCAAAAGCAGAGCTGGGAACCAATCCTGCCAACAAAAAGTGGCCCGGGTGCATCGATGCAAAGTCAGAAGTACAGACGTCCTATCTTCTCCCCTTCCTAAAGTAAGTTATACCCTTTTGGAATTCACCCATTTCATTAAAAGTTATCTGTTTTACCTGTAAAAAATAAATAAATAAAAAATAAAAAAATAAAGTAAGTTATACCCACTGTAATCATGAAGAAGGCTCTTAATACATTTTTGTCCCTTTTTCTTGGGCTCTGAATATAATTTGAAATAGTGGTAAAAGGACAGAATAACCTGAATAATTGTGACTATCCATGGGGTGGAGCTCAATAGTGAGTGCTCTCAACCATCCAGATGCTTAAATAAATCTAGATTTTATTTTCCATGCCAAGAAAATATCGAGATGATTTAGTGCATTTCCCATTTTCCCTCTACATGTGTGGAATCATGTAAACATTATTTGAGCAGATTAATCAAATTCTTTTTGAAGAAATGGAAAAAAAAAATGTATCCCCCTTCAACAAGATTCCCAAGATGGCTAACCCCTAAGCCTAATTTTAAATTTAACTTCAATTTCCAGGTTCCCAGGGAAAAGTCTACTCCAAATAAATTTGTTCAAAAAATGTCTTCTGACATTCCATCCATTTAGAGAGGCTTATGAGGAAGCTTGATGAGCAAACTTTAAATACACAAGGCACCTTCACTCTCTGACAAAGACCCAAATCAACGAACCACCAAATCAATCAATAAAAAGGAAGATAAATCTGCATTAGGTGAATCAGCAGCCCCTAGTCTTACCCTTGAGTGTGCCTGTTAATCTTGAAGTTTGACCTAATATGTAGCATGGGGTGAGTGTTAGGAGACGTAAGTCAAAAACATCATTGTAAATGTTTCCTGGTTCCCTCAGTAATATTCCAGTTGGGTTTCTCTCATGCCTCTCTTATAGCACGTGTCACTTTGTCTTACAGCTATTTGCACATGTGGCAGAAATTTATTCCAGAGTACTTAATAGATGTATGCCCCACTTCCTACACCCCCTCCCCTTCAAAGTCTGAGGTTGGCCCAGCCCTTTCCTTGTTCAGGAAACCATTTATGTGTCAGCCATTTCCTGAGGGGAAGGTCTCAGGGCAAAACCACCAAAGAAGTCTCTGGGCTGTGAACTTAAAAACTGAGAGGAAGCGGTGAAACGGAAAGATTTGGAAAATAGAGGAATTGTTTTCTCCTTCTCCTATAATCTCCCAGACCAAGAAAATCCTCTATGGACTGGGGAAAGAGGAGAGGAAAGACATGCTAGGAAATGAGAATAAAGGAATAAATAGAGAAGAGTGAGGTCAACGTGAGACATAATTCACCATCATATGGGGAGAAAAGGAACTGGCAGAAGGAATAGCAGTCTCGATTAAAGTGGGAGTGAGTCAGGGAGTGAAAGGAAAAGGAGGCTGTGATCAGAGAATGGCACACTCATTTCTGCCATAGAACATTCCCAGTTGGTGTAAAGGACAGGTATGACCACAGGTACATAGAGCAAGGTGGAAACAAAGGCCACTGCATAGAGAATATCAAGGAATTTTGAAGTGAGGGAGCTGCCTGAGTAATTGCACTGCCATCTTATCTACACAAAGCAAAAGGGTCTCCACCCTGCCTACAAGCAGAACGTAAGCTACCAGCTGATGGCACAGAGTAGCAGAATGGACTTGTCTCAGTGAAATAGACAGCATCCTCCCCATAAACCAATAAGATGATATAATGCAAAGAGAGTGGAGTGGGAGCTGAGAGGCTGGTGCATCTTCAACCCTCATGAATGAGGGAAAATGATGCGGTCAAGGACGCAGGTAGAGCAGCTGGAGCACAGCTGAGAGCACAGAAGTGAGTCATGGCAACGCTTCATAAAAGACCGCCAGGATCTCGCCACCTGCCCTCAGCTGGGGCTGGTGGAAGTTCTAAAAGCGTCCGAGAAGGGACACAGCTCTGAAGACAGCCTCTCTCCCTAAGTGTTTCTGGAAATGTGGGAACAAACATCTTCTCTGGCCTCCGGAAGAACGTTCTAAGACTAAACTGCTTTCATCTTGGGAGATGCTGGCAACAGAGACTCTGATTTTCTCCAGTCATTAGAGTTCATTGAAATCAGGGCAAGCTTTTTGTTAAGCTTTTCCAGTTTCCTCAAATGTGGGAGATCAAATCTCTCCCACACGCCTGTCTCCACCCAGCTATACCAGGCAGCCCTCAGGGGCGGATGCTGTCAGTTCCCATTTGTTAGCATCAATACTCATCAGCAAAATTCCTTTTGTTGCATAATGTAATTTATTCACAGATTCCAAGGATTAGAGCACAAACACCTTGCATTGGGGGAGGCATTATTTTATCTACCACACTCAGCTTCCTTTATCTGTAAAATGAGAATAATAATACTACCTACCTTGCAGAGTTAATACATATACATCTCTTAGAACAGTGTTTGGCATTCTCTTAAAGTTACAGCCTGTTGCTGCAGAGCACACCAGCTATAAATCCAGGTAAGATACAGCAGGAGAGAGAGGATGGAAGAGAAGACCGTATTTTATGGCTCAGTGCAATGGAAAGTTTGTGAAGCCGGGAGCCCGGTCAATCTGAAATTGAATCCTGGCTTTGTCACTGATAGCTTCATCACCTTAGAAAATGAACCTTTTTTGAGCCTCAATTTCTTCATCTGGAAAAAGGAGACAATAATATCAACTTTACACAGTCTGTGGCAGGATTAATTATGATGACATGTATAAAACTTGGTGAATAGTAGTGCATGATCAGGTAATAAGTTCACTTGCTCCTCCTTATCTCTTTTTTTTACTTACATAAGTGCCATGTCCTGGTGTCTGTGACAGTGCAGAACGTAATGTGTCATCTTATATTCTGCTATTGAATTCCTAAGACTGCAATAAACTCATAATTTTTTCCTGCAAGTTGGCTTTTATACTCTTCCACTGTTACTTTTTTCCAATGAGTTCTACCTCCTTGCATTATCCTGGATTCCATCTCCTGTCATTAGATGGTATTTACTGTGGAAAGACAAACTCTTTGGAATACTAGATTCTGGAAACCCTAATAAGAATGCTAGATATTAAATCATGGGCAAACTCATACACTGCACACCCAAGCATTTTTGAATCATTCACTCTTTTGAAATTACCCTTCACATGCATAGATTAACTCAATACAAAGGTAGATATATATAAGACTGGTTCCTTAAAGGATCATGTAATCTCATTCCTTTAGAAATCCAAGCATGATGTACCCCAAAAAGATATTTACTTATTATGATTAATTATCCTCCAAATATTCTTCATTTATGTATTAAAAATCTAGTAGGAGAGTAGTTCTCAAATTTTGCCTCCCACTGGTATTACTTGGGAGTCTTAAAAAAAAAAAAATCCAGGCTTTTCTTTGCCACTTCCAGACGTTACGACTTAATTGATACAGGATTTGACCTGAGCCTGGGGTTTTTCCCAGATGATTCTAATTAATGTACAGCAAAGTTTGGAAACTGCTGTTTGAGGCTAGTATCTACCCAAGAGCCATTACAGAAAAGAAGTTTGTTTATATTAATGTTATTCTGCTTGAGTTCACTGATTCATTCAGTAAATATTTGTATAAGACATTGGGAGACAGAACATTGTTTAAATGTATTGATTTTAGTAGTACTAATTTATTTGTATTTTCTTTTATAATTAGGATGAGCGCCTCAACTCAAAATGAAGCATGGAATTTGTTAGTCAAATGAATTTTTTTTTTCAGTGAAAGGTAAACCTCACAAACTATATGACAGAATAGCCTGTATCACTTTCTCTTTTATTTTGCTTTTCTCTCTCAGGACACTCTGCTTCCAGCCACATACAAAAGTATAAAAGCAAGCCAAGTGGAGGGCTGTGTGCATGTGTGTGTGCATGTGTGTGCATGCTTGTGTCTTCACATATGTATGTGTGTACATATTTTTGTCGAGGGAGAGCCAGGCTTACTTATGGCTTGTAAAAGTCACATGACACAATTCTGTCTCCTCATACCCTACACCCCTTTCTACATTCGCCTCATCTGCTGCTGATCCCAATCCCTTTTTACCCTCCATTTCTCTCTTCCTCATCTCTACTCTTTGTAGAAATAGCAGACACTCATCACTCAGGGGGTTATGGAATTTTTTTTTTCAGACTTATTTATTTGCTGAGGTGTGGTGGAATACATCTAATATGGGCTTTGCAGCCAAAAAAACCCTGTTAATATAAATATTTACCTTTAGCATTAGCTGGCTACCTGTCTACTTAGGGGAATCACTTGAAGAACTTTAAAAAACAAAAATTCAAAAAAACGAATGCCAATGCCAGGGCGCCAGCTCCATAGATTCTGGTTCAGTTGGTTTGGGTGAAGTCCAAATTTAGGGCATTCATGTTTTGCCTTCTCCTTCTCCTTCTCCTTCTTCTTATTCTTTTTCTCCCCCTTCTTCTTCCTCCTCTTCTTCTTCAAAGTTCCTAAGGTAATGCTCATATAGAACTTGAGATAAGCGCTGGAAGAAAAAGGTAATGTATTTCCAGGCAGAGATGGGTCAAGGAATAACATAACATTAGTAAATACATATGAATGCAAAAACCTGCACAGAAGTAGCATAAAACAATTGAAAGTGCATTCATTTAATTAAATCATACGAAATCATTGCTTCTGTGTACCATCAATTCAAATCAATGGTTACTGAGTCGGCATCTACTATGTCCCTTGGTGATGCTACGTGGCTCTTTGTTAATACCTCCACTCTAGCTGTCCACTCAGTTGATTGTAACTCTTTCCCAACATGTTTGCTGCTCCCAGGACTGGGAATTCTTTTTTTTTTTCCGGTGCGCGGGCGTCTCACCGCTGTGGCCCCTCCCGCTGCGGAGCACAGGCTCCGGACAAGCAGGCTCAGCGGCCATGGCTCACGGGTCTAGCCCCTCCGCGGCACGTGGGATCCTCCCGGACCGGGGCACGAACTTGCGCCCCCTGCATCGGCAGGCGGACCCCCAACCGCGGACCCCCAACCACTGCGGCACCAGGGAAGCCCGATGACTGGGAATTCTTGATGCAGACGTCCCCAGCTTTTTTGTGCTCTCAGGGCCTGACCAATAGAGTCTCACACGTAGCTGGTGCTCACTGATGTTTTGTCGATTGAATGCGGAAGTGGGAAAGTAAATGAAATGCAGAGTGTCATGAAACATTCAGGCGAAGATACAGTCTGACTCCCGCATTCATGGCATTTATAAGCTCATGTGAGAGTCGCATGATATAGATCCATGGCACAATTAGAAAATAACATGGGACATCCTCCCTCAAAAAAATTTAACGAGATGCAAGAGGGAGGAGATATGGGGATATATGTATACATATGGCTGATTCACTTTGTTGTGGAGCAGAAGCTAACACACCATTGTAAAGCAATTATACTCCAATAAAGGTGTTAAAAAAAATTAATGGCTAAAGCAGTTGTTAATGCAGTTGAGGGGGGAGATCTTTGAGTGGTCAAGAAGAGGAAAAATAAACATAGGACTAAGGCGTTAGGAGGAAGGCTTCGAGAGAGAAATGAAACTTAAATTCAGTGTGTAAGTGGTGGCAGAATTTGAAGGATAAGAACAGGAGCAGGCATTGTGTAAAGTGAGAACTAAAGTGTGGAAATGTAATGATGGAGGCCCAGTGTAACATCTGAATGAGGATCTTGTTGTCTGTGCAATTGACAACAGTAACATAGATTTTTGAATAAATCATGTGACAATAAACTCTGGATGAATGGAACTTGTTCACCACTATAGTCTTAGTTCCTAGAAGAATGTGTTGCCTATAGTAGGCTCTTAATAAATATTTGTTGAATAACTGGTTAATGAATAAGTGACTAAATGAAAACATGCAGGAAGGCATGAAGAATCAGTATTCATCAGACATTTATTTATTGCTCAACATTTATTAAGCTCCAACTGCATGCCTGGTTACATGCTAGAAACTAGGGACACAAAGATGAATATAAATGTAGTCTTTATTGTTCTTATAGTATATTCCAGTGGTTCTCAAATTTTCATTTGCCTAAGAATCACCTAAGGAGCTTAGTAAAAATGCAGATTCTTGGGATTCACTCTCTAGAGATCCCAGAGATTCTGACTGAAAATGTTGGGAGTGGGGCTTAGGAATAGGTGACTTGCTCCAGTCACCGGATATTCTGATGCCTCTGATCCAAGAATTATACTTTGAGAAATTCTCGCCTAGAAGAAAATATCTAACAGCCAACTCACCAAAAGAAATCCCTCAATAACTGTGAATATCAGGTAATAGGTGTCATAACAGAGACTCCTTCAGGGAATGACAGGGGTGGTATCGCTCGAACCGACTCCTGAGGAATCAGTCAGCTTCTAGAGAGTCGGCGTGAGAAGAGACAAGACATTCCTGGCAGAAGGAACAGCCAGGAGATGTGAAAAAACATAGAATATTCAGGAAACCGCAATTGGTTTGATACAAGGATTTGAGGTATTTGGGGATGCACCGATTTCTGTCAGTACTTGGCTGCTTGGTCTGGTATTGTTAGGAAAGAAAGGACAAGCAATGCTTAAATCAGATGAACCAATTAAGAACTCAGGAACAACAGAGAGACCATCACCAGATGGCTGTGATCATGTTTCTAAGAGTCTAACTCTGGTCCACTGCTTGATTTAAGTTCACATATTTTACAATTAGCTTGATGCTTAGTTTCCTAAACACAGGACCTTCAGTTCTCCGGTACTGGAAAAACTGGACTCGAAAAAGCAGAACAAAACACTTTCTTAGTACCTATTTCCTCTGTACCAAGAATATTCTTTTGTTTTTTCAAGGAAATGTGGCATTTTGCCTTATCAAGAAAGGAGCAAATGATTTTCCAACTAAATACAAATCATTTAGATATACTTCTTAAAGGAGGAGTTTGGGCTGTTTATACAAAGCAGTCGAACACAACCTTTTGTCCATCCAGGTAAACCTGTAGGTTAATCTCTAACTTTACTGTCTGGAAAGAACACACAGAAAATGATCCTAACAACAATATCTAGTTGATTTTTTTTATATCGATGGTCCTGATTCTCCCTTTTACCTATGGGAGAAGAATTCTGTGAATTGGACAGAAAACAAGATTCAGCTTGAGTCTACAAGACACATCCACCTGCATAATTTAGATGTTTCAGCTCAGACAGGCTTGGTAATTCCTCAAATACGAGACAAGCCTGAGTAAAAGACCATCAACCATAAATTGGGGGGATGCTAAGGACATAAGCTCCCAGGCTACCCATCTCTGAAAATAATTATTAATTTAAAACTTAGACATCCTCTGGGGTTTCTACAACTGTAGAACATTTGGAAGGGCCATTCTCTCACTCAGCCTTGTGGCTTGGACGGGGGGACAGTATCTCCTCGGCTTCCTGAAGTGGGTCACCACCACTCTAACCTAGCCACACATGGGGCTGACGGCACCAGTGCATGTTAGTGGGGCCCCTCAGAGGCTGAGGAGTGGGGAGTTGTTATTTCATCAATTGAGGTAGAAGAGGTTCCCAAGTGACCTAAAGGCAGGTTGAATTTCTTCTGCCACATTTATATCCTCACAGCCAAGGCCCTGCTGCGGGCCACTGACCCTCGTATCTGGAAGAAGCATCGTTTAGGGGTGGCCCTCCCTACCTCAGCTCCTCTCTCGTGGGGATGCAGTTACTCCCACCCCCTGCAGCATTTCATGGTCTTTTTTTGAGGGACAAAATAGTTTCTTTCACATATACAACCTGCCACAAGATGCTATTCCTTTTAACAACCAGAACAGTTGGGTAAATGTTTCTACCTCATTCAGTGCTCTTTTTTTTTTTTTTTTTTTTTAAACTGTCTGCTGTTTCCACACCAAACATACTGGGCTTTACTGTGCTAGAGCGCACTGTTCCTGTTTATCCCTTTGAATTTGGAAGCAAATTAAAAGGCATGACTTCTGACTTATTTTGGTGCCCGTGACCGAAATTGGGGTCTCCATCCCCCATCCCTAGGATCCTATTTGGGAATGCCCCAACTTGAAGAGTTGAGTCGCACTCACAGGAGCCTCCGGTCACCGGATTGAAATAGGCATCTCCGAACCTGACTTCCCTCTTTGGTCTTGTTCTTTAACATTGCTTCATTTTTTCTCTCTTCTTCCTCTTGAAGTATTTTTATTTATAGCCAAATCACTGGCAAGTTGAAGGGAGAAGTAGCCATATGATCCTTTCAAGTGCCAGTTGGGTCTGATTTCCCAAACTGCACCTCATAGCATTTCGTGGTATGTTTCTTCACAGAAGTCTTAACAATTGTGTAAGGCTTTCCCTTTCCTCTGCATATGTGGCCAGCATACACATCCCAGTAACTATATACATCACCAACCACCAATAACCTTTGCAGTGCTACCAGGTTTTATCCCAAAAAGGCACAGTCATTTACACTGTCACGACGACTTATATATAATTCTTAAGGCTGGACCGGGAAAGTCATGGAGTAATTGACAGCCTTTGTTTCTCGATCTCCAAGGCCAGGTACCCTATGGCAGATGCTATCTGTACATTGCTCCTCATGAAGGACCCCTGCAGACAGTTTCCATTCAGAGCAATGGTTTCCTGAAGCTTTATACCTTAGAGCATCTGTTCAACTTATATTCAGCCTGTGCTTAGAACAGGCAGGAAATGCCAAATAGTAAGGTGTCAGGAAGGATTCTTGCCTATTGTGGAAGGAAAGATTCCTTGTCCCTCTTTGGACAATTCTGAAGTGTGTTCTGCACAGTTTCTCAGAGGGTCCCCTGTGGGATTGAACCCCAGTGACCCTTAGCCATCACCTGATGATGAACTCACCCTTCCCTGGTTTTTCTCCCTACCCTGTCTGCCTTCCTCATGTTGTTGGCATGCTTTCTGGAATCACCTTCAAAATAAATTTACACTGAAATCCTTATCTCTGGGTTTGCTCTAAAGAGTACTCAAACGAAGACAGATCCCAGGCAAGTCTGGGACCTGTCCTAACCACAACCTAAATCATTCTCCTTAGGATCAGGAACTACAATACCCAGCGGTCTATGGTTTCTGGCAGCATGTAGCCTTGACGAGGGTTTCCAGTGAATGACTGAGAGCACTCTCTATACCAGTGGTTCACCTGATCACCAGTAATTCCTATTTTGTCAGGCAAAACAAAAAGACCATGAACCAGCACAAGCGTACCTGCCTTCAACCAAGAAAGGTTCCAGGTCCTTAATAAAAGGTTTGTACACAAAGGCTGGAAAGAATGCCCACTTCTGGCCTTTTCTCTCACGAGTTTCTTAGACATTCTTATTATTCTCATGTGAGGCTGCATTTGCCTTATTCTGATGCTTCCCTCAAGGGCTGTACTGCCTATTGCAGAGTACCTTCCACAACTTCTGTCCATCACTGATGCAGTGTTTGGGGAGTCCAGCCAGAGACGATAATCCCACGTGTGGTCCTTCAGGCCCTAAACCTCAGATGACGATGAAGCTCTGCACGGCAGGCCTCCTGGGGGTAGCCGTCCCCCCCACACTAGATGAGGTGCTCAGCCAACGCACTGCAGTTTTCTGAAGGGAGCTGCAGTCAAGGACTCAGGCCTCGCCCCTTACTCCCAGGGCAACCACGTTTATACTCACATCTGCATCCCCAGCCCAGACGTCTCCTTACTGGGGCCTCAGCCGAGGCACTTCCTAGGTGCCTTCCTTATCCGGGCACTTTTCTCCACTCTGATCCAGTAATTTTTCCACTCTTATCTCTTCCCCATTTTCCTACCCCTGACCCCCAGGTTCATGAAGAGAAGAACCCCTTAGTTTAGGGTCCTTCAGCAGTGAGACAACTCTTCTCATCTGTACTACATGTCATGTCACCTGATCCGTGCCCAGTACCGTTCCAGGGAAAAAAAAGAAAAACTGGGAAGCCAGTGCTTCTCTTTTGGGCCTCTTGCTTGTGCTATCACAGTAAGTGTCTAAAGCCTTGATTGTCACTTTCAGTTTGGTTCTTTGCCCTAAGTGACCACCTTGACAGCTAGAGGCTCTATAACAATCTGCAGACCATCACAGCCCATGTTGGACCCTCAGGTCCAACACTTTGGCTGTCAGGGTGAAGGCATACACCTGGCTGGATTCTGTGTGATGAAATGTTGTCACCAGAGATGTGGCAAGGAAATGCACCTCTCTTTAAATATCAAAGCCATGATTCCAAAAGACAACCCTGGGATCACCCAAGAACTCCTTAGCCTTTAGTGTTTTTTTTGTTTCTGTTTTGTTTTGTTTTGTGGTACGCGGGCCTCTCACTGCTGTGGCCTCTCCCGTTGTGGAGCACAGGCTCTGGATGCGCAGGTTCAGCGGCCGTGGCTCACAGGCCCAGATGCTTCCTGGCATGTGGGATCTTCCCGGGCCGGGGCACGAACCCATGTCCCCTGCATCGGCAGGCGAACTCTCAACCACTGCGCCACCAGGGAAGCCCGAAATTCTGATCTTAATAATCATGTCATTTCCTTCTCTGGGCCTCATATTCCTGTTCTGTAAAACAGAGCTTAAAACATGTATTCACAGAATTATTGAGAGGATGTTTACCAAGCAATTAATATAGTAGCCCTTTTATTCCATTTAGCTATCAAGTGTCCCATGAGGAAGAATGCTAAGTGGAAGGATTCATCCAAATCTTACTTTAACCTTAATCTCTAGCCCCTAAATCTCTAACTATCCATTCTTCGCTGCCAATGCTCTCTTCAGTTCAATGATCATTTTTGAAGGCCTTCTTCATGTCTGGTCTTAGGATATGAAGATTAATAACACATCCATTCTGTCACTGAGGAACTTCAAGTTCTTTCCCTGAAAGTTGTCCCTGTAGTCATATAGCATTTTGTTTATATCTCTAGGGTATAACTCTTTATTAATATCTTACAAAAATAACTGTCCCACTGAACTTGGGGGGACAGTTACCCTCATACCACCAGACTGCAAGCTTTCTTAAAGTGATGTCTATCTATGTCTTATTCAATTTTATATCCTCAACCTTGTAATAATGTCTGCCATAAGATCATGCCCAATAATTGCTTTTGTTGTTGTTTCTTTGTTTTTATTGAATTGAAAATAATCAGAAACATAATACTGAATACAAAAATCATTGGATTTAGGGCTTCCCTGGTGGCGCAGTGGTTGGGAGTCCGCCTGCCGATGCAGGGGCCGCGGGTTCGTGCCCCGGTCCGGGAGGATCCCACGTGCCGCGGAGCGGCTGGGCCCGTGAGCCATGGCCGCTGAGCCTGCGCGTCCGGAGCCTGTGCTCCGCGACGGGAGAGGCAGCAGCGGTGAGAGGCCCGCGTACCGCAAAAAAAAAAAAAAAAAAAAAGTCTCTGTAGTTCTAGTATTCCTAGAATTTTTTGTTTTATTCCCAGCATACACACACAAATTGGTTCATGTAGGATAGTTATCATCATTAAAGGATTCCCTGCTATACCTTGTATTTGTTTAATTGATGTGGTAGATTGTTCATCAGATTAGGATATCACCCCTATTTCCCTTCCGCCTTTCCACACCTAATTCCTTAGAATTAGCAGTCTCACAACAAACTGTCCTTTCTTTCCTCTAAAGAAAGAGTCATGATTTGTTTCTACCAGTTCCTTTTCCTGACGTGAACCCATTCCTAATATAATAGGTCTTCTGCTAGTCCTGGACAAAGCCCTTCAAGTCTTTAAACTCCCAAGATGTAAAAGTGTGAAACTTCAAAAATAATTCTTAATATAACTAATTAATACCATACATATGAAACTTCATCTAGAAATTCAAAAGGGAAATCTGGCTATGAGTCATGTGCCTTTGCCCTAAGAGAGAATTCCTTTTCATGTATTTCAGTTATAGAAAGTGGAAAAAATTCTTTTATTAGCGCCAATGTATTCGAATTTAAATTTAATTCTTTAATTTAAAGTAATTTTTAAAGCAGAAAGTAAATTGAGGATACTAAAAGGATATGTTTAATGTTTAATGGAGGAAAGTACTTTTGTCTAAAAAAAAATGTAATTCCAATGGCACAGGATGTTTAATTCTCCAAAAGGATAACTTTTATGAAAACCTACAGGAAATGAAAATTTTTTCCTCTGGTAATGAAAATTCAAATGAAGTATTCTATGCACGAGCGTTGTGTAGAGGCTGGAATGTGATAGACATTCAAGAAACTTTCATTTCTAACCCTCTGCTCTGCCTAAATTTGACTAAGATAATGGTAAATAATTTTGGGGTATTTACACAGTGCCAGGCATTGTCCTATGCTCTTTTCATAAATAATCTCATTAAATCCTTACCAGAACTCCATGAAATTAGTACTAGGTTATTTCTATTTTAGAGATGTGAAAACTGAAGCATGTAGAGATTTGTAATTTATCCTTAGTCACACAATTAGTGAGTGGCAGAGTAAAATTTTGAACTCAAGTCTGTCTAGCTCCAGAATGTGTGCTCTTAATCTATATATTATGTCTCCTAACCCCCATGTTATTATTCCAGCTAATTAGAGAGGTAAAAGCTTCTGGAAGAGGAAGAGCATAAGTTAGGTGTGTCCACCAAGCCTATGGCTACACCAAAACATTGGTTTGAACATCAGAAAACTCAACGAGTAAGGCTTGTTGGAAGACATCCAGCTTCCTGCCAGAAACTCAGTCTTTATACTGCTAAGCATTGGATAGACATTGCCTAAATTTCCAAACTGGAGTATAAAACCTTGGCTAATGGATCTCCATCTGACTCTGACAGAAGCTGTACCTGAGAAAATAACATAGACTTTTCAAGGGATAAAGAACCCTATTTAACATACACTATCATCTTCAGAAGATGAAAGGGTAAGAGTAAACTTAAGCCCTCCTCAAATTCAACACCGCTTTTCATCTGGAAGCAGTATTATATGTGCAGTTGCCTAGGGTGCAGTTGGGTAACAGAATAAATCTAACTAGATGTTATATATTCATCAAACATCTACTCATCACTAACACAGATCAAAGCTCTGTGTTTGGGGAGAGACAGGCTACAAAGGTAAATTAAACAGATCTGTGTGCTACACAAGAAGTTTACAATCTTAAATTTATAATAAAGTGAGTTCACCGATGACAGGAATCCAGGGCAGTATGGTAGGTTCATTGATGTGTTGGTAATAGTCACAAAAGGAGTACAAGGAGCGATAGGAGTTCAAAGAAGGAAGAGAGACCACCTATATTTGGAGTGATCAAGGAAGAATCTAGGTGCACTTGAGCTGCACATTGAAGAAATTTCTACTATTTGTAGAGGAGCTATCGGAATGAAAATCCAGGCTTTAAGGGATAACGCAAACAAAGGTCTTTCCGTAAATAAGTACCAAGACTTAACTGAACCCTAATATGCCCATATTAAAATTTTACTATTTTTTCACCAATTTATTCCGCCAATTTTTTAACAAATGTAACAGATAGATCTCTACCGAATGTGTCTGAATGTTTATGAAATTTATTCATTCAGTTAACTCTTCCTACTTTGTGTTGGGAACTGTGCCAGCCTCTAGAAACAGGGAGATGAAAGCCTACCGCCTGTCCTCAAGGAAACTGGTTTAGTTACTGGGGAAGACAGATAAGTAAATATGTTGCTAATCACACACACAATAGCACAATTTGAAATTTTCTGGACTTGGGAATAAAAAGCCATGTCAAGTCTGAAAGGAAATGATTTTTTAATGACCCTCCCCAAAGAATCTATTAATCTTCAAGATTAAAATAAAAATTTTTAAATCTAGAATAGAGAACAATAGGGGTGAAGGGCAAAGGAACTCAAATGTCTGGAGTGAGAGGAGAAGGAAAATGAGTCAGAAAATAGTATTGAAAGAATATGGGGTGAGTCTTGTTTTGACAAGAGTAGCACTTAAAAATAAAAGAGAAGCCCTGGGATCCAGACAATGAAACGATTAGTATCCAGAAAGCTAGAAAGAGCCCAATCAAATGAAATACGTGTGTATCCCAAGACTATGTATTCCAGGACTTGGCAAGCATGCATACCTTGTTTAGACATACCTTTTAATATACCTTTGAGTGTATTCAGGCTGGTCTGATCCATCTTACCGCTGACTTTTTTGACTAAGATATCCAATAAACCCTTACAAAATTGTTTTTCTCGAGCCTAGTTTAAATTGAGTTTCTGTCACTTATAAGCAAGAGGCTTAACAGAGGTCCACATGCAAAACTCTGGAACTCCCTCTGTCCCTTCCTTCCATCCTCAAATCCAGTGACACAGACACACCCGCTCAGCTCTCCGTGAGAGCAGTCCCTCTGTAGGTGAGTAAAGGGGCCCCTTGAGATTGGGCTGCCTTTCGTCATTCCATCTCCGAATGGCTAGACTGTTCATCTTCTCATTTGCTCTTTAAACACAGGAATTGTTTTGAATCAAATGCAACATTTGTTGCCTTCTAAAGAAGTCAGAATCATTTTAACTAATTAAAACCTTTGGCTTCCTTTGTATATGCTTTTTGAAGATGACTGATCCAATCAGGTCAGAACTGGAGAGTTTTGTTTCATCATAAGAGGCAAATTTCTGCAGTTATTCCTCTTTTAAGAGACAGTAGGATCCCAAATGGTGATAGCTGAAGTTGAGCAAAGACATTCGGTAAGTCACATAGAGGAAGTGTTTCGTGTAAGAATTTTGAGGTAGTCAGCAGGGACTGTTACCAACGCCTCCACTTCATTTATTTTTACTCTGTTGAAAAATAATTCTATTATAAGGATTCATCCGTCAACAGTAAAGTATTAGGTTCATGCCTCACATCTGCAAACGTCGGATTTCAAGGAAAATACTGATGAGATATAAATAAAGAATGCGGAACATGATACTTGACTTTCCTGAGAAACAGAGATAAAGAGGGAGAGAGAAAGAGAGAGAGAGAAATAGTTATGCAAGTATATTCAGAACATCATTCCAAATAAGGAAAATGCTACTTACAGAAGCAAAATCAGTTGGCGCTATTTTGCAAGTCAACACTAAACCAGATTAGGATTACCACTCAGTTTTAGGGAGATAACAAGCCTGATGCAATCAATTCAGACAGAATAGAGAACAAATATTTTTGGTGGCACAGTGTGTACAGAATTGGTGCATGACTTTGGACTTCCCATGTTATCAAGCTAGCCAGAAACTCACAGCCTGGGCCACCACTCAGAATCATATACAAGAATCAAAATTCTTTAAAACCATATACTTACTTTTGTGACGTGATGGATTTAGAGAGCACAATACTTAGTTTTATGACATTTGAAGTTTTAACAATTTGATAGGATCTAAGGCTCAACAAGGACCCCAAAACCAAGGTTTGACAGCTCAGCTCACTCAGAAGAATGACTAGGGCAACAAGTGTTTTTTTGAGTTTGATTGTTTATCTAGCTCTGTAGCAAAGGAGTTGTAAGAGAATAATAAGGCCTGTGTCCTATCCCTCTCACACAGTTTTTTTTTTTTTCCTCTCACATAGTTTTGGTTATCAAATATCAAACTGCATAGAACAGTTATAAGTGATCAGTAACAGAGGGTGAAATAGGAAAGGCTTTTTGGAACAGATATGAGGCTGGAAGAACTGGTAGAATTTGGTTATTTGGATGTGTAAAGAGAAGGAAACTATTCGGGAACGGGCTCTCTCTCTCTCTCTCTCTCTCTGTGTGTGTGTGTGTGTGTGTGTGGTGTGTTTTCATGTATTGTGTTCTATGGGTTTTAGAGGTACCATAATGGCACTGATTTGACTAGAAGAAATAAATAGTGCTCAGGTTTTTATAGAGAGGTAGGTTCAGATGAAAGAGGCCCTGGGAGACAAGGCAGAAGGTTCGGCACTTGGTAAGGGAGGGAGCAATGAGTCAGTATAGTTCACTGGGTAGGAGAAAGATATGATGTGTTACCTTCTGATGGCTGCTGTAACAAATTACCACAAACACAGTGGCTTTAAAACAACACAACTTTATGATCTTACAGCTCTAGAAATTACTAATCCCAAATGGGGCATACTGGGCTAAAATCAAGGTTTACACAGTGCTGTATTCTTTCTGGAGGCTCTAGGAAAGAATCCATTTCTTTGCCTTCTCCAGCTTCTAGAGGCTGCCTACATTCCTTGGCTTGTTGCCCCTTCTTCCATCTTCAAAACCAGCAATCATATCACTCCAACCTCTACTTCCACCCCTACATCTCCTTCTCTGACTCTTCTGCCTTTATCTTCCACCTTTTAAAGGTCTGTGTGATTACAGTAAGTCCCCCACATACAAATGGGTTCCATTCCGAGAGACTGTTTATAAGTCCAGTTTGTTCGTTAAGTCCAACAACGTTAGCCTAGGTACTCAACTAAAACAATTGGCTATATAGTACTGTACTGTAATGGGTTTATAATACTTTTCACACAAATAACACATAAAAAACAAACACAAAAATAAAGAAAACATTTTTAATTGTACAGTACAGTACCTTGAAAAATACAATAGTAAAGTACAACAGGTGGCATACAGGGGCTGGCATCAAGTGAACAGGCAAGAAGAGTTACTGACTAGAGTGGGGAGAGGAGACGGGAGGTGGTAGAGCTGAAGGATTGTCGGCAGTGGGAGACGGAGGATGAGCTGCAATTTCACTCACGCCTGACGTGGATGGCACAGTTTCTGGTTCCTGGCCAGATTCAATTCTATCTACCCTTTGGAAAACCAATCCAGTGATGTCCGGGTAGTCTCTTTTTTTCTCATCATAGATAACATGGTAGCACAGGATTGCGTTTTGAAAGGCTACTGCATCCTTCATGTACTGTTCTACATTCAGGTTCTGTGCCTCAAAAACTAACAGTGCCTCCTCAGATAAAGAAAATCCCTTGCCATTTCCTGCATTGTGAATCTCTTTGGTACTTCAGTTACTTCTTCTTCCTCTTGTCTCTCTTCCTCCTTCCTCTGGGCCCCCAATTCCATCAGGTCTTCATTAGTAAGCTCCTCATGTTGCATAGCAAGGAGTTCAATGAAGTCGTTCTCTTGAAGATCTAGCTGGAAATAAAGATACTGTACTACTGTACTCTATACAGTACTATACAGTAAAGTACACAGAAGCACAACCACTTGTAGAGGATGCAGGCAAGTGACAATGTACGCCAGACATGTGAACTTACGTGATTGGACATGTGAACACATGTTCACACCTTTGAAACCTCACAACTTGAAGGTTCGTATGTAGGGGACTTACTGTATCCTGGGCTCATCTGGATAATCCAGAATACTTTCCCTATTTTAAGACCCTTAACTTTATCACATATGCACAGCCCCTTTTACCATGAAAGGTAGCATACTTGTAGGTTCTGTGGATAGGATGTGAACACTTTGGGGGGAGCATTAGTCTGCCTACCACATATGGAACGGTGACTTAATCCTAGCCCTGAATCAGTAAATCACTGTCAGCTTTTAAAATTTGATGATAAAGTAAAGATGTTAAACAGGAAAATATAACAGGCTTCATTCCTTATAATGACTGCTTTTGGTACATCTCTGTGTTTCTGATACACATATCAACTCTAGAAACCAGCAACCTAGAAGAGAATACCATGGGCCCACCAAAGGCAATTCGGACTGGTCTAGCACTTAGAAATTCTGCAGGTGTAAATAACCTGGAAAGGGTAGGATTGCCAGTGAATGGAAAACTGAAGTACTTTGTTCAGAATGGAAAACTGAGACTTTAGGAAATGGTACAGACATATCTACAGTAAGTGACCACAGAAGGAACTGGATCATGTTAACAAATGCACTGAGTACTTAATTTCACTTCTCCTTTTACATGAGTGGGTTTTTTTTTATTTCCTTCATAAATTCTCAATGTAAGTTGTCAGTTTGGTCACATGGATGAAGAAAATGTCTATGGATATATTTCATTGCAGTGAGAAGTAATGATATTTTTAAATTACTTCATAATGGCTGACTCAATCATTCTTTCAACAAATAGATATTGCAGACCAACTTAGTGCCAGGTGCTAAGGACAGAAAAATGACATTTAATCCATAGTGTCAAGGATGTCGTGGTCAAGTAATCTTCACAGTAATTATGTGAGTTAGATGGACCCTTACCAACTTTCAGGTAAAAGAATAAAGTCTCAAAAAGGTTGAATAACTCATCCCAAGTCATTCAGCTAAGAAACGACAGGGTAGGCATTTGAATGCACATCCAAGGGTAAGACCTATTTTTCTTTCCACTATGTGGCTTTCCTCTGGACTCAAACACTTTTATAAAAAATACTTTATACCTTGCCATTTTTTGCTCATATTCTATCAAATTTTATATTCACTAAAATAAAAAGCGCTCATGACTGCAAAAATTTACAAGTTTGTTCTTTCCATCAGTCTTAGGTAATATGGCCCTGTAATTCTGAAATTCACTGACTCTCCTGTCAATTGTGGTTGTGGTGTACTCTTTCCACCTTACACTGATGCATATAGTTAACAATTTTAAAAATATGCAAGAGGGACTTCCCTGGTGGTGCAGTGGTTAAGAATCCGCCTGCCAATGCAGGGGACACGGGATCAATCCCTGGTCTGGGAAGATCCCACATGCCGCGGAGCAACTAAGCCTGTGCACCACAACTACTGAGCCTGCGCTCTAGAGCCCGTGAGCCACAACTACTGAGCCCGTGAGCCACAGCTACTGGAGCCCCTGTGCCACAACTACTGAAGCCTGCGCGCCTAGAGCCCGTGCTCTGCAACAAGAGAAGCCACTGCAATGAGAAGCTCGCTCACTGCAACAAAGAGTTGCCCCCGCTCACCGCAACTAGAGAAAGCCCACGCACAGCAACAAAGACCCAATGCAGCCAAAAATAAATAAATAAATAAATTTTTAAAAATATGAAAGAGAAGTTACAGGTAGTAAATGTTACAGAAGCTCAGAGAGGGCAGATAGAACCATGGTCTGAAGGAGGTCAGATTTAAACCGAGTCTTAAGGGATGGCTGGATTTGGAAAGGCAGATAGGGTAAGAGAAGCCAGGTCAAAGGAAGGGTAAAAAACATGAAAGATAAGAAGCCCGTAGCGTTTTCTGAGGCAGTGAGACAACTAATTTGGAAAGAAACAGTGTTATGCAAATGTGGAAGCCACCCTAAAGGTTGTATGAAACCTCTTCTCCCTCTTTCCGGATATTTTTTCCATATTTCTGTTTTAGCCTTTAACTTTGCATCATAATTATATGTTTGCGATACCTTATTGACTATTAAATCTGTGGCACAGGGCTCACAGTAGGAGAAACTATTGATTAACTGACTGAATGACTACCTCTCTCATTAGCTGTGGAGTCTGTGGCCGAGGCTGTGTCTTCCTCAGCCCTGTAGCTCCGACTCTGAACCAATACTTGTAGGTTTTCAGTAAATGTTTATAAAAATGATTTATTCAGTCAAACTCCTACTCATTCTTCAAGGATCTCCCATGCTACACTTCCACCTTTTCCCCCTTTTGAAGTCTTTCCTATTCACTAGCCAGACAAATGTAGAACACACCCCAACCCTCCGCACCGTGCACAAGGGTGCTATTTACAATGGTGTGCTGGAGTCATCTCATACCAGATCCTGGAAGCCCATTACAAGATGTTCAGGAACTTAGCAAGTCAGCTGTTAAACTTGAGTAAATTACATAAACTTGAAATTAAATAAATTATTAAAAATAAAGATAATAAACTTGAAACTCATCACTTCCTAATTATTTTACTGTATGTTTTGATTATCCATGCCCTTGAAATTCTTTATGTCAATTTTAACTGTACAGTACAAGTATTATATAATCATGTGCCACTACTGTGCATCTCTTCCCAGCTCCACGTTCAGTGATGTCACGTTGGAAGCTTGAAATGAGCCTTCAAGTGTTACAACATGGAAATTGGCAAACACTACAGGACAGTGTGTGATTTGCTGTTTTGCTGATTGTCTAGACTAGAGGTCAGTGACCCTTTTCTGTGAAGAGTCAGATTATAAACACTTTAGATTTTACGAGCCATCCCAGCCACAACTAATCAACTCAGGCTACAGCTTAAAAGCAGCCATACACAACATGGAAACAAATGAGTATGCTTGTGTTCCAATAACATATTCTTTTAAGTAAAATCAAGGTGTTTGGGGATGGTGGAGTAGATTTGGTTGCTTGGTCTAGACTTAGGAAAACAATGGAGAAATGTTAACATTGCAAATTCAACTTAAAAGTTGAAACAGCATCATAACGGTTATATTATGCGTAGTATCAAAATTTGAGGATTATTCTTCTAGTGTTCTAAAACTATTATCCAATTCAGCAATGAAATCAATCACGTAACTGATGAATGAGTGAGGTTCCAATGTTGGTCTTTGCTGCTTCATTTTCACCTTACTCGTTAACACCTATGAAAGTATCAATAAGCATCCCTATCAGAACTACATTACTTTGTCAGTTGTAACTACAGTTGGACTAGAGTTACGAGGTTTCAGCCAAAATCATTGAAGGCATTCTTTGAGAATCAATTGCTTATGTAGAATTGACAATGGAATAGAATCTGAAAAAAATATATAACTGAATCGCTTTGCTGTACACCCGAAAAAAAGGGTGTTGTATATTTTATTGTTATTTGTAAATTGTGTGCTACATATCCTTCATATCACTAAGATTTATAATAAATGTTTGCACGTAGAAGTGCTATGCCCTTGGTCCTCAACTGTAATTCCATCTCTGTTACTTAGAAGCTAGGCTTTAGTTATATCTGAGTCTTCTAGTCAAATGACATCCCACGGGCCCCAATCTCAAATCAATATCTGAAAAACAAGTTTTATGAAAGCAACCTGATACCTCATACAGATACTCCAAGGAGAGTTAAACTAAATTCTGTGGAGAATTATAAATTGTTTATGTAATAGCTTGTCTTTAAATAAAGTCCTTCTAGACAAGTTTTATTACTGTTTGGTGTGTTATACTTAATACAGTTATCTTTTATCATGTGGAAGCACAACTGGCTTGATTAAACTCCACTCGTAGAGTGGGTTGAAAGCCAAAAGACAACATCCTGGAATGAGATGGCCTAGAAAAGGAGAGAGAGCATTTGGTCACATACCCTCCTCCTCTGCTTTAAGAAGTCATTATCCCTGCCAGAAAAGACATTGCTAGTTTGTTTAAAGTATCTAAGATTAAAAAATTAGATAATGGTTTAGAACTGCAATGTGGTTCTGATGAAAACACAGTGGTGGAAAAAAAATCCCCTCCAGATATAGATAATAGGAAAAAAGAAAAGTATACTGACTGCAGCTCAGCTTCAGCACTCAAATTAGTGTGTGGGGTGAGATCAGTGTGATCAGATCAATCTTTACCACCTCTGAACAGGCGTCCATGGGAAACTTCAGGGACGCTGCCAAAGAAACTCAGGGTACATTCCCGTCGCTCCATTGTGTCAGAAAAAGACGCTGGTCTGGCAGATACCATCTTGTATTGCCATTGTTTTCCTGTCTATTGTTCCATTTGTGAACAACTTGGCAGTAAGGGTGGGGACCTATTTATCTTTGTAATCCAGTTTCTAAAATAGTGGCTGATAGTGTATATATGTCAATGCCAAATGTAAAATCGATAGCTAGTGGGAAGCAGCCGCATAGCACAGGGAGATCAGCTCGGTGCTTTGTGACCACCTGGAGGGGTGGGATAGGGAGGGTGGGAGGGAGGGAGACACAAGAGGGAGGAGATATGGGGATATATGTATATGTACAGCGGATTCACTTTGTTATACAGCAGAAACTAACACACCATTGTAAAGCAATTATACTCCAATAAAGATGTTAAAATAAATAAATAAATAAAATAAAATAAAGTAGTGGCTGAGGTGTAGTCAATGTTCCATAAAGGTACACCACCTGGCTGCATGAAATTGAATTAGGGAGCTTCTGAGAGGGTTGGGTGTCCTGTAACCAGTTTCATGTTTTGTTATAATTTAGAAGTCTCATCCAACAATACTATGAGAGCAGTAAGGCAGAAATGATTAAAATAATTCTACCGATTTAAAAAAAATGGAAACTTTTTTTTTTTTTTTTTTTGCGGTACGCGGGCCTCTCACTGCTGTGGCCTCTCCCGTTGCGGAGCACAGGCTCCGGACGCGCAGGCTCAGCGGCCATGGCTCACAGGCCCCGCCGCTCGGCGGCATGTGGGGTCTTCCCGGACCGGGGCACGAACTCGTGTCCCCTGCATCGGCAGGCGGACTCTCAACCACTGTGCCACCAGGGAAGCCTGGAAACTTTTTTTTAAAAGCAACATTTTTTTTAAAAGAGGGAGGTTAAGTGTTTGCCCAAACTCATAAAAATGGTGGGTGGAAGATTCAAGAATAAACTCCCAAGTCTGAAGCAAGTTTGAGAATCCTAATCATAACATAGACTCAGGAAGTTTAGGAAAGCAAATAGAGCATCATTTCAGTAATCAATGGATCTCAGAAGTTGCAGATATAAGAAGGTTGGCTTTAAAAGAATAATCAGTTCTTCCATTTTGAAGAAAATAATAATGAGTAGTTTTGTTTTGGTTGCCTCAAGCCAGTTAGATGCCTAAAATTCCAATAATTAGTCTTATTCCATAGGGACCATATTAAGGAACAGTTTCCCTTTGCTCCACGCAAGGCAAAATGTTTATTTCATCCTATTATTTGATGACCATAGCCCATTGTTAACATGTCCATTGGCCATGGAATGCAGGCCAGGCATACAGAGAACAGGGCTAGAAAGTTGTGGCTCTGTCTGGGAGAATAGTTCTCAGCCTTGGCTGGATCAAATCACCTGAGGAATTTCTAATAACACAGATTCCCAGGCCACAAGCCAGAGCATTTTTATCAGAATCTTTGGGAGTGCCACCCAGGCATCAGTATTTCTGAAAGCTCTTTGGGTGACATAAATGTGCAGCCAAAATTGAAAACCTCATTAGTGGATCTTTTTTTTTTTTTTTTTCCTTTGCGGTACGCGGGCCTCTCACTGTTGTGGCCTCTCCTGTTGCGGAGCACAGGCTCCGGACGCGCAGGCCCAGCGGCCATGGCTCACGGGCCCAGCTGCTCTGCGGCATGTGGGATCTTCCCGGACCGGGGCACGAACCCGTGTCCCCTGCATCAGCAGGCAGACTCCCAACCACTGCGCCACCAGGGAAGACCCTCTAATGTATCTTTATTTATAGATCTTACTTATTATTTCCCTCCCTTGCCTTGAAGGTAAGCTCTGAGAGGCAAGTGTTTCTGTTTGCTTTGTTCTCTACTATACCCCTTATGTCTAAAATAGTGCATAGCATATAGTTGTTGCTCAATAATCACTGAATGAATGTCTGCTACCATTTTCTAGTTGAAGGAACAGGAATTCAGGAACACAAGTTCCCATGGTCACAGAGCTAGTAAACTGCAAAGCTGTGCGGAATGCTAGTCTATCCGACACTATCTCTTACCAATGGTAAGAGATTTCTCTTATTATTAATCAATGTCATAGACTGCTTCTTTTTGAAAGAGTTTTATATGATCGCTTTAATTCTTCAGCTTTCATTTTGGTAATTGATGTGTCTGGGGGGACTCAGTGCTCTCCTCCTGAACAGGACTGCATTCTCTACCAAGACATGTTAAAACGTAGTCAAACAATAAGGAAGTGTCAGGATGACATCTTGCGTGAGGCGTTGTGCTTCCAAGGGGTCCTGTTTCAGAGAATTTGATTCAGAGCTAAAAGGGAAATGTGTACTGCTTCTGCTTCATTCCTTCCTGCCACCCCCTCCTTCCTCTGCCTCCACAGTTTGAGGACAGTCTTCCCACGGGACGAGCATAGGAAGTAAAGCCTTATCATGTTCCATGGCTCCCCTAAAAAATAAGGTCTGGTTTAGAATATCAGGAAACACGCTTGATTCTTTTCTCTGACTAGACAGTTAGAAGTCAATGTCCTTGCCTCTCCCGTCACTGTAGCCACAGGACTAGGGCTGGTGAACGGGAGCGGAATTTATGCGAAAGTATTACTCTTAGCTCTGCCATTTTCCAGTGTTCAATCAGAACTTCTCTGAGTTTCACTTTTCTTATCTCTAAAACAGAAATAACAGCACTAATTGAGAGGGCTCCTGCGAGTATTAGCGATAATACACCCGGGTGCTTAGGGCACAGCTTACAAGCCTTTATGACAGGCTACTTGTTTCTGACTGCGGTAAAAGAAATCTTCTTTGTAGGACTATGGCGGCTTATTCACTCCAGTAGTAAAGCACATGGATTGGCTTCCCTGGGGAAGAAGAAAAGAGCTCTGATGTGGGCCAAGTGGCACACATTATCAGTGACTCTGTAAGGTAAGTGAAATTAGCTCCATCTCAGAGATGTGGAAACTCAGGTTCAGAGATGGTAAAGGAAAGGCTCTGACTTGTATAATCAGTAAGCAGCAGAATGAGGATTCCAATGCAAGCCCAACTCCAAAAAGCCCATCATTTGTACCAGAACAGCACATCCACAGGCCCCCCAAAACCCTCCCCTCACCATACAGTATCCTTATAAATTTTATGGCATGCTAACCACGAACTTAACTGTGAATATTCCTGGCATTCTTTGAAGTCTATTCTTATGTAAGGACCAAAAACAAGAAGGACCAAAACAAGAAAAGAAGAGGACATCTCAGGAGGAAAAGGATCAGGAATCACAATGCTCCTTGATTTTGCCTCTTCTGGATTTCCTTCTCCATCTCTGTTCTAATCCCTCCAGCTTTTCCCTGTGCCTTGGGTGATAACGGCATAATGGGTAAGAGATGGATTTGGCATCAGACTTGGGTGTAAATGCACGTTCCCTAATTAGTTGCCGGGGTCTTGGGAAATTTGTTTAACTGAATCTCAGGGCTCTCTTCTAGAGAACTGGAATAATAATAGCGACCTGGTATTGAGATGAAGGATGGAAATAGCTTAATCCTGTTTCTCTCACTTAGTATGCCTGCACCAAGTGTAATTTGACAGAATAATTTATATAAATTTGCTTTGTGCTTTGATACAGATGCCAAAGGAGATTTAGAAGGAAGATTTTTCCCCACTCTGCAGTCCAAAAGCTTACAGCCTTCTGAACATCTCTGAGCATTTTCCCTCCCTTTACTCTTAGGTTTCTCTTTCTTCTGGGAAGGGAAGTGATCCTCTATTTACACTGTTCAAATCCAAATGTTTAGACTTAGATGCTTTCTCTCATGGAGATTTCACTCACATTTTCTTACAGTTTTCATGCAGTTTGGGGTTGACTCTGTTTCTAATCCATCTATCAAAAGTAGTTGAAAGCAAGAGTCTCGTTAGTTATTGCTTGAACTATTAATCAGTATTACTGATGGAAGGGTGGTTGGACCATCCCTACAAAGCAATAATTCTTAAACTTTGTTCACTGTTGCATCCCCATCACCTAGGAAATACTGACACACAGCAGGAATTCAATAATGAATAAATGGACAAATACACTTTTTGACAGTGTGCCTCTATGGGTAAAAACATTTGAGCAAGCACCCCTAGTGTATATACATGAACATATTTAGTTATTATATTTGTATAGCATTTTATTACTATATATTATGTACACTAGAAAACACACACCAAAACAGAAACTAAAAAGACTGAGATGAAAAAGCTACTAAGAGTAAAAGTTTTAATATTGTTTTCTCATGTTCCAACAGTTCTCTCCTAGGACTTCAGACAGAGCAGAGGCAAGGGTAAGAGAAATACCAGCAGTGACCCCCAAACCATCATTCAGTTTCTCATCAATCTGTGCCCAGAAGCTTAAGCTTCCACAGTCACTAGTCCTTTCATTCTCTTCTTCTTGCCCCCAAGAAGGAACCCGAAGTCCTCTGCAGAAGTAGGTTGGCCCTGCACTCCTAGGAAACGCACAGTATTTCTTTGGCAGATCAAGAAGGAGGAAATGGTTAGGTACCTTCCAGAGAATACACATAGAATTCTGTTTGTTTCCTCCAAAGCGCCAAGAAAATAGTCAAAAAGTTTATTACACACATGTTATTTTCAGGTACTAAAAATTAAAGAATCACTACAGCCTCACATGCCCCAGCTTCTTCTCCTAAAACTACAACCTCCAGGAGAGACGGAGGAGCCATCTTTCTCTCTGCTTCCTACATCTTCCTCTCTTCCACCCTGAGAATCTTCTAAATCAAGGATGTCTTAACTTAGAAGTCTGATCAGGTAATGGGGGAAGGAGGGCAACTTTTAGGGTAAAAAATAAATGAAAGAGAGAGATGCAGGGCAGGAAGTCAAGAACCATGCAAGGCTGGGTTTGGAGGAAGTTTTTATTGAAGTGAAATTGAAAGGTAAACAGAGAATCTCCATGGTAGTGATAGGTTGACAGAGATCTTGAGAGCAAGAGAGATGAGAAACAAGAATTTTATGAAGGAATGGGAAATGAGAATCTTACCACAGGATATAAACTGAGTCCTCATAGATGTTCTACAGGAAGTTCTAATAAACATTTGAAATGCTTCGAATCACTTTCATTTGGCAGACTATTTCTTTGAGTGAGATTCTATACTAGACATTGTGAATCCTCCCCCCCTGCCCCTCCCTAGCTTTTTTTTTGCTTTTGTTTTTGTTTTGTTTTGCGGTACGCGGGCCTCTCACTGTTGTGGCCTCTTCTGTTGCGGAGCACAGGCTCCGGACCCGCAGGCTCAGCGGCCATGGCTCACGGGCCCAGCCGCTCCGTGGCATGTGGGATCCTCCCGGACCGGGGCACGAACCCGTGTCCCCTGCATCGGCAGGCAGACTCTCAACCACTGTGCCATCAGGGAAGCCCCCTCCCTGGCTTTTATTCATTTTATATGAGTAGTAAATCTTTTAAGTTCTGAGGTCCATAGTTAGGAAAACTACAAAGAGGGGAGCGCATTGGTGGTAAACAAGTTTAGAGCCATACAGTTACACCTTTTAAACCCCATGGCACCATGGAGCAGATTAGTAAATTAAGAAGCACAGAATCTGGCTGTTGAAATTCTGTTTCTGTGTTTACAATAAAAAGGATGACCCACTTGCGACCTCAGGGAGAACTTCCTAAGGGCCAAATAGCAGAGGAGACACACAGAACTGGAAGACCCTCAAAGCCAGACTGAAAAATGTTGAACCCATATAGGACACTCTTAGACAAAGAGAATTTCAAAGTATCACTCACCTTACCACCACTATCTCAAGCTTAAATCTCCAATTTTCCAGTTGGAAAAATAAAAGAGTGGACCCAATATTGACTACTCTAACCCCATACTATGCACTGATTCTATTGGAATAATACCAAACTTATTTCTAACTCGTTTCCTTACATAAACGTTTGCTTTCAAAAATAAAATGTTTAATATTCTCATATAAGCAAAGAGGCATGTGCAGGTATTACAGGATTTATAATAGCAAGAAATAAATAGATAAGTTAGAGAGAGAGAGGAATGGAAAAGGTAAATAAATGATCTATACTAAAGAATTTTACTTGCAGTTAAAAAGAATAGGGTAGCGCTACATGCATGGACCTAGAAGATCTCCAGGATCTATGTGAAAAATTGCAATAAAATATGTATGAATATATAAATATATAAAATAGTATAAAATGATTCTATTAATGTTTTTTTAATCCACAAAATATTACTCTACACCTCCGTGTGTGTCTATGTGTGTGTGTATATATATACATATATCTAGAGAAAGAGAGAGAGAGAGAGAAGGGTACATCATATAAAATTGCTGATATTCAACCATCTGTGTTCTACAAAACAAAAACAAAAAAACAATTTCATATGATCCAACCTAGTAATTGTAGAAGAAAAGACATGGAAGGATACATATCAACTAATAACAATGGTTACCTCTGGGAATGGGGGTGAGACTAGGGATCAGTGCTCAAGGGGACTTTTTTTTCCAAAGGGACCTTCTGATTATCTGAATTATTTGAATTTATATCATGTAAATTCTATAGGAATTACTTATATAATTAACAGTAAGGTGAAATTTACATTTAGTAATAAAGCAAGGAAAGAAGACAGGCAGGGAGGAAGGAAAACATGCTGGAGGCCAGAACAACTGGAGAGCGATGGAAAGTAAGTAAAAGGAGACTTCTGAAAACAGACTTTGAGGGTGCGAGGGATGACTCAAGAAAACTTTAAGGAAATATCGCCTGATCATTTGTGTGTCCGAGCACACCTCAGATATCTTCTTGCAAGATTAAGCAAGTATTTAAATTTTGTTCAATTGATAAGAAAGAAAGGAAGGAAGGAAGGAAGGAAGGAAGGAAGGATTCACTTATTAATCACCTCTCTTCAGTATTCATTCCAACTAAATTCCATTAACTTTTTCCATTTCATAGGCTACTTTTAACATCTTGAACTTAATGATGAGATAGTTTTTAATGACTTCCGTTTAGGAATCCCATGAGTGCCCCTGTGGCCAGTGTGAATGATAGCCCCACTGTTATCAGAACCTCCTATCCCAGCTGATGACCATCCAGCCCAAAGTTGATCAAATTCTGTTGTCTTTTAATGAACAACATTATCTACTTAAAAAGGCACAACTCTTCTGTCTCAGGCTTGGCAGTTAAAACTTGGGAGCTGCTCACAAGAACTGGGATTTCCTTTGGGAGTTAATGAAGGTGAAGAATTAGAGCCATGGTCCTATGTGTAAACAGTAGCCTCAGCACTGAGGGTGGCGGCTGTGTGTGCAGTGAGAACAGAGGTGCTGCTTACACTTGGTTACCTCTCCAAGCCAACAGACAGGTCCACATCACCACTTAGATAGAATAGTCTTTTTCTTTCCTCCAGGGGGAAAAAAATCCAGAAAGAACCACTGAAATCCTCAGAAAGAAAAAGAAAACAATCTTGAGAAATTCCCCAAAATAGCTACAGCAGAATGAAAGTGACCATCCAACCATCATCCTTAGAATAAAATCACATTTTGGTCAGTTGGGTCTTAAATAAATAATCTCTTTTTGTACTTTATGAGATGACTAAATGTTTTATTTCTGACTTGTCTCAAACTTTTGAAGAAATACGTGTGTGTGTGTGTGTGTGTGTGTGTGTGTGTGTGTGTGTTGAAAATTTAAACAATACAAAAGTAGATACTGAAGCTTCTTCTATTTCCTAGAGGTAACTATTACTAATATTTGAGTACTTATGTCTCAGCTATTTTTCTGTGTATACAGAGATACAGTTTTATAAAACAAATGAAATAATACTGTTCAACAATGTGCTTTCCTATTTTGTAACAAATCATACCCTTCTTATCAGAATATATAAGTCAACATTTTTTTAATAACTGCAAAGTCCATCATATGGTAACACCTGCATTCTTCCTGAAGGACCTGTTTCCACTAAATTACATGGACAGTAGTTAGTTTTTTCTATTTTTCTCTATTTCATGAAATGTAATATTTAAGTTTCATATCTGAATTTTTGCACAGATGTGGAAATATTTGTTAGGATACATCTTAGAACTAAAAGAGATCAAGAAATGAAACAGTTAAAATTATAATAGCTTTTTAATATTTGACAAATTGTTGGTATTTATTTGTGTTTGACATTTGATTGAATTTTTTTAATTTGAAAATATTTAAGAAATAATAATTACAGTTTTGATTTGCTATTTAATGATCAGTAAAGTTAATCTTACCATGACAGTAATATTCATATTATTAATCTATTTATTTTTCCACTTGTTTTCTTTATTTGGTTTATTGATTTCTTTATAGACCTCTACTCTTTGTTACCTAGACTACAAATTTTTTTCTCAGTTGTTTCCTTTTTAACTTTGTTTGTGCTTTCTTTTGCCCTAACAACATTTTAAATTAGTCCTATCAGTCTTTACTTTCTTTTATAAATTATGGGCTGATGCCATACTTAGCAAAGCCTTCTCCACCCTTAATAATATAAAAATACTTTCTACATTTTATCTTTTCATGGAGTTTTGTATTTTTTATTTAGATATTTTACCTACCTGGAATTTATTCATGAATGGTCTGAGAGTCTAATTCTTTCCAAAATTGGTTCATCAATCATTTTATTTTTAGATAAATGCTTTATTGTGTGATGGTTAATAGCACAAGGGTTTTTGGTCACAAGGATCTTTACTGGAGACCCAACTCAGTCTTTCTGGTACAGTGAGACTCCTGGCTGGTTATTTTCTAACTCTTAATTCTTCCATCTGTAAAATGTGAATATTCCACTGCATACCTGGAAGAGTTATGAAGAATAAATGAGGGCATCCAGGAAAGCAGTTAGCACAGGACTGGGACATGAGAAGAACTGAATAAATATCAGCTACTCTCATTATTATTATTTTATTTTGAAATGTGTCACTGCAATCAATTTCTGTAATGTTAGAAACCTCTTGCTGTTTAATTATTTTATGTTTGTTGGTTGATGGATTTGCTGTTGAGTTAGTTGCTTTGCTTGTTTGGTTTGAATTGGATTGATTTTCATTTCCTTTTTGAGAAGATTAAGGCAAAACAAATTATTATCTATGGGACAACTCTTTCAACTTTTCTGGTATATATCATAAAACCCATTATGTAATAGCTCCAATTTTCTACTAAGAAATGGATGCTAAAATGTTTTCTTTCTTGCTTATATTAAAAACTGCTGATTTCCAGTATTGTACCACACGTAGGGTTAAGTGATGGCAGGAACTAACATAGCGTCCTGTTTATTTTCTTAGTTTTTATTGTAATTATAGCATTATTTGTAAGATTATCTGTAAAATTTTTGTCTCCTCCACTAGATTAACTATAAGCATTCTAAGGACAGAGACTCCATCCCTAGTATAGTGTCTGGCTCACTGTAGATGCTCAATAAATATTCCATAAATAATGAATAGAATTTCTGTTGTACATCTAACGTATACTTTGAAATAATTTAATTTTTAGCACAATCTTGCAAGATAAGTGGTAATAGTCTCATTTCAAAGATGAAGAAATTGAGTGCAGAGTTGATGAACTGAAGACTGAAGATATGCATGACCTAAACCAGAGCCTTGATATCTTTAGTGCTGGTAGCAGATGCATGACTGGCCCTGGGAGAGGTATATGTAGGAAGTGAGGGTCACAGCTTGGCACTACTCAGGGGCAACCACCCAGGATGCTTTCTAGTAAGTCCAATCTTAGTGGTTTCCTTTACATAAATTAGACAACAAACTATGTGTGGCCTTGAGAAGCTAAAATCGACACTCGTCTTCCCTCTGTGCAAGTAATCAAGACTGACTCTCTGCAAATTGGATCGGAATTGCAATCTGGCTGGTGGTCCACTCTCCAATAGGTTGACAAATAGGTTCTAACCTAGGTGCAGAAAGGAAAAAGTGAGTAGGTGTCTGAAAAACTAACACCACCTGCAAGATGAGTTATATTTTCCTGTATGTTCTGGCTTTCTGCTTATCCTGGCTCCCTGCTGTGCATTTGTACCAGCTGGGCAGCAAAACAAGACTTGTCAGGAAGTGGAAACTTGCAACCAAACAAGAGAGGCCACTCACCAGATAGCATGTCCCAACATTGCTCTGTCAGCTTCCCAACATACATAATTGCCTAGCTTTGCACAGACATGAATTTGAATCAGTAGCAATGTTAAGTTTGGTTTCATGTCATCTATTCAAACATTCTAGATTGGAAATTCTACCTGTGGTTTTTCCAGTAACTTTGTGGTATTAGGAGTCTTTTAACTTCTCTGGGAGTAATATGTCTGCAAAGCCAACCTTAAAGAGAGTTTAAGGAAAAAATAAATTTTGTCTATGTGAGAGGGAAGGGTATGGTGGAAAGGAGGCATCATGGCTACTCAAGGTGATTAGAAGGGGCAGAGGGCTGCCAGTGACTCTCAAGGAGGCATCCCAGAAAGTACAGGAGGCAGAGGACAGGTGTGGGCACCAGCCAAGTAGAACCTGGTGGAGAGAAGAACTAACTGTTAAGAGCCATTGCAGCCAGCGCATAACCGATGGGAGTTGGGGGCTGGGTTGAGCCATCTGAGCCTAGGATAGTTTTCCCTGGATTATGCCAGGGATTGGTGACTCCTATAAATGAATACCAGAAATAGAAGAAGAATGGAAAAAAAATTTAACAGGGAGATGCAGGAGAAGAGTTTTAAAAGAAAAGGAGAGAAGGGGGAAAAAAAGGAGAGAAAGAAGATTCTGGTCATTATATCTTCTGTGTTACAGGATAAAGAAGGGGCTATATAATCTAGGCTGAGGATGGTGGTGTGGAGAACTTTAAGGGTCACTCATGGAGAAGGAGGTTATCAGTGGAAAAAACTCTAGGAAGTCACCACAGAAAGAAATCACTGGGAAGCATTTATCGAATGAAAACGAATAGAGTTAGAAACATCCTCCCGCTGCAGATGTCCGTCTGCTAAGGCACAGAACAAGGGACATAAAGACAGTGCATTTGAGTTCTTAACATAAAGACGCAAGCCTAATACGATAAATATCAATAATCAATACTATTTTATTAAATGGAATTCACACTCAAAATGCAATAATAGAAGAAGAATATTCCTTTTTCAAAAGCATTGGTGTGATGAGGATTGTTGCAGCCCAGTTGCAAAGGTTGCTGCTTGTTTTATTTAGAAGGGACTCCTTCCCCCAGGGCTGGCTGCTATCTCCACTGAATAGGACACTGTCATAGACCACCCCTTACTGCCAAGAAATCTAATTGTTCAGCTGGTCTCATTTCAGCTCTGAAAAAAAAATTATTATCTTAGTAAAGGAGGATAAGGAGGGGAATTCCCTGGCAGTCCAGCAGTTAGGACTCTGCGCTTCCACTGCAGCGGGCCCGGGTTGGATCCCTGCTCAGGGAACTAAGATCCCACAATCCTCGCGACTAGGCAGACAAACTGAGTATCATGATAGGAATTAACATTTTAAATAAAATCTTATAATTATTATTTAGTAATTAAATTGAATTTTTTTCTCTATGAAAAACTGTATTTAAAAATATATAATTAAAATATACCGTGATTTTTAACACTGTATTCTTATTTTTTATCATTTTTAAATAATCGGTTAACTTCAAAAATACTTTAATGGCTTGGGCCTCTCTGAATCTCTGAAAGATGTTGGTGCTGATATAAAGATGGTAAATTATAAATGTTTGTAGACCCAGAAGAAATGCATAAATCTGATGGTGGGGAATTAGAGAAAATGTGAAAGTATAGAAATAATGATTAGTGAATAAGTTCTAGAATTCCCACTTACTAGACAAAGGACATAAAAGTGTATTCCTGACAAAGATAACTAAATCAGCACAGAATGAAATATAGTAGCAACAGAAAACCTCTCCTATCTGGATATCTGATTAAATTAGCCAAAATTAGAGAACTGAATACATTTGTGACCTTAGTTTTGAAGCTTAGTTTCAGCTTCAAAGAAAGTGAAAGCTATTTCCAGGTTGAATTATCCACAAAGGGGAAACAGACCCACATAAATATAGTTAACTAACCTTTGACAAGGGAACAAAAGTAATACAATAAAGAAAAGATGGTCTTTTCAACAATTGGTGCTAGAACAATTGGACATCCACCTAGCAAAAAATAGTGAATCCGTATACAGACTTTACACGCTTCACAAATTTTAATTCCAAATAGATCATAGACCTAAATGTCAAATGTAAAAATATAAAACCCCTAGGTTTTAGAGGAGAAATCTAGATAATCTTGGGGATGGTGATGGTATTTCAGTACAACACCAAAGGCACAATCCATGAAAGAAATCATTGGTAAGATGGACTTCATTAAAATTTTAAAACTTCTGCTCTGCAAAAACACTATCCAGAGAATGGGAAGACAAGTCATAGACACTGGAAGAAAATATTTGCAGAAGACGTATCTGATAAAGGACTGTTACCTAAATATATCAAAAATTCATAAAACTTAACAATAAGAGAACAAACAACCTGATTAAAGAATGAACAAAAGACCTGAATAAACACTCCACCAAAGAATTTATACAGATGGCAATTAAGTACATGAAAAGATGCTCAACATCATATTTCATTAGGGAATTGCAAATATAATAATAATGAGATACCACTACACACCTTTTAAAATGGTCAAAATCCAAAACACTGACAACACCAAATGCTGATGGGGATGTAGAGCAACAAGAACTAATTGCTAGTGAGAATGCAAAATGGTACAGCCACTTGGGAAGATAGTTTGGTTGTTTCTTACAAAACTAAACATACTCATGCCCCTTGATGTTTACCCAAATAAGCTGAAAACTTATGTCCACACAAAAACCTAAACTGGATGCTTACAGCAGCTTTATTCATAATTACCAAAACTTGGAAGTATGAAGATACCCTTCAGTAAGTGAATGGATAAATAAACTGTGGTACATTCAGACAACAGAGTACTATTCAGCACTAGAAAGAAATGAGCTAGAAAGCCATGAAAAAACATGGAGGAACCTCAATTTCATATTTCTAAGTGAGAGAAACCAATCTGAAAGGCTACATATTTTATGTTTCCAACTCTATTACATTCTGGAAAAGCCAAAATTATGGAGACCATTAAAGGATCAGGGATTACCATGGGGTGTGGGGGGAGGGAAGGATGAATAGGCAGAGCAGAGAGGATTTTTAGACCAATGAAACTACTCTGTATGATACTGTAATGGTGGATGCATGTCATTATACAGTTGTCAAAACCCATAGAATGTACAACACCAAGAGTGCACGTAATGCAAACTAGGAATTTGGGTGATCATGATGTGTCAGCGTAGATCACTGATTGTAACAAATGCACCACTCTGGCGTGGGATGTTGATGGACGGGGAGACTGGGTGAGGGGGCAGGGAGTATATGGGAATGCTCTTGTACTTTTCTCTCAGTTGTGCTGTGAACTAAAACTGTTCTAAAAGATAAAGTGTGTTTTTTAAAAAAGCCAAAAAATAAAGTGGGAAAGAAAGAGAAATCTCATGACCTGAGACTCTGAAATGTAAGCTGTTCTAGCAAGACGGAACATTCTTAAGGGAATTCAGACAATAAAGTCATGTGAGAAATAACGGAGAAGGCAGCTAAAGAAAGCTCTGGGGTTAGATAGGAAGCTCTTTACTATGTTCTTATTTTAGAGGGCAGGTAGAAAATATGAAAGGAAAATGCATGTCAAAGGTACATAATGGACTTCTTAAGAAGAGTCTCAAAAAGCTAAAGCTCAGGAAAAAAAAAGAAATTTCTTTATAAAAATAAATTTTAAAACAAATTTTATTAATTGTAAAGTAATACAAGTTCTTCATAGAAAATTTTGAATATGCATATAAGCAAAATGGAAAACAAAATTATCTCACACTCCTATAGCCCATCAATAACCACAGTGAACATTTTGATGTCTCTCCTACAAGTTTTCTTTCTATGTACGTTTTTACAAATAATGTAATTTTATTCTAAATAGCTTTTCAAGTTCTTTTTCATCCAGTAACACATTGTATATCTTACCTTTTGTCATCAAGTATCAAAGTGAATTTAAATTACTGATCATTATTATGTTATGGCTTTACCATATTAATTAACAAATATCATACTATTGAACTTTTGAGTTGTTTGTAATTTTTTAATATTATACGTAACGCTGCAATGAACATCCTTGAAGTGAAAGCTTGTCACATGTGTGATTATCTCATTGACCAACATTTGAAGTGATATTGTTTGATCAAAGGGTATATCACACTTGAAGTGCCAAAATATATTCCAGAAAGTTTCTGTCCTCAAATGAGCCTTTAAATTTGTATTTAGAACAAGAAGATACTAAAAAAAAAAGTGTAAGCCTCTCAGCTGGAGACACATGGCAAATGGGAAAAGATTATAAAGTGACCATGAAACTACTGACACTGATTTTACTTATCTCTTTCAAAGAGAAGGATTTTTAGGCAAGGAAAATAGAAGAAAAATGGCTAAAGAGAGGTTTAAGGCCTTTAGAAAGCATATAAATATTCAAAATGAGCCAAGTTTTCTAACGGAGTTGAAATAGGTCCCAGGATGCTAAAAGAAAGTATAGATGTAATTATTGAACTGGTGTTTATACACTATTGAGAAATTATGGAGAATGGGAGAAGTGCTACAAGAATGGAGGATGGGCAAGGTAAATTCTAAAAACTCAATGTTGAATTTGAAATTGAGCAGATCACACCCTCAGAAGAGTTTGAGGGACAATGAGGTTTGAAGGGAGGAAACTTAAGGAGCTAGAGGACCAATATGGCACCTGGTGACCTAGGTTGGAATCCTAGCTCCCTCACTTACATGCCAAGTGGGCTTTAGCAAATTATTGCATTTCCTGTAGCCTCAGTTTCCCTGCCTATAAAGTAGTCATAATAACACATTTTTCTTTAGGTTGTAACGAAGATGCTATTAGATAACATCAATTAGCATAAAGCCTCCAGACCAGTAGGCTCCTAGCATGTAGCAGTCACTCAACAAACATCTGTTCGCTTTCTCCCTCTTGGTTGCACAGAGGGTTTATTTTTCTTATTTTTTTTTTCAGACAGCTGGGAATCAAGAAGAACTGGGAGGGAACAGTTTCTCTACAGATGTAGGAGAATTGAGGAGCCCTATCACTGACACCTGTCCATTACTGGGACCTGTCCTCCTTGCTATCCTGTTTTACACTTCTTCTCCAGTGACTAATATGCAGTCAGAGAGAACCTGCCTATCAAAATGTACAGGAGACAAAAAGCCAAGTTGAGTAGAATCCAAAAAGATCCTAGTCCACTGGAGGAAAAGGTCAAATTTAAGGGATATAATATAAAAGAGTAAGTGTAAGCTCGCTCCCACACTTGGTTCCAACAACTCAAGTGTGTAAAGACAAACATCATACTTCAATGGAAGAGACTAACCTATCACTCTATTCTGCACCTAAGGAGAACATACTTCTAAGGTCCTTTTCTGGTCCTCCATTTACAAACAGAAAGAGCTTTACATTCATGTTTGCTGAGTTTAAGTTGAAAATTGTATTTTTAATATGGTTTAGCCTAATTTGTATGTAACATGAACCCTTAGGCAAGTGAAACTCTATGAACTTTGGCACCTTAGCTTGAGTTTACATTTATGGGAAAAAAGTCTGTGCTTGAATGACTCAGATAGATGAAATAGACTCTTTCATTTTCTCCAAGTGTCTTCAGGCTGTTCTAACACAACATGGCCAACATGACTCAGAGGATAGAGCAGCATGTCCTATTCTCCTACATGAATCTCATATTCCTGAGAAAGGCTTTCTTATAAGCATGAAAGATACTAAGAATCAAGACTTGAAATCCTGAAAAAAAAAAACACCTGAGAACAATTATAATAAATGAGGAAGCAATTAGCATTTTTGCTATGATAGAGCCAAGAAACAAACCATATAAGTAAAGGTCTCTGCTTAATGCCAAAAATGAAGAACATTGGTGGTTTCTTCAGGGTGATTTTAGAGATAGGTGAATGCAATAATTCCATTCTCCCCAAGGACTAGGAAATAAGGGAAATTCAGTTGCCCTTTGAGGATGAACTTCACTTTTAAGATGAAGGAAAAACAATATTCTAAGTCGTAAAAATAACTACTTCTGTGGGAACGGCTATCTTGATGAAGGAGGGATTACAATTCAAGTAAAGCAAGAATGTAACAACTAATGGGCTGGAAAATTTAGAGAAGTGCAGTTTGGAGAAGCACAGATGAGGCAAGGAGGCTCATTAGGGTCAATGTAGCTAAGGGGGCTCAGAATTAAACAAGCAACCACCTGGCACCTAGGTCAGCTCCCTAGATACCAAAATACTGGAAACTGCATCCTGGGCAAGGGATGTCCCCCGCTTGTTAAATAAGAAGTTGGCCACTTAATCCATGGGGGTTGTCAGTAAAGCTAAGAGTCTGGGTATACACAGTTTAAGACCAGAGTCTGGGCCGCACATTGGATGCCATGAGATGGTGACTCACTTTGACTTGGCAAAAATTTGACTTGGCAAATACAAGTATTGTATCTCCAGCATCATGGCAGGTTCTGAGAACAGTGATGGACAAGACAAAGATCCTGTTCTCATGGAGCCTGCAATTCAATTTTATCCTGTAGGATTTCTTCGTAGGCAGCCAGTTGCCTCCCCAAACAACCTTGATAGACCAAACATCTTTCAGACCCCCCAAAAGTGTTAAGTATGTTTAAAATTCCCAGGGCACTGACAACCCATTAGAGATCAGTCATAAGAAGCCAGATTACACTCTCCTACTTCACAGAGAGCTCTTTTATATGGCAGGTGGTAAGTGTATGATATTTTATAGCCCTAAGCCACTGGCACAAGAAAAAAGATAACTTCCTTTGAGAAGAGATTGGAGGAAAGAAATGTATTAGCCCTGATCCCAGTTGATGAGTCTACAAGAAGCTCCTGCGGTGAGGTGGGATGGGGGTTGAGGGAGAAACAGCAGCTTCCTTTGGTGGTTGATTTCAAGAAACACAGTGTATCTTCTCTTTAAACATCTCTTGGGACTTCCCTGGTGGTCCAGAGGTTAAGACTCTGTGCTTCCACTGCAGGGGGAGCGGGTTTGATCCCTGGTTAGGGAACTAAGATCCCACGTGCCACATCTCTTAATGCAGAGAAATGGAATATGGGACTGGATACACCAGGGATTGTCAATAGGGGCTTACTCACATTTCACACAAAATAAAAGATGACGGCATGCTTTCCTGGTGAGATTGTATCAGAAATTTTGTCAGAAGTCTTGTTTTATACTTGTTGAACTGAACAGAATTTTTGGATAATGTTTAAACATTACTTTTCATACTTGAAATAAACATTTATTTTCACAAATAAAATCGGCATGAAAGCATGCCATCATCCTTTATTTTGTGTAATGAAAATAGTAAAATAAAAATAAATAGAAGTTACTGCTTGTGGATGTATTGGACATATAAAGAATGTGGAGGCATAAAAAAAGAGTTTGCAAACTAGGGATAGACCATGAGTCTCACTGGTAACAGAACTCTTAAGTTTTAGGAAGGTAGCAGAGTACAGTGTAAAGGGAAATAAACTTTGGAATTAAAAGTCCTGGCTTAAGATCCAGGTACAACATTATTAACTGTGGCATTATAGCTTTTGTGGAGGATGTATTTCTTCATCTGCAAATATCTTGTACTTAAACTTAAATAGCCATTTTACTTACACAAGAATAACAGTAAATCTTCTTCTGTTAGGATAATTACTGTGAGAATGAGTCTGGACAGTTGCACGGGGTTGAGAGAAGGAGAGAGGTAGATTACCATGGCCTCAAGCAAAACTCTTTCAATTCAAAGACCTTCCCCACGCATCCCTCAAATTAATCACAGGACTCAAACATGAACAGCAATCTATACTTGGAAAGAAAGCCTTAGAGGCTGCTGTTACTGAAGAAAAGATGCCTTCTCAGTGCACTTGTGGAAGGAGCCTGTAATGACTCCTGACTGGACCAGACCAGAGCCTCAGAACTCTCAGCTAGGAAAACTGAGACTAGCACCCGCCATAGGGAGAGACAAGAAATCTGTTCAAAACCTGGCATCGCATGACTTCTCTCCAAATAATGTTTAGTCGGAATTGTAACTGGATCAAGGGCAGGGAAGCCTAGAAGCAGAAATAAATCAGAAACTGGTGTAGGAACATTATTTGCCAAGAAATGTTAATAGATACCCTATGCAAAAACGGTTTTCTGGTCCAATAAACTTGAGAAACATTGCAAACAAAATCACCCCTTTTGAACATTCACATTGCACAGGAGTGCATTAAGGCTCTTCCTTCAATTACTACTCTTGACTCACAATGGCCTTCGTTCTGTTCTTTAACCACACCAACATATCTTAGGTTGTTGAAGGAGTGATTCCTTCTGCCTAGAATCCTCTTCCTTCTAATCATCACATGATTGCCTCCTTCTTGTTCCTAGGATCTCAGGTTAAATGAAGCTTTTTCAGAGAAACTTTCCTGACCACCAAATTTAAACCAGCCATCAGCCCTCTCTATCATATTTTAATGACACATTTTAATTTTCCTTATATTACATAAGCTCCATGCAAGCATGAACTTTTCTTCCTGTTCATCATTGAATCCCTAGTGCATTGAAGTGTCTGGTGCAAATTTAACACTCAGTAAGTGCTTGTGAATAAATTGTTGAAACAACATCTCTTGTTGCATGTTTGGAATATAATACCCAGTTTCAACATTTTCTTGGATAGTGAGAAAATGTTTCCCTGCAGATGTACACTGGCTTGCCAAGTCATGGCATTCACTGTAAGCACAAGGAAAAGCAAGATAGACCTAGATCCCAGAATGAGGAAGGAATCAACATGTACTGAGTGTCCCCTATGTGCTTTTTAGTGTTAAAGCACACTTAGAACAACAACTCTGCAAGAGGGGTCTTATCACATGCGTTTCTTCAGATGAGGAAACCAAGGCTCAAGGCAGGACTTCAATTTGAACCCACATCCAAGGCAGCCCAAAGCTCAGGACATTATACTGCACCACCCCTGCCTTTGTACCATGGCCTTAATCATCCGTGGTAAAGAGAGGAAGCACACCCTAACCAAGTGGACTTCAAATGCCCTCTTACAGGCACAGAAGTCCAAGGACAGGGCATGCACAGGAACAAGCTGCTGAATTAAACCTTCTTCAGCACCGCCTTTCAAACCTGGACCCAAACCTGGCGTCAGTATTAGGCAGCAGATGCGACCCCCAGGGCCTTCAACTTGAAGGGTTTCTACTGCGGGGGAACAAGGCGGGTCATCCTGAATACTTAACAACAGAAGGCGACTTGGAGCAAAGAAGCTGAAAACCCTCTACAGATATTCCAGCTTAATTATTCATTCAGTTGACACATAACCTAGGGGCAGGACAGGAATAAAGACACAGACGTAGAGAATGGACTTGGAGACATGGGGAGGGGGAAGGGTAAGCTGGGACGAAGTGAGAGAGTGGCGTGGACATATATACACTACCAAATGTAAAATAGATAGCTAGTGGGAAGCAGCCGCATAGCACAGGGAGATCAGCTCGGTGCTTTGTGACCACCTAGAGGGGTGGGATAGGGAGGGTGGGAGGGAGACGCAAGAGGGAGGGGATATATGTATATGTATAGCTGATTCACTCTGTTATACAGCAGAAACTAACACGACAATGTAAATCAATTATACACCAGTAAATATGTTAAAAAAAAAAGATGTCTATCATTCAGTCAACAAAAACTCCATGAATGTTTGCCACATCCCAGGCACTGTGTTACATGCTGGCGATACAGTGGTGAACAGGACAGAGAGAGTCCCTGCCCTATTCAGTAAATGTTTCAAGCAGGAATGAATGAATGTAAGAATTAATGAATACAGCTAAAGACGTGCAGGGCCTAAAGGGCTGCTGGCTCTGGTTCAAGAGATGTGCACTTTGGCAAAAACAAACAAACAAACATATATATATATATATATATATATATATATTTCTGGGAAAAAGCATTTAATTACCTCATTATTTCCCATCTAAGTGTCCATTTACCTCGGGTAAATTTGGTTTTGAGTTCTGCTCCAAAGGAAGCTATTCTATCATGCCTCTGTCTAATGGGGCAGGTCTAATCAAGCAGCAGTTACCACCTGCTTCTACTTACCCCCCGGTAAACTGACACCTGAGAAATTATCTAACCAACTTTGATTTAAAAGCCTTTTTCACTTTCAAGAAAACATGTGATATGACCTCTGCATCAGTCAGGGTTCTCCAGAGAAACAGAACCAACAGGATACAGGTTTCCCCTGCTCTCTGAAAGCAGAGCATTCCTGTGAAACCTTTTGTGAGTCAAAATGGCATACAGTGAAGAAGCAATTACCTTAGGACACATCTTGTTAACAGATGCACAAAATAAATCGAGATAAAGCACAGATGCTCACAGAGTTCAAAGCTATGGTGGCTGTATGCTGAGATGCTGAGTGTAGTTCCTGGGAAAGGAGCTTGGTGACACCACTCCCACTGCCCTGCCCGTGCACTGCCTCGCCAAAATAACTGGAAAACAAACGCTGAACACTATTTTTACTTTTTGCCTTTTTTCTGAAAAGCAAAAATTTTTGGATTTCGTTTGAACCTACAGGTTCTAATGTAGGTCTTCCACAAGAGCAAAGTGGCATCAAGCAAACTTTTGAAAAGCAGGAGCTACCTGTATGTAGGTATTTATAGAGAGAGCTTTGTTTTAAGGAATTGGTTCATGTGATTGTAGACACTACCAAGTTTTAAACCTGTAAGGCAAGCTGGCTGTCTGGAAACTCAGGCAAGATTTCTATGTTACAGTCGTGAAGCAGAATTCCTTCTCTGAGAAATCTGCTTTGCTCTTGAGTTCTTCAGCTGATTGGATGAGGCCCACCCACACTATGGAGGGAAATCTCCTTTACCTGAAGTCAACTGATGGTAGTAATCACATCTGCGAAACACCTTGACAGCAACAGCTCGACCAAACAACTGGGCACCATAGCCATTGGCTTATAAAATTAACTATCACCATTGGCTTATAAAATTAACTATCACCATTGGCTTATAAAATTAACTATCACAACCTCTTAAGTAGCCAGAGCTTTCTGTGTGACTTAACTGAAGTCTTTGGTTACATTATTGTTTTACATTTTTCAGCAGTAGTTCCAAACAAAGTCAAATATCCCTCAGGGACTTTTTCAGTAAAATGTAACAAGTGAAGTTAGCCAGAAAAAAGAAACAGAACAAAAGTTATGTTTTTACTGTTTGCAGAGACACTGCTCAAAACTCTACTGATCTTCAAAGGATTGATTGCGTGATATTCACTGAAGTAAACAACACTCCAGACAGCCTAATTATTGCTGTCACCATAATAGGCAGGATGCCAGCAAAGATGGTGAATTTTCACAGGATGCTGGCTCCTTCAGCAAAATCAGACCCAAAGAAACTATATATTCTTCTATAGAAGAATATATAGACTTTAGGAATTAAAGAGGAGAAAGAAGGAGGCTAAAAAGGAAGAGGAGATGAAGAAAAAGGAGGAAGAGAGGGGAGGGGAGTAGAGGAGGAAGAAAGGGGGAGGAGCAGAGCAGAAGAGAAGAAACCCCTTGGGAGATGGAAGACTATTTTGAACTGGTGTGTGTGTGTGTGTGTGTGTGTGTGTGTGTGTGTGTGTGTGTTTTGGCCAATGCACTGAGTAATGGCTACAGCCTCGGTGGAGGGTGGCTGGCACTGTGAAAAGATCAGTTGGAGAAAAGCAGAGTAAGTTCTGCTCTTGCCTTTCCCCCTCCATCATCTTAGGACAATCATTGCCTGTGGGATTCCTCTCTGCAGAAATCTGCAACAATGGCAAGAGCATGGATGCAGGAGCCTTTGGAAATAAAATCACAGCAGAGCACAAGCCCATCTGGGGTGAGAAGGTGAAGAAAACGGATGTAACTAAATGGCTTCAGGAATCCACCATACTCGCTGCAGGCACCCAGTTCTGGTGTTTTAAAACCCCGCCTCTCCCCACCCTTTCTCTTTGAGGGTTTGAAAACAAAGCCCTCATGGTTATTGATGAGTTACTGAAGGGTTGCTGGTGGGTGATTCCAAAGGAAATGGGTTAACTCTGATTTTTTAAATCCTAGGGCTCATATCCTTCTCTTCTTGAACTCACCACTGACTAGAACAGAGTTTCTCGAGTAATTACTGCACAAAAAGAAGAGGAATAACACCCTTTATTTGCCAATAAAAAACAAGGATCAAAAGAGTAAGGCAAATTGAAATCATATATGGGTTGTGTATTTTCTTAAAATTTGGATGTAAGTTAAAACAACTACTGGAAAGGTCAGAGAGTTCCCATCTCTGGCATGATCAGCTTATTAGAAAAACAACTTGCAGCAGCTGAGAGAGAAAGAGAGAGAGAGGTGAACATCTAGAATTTTTTTAACCTCATAGTGAGAGGTACGCATGGAACCAAAAGGAATGGGAATGACTGTTGGGCGGACCAAACAACAGTGGTAACCACATAGCATGTCTACTGTGGTGCCTTTGATGATGGAGAGAGGAGAAAGGGGCTAAGAAGAGCAGAGACAGTAAGGGGTCAGGGCTGCAAGCACTTGCCCTTGAACCCAGGTCTGTCTTACTCCAAAGTCAAGATCTCAGTGGCTATGTGGCTGAAGGGTGTGAACAGAACACAAGATTTAGAAGAAGAAGAAGGAGGAGAAGGAGGAAAGCAGAGAAAAGAGAAATTTGTGAAGTTAGAGGCCACAATATGAGACACATCATTATCAACAAATGTCCCTAGAAGATTAAAATGGAACAGTAAAACCATATTTGACAGTTTTGAAGATTATTGTATGTATATTGTATTTTTAATTAATATAATTTTGCCACATGAAAATGAATTGTTAGGGCAGCATTTTCTTCTACTCCTGAAATCACACAGAGAAAAGAGGAGGAGAAAGGACAACAAGAATAACAACAACAAAAGTATCTTTTCAGTAGAACTAAGAGATTTTAAAACACTCCATATGTGTAGGGTCTTGAAATATACATGAGGTCGGTAAGAAGTCACACAAAAGGAAGCATAAAGAATTGTAGGAAGGCTGATCAGTGGCAGATCTTAGAATGTGCCAGCAAATAAATTTTCTAAAAGAGAAGAGTTCACTTTGAAAGGCAGAAGCTATATCCCTTGTCTTCAACAAGATTTGAGGGATAAACAGATATAGAAATAGGAGAAGGAAATCCAAAGAAGACAGGAACAATGGATCAGAACAAATATTTACAAAGATATATTATAAAAATTATAATTAAAAAAAATTCCTGAAATAAAAGAAGTTCCAAATCTTCATATTGAAAGAATACCATATGCCCTGGAAAATGACTCAGAATTTATTTGGATGTGAAGACATATCCTAATAAAGTTATTGTACTTGAAAGATAAACATCCCTTCAGACATCCCAGCCAAGATCAAGTTCCTAAGAGAGAAAAAAATCAGTTTGGCCTTAAATTTGTCCATAGCGACATTCAACTCCAGGATAGGGTAGAGCAAGATGGCAAGATGTTTAAGAAAACGGGAACCAAAATTTTTATAACCATTCAAACTTTCCTTCCAAATAAGAAGGGGTGTTTGACATACAAAATAAGAAAGAATAAGTACAGAAACAATAAGACAATCATAAAAAAATTTTTTTTGCTGAACTTAATACAAATAAATTTGCAAACATGGCTGAAATGAGTATTTTTCTAGGAAAATATAAATTTAAATATAATTTAAAATATAATTTAGGAAATTGATAGGTATGCATACAGCAAGCAGAGAAGAACTGCTCTACCTTCCATTCCAAAATACACCAGGATCAGACATTTCACAGGGTACAATGATTTTAAAGAGCAGGGTATTTCAATGTTACTTGTCTCAGAGCACAGAGAGAGAAGGGAAGCTCTCATATTCTTTTTATAAAGTGAATGCAACCTCAATACAAAAACTTGACAAACACCTCCTGACTGACCTCCTCCTCTGTCTCCTCCTTCTTCTGCCTTTCTCCCTCCCGTCTCTCTCTCTTTCCTCTTGCTCCCCCCTCCCCCATTCTGACATGCATCCACACCACAATATTCAAACTCAGTAATGAATATTGGGGGAAAATTCTAAAAAAAAATGTTGGCAAAGCAAATCCAGCAGCATACTGCAAGAATAATACCAAGAGTACCAAATAGTTTTTATTCCAGCGATGTAAGAATAGTTTGATGATGAAATCTATTAATTTAATTTATCAGACTATGAGATCACACTAATGAAGGGTTTTTAATAGATCGCATTAATAGGTCATATCATCTCTGTAGACACTAAAGGGCATTTGACAAATTCAATAACCTTTCTTTATTAAAAATAATAATGGGAAAAGATGAATCATTCCTCAATACGATAAAAGAAAATCTATCTCAGGCCAACTAGTATCATGCTTATTGTAAGGAAAACTGGAGAACTTCCTACAAGAGTCAGCAAGTGGACAAGAATGTCTTCCTTCACCACTATTATTCAATATTTTACTAGAGGTACCAGTAAATCCATGATACAAGGAAAAATTACAGACAGTTTAGAAAGCAGGAGGTAAAACTATAGTCACTTGCAGATAATATCATTGTAAATATTTAAAAACCTAAGAGAATAAATTGAAAAGCAAATGCATGCTTAAGAATAAGAAATAAGGGACTTCCCTGGTGGCACAGTGGTTAAGAATCTGCCTGCCAATACAGAGGACACAGGTTCGAGCCCTGGTCCCGGAAGATCCCACATGTCACGGAGCAACTAACCCCACGTGCCACAACTACTGAGCCTGCGCTCTAGAGCCCGCAAGCCACAATTACTGAGCTCGCATACCACAATTACTGAAGCCTGCGTGCCCTAGAGCCTGTGCTTCGCAACAAGAGAAGCCACCGCAATGAGAAGCCTGCGCACTGCAGTGAAGAATAGTCCCCGCTCGCCACAACTAGAGAAAGCCCGCGCACAGCGACGAAGACCCAACGCGGCCATAAATAAGTAAATAAATAAATAAAAATTAAAAAACTAAAAGAATAAGAAATAAGAATTTGGTACAGTGATGGGTATGCATTTGTTTAAAAATCAGTATCTTTCACCAATACAAACAAGACTCATAGAAAGATATAAAGAGAGGCAGAAAAAACATTAAAAGTAGCAAAAGAAACAGTAAAACAGGAATAAGATTACAAAAATTGTGTATGATCTTGTCAACAAAATAATTCATCAGTCGTCAATCTAAGAAAGAAATGAAACATTTGATTTGAGCCAACCTGAGGATTATAAGCCAGGAGACAGTCTCTCAGAGAGCTCTGAGAATGTTCTGAAGAGGTAAAAGGCGGGCCAGTAAATATGTGATTTTAGTGAAGGCATGCATGAGTCAAGCACACATCTCGGTGGAAAGTTACTGCTCTTCTCAAGGAACAGATACCTTGGTTAATGGTTTTAGTGCTTTTCTGAGCATGGGAAGATGCAAGAAACTGGGTTTACAAAATCTTCTTCTAGAAATATCTAATTATCTAAGTAACAGTTCTGTCAGTTTTCCCAGACAACAAAGTACCTCATCCTGATCTTTGCCCTGAATTCCTGTTAGGGTATGTGGTAGGTCAGCAACTCAGTGGCTAATGAATCATCTTGTAGAACTGGACAGTGGCAAACATTCTTTATTCTACGATCCCTTCTCTTTCTGTCTTAATTTCAACCAAAGTTTGAGAGGCATTTTGTAACCAATTTGTCCCACGGAGCTAGGAATGCTCATTCCCAGGTCAGGTGAGGATTCGTTGATAGGCCACTCACTGTGCACTCTGGTCTAGACCCTGCTAACAGCAACCAAATGCCTCTGGGCCACCCGTCTTACTAGTCTGTTATGGTCCAGGAAACGGTTTCCTCTTGTTGCTTCTTCCCATATTTAGAGTTACAGGATTATAATCATTAATCTTATAGAACTATATTTTTGATCAATTGTATCAAGTCATCACTGATTTTATCTGAGGCTCAGTCACACACTTGGTAATGCAAGAAACAATAATCTTATAAAATAGGCAGAGTGCATTTATAAGGTCACAAGTAAGTATTTAAGCTAAGAACTTCCATTAGGTGCTGCACAGTTTCTTCCCAGGTAGTCTGACCCATCTGTTCTGCACCAATTGCTTTTTTTTTTTTTTTTTTTTTGCGGTACACGGGCCTCTCACTGCTGTGGCCTCTCCCATTGTGGAGCACAGGCTCCAGACGCGCAGGCCTAGCGGCCATGGCTCACGGGCCCAGCCGCTCCGCTGCATGTGGGATTCTCCCGGACCGGGGCACAAACCCGTGTCCCCTGCATCGGCAGGCGGACTCTCAACCACTGCACCACCAGGGAAGCCCCCAGTTGTTATCTTTAAGGGGAATGATGTACTGGCATTGTGCACAAAGTTCACTGAAGATGTCTGCACATACATCTTTGGTGAACTTTATGTAGATGAGGACTGGGTCATCCTGCCTTAAAAGACTGAGAAAGGAATGTTATCTTCTAAGGAGTTACATGGTCGGCGCCAGAAGAAGAAAAATTGACCTTTATGGTTGAGTCGGTATTTCTACCATTGGGGAGGTCTGGTTAACACATAATGCAGATGCATGATATGCACACTAGAGGGGAAGGAAGAGGCCAAAAGGTAGAGAAAAAAGCTTTATGTTTAAATGTTTCTTGTCTTGCCTTAAAATGTGGATTTTTATTTCATCAATTCTATGTAAAGAGAGATGTAAAACACTGGAAAGACATACCATTGTTGGGCAGGAAGAAACATTCCTCTACCCTTCTAGGTTCTTCTGGCTGGTCTAAGAATTAAACTGATGAGAGACAGATTAACAGGAGAAAATCAAACAAAAGACCCAGTAAAATGGAGTAACTCACCAAAATGGCTGAAACCCTCACCTGAAATATACCATCTTCAGCTAAAGACAAAAGGGAACCTTGGGGGCAGTGGTTTAGGACATCACAGAGGAGGAAGGTAATTCACATGGAGAGGGAAGAAGAAAAGTTTGGTAAACAAGTGTTTGCTGGGCCTGCAGAGACAGTAGGACATAGAGTGAACTAGAAGCCTGAAGTTTCTTCCTGAGTCTTTTGGGCCTTGATTGTTTTCAGCTCAAATAATCCACATGCCAAAGAGACATTTTGGGGTGGCAAATTTTGTCCTCCTACACCATGTTCTTAATAGAAAGGTCCAACATAATAAAGATATCGGTTCTAATTAAGCTAATTTATAAATTTATTTTAGTAGCAGTAAATAAAACCAACGGGGTTTGGGGGAGACTGAAGGGACCCAGAACAAATCATTTGAAAGTTTATAAAGAAAGATAAACAAACAAGACTGGTTAAAAATTCTTTGGGGGAAAAAAAAAAGTAGCAATGAGAGGTGACTAGCCCTACCAGATAATAAAACATATTATGAAGCTCCAATAACTAACAGGTACTAAATAGGCTGACAGGCAAATAAAAGAAATAATGAATTCAATAAGTGGAGTCCAGATAACTGCATTGCTATTGGGAAAAAACTATAATTGGCTTCACCTCTCACAAAATGTCAGTGTATATTATATGTATATATGTATAAAATATTAAACCACAAATGGCCTCAAGAAACAAGAATTCTTTATAACCTTAGGGTAGTGGAGAAGGCCTTTATTATTTGACTCAAAATCAAAAAACCATTAAAAAACTAAGTTCAATTCTTTAAAAAAAAATTAATGACTTTACTTGGGTAAAACTCACCATAAACAAATCAAAAAATAAATTAACAAGCTGGGAAAACTATTAACAATTCATCCCAGCAAAAGACTAATCACTCTAAAATATATAATCCCCAGAAATGTTTAAGAAAGAGAACAACAACACAAGAGAAAATGGATAAAGAATACAAACAGTTTATGGGAATAAAGATACAAATAACTTTCAAGCCTATGAAAGAATACATAACTCACTCATAATAAAAGAATAGTATATTAAAACTACACTGAGGGCTTCCCTGGTGGCGCAGTGGTTGAGAGTCCGCCTGCCGATGCAGGGGACACGGGTTCGTGCCCCGGTCCAGGAGGAACCCACATGCCGCGGAGCGGCTGGGCCCGTGAGCCATGGCCGCTGAGCCTGCGCGTCTGGAGCCTGTGCTCCACAATGGGAGAGGCCACAACAGTGAGAGGCCCGCATACTGCAAAAAACAAAACCAAAAAAACCCAAAACCAACAAAAAAACATGAGGTCCTGGATTAACTTATCACCATCATCGTCATCATCTAGTATAACTGATATCCAATAAACTACACATATTTAAAGTATAAAATTCAATAAATTTTGACATATGTATACACCTATGAAACCAGTCCCACAACCAAAGGTACTGAACATATTCATCATTCCTAAAAGTTTTCTCGTGCCCCTTAGTGATCCATCTTTGCAGCCACTCTTCCTCCCCCAAACAACTGCAGTCATATGAATTTCTGTCATATGAATTCATTTACATTTCCTGGAATTTTATATACATGGAACCATATAGTACACATTTTTTTGGTCTGGCTTCCTTTACTCAGCATAATTATTTTAAGATTCATCTTTGTTGTTGTATGCATCGAGTTCATTTTTGCTTATTGCTGAGTTGTAGTCCATTGCACGGAGGCTTTCTTAAACATTTTCTAAAACAAGATTTTCAGAGTTCACAGGAATGAAAGAAAAGTTCACACCAGCTCTGCATGAAGGTATGCAAAATAGACCTCAGCAAAATTTGAAATAAATGCTTCACTCAAGTTCCTACAAATCAGCAGAGCTGTTTATGTTGTGTTTATCCAAATGATTAATGAAGAATATGGATCACAACAATTCCTAAGCAGTGTCCCCTAACTGCATTTCTGCTACTCAGCAGGAGACAGCTCCCAGTGGCTCTGAGGACCCAGAGGGTGGGAGGGAAGCAGAAGGGAAAAGCAGGAAGAGCACGGGTCTTTGAGTTCTAACCCAGCTGTGTGACCCCGGGAAAGTTACTTCCCATCTCTGAGCCTCAGTTTCCTTATTCATAAAATAGGGAAACTGGACAGTGGTGTCTCAGCCTTAGCATTTGTAGAATCTCCGAGCTTGACAGTGTCAGCATGTGAGCTACCCTCCCTAGGCGATGCTGGATCTCAGGCAGATCAAACCCACTGCCAAGCGTGGGTCACTCTTCCTTTTCACCTCATGACAAGGAACTCAAACTGCCTAGTGAAGGGTGACTTCTTTTCAGTTACTGTCCAACTCCAAGGGGCTTCTTTCAAAAGCCTTTTGCGGCCAAATTCCACTTATCCAGCAGGCTGCAGCTCCTGGCTTGGAGCCGGTCCTTGGTACAGAAAGAAGAGCCCTCTCCTGGCGTGTCTCAGATTGACACGACTTCTGACTCCGGCACAAATACTACCGCTCCGTCTACTTCTGCAAACTGCGCTACCCTGGGGCCAGCTTCCTCCACTCCTGGTCCCTCTAAAGCCCGCCTCTCTTCCTATATTCTCCTGAGATTCAGCAGGGCAGCAAGAGCCAGGGCATGCAGAGGACGGGAATACAAGTAACAGAAGGTATGGAGCGCAAGAGGCAGGGGCTGGATGGAGGAAGCCCTCCATCCATGGAGGAGTGTGGTTGTGGCAGAGATGGAGGGAGATGGCAGCCATAGCAGCTTGGTGCCCCCCAGCTGCCGAAGGTCCACATCGTCCCACACCCACTCAGCCACTCGCTGCTCTATCTCATTGGGGCATCCCAGCAGCCTGAGGAAGTAGGCAATGCCAGTTATTATCACTCCAACCTCCACCCATTTCACAGAGAGAGAAACTGATGTTCAGCATGATTCAATGATTTCTCCCCAAACAGAAAATCAGGCAGCTCAACCTCAGGCTCTTCGGCCTCCAAGCCCTGGAGCCTCCCCTCCAGAGACATTTATTGAGCATTGTTCAAGTGCAAGATCCTTGAAGGAATCAAAGATCTGTAAGACATGACCTCTTCTTTCAGAGACCTCTCTCCCCGGCAGAGAAGGCAACTGCTTCGCTGGAAGGCAGAAAGTAAAGTCACGGTAAGAGGCACCAAAGAAACGCTCTAGGCGTGAGAAGGGGAAGCAAGGAAAACCTCGCTTTTCCTCTGGCCCCGGGCAGTTCTGTGCGCTGTGAAGAGAGACAACTTGAGTTTCTCTTCTTGTTTTGAGTAGTGATCAAAAGGAATAGAAAAAAGAAATAAGCAAAAGATATTTAGAAGGAGGAAATGCTCTTGGGCCTTTGTCCAGAGAACTTCTGTTCACACTAACTTCCTTTTATTTTAATGCATTCATTCAATGCAAACCACTTAATGCATCCCAGCTGAAAGGGAGAAAGAGAGAAAAGACACTGAATGACTGACTTACTGTTTGGCATCCTAAAAAGGGTTAACTTTGATTATATCTGTGGTGGAAGTAAATTCATTGAATGGGGATTGTTGTTACTTTTTACCTTACACTGTTCTCTAGGTTTGAAATTTTTCCATGACCGTATGTTACTTTTATGTTAAAAGAGAAATCTATGTCTTAGTCTCCACCTCTCTCTCAGCTTGTTTTGCTGCAGGCTTATCATCTCACACTTGCAATTATTACCCTTTTGTAACAACTTCTAACAAAAGAGCTACTATTTACAGTTTTTGCTCTATGTGGGGCAGAGTGCTAAATTCTCTAAATATCCTCCTTATTCCTCACCATAATTCTACAAGTAGGTATTATCACCCTGTTTTTCCAGATGAAGAATCTGAGCCTTAGATGAAGTAATCTGCTCAAACACACAAAGTTCATCAATGGTGGAGGCAGGATTAGAATCCAGGCAGAACTTGCAACGGTCCTAACTGGAATCACCACTACCATTCTCTGCTGCCACTTATCTTCTTCCATCAGATCTGATCACATCACCCCTTTGCTTAAGGTCTGTGGAACTCTCACCCCTGTCCCCCACCATTGCCTAAAGAATACAACCTAAGCTTATTAGCATGTCATTTCCAAGTCCAGTTTTCAATTCATCCTCATTATAAATCAACAAATAATAGCAAGGCCTAATGTTCATTTCAAAGCAATTTTCCACACCATCTCCCAAATCCCTGTGACATAGGCAAACGAGCAAGCGGTTCGAAGCAGCTTCAATAGCTTGTCAAGTGGTGAGACAACATGCCTTGACGTTCCTTCCTTGGTCGCCCAGTGCTTGGAGCTTCCCACCATGTTTCTGGCATATCCTGTTATTTCATCCCTCTCTGATTTACGTGCTGTTTCTTCTTCCAGGTATGCCCTTTACCCCGCCCAGTGAATGCATACAAATTTTTCATGATTTCTAGTGTTCAAAGGACCTGTCTTTCTTTGGGCTCCCTTAACAACCTGTTAACACACCCCCAGTGTGGCACTAACTACATTAGATTAGATGCATTTGCTTGCCTGATGCTCCTTCCCAGTAGACTGTGAACTTCTCTAGAACAGAGATTATGGGTTGTGGGCATGGCCTTAGTTAGGAAGCTAGGATGGACTAGTGATGGAAGATGGAATAAATGAAGAAAAACATGATTAATGGCAAATCTGTGTTTCTACTGCTTCCAGGATTCACACAACACTGAACCAGTATTTATCAAGAACGAGGCATAGTACTAGGGGCACAGATGAATGTTAAACAGGACCGAAATAGCAGTGTGTGTGTGTAGTTAGAGAGAGGAGTATATATATATATATATACACATATCCGTATATATACACATATACCTGAATATACATATGTATATATATACATATACACATATATCTGTATATATACATATACATATGCATATTACATACACATATATAATATATGGTAGATGTACGTATATAATGTCTCTATATATGTACACATATATGTCACGTTTGAACATGTATATATATAGTGTATATATATTATGGGTACATATATACATGTATAGGGTGTATAAAGTATGTTTGTACATATATAGTGTTCATACATATACTGTGTATGTTCACATACACATATACTGGGCAAATGCATGTCTGTGTCCGTATAACAGTGTGTGGACATATAGTCTGTACGTGGTAGGTACATAGACAGTGTGTATACATATGTCGTGCACTTATACACATTCACATGGCCTGTGCACGTAGAAGTGCCCACGTGTGCACTGGAATGCAATGCAAGCAGAGATTTAGAGGGTGCACCAGAAGATGGTAGGAAGGATCGTCATTACACACAGCATAGATACTTTTTAATAAAATGAGAAGCACCTTGAGGCTGGCCTCCCTGCTGAGGAGAGCGTGCAGCCACTGAAGGAAGGAGAAACAGCTGGAGAATTGGGAAGGAAAACAACATAGAGAAGCATCACTAAAACCAAGCAAGAACCACATTCTAAGAGGCTGGTGAGCAGAAACAAATACCTTAAAAACAAAGCCAAGGGGCTTCCCTGGTGGCGCAGTGGTTGAGAGTCCGCCTGCCGATGCAGGGGTCACGGGTTCGTGCCCCGGTGCGGGAAGATCCCACATGCTGTGGAGAAGCTGGGCCCGTGAGCCGTGGCCGCTGGGCCTGCGCGTCTGGAGCCTGTGCTCTGCAACGGGAGAGGCCACAACAGTGAGAGGCCCGCGTACTGCCAAAAAAAAAAAAAAAAAAGCCAAGGAGATGGAAAATCAAGGGTGGGAAATCGTTGGATTTGATCATTAGGAAGATAGCAGTGAATAGGGAGTGAAAGTCTCAGGAAGAGGTGGGAGTGGGATGACTCAGAGGTGAGGAAACAGAATCAGACAAACACAGACCTCTGGCTCTTTCCAACACTTTTTTTGGTTCCCTGTAGACAGGAGAGCTCAAACATCTGTGTGGACAGAAGATTACGATCCTGGTACAGTCCTGGAGCTCACATCGTGAAGCATCATTTGTAGCAAACACAAATACAGTCCAGACCTCCAACCCACCTAGCACTCACACAGAGTAGCTCAAAATCTCTCACAACAGCTCTAGGAGGTAGGTTCTATAATTAACTACATTTTACAGATGAGGAAGCCAAGCACAGAGAGGTTAAGTAACTTGTCCAGAGTCACTCAGTTTGTTAAGTCCCAAGTCAAGTTTCCCCCCACACCCCTCCCGGGGCAATCTGGCTTCAGCATGTGTACTCTTCCCTGATGTGCAACGAGGGTACAGAAAACAGAGCCTCTGACCTGCTTCATGCTTTCCCAAGCCCTGCTGAGATTAATCTGGCTTTCTCCTCTGCCAAGCAGAGGCTTTGAATTCATGGCGGACGCTGTGTTTGACAGGGGAGGAATAGCAGAGGGAGGCCATTTGTTGGTGTTGCAGGGTTTGTAGCTCACTGGCAGTTGTGAAGATTACCATAAGCGCCACCCAAAGACAGGTACAGTATACACTACAAGACCTAAGTTCAAGAACCAGCTCCAAATCCTAGTACTTTATCATCTGGAGCAAATCACTTGACCGGTGCAGATACCAAGTCTCCATCCATATCATGAAAAAATAATGATAATTATTTTTTATATTATATTATTATATATATATTTTATATTATATTATTATATATATTATATTAAAATATATTATATTTTTATATTATTTTAATTATAATAATAATTAAAATTTAAAAAATAATAACTATTCTACATCCCTTAGAGTGTAAGGAACAAGTGAAACAATGTGAGAAAATTCATGCAAATGTGCATTATTTCGTTATTATCATTGTTCTTCTTCTCTCAAAACTATCCAAGAAATTGCTCATCCTCTTCACCCCCCTAGTTCCACCCCCCAAGGTATCAGAAACTGCTAAGACATCCAACTCTGAGAAAGTGTTCTGAACCCAAGTAATTTCCACGTGTACAATTTGTCCTAAATGGGAAATTCCCTTACACAGTGAGGCATTATGACCCATTTCAAAAATTCTCTGGGAGGGAGCTGTAACAAATTGTCATTATCCAAGATTTGCAGACTGCTTTTGCATGCCTAAAGCTGCTCAAAGCAACTAATAGTATATATTCTACCCCAGCCTGTTCATCCCCCTTTTCTTTCTCTGCTCACCGTTTGGCTCATGATAATAACATACTACCTCCAGTGAGGCATTTTCCCCTCACTACCTGCGCTCGCGAATTTCACTTTTTATTCTTGATATAATCTTTAAGTCCCAGCATGGTCCTGCTGCTGACAGAGGAGGAGGTGACTTCAGCAGAAGCCAAGAGGGCACGCCCATTGGGAGGGAATGTGAGAAAATCAGAGGGGCAGCCAGGCACTCTGATTGCATCTTGCAAAGGTTTGGAGCACTGCAACATATTTCTAGGGAGGTTCATTTGGCAGAGTATGGATATCAAGTCTTTAGATGGATTTTTTTCATCTTTAAACAAGATAGTTTGGTGCATATATTATGAGCCTAGAATTCCATGCAAAGCTGCCTCTCTTTAGATCTTCTGTCTAAAGTGTCTTGATTTTTTACCTTTACCCTATCTATCTAAACGGTGTTCCAAAGATAAAATTAAAACAATTATGCAGCAGCAGAATGGGGTACATGATGGGTGACAGGTGTGCAGTCAGTTATAGGCACATTTACTGTCACAAGTAATCTATGAGAACATCTGGGACACAATCAATCTCCTTTTGCAAGTGAGGAACTAGGGATCTAGGGCCAAATTTCACTTTTTTCTTTCTTTGAGAAACGAGTATGCAGTTTGCATGTAAGTCTTCATAAAGAAAAGTGAACATACAAAAATCTCAGATTGTAGAGACAATGTGTGATGGTCATTTGTATTAGATGGCTTTATGAAAAGGGGGGGCTCACTCATAATCCCTCCCCTACCTATCAGCCCCTTTAAAGCACACACTTGACTTACCCGTTTTGCAAAGCAAGGCACTTCACTAATTCTACTCATCCCCCAACACCGCCCTTTCCCCCCCAAATAATGCAATGGTGGCCCAGTGTTAATCTCTCTGTAAAACTTTACAGAGTAAGTTTTATCAGTTTTCTGTTACACAGAAATCAACTAAAACACATCCAGAACAACAGTGTTTTTCCCTCTGTGAAATCTCTAGACCCAAACCAACAAACAGATCCCTTCTCTGACCTCCTTTCCTACAAGCTTCCCCTCCCCCAAACCTGCCACCACCAGATTCCTCTTTCCACAGCTGGGCTGACGCAGACTCTGAAGAGCACCTGCCATCCCAGCTCCCTGTTCTCATTCCAGTTTCTATCAGTCAAAATGCCAGTGAAAATGCCAGAAGCCAGTACTTGTTTGGTTTATGTCCTTTTTTAACTTTTTTTCAGACATAAATAACGTTTCCTTCGATATAAATATACAGCTCTATGAAAACAAAGAAAAAAGGCACAATAATCTTAGTCACTGTCCAGCAGGAACATGTTTCATTGTTTACAGAGTCACAGATCAGATTCTCCATAAAAATATATATTTTAGCCTAGTTCTAGGACACCTTCAAACAGAGTAAAACTCCTTGTTCTTCAAACAAACCCTTTCAGAGATTATTTAAATACGCCAGTGATTTTGGATACTTTGTACCCAGATATCAAGGCTATTGAAGTGAGCTGAAATTCCACATCAAGAATATAATTGTTGATATACAAACATTACATAAATTACTAGATTGTGAAAAATACATCAGATTTTCTCTGTAAGTTTCCAGCAAATAAAACAAAAAAGCAACCTCAAGGGCGTCTCTCCCGATTCAAGGGTGAAATGCACAACGTCTGAGGTACACCCACCCCTCACCACAGCACACACTACTACGCCGGGAGGGGTGCCTGCATGTCACTTGGCGCGAGCAGACCGCAGAGTTCCCAGTATTTTGTCCCAGTGTGTGAAGTAAGGGGCGAAGTTGCAGGTAAACTGGGAGTGATGCAGGTCGTGGTGTTCCACGCCCCCATACCACCCGAAAGGTACCAGTTTGTGCGTGGACCAGGGGAAGTCGTAGCCCGAGTGGTCCTCCACCGACAGCCAGATGTTGACCACGTGGAAGGTCAGGACAGTGAGCGGGTGGCACTGGAGCAGCAAGACGTTCATCATGTCAAAGAAACCCAAGGATAACAGCTCCCCGACGCTCATGTATTGCGTGGCCAGCGCGAACGGGGCCGAGTTCTGGTGGTGCATCTTGTGGAAAGTCCGGTACAGCCAGGGCACCTTGTGGTGCAGCACGTGCCACACGAAGAACTCGGTGTCGAAGAGCAGCAGGCAGAGCACGACGTGGCGGACCAGCTGGAGCAGCTCGGGGGCTTCGGGGGGCAGGAGGGCGGGGCTGGCCGCCCAGTGCAGCAGTGTCATGGGGAACACGAACACCACGTGCTGGTAGAGCGTCTGCCCCAGACAGGGCAGCTGCTGCCAAGCCGACGGCGAGAAGTCCGGGTGGATCTTGTAGCGCCGTAGCGCGGGCACCCAGGGGCACAGGACGTCCAGCACCACGAAGGGCAGGCAGAAGCCCACGTAGGTGGTGATGGAGAAGAAGACGGGGAAGAAGGGCGACTGGATGAGGGCCTCCCAGGTCCTGAGGCGGTCCCAGAGGGGCTGCAAGAACAGCTGGCCGGAGCTGCAGAGGACGTGGAGCTCGGAGCCGTTGCGGCTGCTCATGATGAGCTGGTGTCTGGCTGCGGCTGCCGCTCGGGTCCTACCGACTTTTCTTAGGGCTTTCGGCCCCGCCCCGAGTGATGTCAGCCGCCGTTTTTCTCCCCTTCCCGGCTTCGGGGAGCTTGCATAATTAAATAATCCAACAGAGTTGCGCTTAGTTGCTATAAATACTCATCTACAGCTGCATTTAATCGGCATTCATGTATGCAGTTACGCAACGGCACGCAGTACTTTCTACGCATGCAAGATTACGTTCTGATTTTCTAATTGACGTACAATTTACACACGATACCATGCACAGATCTTCAGTGTAGAGTTTCTACGAGTTCTGACAACTCAATTCATGGATCATCACCATTCCCAAACAAGATGAAGAATATTTCCATCATCACCGGAAAGAGCTCCTTTGCAACCAGTGCAGAATTACTTGTGTTTTTTCATGCATACGTAAAATTGCATCTATGTGTTTTAATAAAGATACAAGTGTAACTGCATTAAAAAACAAAAAACTTTTAAAAGCCACGTACCTTTCATATTTCGGATCTTTTCTTTCTGCTCTCGCCGTATTGATCTAACCAGCAGTGATCAGCAAACTACCCTTTTGCAGTTAACCGCGGGTCTTGAGCGGCGCGCGGCGGCGAGCAGCGCAGGAAATCAGATTGGCGGGACGGGAACCTCCTCCAGTTTCAGTGTCTCCGGTGAGGAGCTATGCCCGCCAGCTCGCGGACTGCTCCAGATCCCACCTCACGCAGACTCCCCCGGAGGAGCCCCCAAACCTGGCGGGCGGGTCGTCCCTTCGCGGCGCGCCGGGGTCGCCCAGACCAGCGACGGGAACCTGGAGGCACGGAGGGATGAGAGGGGACCGCGACTGTTATCCTTCACTTTACAAAAAAAGAGAAAAAAGTAAGTCAAGGGCTGGATTTAACATCCAGAGCCTGCCCAGATCTGGCTAAAAGCCGCTGCATCTCAATTTGGGGTGGAAGCAGTGAAATCAGTAAACCACCCACTTTGAGAATCAAGGGAGTATTTTTGCATTCTGGAAGCCTCAGGGGAGGCTGTTGATTGAACAGATGATGTCACGCCCTCCCTACCTTTCCCTTGCTGGCTTCGCGAAGCCAACTTGCCCCACGTCCTTGACGCCTATTCCCCCAAACCATCCCAGGCTCAGAGAGCCCACCGGCGAGGCCACGCTCACCTCTGCGTTTCTCCACCATCAGCTGGAGTCGACTGGCCTGGACTGAGCCTGAGGAAGTCGGTACTAAGAGAGCTGTGCTGGGTCGGGGGCAGGGGGTGACCCCAGAACTTGCATGAAAAGCAACCTCCGCGTTTGACCCGGGGGCCAGACACAAGGGGCGCCTAGAGGATAGAAGTTTGGGACGGAAACTTCGAAGCCAGGGATCGCTCCCAACCCTAGCTTTGCCTCTTCTTGCCTCACAGACAATGAGGATGGGGCCAGCGCCTCTCTCCATGAAGCTTTGCGTATTCTTATCACCCCTTCCTTTCCAAAGGGAAATAACAATAGTAGCCGCCGCATGAGGCTACTGCAAGCATTAAATGAGAAAACAATAACAATAATGTTAAAGTTACTATGTAACGTCTGCCAGGCATTAACTAAGTGTTTTACTTGAAGTGATTTCATCCAGTCCTTAGAAGAGCAGGGTTTGCCACACGGCCAAGATGATTATTGCCATGGCCTTACAGAAGGAAAAGTATAGTGCCTGGAACAGAGTTACAGAATGAGACATATTATTTTAAATGTATACTCCACATTTTACCTAAAGAATAATTGAGGAAGTTTTCATTTAACATCAAATAAAGTTATGTAAAGAGAAATAAAAGATAAAAAGCCATGTACTATGAGGAAATAAGTACAACAAAAATATAGACCAATATATGGGCCTAAAATAGATGATGTGTAATAGTCCAATTCATAACATATATATTAATATATAAGATATATATGGGATGTTTTATGTGTATGTATACACACACACACCCCTATAATAGGTCAATTCATAATTCAGAACCTCCTTGAACTGCCACTAATGGAATATGGATATTCCTTAGATGCCCATTCTCTGGAACCCCCAGCCTCTGGCCCTACTGCAGCCTTTTTTATTTTTTTTTAACTCAGTTGGCCATAAGAATATTACGATATTCTGCTTGTGTCTTGATCAATGTTCAGAAGCAGCTTTGAGCTTCTTGACAGCCAATGCGAAAAAGGAAAGGGGGTGAATTTTCTAATGTTGCTTGGATATCTGGATGGTAGCAGAGACAGGTACCATGCAGGCCCTTGGCTTCCCTGCTGGGGGGGTTTCTCCCAGTTAGACAGCCTGGCCTTTCTAGGCTTCTCTTCAATCTTCCCCCTCCTCCACTGCTCTTTGCAGTTCACCTTTAGGACAACCCAGGCACTTCTTCTTTCCCATTCCTGGCAGACATCACCCTACCTTTGAATTTTGTGTAACTCATGCAGCAACTCAGAGAGAAGAGGAGGGCTTTTTCTCCTTTACTTTTTTGGGGGGTGTTGGGGGGGTGGGGTGATTTTTTAAGAAGAAGTTTGAGAATTACACCACACTATTGAATGTCTCTTATGCCATTTACTAAGCCTTCACTCTTGGGCTCCTCAGTGCTCCAGAGGGACCATCAAAGCTCACTTTCTCACACTTCCAAATGAATTCTGCTCAGAAGTACAATGTCACTCAGATTTGCCCTCCACAGACATTAAGTCAACCTTCAAATTTCCGTTCAGCACATGCTGTTCTTTTCTTTGGCTTCAGCTCTCATGCTTGAATGCTTTGGAATCTCTCAGATTTAAGTAGGTGGCTTCATTTGCTTAATTTGGATTTAGCTAATAGATTGCTATCAGGACTGCCTCCTCTGAGACCCCAGCCTCAACCATCACGTTCTTTTCCTTACTTGGTTCTTCCAGCCTCTATCTCTAAGCCTGTTAGAATATGCTCCATAAAACCCTGAGCAGCAAGACCTGAAGCCACAGCTTCAGCCTGCTTGGCCCAGGCTCTCCCCTCTTACTCGCAGCAGCACTTTGAAGAATAGCCACCAGCTTCTCTGCCTTTCCAGCCCATGAAGCACCCCCCGCCCCAGGACAGAAGTCTGTGTCCTCCTATCTACAAATGCAATTGTCTCGGGGAAAGTGGTCAGTTAAAATCTCATCAGTTGTCCACTCTCTCTCACAGAGGATGCTGAAACAGTAGGCACAACATTTTGACCGATCAAAACCAGCACCCCACTTAATGGACCCAAATAAAATTGAGCCCTATTTAGCCTTAAGTAATGCCACTTCCTGCACTGGCAAACATGCACCTTTAAACACTTTAAACTTACACAAAATTTAGTTAATGGCTTGCTAGATGAATAGGTCTTTTTAGGGCACAGAGTCTATCGTCTAGGATTTTTTTCCCACAGTGTCAAGCATCATATGAGGTTCAAAAGATATCTGTGAACTCAATGCTCATTTTAGAAGATATTGGCTTTAAATAGAGGCTTAAAAAGGAATTTTTTCTGGGGCACTGGTTGATATCATTTAAGTCTATTTACTTACTGGGATTACTGGGATGGTTTTCCATAGAAGGGGGTGTTTGCTGACTTGTGATGGTATTAGGATTTTGGCCACACTATTTCTTGTGCTTCTCCAGTTGGTTTCGACTTCTGTGTATTTTTATCTTGGCGTGGTCTTTCTGACAGAGATCCAATCACTCTTCTGAGAGTACACCAATCGGGTCTGTGCCTGTTTAACACAATCTCAAAGCTCTTTGGTACCAACTCACCAAAAGACAACGTGTAATGCCCCCACCTCCCCACAAGAAAAAAATAGAAGATGTAGTTGGAAAAACCCTTTACCAATGACACAATTTCATTTTTTTGCATGGCCTTTACGATTATTTTTTCTTTCCATAATTAGGTGAGACTGTGTTGGCATCTGTCTAGCCGAAACGATTATTCCTGGGTATCAGAGATGAGAAGTGTTTTAACGTTTTACAGCTGTAACACGTAAAACTCATAGAGGCTGGAGCAAACTCAAAGATCAAAATCTAATCCCTCCTTGTAAACATGAAGACTCAGTCTCAGAAAAGTCAAGACTAGCTAGGGTTCAATAGGAAGTAAGAGCCAAACTGAGAGCAGAACTTGGTCAGTGTCAATTTCAAGGTAGGTACCTCTACAGGAGGAGTTTGGTGTTGGAGTGCGGCATCGAAGTTCCACTTATAGGGCAGTTTACAAGAGACTCAGAAAACAATAATTATCAACACCAAAACAGTAGGGGATGCTGATGAAGAACTTGGTGGGGGGAGGGTATAAGCTCCCCCAAGAGAGTCCTTGATGGCCTTATTTGACACAGATGCTGAGACATACTTGGTTTTAAAAGTGTTCTCTTTATATTTTGATCCATCTGTGTCACATGTAAGTGGGTGCTTCTACTGACATTGTTGGAACTCTCAACAACCTGCTTAAAATATTTAAAGCATATAAAATCATCCCCATTAAAAGGCATACCGTTGCCTGTAAAGCAGAGAAAATACTCACCTTACCCGTCAAAGGGGTGCTGTAAAGATCAAAGCCTTATGAGAAGGCTTCAAAACCCCGGAAGGCACAGTGTAAAAATGCCAAGTATTTGTTTTAGTACTACTAAACCAAGTTGGTAGAGAAGGTTTTACTTGTTTAGTTTGGAATTGATCTTGAAATCTGTACCTTGCACAGTACAATAAATACTCAATAAATACTCTTGAATGAATCACTGACAAACTTTTTAAAATCAGAGTTATGATAACTTGATGTTGTCTTTCAGGGGTCACATTTTGAAAATCTCTCCATATATCAAAAAAAAAATGACGAGTTAAAATTACAGGATACTTTAAAGGCATACATTTAACAAATTAACACATTTCATACCCACAAACACAAAATAATCATTGTTTGGAGATAATATCAACAGTCTTAATAAGTGTGAAGCCTTGGTTAAAGCATTCCCCACTTCCTCCTCATGTCTGAGGTTCTGACCACTCTTAGCTATTAGGCAAGTTTTTATTTTCATGTCCCATTTGGGGCACAGTTATTCTTTGAGAACATTTTTCAGATATTACGAATTAGGCAAGAATTAGTTATAATCCTGGACAGAAATGACCACAGACATGGTTGGTCTTATCAGTCCTCAAATTACCAGTTGCCTCCTAAATCAGCAAAGTTCTCTGCCTAGCCCAGAAAAGGTTAAGAAGCAGAGCCAAGAGCGCCCCCTTATGGCGAATGAAAAAAATGACTTCATTCTCAATTGTGACTTCATGCAGTGGCTTTACCCAAGTAAACACAAGATCTTGGAGTTCCAAGTTGACGGAATATTAACTAGTCTTCTCCTTGCCCTAGAGGTCTGTGGAGATCTCTGTGCTCTGCTCAAAAGAATATATAGCAAACCCAGTGGAAAAGAAGAGAGTCAGAACTCCTCCCAACCTGTTACAGGACTTCTCAAGGTACAAGGTCCAATCTTGTTCTGTACTGTCAGCCAACGGTAAAATAAAGCTACATGAATGCAGCTAGGGTTGTAAGGATATAAGAGCCTACACAGCTGCATCAGGAGCAAGAGGCCAGCAACAAAGGCAAATGCACCGTGTAGCCCAACTGTAGTAAAAACCACCATGCAACATCTCCACCTCTGGACTGGCCCACATACTGAAGAAAAATCCCCAAAGAACAGTTTGGGAAGGAGGTGAAGAGAAAAACACTCCAACAGGTGGACTCTATAGAATGTAGCCCCTGCTCATTCATTCCCGTGGTCTGAGTGGCAGATTGACTGACCACAAGTTCTCAAGGGCATCTGAAGGAGACTCCACGGCAGCAACCAAAGAAGGGAAACCAAGTCACCCGGGACACAGAAGCCATTCTCTGACGAGCTCTCTCCCACTGCTGCTGGAAAACAACAAACAAAAACAGCCACTCACTGTCCTGTCCTTTCTGGCCCTGACCCAAGAATCTTGTACCTGGTTGGCCAAACCAGTTTGCCTTCGTCAAAGGAGAAAGCATTGTTCTTTCTTGAGGGGGACATAAGGCCAGTGGGGAGAGTGGCATCCTCCTGGGGACGTAGATCCTTCGCATCTAGTACAATTTTACTCTCTTCTTTATGATTTCACTTTAGTTGCCATGAAAAATCAGATTCCACTTCAGACCCGCCCAGATGTTACTTGTGCATCTAATTTCATATAGCTAAATGACAAAGTCCATCGCTTGTCACACATTCTGTCAGTCCGCATATATTTATTAACTCACTAATATTCCAGGTATTGTGTTAGATTCGGGGCATACAGAGATAAGTAAGATATATCTTCAAGCTTACAGAGTAGTGGAAGAGATCACATTAGACTCCTAAATCTATGTTTTGGGGGCCCTATGGCATTGTCTCTGCCAGCTTTGGTTGCTTCATTTGTCCAAGGAGAGCATTGGATGGACAGTCCTTGAATCCAGGGTCGCACCTGCAGCCACTACCTGCAAATGGGGTCAATCAGGGCTCAGTCTCCACTCACAGCCTCGCTCAATGGAAACTGCGGATTTCCAAACCACCACCCACCCCTCCTCAGGTTTAAGACCACTCTCCTCCCCATGGGAGAGGATCAAAGGTTGGCGGGCAGTTTGTTTGATTAAACAAAAAAAGCAAAAGCGTTTCTTATCCTAACTGGAGAGAACTGGGCATCTTCAACGGCATCATTTTCTTGAATATAAAAATACGAAACGCCTGGGAAAGGAAAACAAGTATATTTAGAGAAATTAAGCAAACAGATTTAACATGACTTGACAGTAAATGTCTCCAGCCTGGCGTTCACTGATACTTCCTCATTAGACTTATTATTTCATTATAGAGCCGCCACGGGGCATCCAAGCCCCAGATGAAGTCGAGATGCTCCCACTCAGGAATGTGCTTGTGGTACACCAAGTTGGAGATCTGGGTCAGTAAGACACTGACGTCGCTGACGTCCGCGAGCCAGTCCTGCCCCCCACTCCAGACAGCGGTCCGCACCAGCATGTCTCTCACATTGTAAGAGGGAGGGTAACTCTGTAATGAAAACCCATAGAAAGCTTTGTCTTTGTTGTTTTAATTGACAAAAATACAATCCCCAGTAAACACTGATTAGTCAATCTGATCTGAGAATCAAAGACTAAAGTTTGAAAATCACTCTAGTTACTTTTCAGGTTGCTATTACCAGAACAAAAAGAAGCCTAACCCACAAGAAAAGAATGCTAGCCGTTACCACTGCTAGCTATCGAGTTGTTACCCTGTGTTGGGCAAGGTAACGAGTTTCATCCCCTGGGAGGAAGGCGTCATTCTCCCAGGTAGTTGATGCCAAGCTGTAAAACCAAACCAAGTGGTTGGGAAGGGGCTTTGGAGTCATAGCCACACCTCCCTTCCCTCTGGGGTGTGACCCAAGTCATAGAAATTCCCTAAGCCTCTGTTTCTTCCTCTTTAATCATCATCACATCTATGTCACAGGGATATTCTGAGAATTAAATAAGAAAAACATGAGCAGAGTGCCTCCCATTTTAGAGCCCTTAGCACCCAAAAAGTGGTCAATTCATGTGTATATGGAAGAAAAGGTTTAGGCAACGTAATTTGGCCAAGGCCCCCCAACCACCAGATAACAGCCCTATAGGCTTGTCTGACTCTTAAGGTCTGTGTGCCTGCCTGATCACTATCCATGACCGATGACAGAGATGACTATACAGAGCCAGGGAAAGGACAAGGTCCAAAGCACGAACCAGGATGCTTAGGTTGTTCTAGAACTGACTGGGGGGAAACAAAGGCTACCTAGTCAACCCTCCCGACCATTTCCCCTGGCACCTGAACCCAGCCAGAATCCTCATAACTCAGGGTGGCTTCCTTGATGAGTTTTCAGGGCCCATTTTAATTCTAAAGACTCTGAAGACTTTACCTGGTTGTAATGAAAATAATTCTTGGCACTACTTCCCCAGTCGAAGGCTTGAAACTTCTGCAATTTAACAAGCTAGACAGAAGATAATTGGGGGAGAAATAAAGTTATCTAACACAGAAATTTGATATAGCATCACAGGTTGCAAGAGTTAAGCCACCCCCTCAGATACCAAGTTTACACCGATACCCAGATTCACTCTTAATTTCCAAACTGCAATTTAAAATAAAACGGCATAATTTTGCTCTCCTTTCCTAAATGACTCAATTTCTCACTGTATGATTGGAAAGTAGCTATTACATGACACAATAAAGCAGCTACACATATGTGCTGTAAACGATCCTGGATCAGCATTGCACCCGTTGGATAAACTTTACGCTGATGTTTTTTTATTGGAATTTGAATCTTAAACTTTTCCAAAGAGTTCACTATCTCACTTGGGAAAGAAATACATATTACATATAACAATGGATTAATATATTAATGTGTATTTATATTAGTATGTAAATACATTAATTGTATATGTAACTATATTACATATAATCTCCATCATATTTCCTATATATCCATCCGATTTGACTAGTTATATTATTTAATATTTTACAAATTTAATTCATTTAACACTTTTTCTTGAATACCAGTACCAGTAAAATCACCAAATTGTACTGTACACTGAACAATTCTAATCAGTTGAGGATACTAGAGCCATGAAATGATATTGTATATGAAATTTAAATGTATGCTTATTTAGGATAGCATGATAGAAAAATATGAACAAAAAGTCACTTATTCATAAATTTTTAAATAATGCAAATCCATACCTCCTCTATATCCCCCAATTAAAAATATGTCAAGAATTAAATCCAAAATTGGCGAACCAAATGAATTGGAAACTGTTTAATAAGCTTTGGCCAGAGGGTGGCGTCTGGTAAACAGGAAAAACCTAGGCATTCTTTGTCAGAACTGCCTTTGGCTTCAGTTCTTATCAATTGCATAAAATTCTACTGGTTTCTACAATAAACAACAGTGTGAGATGAGGTACTACAGGGGGACTGTTTAGCATCTGCATTTGCCATTGCAAATGACAGAGATTAATACCTGCAGCACATTTAACAAGCAGAATAAGATATGAATTTACAGCACCTGTTAGTGCATCTCTTCCCTAGCTCTAAATGCCAGTGAAAATATATCAGTGCAAGTTGTTCTGCCCCCATAGACAGACACCAGCTTGTCACTTTCTCACATATGTCTTTGGCTTTTATATAAAGCACCCAGAGTGAGTGTAGAAACAAAGGAAAGACGTGCCGAGAGTTCAGGCTAAACTTCAGATTTGACTTTTGTGCTCAGCGTCATAGGACTTCAAACTACGCCCTTGAAAGGGCATCTCAGAAGGAGGGAAATGTGAAGAAGACTATTCATAGTAACAAAAACCTGCGAATAAGCTAACATCCAATGACAGATACTTGGTTAAATACATTATATTACATCAATATACACATGGTATGCCACTGTCGTAAATACAAATATAATACAATAGAAAGAAAAACTGTTTATAAATAATACTAAGTGGAGAAAAGTCAGAAAGTAAAATTGAACATGCACTATGGCTATACTTAAGTGGCAATCTTATGTGGATAAAGGTCAGGTGAAAATGCTTATAATACTAGGAGAGACAGTTTTTAAAGTCTCTCCTAATATTATAAGCATTTCCACCTGACCTTTATCCACATATGAATATTTTAAGTTTAAGTTAATTTTAAACTATTTAAAAAATTATTTTAACATCTTGTTGGTAATGAAAATGTAAATAGGTTCAACCTTTCTAAAGTACCAAACATATTTGGAAGTCTTAAAGAGATGCCTACCCTCTGATCACTAAGTCTACTAAGACTGTATCCTAAGGAAGTCATCTGCCTAATGTATAAGGACAGATCTCTAATTCAAGAATATTTATCCCAGAATGTTTTATTGCCAAAAAACCTATCATAGTAATAATAATAATAATAAATTCGAACAATAAAAAGTTGTCCTCAGTTACAAATATTTTTAAGTGTAGTTACTGACCTGGAAAAGCATTTCTGATCATGGCAGAGGCTGCTATCTGCCCCCCAGTACCCATTCCTGCCTTCTTCCTTTCAGTAATAAAATTTCTAAAGTTTTTGCTGAGCACATGGCTGCCAGGGTAGGAACCATATCCCTCATGTGCCTTCTTCCTGGGGGCTGGAACTGCCATGAACGTGACCCAGTTTCAACCAGGCAGAAGAGGCCAGCGCCCCAGAGATGGCCAAGCTATAGTGCAGAGGGGACTGGGTCACTGCATGACTTCCCAAAGCAGTCACAACTCCTCCACAACTGTGTGCCACTGATGTCTGGACTGGATTCTGAGGAAGGAAACTATTTATTTAGATGCTGTATTTTAGGGTCTTTGATACAGCAACTTAGCCTGTACCTCAGAAATACAATGCTGTTTGATCAAATAAAAAATAAAATTATTAAAAAGTGCATGTAGCATAATCCTCCTTCTGTAATGGAAACAATTATACCAAAAAAAATAATAAGATTACAGTGTAAGAGTTCAGAACATGCCACCCCAAAATATGCCGCTTTGGCATAATGATTATTTTGAGTTAAAGGCACTTGAAAAACAGAAGATGTGAAGAGGACGCTGACCTTCCTTTTTCTTTCTAAAAGGAGAACACAAAACTCCCATGTGAAAGAAGCCCTCCCTATACCAGGAGGAAGAAGCGTGCTCATCACCAGAGTCTAAAAGAGGAGGCTGACAGAAATCTATACAAAAAGACCTTGTGAAAATAACTCTCATGTCTTGTAAGTCTCCCCATATATTTTAGTTACTTTTCTAAAACTGCTACCCTTTGTTCAACCTAGTATATAAGCACTCAGGCCTAGTTACTTCTTTGGGTCTTCATTTTTGTGAGGGCTCCCATGTACACGTAAATGAAATCCATATGCTTTTCTCCAGTTAATTTGTCCTATGTCAGTCCCAGTCAGAAACCCCAAGAGAGTAAAGGAAAAATTTTACCTCCCCTAGAATACGCAAATACTAATCGTAGTTATCCCTGGTGGTAGACATACAGGTAATGTATTTTCTTCTTGTACTCACATATTTTTAAAATTTCATAATGAACATATATGTATAACAAAAATTTTACTAAATGTCTCTTACAGTGTTTTGAAGAGCCTAGCTAATGTATATTTTGCTTTTTTTTTTTTTAAGCAGCAGGTTTCAAACAATAGAGAACATCAGATCTTACAAGGTGCTTATTAAAATGCAGATCCCAGAGCCATACCCTCAGGAATTCTGATTCTCAACAAGTCTTGGGTAGACCCAAGAAACTGTATTTTTTTATAGCACCCTAAGTAATTCTGAACAGCGCTGTAAAGATATGTTAGGACCAGCCTTCTTCAAACAGGAGCAAGTAGCTGGGCTCTGGGCATAGCTGGCAAGGGGGCTAGAGATTCCGGAGGGTCTCTGAAACGTGTGAGGCTTATAAGAGAAGGAGAAGATTTCTAAGCTAAATTAAAAAAACCAGTGAAGAACTAGGGTTTAGAACTTCGAGAACTGAATGCTAATTACTTATACAAAAGATCCATTTCAAAGTTTACTATGAATAGAATGGCCTTTAAGGGCACCCCCAAACTCCTGCCACGGAAACCTCCCAACTTCACATCTGAATTGTAGCCCTCAAGCCTGCCAGGATCCAGGCCCCGCACACCCTCAGTGGAAGCCTCTCCCAGCAGGGACCAGGGCTGCTGCCCCAGCACGTCCTGGGTAGGCAGAGAGTGGCAGTCCCTGGCCGGCAGCCCTTGGCCAACAGCCCAGAGGAGGGAGAGTCAAGAAGATCCTATGAAACAGCTGCACAAAGCAACCATTTTCTTAACAAAGGGATGACACAGGGAGCAGAGGAACAAAGGGCAGGGCTGACTGCTGCAGGGAATCTGGCCTTCAGAAACGTTCGTGGTGCACATTGCAATGCAGTGAGGACCTAAAACCACGTGGTCACCACTGGTGCTCTGATCCACAGCCAGCAGCCCCCGACCCCAGTCAGCTGCTTGACAAAAGGGCTGGAATGGGCTTCCCTGGTGGCGCAGTGGTTGAGAGTCCGCCTGCCGATGCAGGGGACGCGGGTTCGTGCCCCGGTCCGGGAGGATCCCACGTGCCACGGAGCGGCTGGGCCCGTGAGCCGTGGCCGCTGAGCCTGCACGCCCGGAGCCTGTGCTCCGCAACGGGAGAGGCCACAGCAGTGAGAGGCCTGCGTACCACAAAAAAAAAGGGCTGGAACAAGAGCAGGAGCCTGGATTGCAGGCAATCCAAGAGCTCTAGGCAAACCCAGCGCCAGTGGGGGCCTGCAGCACAGAAGGCTGGAGGACTACCGTGCTGTGACATGCACCACATTCCCAAGGGTACCTGAAAGGCTAGGGCTGGCGGTCCCCTGTGCTCTGCTGAGGCACGGGGGTGCCAGCGTGGGCCGCTCAGCAACAGCCCCCAGCTCGGCTCAGTCGTCCTCCACACAGGGGAGCACTGACTCTTGAGGTGACAGAAACTGGACCTTACTGAAAAATGTCCAATAGGTAAGAGGGTAAAAATGCTCAGAAAGATAAGGCTCTTCTGATGGCAGGGCATACAGAGAAAACAAGCGGCTCTAGATGGAGAAGTGTCTGGGGAGAAAAGTAGGGGACTGAGGGGACGTTTGGGGGTGAACATCTGAGGACTTCTGAAGGTTTCGGGACATCCCTTCAGAGGTAAAGGTGTACTCCTCAGCATGTCATGAGCTACCTGCCTTCCAGATGCCCCTCTTCTAGGCCAAACTCTGGTACTGAGTCCCTGACGCTTAACACTAGGCCTTACAGTCACTACGGGGCTAAAAGCCTCAGGCCGAGTCCTGCCTGGTTCCATAGGGATAAGCCCAAGGAGAGGTAACCGACAGCACTCACAACTGACAGCGTTCCTGGGACAACTGAGGAAGGATACCAAAGCACCAGTGATGTCCCGGATCAGAGGTTCCCAAATCCAGTTGGGCAGAAGAATCTAATGGGCAGAATTTTTAAAAAATATAAATTCTCACCACTCAGCACCAGAAAGAAATGAAGTACTGATGCACATGACAACTTGGGTGAATCTCAAAATAATGATGCTGAGAGAAGCCAGACAAAAACAAATATATACTGTATGATTATATTTAGACAAAACTCTGGAAAATTCAAAGTAACCTATAGTGACAGAAAGTAGATGGGTCGCTGCAGATGGGAGAGGGTGGAGGGGGTACTCAAGGGGGCTTCTGGGGGTGACAGATACGTTCACTGGTTTGATTGTGGTGATGGCTTTGCAGGTGTATATCTATGGCAAAACATACTACATTGTACACTTCAAATATTGTATGTCACTTATACCTCGGCAAAGATGTTTAAAAAAAGTAAAGGTATACACACTGCAGTCCGAATGAATTAGAATCTCTAGGGATGGGACACAGGAGTCTTTGTGTTTAAAAGCCTGGATTGTAGCTAATCCAACAGCTCTACCACAAACCCAATATCCCTTACTTTTTAAAAATAATATTATATTAAAAAGTATACTTTTAAAAGCAACTCACATGATTCTGATACAGGCAGTGACTGCCAGTTGTTTGAAGATTGCTATCCAAGGCACTCACTGCATCTTGGTCTGACACTTAAATGGTGAGTTATTTCATATTTAAAAAGAATTTTGGGGGAAAAGTTATACAAAAACATGTCCTGAGGTAGAAAAAGTCCCTGACATATTGTCAGGTGAAAAAAAAACAGCTATAAAAGAGTAAGAAGAAAAGTAAACGATCTATTTCTACAATTATGATTTCTATCTGTATCTTTAACCACTTCTTTCTGAAATGATACGCAGCAAGAGATATGGAGTAGAATGCAGAGACATTTTATATCCCTGGTACACATTCTCTATCTCTGTGTGGGATTACAGAACAATTTTATTTTTCACCTTATGAGAATTTTTATTATTATACTCGTATGTAATTTATACATTTTCTAGAATGAACATGCATACTTTCGTGATGTGTGATCATACAATCACAACTCTATTTTAAAATTTAGTGTCTCTTACTTATATCCTTGACTGATTTAGCTCTGTTTCTCCACTGATGTTTCAGGCATACAGTGTTCATAGGTTAATGCTGAAATAGCAGCTTCTATCTCCAAAGCTGCTCTAAAATCTTGCTTTCTGGAGCAGCACAGAAATAAAATAAATCTGGGACTCAATGAAAAACTGACAGAGGGGAGGGGGAAGAAAAGAACAAACAAGTCAACCCCAAGAGCTGTTTGGTGAACTCATACCGTAGTACAGTCTGCCCCAGGGAGGATAACACAAGCGAGATAAACATAGTGACAGGAGCCCAGGACTCAGGAAGGAAAGCAGCTCAGATGTGTAAGCAGACTACCTTTCTATTTGCTTCATGGAATGCACAGAACTTTCTAAGGCCGATGTTCCACAAACCCCCCACTGTATTCCTGGAATGAGTACCTGGCTCCAGTGTAACATATTTTGCACAGAAGTTCCGGCAGGACAGTGTGTGGCATACACAGCCACTCTAGACTGCAAAATAAACACATGGAAATAAAGGATGAAAACAGCCTGAAGGAGGCATTGATAATAAACACAGTTTGCACCTTGAAGCATTAAAAACTACAGAGCCACAATCTCAAATACGTGAGATTAAGAGCAGGAAAAAAAATTCTTTGACTACAAATACGTCCTGTAAAAATATGAATAACCACACATACACACACAGAATACACATGAAGGATATACAGCAACATGGTAACCGTGGGGCTGTATTGGTTGAGATTACTGCTCATTTCTATTTTCTTCTTCATATTTTTCTGAATTTCCAAAATTTTATATAACAATCATACCTTGCTTTTATTCATCAGAAACAAGAAAAATTAACATCCCTTAAAAATTCCCTAGAGCCTTCATTCCAGAATTTTAAGACCTGTTTTCAAAATACAACATGACAAACTACGAATGTATTTAGAAACACCAGCACATTGCTGGCCAAGGGTTTACATTTTATAAAATAAATAAATAAATGTATATATACATGGGTGGGTATGTGCCTGTGTGTGTGTGTAAATGGCCATTCCAAATTTAAACACATTTATAGTAATTATTTTGAAGAAAAAGATCACTATAATAAATATAAATATTGCAATTTAAATGACGACCGATCTCCCTCATTCCATAGTTTCCACATAGGTACAATGTAGGAAGCTGACAATGGCTGGCCTGAGGTTAGGCGCAAATGGTGTTCCAGGTACCTGCCAAGGTCGATTCTTATACCCGTTAAATGAAAGAGCCTTTAGAGCTCTAATGAGGTCATTCCTGCCTCTCCCACACCCTCCAACACAAAGAAGCACATTCACAGATAAAATAAAATCACTGACAGTTTAAAGCAAGTGTTATTGTAAACATACATACCATATTTAAATTTCTCTCATTAAATCCACACATAACAAAAAAGACATTTCCGCAAAGCTCCTTCAGAATGACATGAGTACAAACATGTGTACTCAGCCACTTCACAAACATACTCTGGGGAAGAAATTCTTTAACCCCAAATAAGTCCTGCAAAATAAAAAGAATATCTCAGCATTTGCTTCTGGTGTATGGCCTCCACGTCCCACCTCACAAGCAGACACATGCCAACCGTGTCCACGGATGGCCTCAGAAGAGAAATGGCAACCAGTGGGCATTCAAACTAGGACACCTGTGTGATATGTTTACTAAGGCAATAGCAGATGTTACAGACGTGTATTTAAAGTCTCAAACGAGAAAAAGAAGGCAAAAAATCACATAGGTCCACAGAAGACTTTTACAGTGAGAGGGGGCCTGAATGATCCCTGATCCCAGGGCCATCCCCAAAGTTTCATCTGACTTTGACGGATTGCTAGTGAATTCTGAGAAAGAGTTGAAACTGTGGTTGGTCAGCAATGTGTCTGCTTAGGACACATACATCTGATCCGATGCTACTGGCCAGTGGGCCAAATCCTGCCCACTGCCTTTGGGGTTTTTTAATACTTAATACAAAATTTACCATTTTAACCATTTTTAAGTGTTCAGATCAGCAGCATTAGTACATTCACATTGTTGTGCAACCATCACTACTATCCATCCATCTCCAGAGCTCTTTCAACATCTCAGACTGAAACTCTGTACCCGTTTAAACAATAACTCCCCATGCCTCCTCTGCCAGCACTGCCTGTTTTTATAAAGTTTACTGGAACACGGCCATGCTTTTCTCTATACACATTGTCTCTGGCTGTTTTCATGAGACAAAGGCAGAGGACTTCCCTGGTGGCGCAGTGGTTAAGAATCCACCTGCCAATGCAGGGGACGTGGGTTTGAGCCCTAGTCCGGGAAGATCCCACATGCCACGGAGCAACTAAGCCCGTGCACCACAACTACTGAAGCCCACGTGCTCTAGGGCCCGCGAGCCACAACTACTGAGCACATGTGCCACAACTACTGAAGCCACGCGCCTACAGCCCGTGCTCCGCAACAAGAGAAGCCACCGTGATGAAAAGCCCGGGCACCGCAACGAAGAGTAGTCCCCGCTCACCGCAACTAGAGAAAGCCCACGCACAGCAACGGAGACCCAATGCAGCCAAAAAAAAAGAAGACAAAGGCAGAGTTCAGTAGTTGAAACAGAAACCATATGACCCACAAAGCCAAAAATATTTATCATCTGGACCTTTAACAGAAAACATCTGCTGACTCCTGGTGTACATCAGACCTGACCAATGGCCCCTGGACCTGTGCTCAAGTATTTCTGGGGCAATCACTATGCCCTCAAGGCAGATCGTCGTGTACATGTGTAATAGGAAATAGGAAAAAGATCTTCTTTATAGTGAACCCAAATTTGTCTCCTTATAATTTACACTTTCGCTGATGCCTACCCTCTGGAGGGACAAGCAGAGTGAAAAATTCAGATGCCTACAAAGGCAGTTTTATGGGTTGAATTGTGTCCCTCCCGAAAAAGATATGTGGAAGTCCTAATTCCCTGTATCTCAGCATGTGACATTATTTGGAAATAGGGTCTTTGTCAAGGTACTCAAGTTACATAGTTGGATACTGTCTACAGTGAAACAAAACAATACATTTCTCTCTGGACCTATATAGGTATACAAATTCACACACAAGGTCTATAGGAAAAGACCCCAGGCTGAGCATGGTGCTTAATTCTGAGGAAGGCGCTAGGAGAAGCCTTGGTAGTTGAAGCGTACTTTATTTGTAATCTCTGAATTGTTTATAATGAAAATCGAAGGTTCTGTTATCCAAGGTATTGAAAATAAATGTGGTTAGAGGGGCCCACATCTTACCTGCCTGTCTGATCACTGGTACAGAGAATCCCATCTTAGGTGAGAGTCAGACTCTAAGGTCAGAGTATAGTCTATATGTCCTGTGAACATATTTCTTAAATGGCCAAGAGATATGTATAAGTTAAGTATATATTTCTGTATAGGATTTCATATGTGTATGTACACACCTATCATACATAAAACATAGATAGTGCGTGCGTAACGGACCATCTGGCCTCAGCTGGCTCTCAACTCCTCATAAAAACTGCTTCCTGGGCTTCCCTGGTGGCGCAGTGGTTGAGAGTCTGCCTGCTGATGCAGGGGACACAGGTTCGTGCCCCGGTCCGGGAAGATCCCACATGCCGCGGAGCGGCTGGGCCCATGAGCCATGGCCGCTGAGCCTGCGCGTCTGGAGCCTGTGCTCCGCAACGGGATAGGCCACAACAGTGAGAGGCCCGCGTACCGCAAAAAAAACAAAAAAAACCTGCTTCCTCCTTGAGCAAATCCTGGAGGGTTCACACATTGAGCTCCGATGAAGTTACTGGCCTCTGCTTAGGAGCCATATAATAAAATATAATAGATCACCCTCAGTGTGGTCAGGGTCGGGCATGTGGAATAGCACATCGCCTGTCTCCCATCTGCTGCCTACTCCTAAGCACAGACCCACCCTATGGAATAAAGGGCAACTTCAGGGAGGTTTAAGGTTTAAGCTATGCTCTCTTTGTAAGGTGGGTGGGGATCTGCACTGACGTGTTAGCCATGAGAACAGGGAGCTCCAGTGTGGAGTTAAGGACACCTTCCCTGGCTCCCCCGGATCTGGAAGTAGGGGTGAAAGGGGAAAGAAAAACCACAGAGAGAGGAAAACCCACTGTTCCATTGATAGCAAAACACAGGGGAGGAAGACACACCTTCTTCCTCTAAAGGCCAATTCTTCAGAACCAAAAAGGAAATCTGTGAGGGAAGGGAGTGGAGGTGGGGGAAATCCAAGTACCTTAATGAGAAGATCTGAAAATCGTCCTAATTTAACTAGAGGGCTAGTAGCGAACTGGGCTGAGGTCACGGGAGCCAGGGCAAAAAACATTTTAATCTTTTTGGCCAGCTCCGGGATCCGTGAAAATGCTATGAAACCTGTGGGAACAAAAGGAAAATAAGAGAATTCCATCTTCTGGGACTCTTCTCTGAAAAGGCAAGGGCAGGCATGCGTGTCGCCTTCTAGTGGCAATCTGAGACCTGTGCAAGCAATGCCAGGAGGCAAAACTCCTGAAACAAGGGCCTCTGAACTCCTACGTGCAAAAACACTGAATTTGGTTAAACCAGTAAATCAAGTTTTGCTAAGTGCTTGTTTTGATTTTCAGCCTACCTATGCACTGGAAGAAATCCGGGTTGCTAGAACCAGAAGATGTTTCCCGTTCCTTTAATGATGTAAGCCAGGGAATCGAAGACTATTCCTAACAGCTCCACCGCACTGTGTCCATCCCCTACTGCCCCCCCCCCCTTCACCAAGAGTGATGTACGAAGGTGCTCAACGCAGTCGCCAAGGACTCGAAAGGAACTTACACATTTAGAATCCTCTAGCTTTAAAATATCTTTTAGCTTCCTCTCAGGTCACTTCTTGCCTTAAACTTGACCCCAGAATGTCAATTTTGAAAGCAGTGGGGCAAAGGACACCAATGGACAAGTCATGGAAGAACGAATATAGATGCAAGAAATGCTTAAGTCCATTAGTAAGGAGGGCAATTACGTCCATGTTACTTGTTGCTTGAAGGCTCTCAAGGTGACCAAGGGGAGTGGTAGTGAGGACAAGGCAGCTTAACCACGCATAAGGAGACACTTCAAAGCATTCCTACCTTTCACATCATAGCTGTCTTCTAGGAATGTATTCTAAGAAGATTGTGTGATAGGAACACAAAGATATGAGTCATAGGAAACACTAACAGGGGAATTAAATAAATTACGGGACAGGTCTCTAGTCCCTAATCAGAGGAGCTCTTGTTTGCTCGAATTACGAGCATTTTTTAGGCGGGGGGGCGGGGGGTAGGCCACGACGCGTGGCTTGAAGGATCTCAGTTGCCTGACCAGGGATTGAACCCAGGACGAGGCAGTGAAAGCTCAAAGTCCTAACCACTAGGCCACCAGAGAACTCCTGGCAATTTTTATTTTTTTAAAACTTTGCTAACTTTTCTGTTTCTGTTTACAATGAACACATAATACTTTTATCATCAGCATAAATTAAAAATATATATGACTTTAAAAAATTATTTGTAAATAAAGTGTACTATGGCATCCTTGGAGCTAGCTTTATTCCACTTCACTTTAAAAAATCAGTGTATTTCCTTGTTTTCTTTATAAAAGTCTCTGCATTTATACAACTTCCTGTTTTCTACTCTCTCACATCCCCATATCACTTAACTAGGAAAATATGTAATACGCTGTGGTTTACATTGATTCCTTCAATCAAGGGAACCATACACCATGTTCATCTATTTATGTTTGTCTGAATTTCCAGAGAAGACTCAATATTACCAAAATTCTTTGCCCTATTCATTATTTCTGCCTGGCATTAAAAAACAAACACAAAACTCTATCTGAACATTATTTTTTTTATATTTCACTTTTAAGAAGGAACAAACTGTAATAAAACATTATATCAACCTCCCATCTTTATTTTATACATACCTATCGTGGTGCCTTGAGAATGGCCCACATAATACACTTGTTCTTGGCCAGTTTTATTCAGAATGAAGTTAATTGAAGCTGGTAGGTCATAATTTGCCATCTCATCGTAACTGTAATCCAAACAAGGAAATTTTTCATTGAGACATTGCATGCAACTACGACAGCATACAAGTGTGCTGCTGGACGAGTTATCACAAACTGAACACAGCTGGGTAAACCAGCCCTGAGCACAGGGAACTGAACGTTACCAGCGCTGCAGAAGCCTCCCTGGGCTCCTTGCTAACCATGCCTCCCCCAAATAACCACTATCCTCCTTTCTTAAACCCTAAATTAGTTTGATCCATGTGGGAACTTTTCTATGAATGGGATCAAACAGCGTGTATCATTCTGCATCCGACTTCATCTTTGCCGTCACATACAGCTGTCGGCTGGTCATTGTGTAAATACATGACACTTTATTTGTTCACTCACTGCTGATGGGCATTTGGTAGTTTCCAATTTCTCGCTATTACAAACAGTGTAACAACGAGTATATTCTTGGAGATGCCTTTGGTAGAAGCTCTCATTCCTGTGTTTCACGGCCTCGAGTAGGTTCTGGTTTTACAAATGGGGAAGCAAGCCCGAAGGAGTCATGGTGCTGACTTTCTCTAATGCGTGGTACAGAGACACAGCCCTGAACCTGTACGCATGTGTACTGACTGTAACCACCACTTGCGCTGTGCCAGGCTCTGTGTCAGCCTCTTTCCTTGTATCCTCTCCTTTAAGCCCCCAGTGACCTTATGAGAAAGGTATTTATTATCCCCACTTTACAAAAAGGCAACAGACACAGGGCTTATGCCACATGCCTAATATCATGCAGTGATCAACTGGTAGAGCCAGAAGTAAGAGAGAGAAGAGGAGAACTTCTAGAAATAAGAGGAGTGAATAGTTGCAGGACGTGTTTATGGAGGAAGGGAGAGGGTATGGTACACAATTTACACAGCGACACCCGCACCACCAGGAATGTCAAAATAACTAAAAATCCCTTATTGAATGTAACCCATAAATGTAATCATTTATTTATAATTTACCTTACTGCTATTTATTAAATTCCTAACAAGGCATAAAACCTTTCATAAACCATTAGTTTCCCATCATATGATCTTGAGTTTCCTGTCTATTTGCCTCCCCAGTGTCTATGTTGAGGGTACCAAGGGAAAAGACCCCCCCGTCATAATCAATTCAAAGATACCTGAAGGCCCAGAACTCATCTTGGTCTATGGAGAGGGTCTTGTGTTTCCGAGACCAGGTGTTTCCCCTGCTGTTCCCCATCCACACATCAAAACCCGCGTCTGCCAGAATGAAGCCCAGGCTGCTGTTGGGCAGGTTTGTGACCCAGTTACTGGAATCTGCCAGCAAGCCATGCTGCAGGAACACAACTGGTTTGGGACCTGGAAAGCAATCATGTTTAGGGGTTAGCAGCACTAAGCTTCAAAACAAACATGATATCTTGCTAATCAGAAAAGTCACAAAAGATCACAAAGCAAATAAGGAAACAGAAACAAGACTGAGGTAGCATTATCATTCCGTGGTAACTGTACTATATGTACTTGTGTGAAGGGCGCTTGGGAGCTGTATGCTTTCCTTGGGCACATTAAGACACTTCTCACACACCCAAGGTGCTCTGGGGCTGGGCCATGAGGAAGAAGACTGGACCTTAAAAGACCAGAAAGTCAGGCTAAGCAAGAAAAGACCTTGGCAACATATGGGGAGCAGTGGGGCAGGACTGCCTTGTTCCAAGAGGTGCTGCTGCTGGTCACCAGTCAGAGAGAAGGAGCGTGGGCACTGCGGTGGCCCCTGCTGGGGAAAGGAGAGTTAGAGCGAGGCAGAAGGAGAGCACGATGGGGGCCAGATTCCTTGTGCTGGTTCCAACCTGTGCCTCTTCAGACACTTAGTGAAACCTGAGGCTGTGCAGCCAACTTCACAGGGCAGAGTCCTGAGAAAGAAGGACGGGTTTCAGTGGGGGTGGGAGAACTGAGGAGGGGAGAGCAGGATAGAGAGTGGGGCAGCCAGGCCAGGACTGAGCTGGAAGGGGGGTCAGGTGCCAGTTTTCAGGGACCAGGAGTCAGCTGCCTACCTTTTCTTTCTTTTTTTTTCTTTAACATCTTTATTGGAGTATAATTGCTTTACAATGTCGTGTTACTTTCTGCTGTATCACAAAGTTAGTTTCAGCTATATGTATACATATATCCCCACATCCCCTCCCTCTTGCATCTCCCTCCCACCCTCCCTATCCCACCCGTCTAGGTGGTCACAAAGCACGGAGCTGATCTCCCTGTGCTAGGTGGCTGCTTCCCACTAGCTATCTGTTTTACATTTGGGAGTGTATATATGTCCGTGCCACTCTCTCACTTCGTCCCAGCTTACCCTTCCCCCTCCCCATGTCCTCAAGTCCATTCTCTACATCTGCGTCTTTATTCCTGTCCTACCCCTAGGTTCTTCAGAACCATTTTTTTTTAGATGCCATACATATGTGTCAGCACACGGTATTTGTTTTTCTCTGCCTACTTTTTCTAGATGGGGAATATGTCAAATTCCCCTGAAATCTCTCTGCACTTCCCTCCCTAACCCCACAGAAGGCTTCAAGGGAGAAATTTAGGAGTTGGCAAGTTGAAGATATACCAGGAAACTCTTTAAGCATCACCAACAAATAACTTCTGGATTCCCACAGGCAATTAGGAGCCACTAACACTTTCCCAGGAGATGAGCGTGAAGCCCAGGAAAGTGCAGGCGGCCAACTCAGGCATGTGCCCACCATGCATGTGTGCCCACCATGCATGTGTGCCCACCATGCACGTGTGCCAATTATGGTGGCTGAGGGGCTTCCAACAATACCTGCAAATACCCCCACTGCAGCCCGTACCTACCATTCACCCCTGCACGAGGCTTAAAACATTCCCAGACCCCTCGCCCTACACTCCATGGAAGGGTTTCCCAAAGTTCCTATATTCTCCCTGTACATTGAACTTCCATGGACTTGGCTTTGCCTAAAACAACCACTACTGCAATCCAGGTTATAAAGAGTCTCTGTTTAATAGAAAAAGAAACAAAGAAAATATGTTTAATTACTTTGGAATTTAAATAAACTGTTTACATTAAAGGGTAATCTGTGGACATCCATTAACTCTATGCCACAATCAGCTGGGTACCTACAAAATGAAAGTAACTGCACAAGGACAAAGAGAACACACCTACACACACACACACACACACACACACACACACACACACACGCGCGCGCACAACCAGACCATGCAGACCCCAGGGTGACAGCAAAGCCATCCAGTGTGTGCCGGGGGAGGGGGGGTGGAGAAAACTCAGTGATTTGTTAAGACACCTGTCACGGGGGAAGGGAGCGGATCGAAGTCGCTTGTTTTTCTAATTCTCTTCTTGTGTGTTGGGATTCCCCCATCCCTCACTTCAAGCTGAATATGAAAAGCTCAATGAACAGACAGAAGAGGTGGCACCCAGGAAGAAAACAGTGAATCTGTTCTTGGAAAGCCAGGTGTTTCCAAATCTGGAGGATCCGGGCCAAGAACTCAAAGCATATGGCAGACCCCACGGCTTTCTCGTGGGAAATGCCAGCAGGGGAGGAAAGGGGCTGGCAGGGAAAGGCACATGCTGAGAAACGGCATCTCAGCAACCTCAGCCTCTCAGCTGCGTCCTACTCATTCATCGGAAGAGTTTTTACTGAGAATTCTACTGTATAATAAGCAGTGCACTAGAAGTCAAAAGAAATCGAGTGATTCAGAACACACGTTACATCTTGTATAAACCTGTCCTGGTACCTACTATGTGTTAGTCACTGTGTTAGATTCAGGGACACGAAAGTGGGTAAGCCATGCTCCCTCCCCCACGGAGCTCCATTCTAGTGAAGGAGACAGACACACGATTACCTTCTAGCCCAGTGTGGAAAAGGTCAGACCACCACGCAGGAAAGCCCAGAGGAAAGAGAAAAGTACTCAGCCAGGGGAGTAATATTCGAGCCGGTTCTTAAGTAAGAGACAGACTGCCCCACAAAGGGTTCGGGTGAGGAAACGGCAGCCTGGATTGGCAGAGAACTGGCACCGCATCCCAGGCCTCAGCCCGATGGGACCCCAGAGTGTACTGTAAAATGTAAACGCTCCCTACAGGAGTCTGATGCACAGGCAGCTTGGGGAACCGCTGGGAGGGCATGGTGCCTTGTCTGACCTGCGCATAGAGGGGATATGAAGGACTTCCTTCAGGGCTGCACATCCTTGCAGGTGTGGCCAGCTCCCTTTCCTCCCAGAACAAAAGGGGCCTCTAAGGAGGAAGCTGCAGAGGATACAACCCACTGGGCTTCCCATGCCCGTGATTCCATTAGACACGATGGGCCACCAACAAAGAGAAAATATTAACAAATCCCGTCCTGGGATGGAAAATGGGTGCTAAACTGCTTGTCCCTTCCCTCTGGCATTTAGCGAATGCAAAAGGGCAGCAGAATAGACAAGGGCACTGTGACGGGCCTACCCACATGTCTGCCAGCTTCTCCCACCTGCTCCTAAGAGGGGGCGAGTGGGGAGAAAGGAAGGCATTATGTCATCTTTCCCATCCCGCCACCAATCAAGGATTTAAGGATTTGCAGGAAAAAGAAGTTTCTCTCTAGGAGGGTTAAACCTACTGCCATTCACACCTTCCAGTGAATTACTTTTTTTTTTTTTTTAACATCTTTATTGGGGTATAATTGCTTTACAATGGTGTGTTAGTTTCTGCTTTATAACAAAGTGAATCAGTTATACATATACATATGTTCCCATATGTCTTCCCTCTTGCGTCTCCCTCCCTCCCACCCTCCCTATCCCACCCCTCCAGGCTGTCACAAAGCACTGAGCCGATATCCCTGTGCTATGCGGCTGCTTCCCACTAGCTATCTATTTTACTACGTTTGTTAGTGTGTATATGTCCATGACTCTCTCTGTGACAGGGCGAGAGAGAGCCAGTGAATTACTTTAATCAGATTTCTTTTCATCCTGCTGAGAGAAGCCGATTGAATTAACAGCTAGCTATATTATTATGCACCCCTGTGCTCTAAGGCACTGTGCTGAAAATCCTATGAAGTTAGTACTATCTCCATTTAACAGAACAAGAAATTGTGGCTAACAGAAGTCAAGTAATTTGCACAAGATTGGATAAGAGCTAAAAAGTGGGGGAGCTGGGGTTCGAATCTACATAAGGCTAATGCCAGGGTCCATGCTCTTAGCGGTTTTGCTACGGGAAAGGCTAACAACAGAGTCATTCTACAACGTACAGCTATGGGAAAGGCTAACAACAGAGAGTCATTCCACAACATACAGAGGCCCTCAGGGAATGACAAGCCAAAGACAGAACGCTATTTTGGAGGGAGTTGGACCAAGTGCTTGGAAGAAAGGAATCTCTAGTAGATGGATGAAGGAGACAGAGAACAGGAGGCCAGGCCACGATATGCAACCTTGCCCGCTCAGGCAATTCTTCCAAGGACCAGCCTAGCCCACACACTCCAGCACCTGCAGCCTGGTCTGTCTTTGAGCAACAAACCAACAGGTCAGGACAAGGGCTGCCTTTCCTGCTGTGCCCTGCAATTAGCTTGTCCAAACTGGCTGTACGAGGGCTGGGGGCTGAGGGAAAGCCCTAAAAGTACCTTGGCCCAGAGAGGGCAAGTGACTTCTTCACAGTCACCTACGTAGTTAGCACAGAGCCAGCAAAGGAATGCAGCCCGGTGACAGGCCGCCACGGCGCTGCCTGCCTGACGGGGCCAAACGTGGGTGGAAGCCAGGAGGGGATTACTCAGCCTCCAAAAATGAATCTGCTGAGCCCACAGCCTCACAAGAGGAAGATGACCGGGTGCACGGGCAAGTTCCTCCTGCCTCCCAAGCACTGGCCTTCTCTACCAGGGCGGTGTCTGGACAGGCCTCCACCTTGCTCAAAAATGGTGTGAGACACCAGCTGAGGTCCAACAAAGAACCAAAAGAAGGAGGAAGAGAGGAGGAGATCACAAAGATCAGCACGATGGCATGAAATAGACTTTGGTTCTTACTGGATATGTAACCCTTTAGAATTTACTCAATCTCTCTGGAGTATCGATGTCCTTTTCTAAAGTGGGGATGGTACAATGGCTGATAAATAATAGTGACTCACAATAATAATAAATGTACAAATGTAATAAATCATTACTAGAACGCAAGCTCTGTGAAGAAAGACAACATGAAGTGGCATTCTTTAGCCGAGAAAAGGCTAATGGCAAAAGGAACTTGGCAGACGGGATTAAGGATCTTGAGATGGGGTAGCATCCAAGATTATCCAGTGGGCCCAGCGTAATCACAAGGCTCCTTCTAAGAGGGTCAGAATCAGAGAGAGACTGGAAAATGCTACCCTACTGGCTTTGAAGATGGAGGATGGGGCCAGAAGCCGAGGAATGTGGGCAGCGTCCAGATGCTGGAAAAGGCAAGTGAATGGATCTTCCCCAAGTGCCTCCAAAAGGCAGCCCTACGAACACCTTGATCTTAGGACTTCTGGCCTCCAGGAGAGTAAGGTAATAAATTTATGCTGTTTTCAGCCACTAAGTTCGTGGTAGTTTGTTACAGCAGCAGTAGGAAACTAATGCATTTGGGGACGAGTTTTCACCCCCATTTTTCAGATAAGGACTCTGAGGCAGTGTGGCTAAGTAACCTGTGCAGAGTTGCACAGCCACCAATCCCAAACCAGGACCCAGAGGTGGGCAGGATGTCTCCTGGGCCTGAAGAAGAGAGAGACCTGGCTGCTTGCTAGTTTGGCAGGAGCCTGCATGACCTAAAATCTTCTAGAAAAGCTTAGAAGACGGGCTGTAAGTGGCATAAGGGCCCCCCCATCTCCTTCTGCAAAGGCAGGTTCTAGACAAAATGGCAACAAGGACCTGGCTTATGGCGCACACGCATCCCTGGCACCCCATACTGAGTAATGCAAAGTCGGGATCACCCCTCACTTTAGACCTCCCTGCAGCCATCCATGGGACTGGACAAAGCCAAAGTCCAAGGGCTGGTTCAACCACGCCAAAGATAGGCTGTCGATCACCCAAAGAGCCAGGGCCCAGGGGGCTTCCTGAATCTGCCCCGACTACTTAAGACAAACTCTAGCCAGCACTGTGGCACCTGGTGGATTTGTTGTTATTATTACTATTCATCAGTAACAGCTATCTATCATGCACCACGTTCCACATGGATTACACTGTTGCCAAGAGAGCTGTTAAGATCCACCCCCATGGTACAGATGAGGTAACTGATGCCCGGAGAGAGAGGATAGGTAACCTGCTCTGAAACAATCACCTAAGCAGTGAGCCAGAATTGAAACCCAAGTCAGCCCCATTCTAAAGTCCTTGCCTGTAACCACTACTCTAAAGAAAACGTCATTCAAAAGTAAAGAGGTAGGGCTTCCCTGGTGGCGCAGTGGTTGAGAGTCCGCCTGCCGATGCAGGGGACACGGGTTCGTGCCCCAGTCCGGGAGGATCCCACATGCTGCGGAGCGGCTGGGCCCGTGAGCCATGGCCGCTGAGCCTGTGCGTCCGGAGCCTGTGCTCCGCAGCGGGAGAGGCCACAACAGTGAGAGGCCCCGTACTGAGAAAAAAATAAATAAATAAATAAAGAGGTAGGGGATGGGGGAGCGCTTATAAATATTCCGTTTGTACGTGGCCACTTCAAATCAAGCCAAGCACTATTTCCTAGAAGTGGCTACATCTCAAAATCATCTGGGGGCGCTCCACGCACATTTCTGCCCTTGGTCCTGATTTAGGGAATCAGGAAGTCCAGAGACGGAGCCTGGAAATATTTATTTTCGGCAAGCTCCCTCAGCTCTTCTGACGTAGCCCATCCATAGCTGTGCTCAAAGTGGCTTCATTGAAAGGGGAGCATGTCCAGTCCTCTGCTGCACCAGGCTGGCCCAGAGAGGAGGCCAACCAGACGCGAAGATCCCGGGTCCAGCACCCAAGAGGCCCCTGAAGGTAGCTCTAGGGCCTCCGACTCCAGAATAATCAAGAGTGGACTTTTATTTATCCACAACAGGGGACGACTGGGTGAATTTTTGTAGTCTAATTCTAATGTGAAGAATGGGCCTCAAAGACAGCCCAAAACACTGTCAACAAATAACATTAGTGGGAAGGCTCGGCCACAACACCTTATACTCACTGGAGGGAGAAATAAGGAGAGGCTTATCTCCAAAGCACTCATCACCAGGAACGTAAGCAATGGAAGCTGGTACGCAGGTTATCTAAATCAAGCACTTTGCACGCTGTCCCTTGATCAGAGACATTGCTGCAGTGCTAAGAGCCCAAGGGGCAGACATGCCATCACAAGCCATGGGAATCCTGCCTTTACTACCAACCACCAGCTACTTTATAATAAGCAAGTTAATTAACCTCTGTAACCTTGGTTTCCTCCTCTGTAACAGGGGGTAATAAGAGCCCTTACATCCAAGAGCTGTGTGACAAGTCATGTGACAGTTCACACAGAGTGCAGCACGTGGCCCAACCACAGGAAGCGTTCAGAAAGGCACGCAGACCTTGCCACTGCCCAGATCACTGCACTCACATTTCACAGTCACCCTGCTGGAAAGGGGGTGACCCGCGGCAGAAGGAAACACAATAGTGCCGTGATCACAGAGCAGGGAAGAAAAACACCCCATCCTCGGGATGCCATTCGCCCCACCAGCCGCAGTGGTGGTCACTTTGATCGCTAAGCAACCAGAAGGCAGCAATCGGTCCGTCTCATTCACTGCAGCCTCCGTGGCGCCCAATGCTGAGTCTGCCACGTGGTGCTCGCTCCAGGCAAATTTGATGAATAAAAGCAATAATGAAGGAATAAAGGAAGGAAAGAAATAAAAAAACACCCAACAGCGCATATTCACACACACAGAGATACCCACCCCACATATACCATGTGTGCTTTCCAGGGCACTGCCTTAATTAGAGTTTACTGTGTACCCAGGATGGCACTACGTCATTTAAGTTATCCTTCCTACGTTACAGACAGGGACTCTGAGGCATAGAAAAAAGAAATGATTTGCCCAAGGATGTAAATACAATTAGTATATGGTGGAACCGGGAACCATGTGATTACGTGACACCAAAGTGCTTGTTATCTCCATGCCAAACTGCCTTTCTGCTTCCCCTGCCCTTCTCTGCTACCACAGCCTGCCTTCAAACAGAGGTACGGTTTGAAGCCATAGCCTGATGCTCTTTCCCCCCGAAACCTAACTCAGAAGCCACGTTGTGAATTTTCAATTATGACTCAAAAAGTTCAATGGGCAACCCCACGGCAAAGTTCAAAAACCCTGTTTGTGCACGAAGGCAATTACTCACACTCCAGAATGAACTCACTCACCAGGCCATCAGACACATACTGCTTTTCAGACATAAATGTTCCACGGTTGGTGCTTTTTTTGATGATTGCTTTATTTTACAGTTTATTTCCTAGTTAGGCAGAAGTAAGTCGGCCTCGCTGTTACTGTTGCTATTTTATGTGTTTTAGGCAAGGCCTTTCTCTATTTCTTTGTTTTAACCAACAAATAAATACGCTATCATAGGATCAAGTTGCTCAATACTTACTACGTAAGGCCGCACACTCCAGTTCAAAGGACACTGAACCCGGAGTCAAACTGGCTGGGCCACTAACTTTTGACCTAAAGCAAATCCCCTTCCCTCTTTGAACCTAACAGTCACGCCCAGTAAAATGAGAGTGTTGCTCTAGAACCTGGGTTCCCAAACCCAAGGATTTTCCCTTGGAATCCACTAGAGAGTTATGTTAAAAATGCAAGTTCGGGCTTCTCTGGTGGCGTAGTGGTTGAGAGTCCGCCTGCCGATGCAGGGGACACGGGTTCGTGCCCTGGTCTGGGAAGATCCCACATGCCGCGGAGCGGCTGGGCCCGTGAGCCATGGCCGCTGAGCCTGAGTGTCCGGAGCCTGTGCTCCGCAACGGGAGAGGCCACAACAGTGAGAGGCCCGCGTACCGCAAAAAAAAAAATGCAAGTTCTCCAAACTGCCGGCCCAGGCAGGACTCTGAGATCCTTCTAGTGCCAGCATCCCGTGACTTTCTGAAATAAGGCTGAGCAGATTAAAATATAACCACTTCCCTATAAAGGATGGATTTCTGAATTTCAATTCCCTTATTGGAGTTAGTGCAAAGTAGGGGTAGCTCAACACTTGATAGAGAAGTTTGCTTAACATTGAGAAACAGCCCACATACACTCCACAGGTCACTAACAGTTTTCTAAATACACATTTCAAGCTTCCTAATTAGTAGAGGTCTGACCAGACAGACAAAGGATTACCTAAATCAGGGGATTCTTTAAAACAGTGTGGAATTGGTACAAAAACAGGCATATGGATCAATAGAACAGAATAGAGAGCCCCAAAATAAACCCACACACCTATGGTTAATTAATCTTTGACAAAGGAGGCAAGATTATAAAATGGGAAAAAGTCTCTTCAGCAAGTAATATTGCGAAAGCTGGACAGCTGCATGTAAATCGATGAAGTTAGAACACATCCTCACATCATACACAAAAACAAACTCAAAATGGCTTAAAGACTTAAACACAAGACATGACACCATAAAACTCCTAGAAGAGAGCATAGGCAAAACATTCTCTGACATAAATTGTACCACTGTTTTCTTACGTCAGTCTCCCAAGGCAATAGAATTAAAAACAAAAATAAACAAATGGGACCTAATCAAACTTACAAGCTTTTGCACAGCAAAGGAAACCATAAAAAAATGAAAAGACAACCTACGGAATGGGAGAGAATATTTGCAAATGATTCAATAGACAAAGGCTTAATCTCCAAAATATACAAACAGCTCATACAGCTCAACAACAACAACAAAAACAACCCAATTGAAAAATGGGCAGAAGACCTTAATAAGACATTTCTCCAAAGAAGACATACAGATGGCCAGTAGGCACATGAAAAGATGCTCAACATCGCTAATTATTAGAGAAATGCAAATCAAAACCACAATGAGGTACCACCTCACACCGGTCAGAATGCCCATCATTAAAAAGTCTACAAATAACAAGTGCTGGAGAGGGTGTGGAGAAAAGGGAACCCTCCTACACTCTTGGTGGGAATGTAAATTGGTAGAGCCACTATGGAAAACAGTATGGAGGTTCCTCAGAAAACTAAAAATAGAATTACCATATGACCCAGCAATCCCACTCCTGGGCATATACCCGGACAAAACTGTAATTCAAAAAGATACATGCACCCCTATGTTCATAGCGGCACTGTTCACAATAGCCAAAACGTGGAAACCACCTAAATGTCCATCGACAGATGAATGGATAAAGAAGATGTGGTACATATATACAATGGAATAAAAAAGAATGAAATAATGCCATTTGCAGCAACATGGATGCAACTAGAGATTATCATACTAAGTGAAGTAAGTCAGAAAGAGAAAGACAAATACCATATGATATCACTTATATGTGGAATCTAAAATATGGCACAAATGAACCTGTCTACAAAACAGAAACAGACTCACAGACATAGAGAACAGACTTGTGGTTGCCAAGGGGGAGAAGGGGAGGGAGAGGGATGGACTGGGACTTTGGGGCTGGCAGATGCAAACTATCACATTTAGAATGGATAAACAACAAGGACCTACTGTAGAGCACAGGGAACTATATTCAGTATCTTGTGATAAACCATAATGGAAAAGAATATGAAAAAAGAATGTCTATATGTGTATAACTGATTCACTTTGCTGTACAGCAGAGACTGGCACAACACTGTAAATCAACTCTACTTCAATAAAGAAAATTTTTTTAAATAAAAATAAATCAGGGGATTCTTTACTGAGTCCACACAACCTCTGCATCTTAATAAAAAATCTGTGTGTGCACAAATGTCTATTTTATTTTACTAGAGAGAGGATCCATTGCCTTCATGCACTTCAGAATCCCAATTCTGAAGACTGCCCGATATATCTCTTAATTAGGCCACCCACGCAGGCAACCTGGTGCTGCTGGTTGCTGTGAGGAACACAGAGGTGACAAAGACACAGCCTCTGCCTTCAAAGAGTGGTTGCAGGGAGGGATGGCGGGGAGAGAGAAGTACACACGTGAGTTAACCCCGAAGCAGAGGAAGAAAAACACCTCAGGAGGGGTGTTAGCAAGGCATCTGGGAGTTTGGAGGAAGTGTGTCTCCTTCATGCTCAAGCAGCATGTTAAGCTGGGTGGGGCTGGAAGGACAGAAAAAAAAAAATGTTTTTAGGAATGCATAGAAATAAAGATGGTGGGCAGAGTGAACACCAATCCAGAGGGTTGTGTCACCAGCTGAGGCCCAGGGAGAATTTAGCAAAAGGGAAATAACTCATTTGGATTTCAGCATGTGAGAGAGCAGTTCTTTGATACTTATCACAGATACAACTTCAGTTATACCATTTGCAATTTGGCTATGGTGCCAATTTAAACCTGTGCTGTTGATAAATGATAAATGTTTCTTAGATGATGGGTAAACACAGCTGGCAACCAGTGGTTCTCAAGCACTCCTCATAAACCTTGTGAAAGAGGTATTCTATCCCATTCTACAGAGGAAGTCACCGTAGACATCATAGCCCATAACTGTAATCACTAGTTTGAGGAATCATGAAGTTCTTGCACATATCCATGGTGAACTTCAAAGGTCCACTGCTGTATAAAATGAGGGTGAACAGTAAAGACAACAGCTAGGACAAAATATTAAGGAATACTGTTATCTTCATTTATGACGCTCATGAAGATTGCTGAGTGGCCATATCATATAATTATACCTGCGCTCCACGAAGCTTAATCCTGCAAAACTACATAAGACGGGTGAGAACAGGGAGGTTGGCAGAAAGGAGAGCAGTTGGCATGGGTAGAGGAGCCATGTGGCCAAGTCCTGTGATCATAAAAAACTTCCAGTGATCCCCAAGTGAGGCTCTACATACAATCAGAGGGGGTCACTGAGACAGGACTGAAAGATGCTCACCACACAGCTTTTTTTTTTTTTTTTTTTCCTGCGGCACATGGGCCTCTCACCGCTGTGGCCTCTCCCGTTGTGGAGCACAGGCTCCGGACATGCAGGCTCAGTGGCCATGGCTCACGGGCCCAGCTGCTCGGTAGCATGTGGGATCTTCCCGGACCGGGGCACGAACCTGTGTCCCCTGCATCGGCAGGTGGACTCTCAACCACTGCGCCACCAGGGAAGCCCTCACCACACAGCTTTAAACTAAGGTTCCACAAGGAATGTGGTACCTATAAATAAATAACGGAGGTGACATCGGCAAGATGGCAGAATAGGAGATCCCCAGCTCTAGCCCCCTCACAGAAACTCCAACTTAGCAACTATCCACATACAAGAATGCCTTTGTTAGCACCCCTGAACCCAGGGGTAAGGTTACAGCATCACAGAAGAACACAAAAACTGAGAAAAACTACATTAAGAAGGGTAAGAGGAATAGCTTCACTTCATCCTTGATAAATGAATAATGTTTTAACGTATCTTGTAATGACTTATAAATAGTACAGATGTCCGGCATTATTTTCTTAAAGCATTAATTTCTTAAAAGATAAGCAGACTGAATTTCCCTATTCCTGTTTTGAAATTCTTTCTCTCTCTCAGGTTCTAAGCTTAATTTCAGATGGCCAAGTAAATGGTCATAAGAGCATAAGGTACGATGGTGGCCTGGCGAAGAGAAGAAAGGGCTGAACTGGAGCCATATAACAGGGAAGCCTAGAGAGGCCCTGACAGCTCCTCCAGGATGGGAGTCAAGAGTGACTATGCAGTTTCTGGTCTAGGTCCAGGAGGACAAGGGTGTGATTAATAGAGAGGGAGTCAGGAGAGGAAGGGGCATGGATGAGCTGGGTTCCATGTTGGGTGTGAAGGATTGTGTGTATTCTTTTTGTCTATCTGGCTTAAATAAGCCAAATTAGTACCACTGACAACACTGCTCCTGAATGGGAGTGAAGGACAGTGCAGAGCCTCAGCTCCGTGCTCTGCCTTGGATCATGGAAATGCAAACCATCAGAGAAACACCTATGCAGTTTTCAGGAGAATCACAAATTCCTTTAGATAACTAAGTCACTTGTCACAGATTTCCTCCAAAACTCGTCTCTGAGCTTAGCTCACAGCAGGTGTTACATACATACCACTGATCCTCTACAGGGAGGTCTCCGGCAGAACAGAGGAAAAGGGTGGGGACTTAATGCTATCACCAGACTTGGTTTAGAGTGCATTCAGTCTGTTCCCCATTCTGAAAACCAAGGGTATCCACTGCCCCAATCCACACACCCCTGCCAATAAATGAATGAATATAGAATATAACCCGTAGAACCAGAGAGTGATAAAGACTAATGGGGAACTTTGAGATCATCCCAGCCAATGGACTGTTTTTACAGATGAAGAATCCAAGGCCTACAGAGGAGAAAGCACAGAAGTATTTAGGGGCAGGCAGACTTCTCCTGATTCTTCTTCCCACCACCTGAGAGCAAATCAAAAAGGATGCTGGGCTCCCCTGGTGGCGCAGTGGTTGAGGGTCCGCCTGCCGATGCAGGGGACGCGGGTTCATGTCCCGGTCCGGGAAGATCCCACATGCCGCGGAGCGGCTAGGCCCGTGAGCCATGGCCGCTGAGCCTGCGCGTCCGGAGCCTGTGCTCCGCAACGGGAGAGACCACAACAGTGAGAGGTCCGCGTACCGCAAAAAAAAAAAAAAAAAAAGGATGCTCACTTCCCAGGGCATAGCACCTTCACCTGCAGTGGCTGAGATACATACCATAGGGCATCTGGCACTATATGCTTTAATTGCTGTAGGAAAGAGAAGCCTAGAGGTGGATATAGAAAAAGAAAGGAGGCACATTCTCTAAGCATGTTTTTACTGGGGTTCCCTGCATTTTTTTAACAATGGCTCACACTACTAATTATTAGTCAACTAACCACTTTTAAGAGAAATAATATCAATACCTACTTTTCTTTATATGGTATCCGAAATCTGTATACAGGGTTTACTTCTTTTTAAAAAAGGGAAGGAAATCAAGATCATATGTTCACTCTGAAATAAAATACGTTTTGTGTGTCTTGAGCAGAAGGAAAAATAGAAGCCCTTGCTGTAACTCATTGCTCATTTTGTAACATGCTTTTAAGAGGATCTGTAAATCATAAAACTCTCAAGAGTTAGAAATTAAATTTCAAAAACAGCATTGGCTGTCTTGACCAGGTAACATTACTGAAAGGCTCATTATAGCTAGAATTTATGGCAGAACAACATGGATAAATCAGATTATATTAAGAGAAAAACATATAATGATACAAAGCTCACATTAACACAGAGGGCTTTTAAGTTTGCTTTGAATAAAAATTTTCTACTCACATAAAATTTTAATTGAAGAAGAGATAGTTATCCAATTACCTTAGTCTCACCTTAATTTCCTAAGTTTCTAAAATCAGAAAATGTTCAAAGAAAAAAAATAAGCTACATCTGGAGAGATGATTGACTAAGGATCAGATCCTTATTCTGATATCTAACAAGTTCAAGTAATCTATATAGAAATTCCTCAATCCTCATTGGAAACCACAGTTTTGCTTGAGTTATAAGAAAAAATATGTATATATTTTAAGCCAAAACTATAAGAACTTTCATATATTGCTTATGAGAGTAATTACCAGAACAAGACCACATGAAAAGCAATTTAACAATATCTATCAAAATCACAAATCCATATATCCTCTGACCCAAAAATTCTATTTCTGAAAACGTATCTTATAAATAAACTTGCACACATACAAGGTTACTTACAGCAGCAATATTTGTTAATCGAAGACTAGAAATAGTCTAAATGCCCATTAATAGGACACTTGTTAAATAAATCATGGTACAGTTATACAGTGGAATACTATGTATCAGCAGAGATAAATGATGAAGTGCTCTCTGTATTGTATGGAAAAATCTCTAAAATATTAAGTAAAAAATTCAAGGAACAAAAGAATGTGCATTATAAGCCACATTTTATATTAAAAGGGAAGCAAGGAAAAAGAATAATTTATGTTTGCTTCTAAAGAGATTTTTTTAGAGATAAAGAAATTTAAAATAAAGAGATTTTGGAAAGATACATAAAAAACTGGGGAGGTGGAGAATGAGATGGGAGGGAGGTATTTCACTGTGTATCTTTTTATTCTCTTTGATTTTTGAACTATGGGAATACATTACCTATTCAAAAAATTAAGTAATTTTCAATCAGCAAGAGCTATCTACTTAATGCTCAAACCATTTTATTAAATGAAATGCTTCCTTATAACAAAGAAAGCAGAGATTTTAGCATATCCTCAAACAAACCTGACCTTCGAACCTTTAAGCGAAATATGAAATTAGATGACTCTTGTCCTTATTTCTTTAAAAGAAGAAGTGTTTTTTTTTTTAAAGGAATTTTGCCTTTTTTTTTTAAAATTTTATTTATTTATTTATGGCTGTGTTGGCTCTTCGCTTCTGTGCGAGGGCTTTCTCTAGTTGCAGCAAGTGGGGGCCACTCCTCAACGCGGTGCGCGGGCCTCTCACTATCGCGGCCTCTCTTGTTGCAGAGCACAGGCTCCAGATGCGCAGGCTCAGTAACTGTGGCTCACGGGGCTAGTTGCTCCGCGGCATGTGGGATCCTCCCAGACCAGGGCTCGAACCCGTGTCCCCTGCATTGGCAGGCAGATTCTCAACCATTGCGCCACCAGGGAAGCCCGAAGAAGTGTTTTTTATACACCTTGCATAAATGTAACATGTTGAGTACTTTGGTCTAAAAATTAATCCCATTTCAATGTTTTCAAGTTAAATCTGAACTTGGTTACTGACATAAAAAAAGAACCAAATTCCAGCAATGCTGTTAAATTTTCAGAGCTTTCCTTTCTCACCACAGAAAACACCCATACCTCTGTCAGAATGGTTCTTCCTCCCGTGGGGGATTCGGTTAAGGCAAAGAATATATCCATCTTCTGTCACAACTAGGTGTTCCTCACTAGGGAATCCCCAGTGAGAGATAATTTCACTCTGTGGAGCAAAGGAGAAGACGAAGTGTCAATGACATTCTCCAGGTTTTCCTTAAGAAATGAATTGTTACTGAAATTGCAGTCTGCTCAATCTAGCAGCCAACATCCCATCGCAAAAGTAAATCCTCCCCTTGTTTTACCTCTGTGTTCTACTCATAGATGTTCAGCTAAACCATTTTAACATGTTCTACGCCAAGTGTGTTTTATTTTACCATAGCTTTGGGCTTGTTTCCATCCTGGCTCCCAGGTACAAATAAACACTTCTTTCTTTCTTTTCTAGATATGCCAGGTAATACTGTAATCTACCATTTTCCTTGTTTTAAGAGACCCCATCCCGGGAAATGAAGCATAAAAAGTATTAATCTGTTTTTAACCAATGGACCAATAAAACTACACTAGAATGTCAAGGTAGAGTTGAACAAGAAAAGAAAAAATGATTGTGATAGCATACGCTATTTGTTTTTCTCTTTCTGACTTACTTCACTCTGTATGACAGACTCTAGGTCCATCCACCTCACTACAAATAACTCAACTGCGTTTCTTTTTATGGCTGAGTAATGTTCCATTGTATATATGTGCCACATCTTCTTTATCCATTCATCTGTCGATGGACGCTTAGGTTGCTTCCATGTCCTGGCTATTGTAAATAGGGGTGGGAGGGCTTCCCTGGTGGCGCAGTGGTTGAGCGTCCGCCTGCCGATGCAGGGGACACGGGTTCGTGCCCCGGTCCGGGAAGATCCCACATGCCGCGGAGCGGCTGGGCCCGTGAGCCATGGCCGCTGAGCCTGCGCGTCCGGAGCCTGTGCTCCGCAACGGGAGAGGCCACAACAGTGAGAGGCCCACATACCGCAAAAAAAAAAAAAAAAAAAAAAAAAATAGGGGTGGGATAGGGAGGGTGGGAGGGAGACACAAGAGGGAGGAGATATGGGGATATATGTATATGTATAGCTGATTCACTTTGTTATAAAGCAGAAACGAACACACCATTGTAAAGCAATTATATTCCAATAAAGATGTTAAATAAATAAATTAATTAAATGATTGTGGTAATCATTTTACAATATATACATAGTGCAAATCATTATGTTGTACACCTTAAACTAATACAATGTTATATGTCAATTATATCTCAATAAAACTGGAGGGAAAAGAGGAAAAGTAAGGAATTATGATCAAATTCACTACTCCATAAGGAAAGATCCATGGGGCAATTAATTGTTTTTTGTTTTCTTTTTTTTTAAACTGAGGTTATAGCTGATGTACAATATTATATGTTTCAGGTGTGCAACACAGTGATTCACAATTTTTAAAGGTTAAATTCCATTTATAGTTATTATAAAATATTGGCTACATTCCCTGTGTTGTACAACATATCCTCGTTTATCTATTTTATACATAACAGTTTGTACCAATTAATCCATGGGGCAATTGTTAATTGGGAGCTCAGTGGCATATGGATAACTCAATTATCCAGAAGACTTAGTGTAAATAAGTACTCATTATTCTCTCTACCACAAACACTTGAAAGGATTTAAGTTTATCATTCTTACAGGAAAAAAATTTTAAAATAAAAATGCTTTCAATTTTAAAAAAACTTAAAAAGAAAAGATCTGGGACAAGAAATAAAATGTAACCTTAAGACCCAGATATCAGGTCATACTCTCTTGGCTGACTATAAATTTATCTCCATCTCCAAGGTTGCCTGATTCTTCAGTTGCGTCACTGCATCATCTGTTTTAAAGCTGCTGTTTTCTGTAGCAACATGTACTTTCCTGATATTTTATGCCTAAATAAGGTATCGCCAGATTTAATTGTTTACTTAAGATTAATAACTTTGAAATGTTTTCATTACTCGAGGGACTATTTTTGCTTATTTGTTCTAACAAATTTTTTTTCAGATACTTTGATTTTTGTATTGAACTATGGACATTGGTAATCCGTCCTTGTTCAGCACATTGAGTATTAACATTCTTTCAAAGTTTTGACACTTTTTTTTATTGTTGTTTAAACAAATTCAGTGAGACTTAAAAATGAAATGAATGTATAAAAATATCACTTATCTTACTAAGAAGTATATGTTTTAACAGCAAATGAGGTTTGTAAAATACACATTACCTTTTAGGTAAAGTCCAGCTAGCTGAATCTAAGATTCGGAGAACAGGAAAAACATAATGTGATATAAAGAGAATAGAGTTTGTGGCTTCGTGTAGCTACATAACTGGATTTCAGAAAATAATTAACATTGATCACAGATGCGCTTTTAAAAACAGATGACTTTGAGAAACTTACCACATTCATGTTTGTTTCAGGATCCACAGGTGCCAGCTTCCCTCTGGATACCTCGGAATGCAGGGTCCCAAGGACCAAACAGACCACCAAACACCAGAGCCACATTTTCATTCTGTATAAAACAGTCTGCTGTTACTTGTCTACACAAAGTTTTACTACACAAAATTATGTTAGTAAATAATGCTCCCATACAAAGTTCTGAACCAGGTTTAGGTCAGGTAAAAGTTAGGTAAAGGGCAAATATAGAACAAATGACTCAAGCCATACCTCGAAGCAAAAATTGAGGAATTCTCTTTTACTGGGAAACCTCCCACCCGCCACCCCCAGTTAATATGTGACATTTGGAGCCCAGAACACCCACTCACCTCCTCACCAGGTGGTTAAACATAATGTTCCCAGAGAAATAGCAGAAAGAAGGACTCAGAAGAGAATAGGTTGAGAAAAAGGAAGATCCCCCAAATTCCAGAGCCTGTTAACCTCCCACCTTTTCCTAATTGTAATTTAAACACTTTTAAGTTCAGCGATATGAGTTCTTGCTCCCACTAGCTATTCACTTCCCTTCATGCATAAAATTACACCCAAGGGAAAAAGTGTAATGAAAGAAAAGAGAGCTTGCAAGAGCAATAGAGGGAAAGAAGACCACCCCTCTTTGCTTCTGAGACCCTCCAGCCATCACCAAAGACCATCTAGTTTCTGGCAGTGATGGCACAAAATCATAGTGTAGCAAAGACCTTGAAGATGGATGTTAAAGGCAAAATGAAGTGACTCTTCCAAGGACACCCAGATGGTTAGAGGCAAAGCTGGGACAACAGCCCAGGCCTCCCACATTTTTTAAAATAAATATAATCATTCAAAAAGATGCATGAGTGTATACCCATACAAAGACTTGTGCAACAGCCAAACACTGGAAAAACCCAAATGCCCCTAATGGGTGAATGGGTCAACATATTGTGATATATACACACTACTCAGCAATAAAAAGGAATGCACATAAAATAACATGGATGAATCTCAAAACAATTATGGTGAGTGAAAGAAGCCAGACCATATAAATAAATATGTACGATTTCATGTCTATAAAACTCTAGAAAATGCAACCTTATCTCTATTGATGCAGATCAATGGCTGCCTGGGGAGACGAGGGCCAGGAGCTAAGCATTGCAAAGGGAAATCTTTTGGGGGTGATGAACAGGTTAATGATATTGAACGTATCACAGTTTCACATGTGTATACATATCAAAACATAAAATTGTACATTCTAAATATGCCCTGCTATTGTACGTCAGTAATACAATACAGCTGTTTTTTTTTTTTTTAATACAGCTGTTTTTAAGTCTTGGGCTTAAACTGAGTATTCCACAAGTCTTAAGAAATTGGTTCTCAGAAGATTGCAAAAGTGAACTGACTCCCTTCTGTCGGTGCATCTCTTGATGGTGCTACAGTGATTTCTCCCAGCAGTGGTGAACCTGGAAATTCTAGACAGGAGGGGATGTTATCTTGAGTCTCTACTGGCAAAGCAAGCCCACTGTGCTTACTCATATAAGTTTGTATTTCTCTACAGTGGTTGCGAAGGGCTGTACAGTTCCGGGCTACCTTTTATTATAAATATAACCTTCCAAAAGCCCATTATTACTCGGGAATAAGGAGTATATTGAAAAGAAAAGTGAAAGTCTGTAACCACAATTTGAAACAGTGAAGCCTCTGGCAGTACCTGCGTTTCCACTCAGGCCTATCCTCCGGGACCTGGACCAGCTGTCCACAATGGAAGCTCCAGGACGATAACAGCTGAAGCCACTCAACTGGAAATGTCACCCAGCTGATTTTTCCTTCCAACAAAACACTAGTTTTTCAACCTACTCGTCCAGTAATTGTCATAAGGATGAGGATTGAGAAGTTCAAAAGAGAAAAAGCCTCCTCCAGGATGCATGCAATGTGCTTTGCTGGGCTCTCTTAGCAACTTTTATCTCAACCCTTTTTATACTGTAACAATCCAATTAAGTACTTGTCTGTCTTCATTTTACCCCAGCCCAAGGGCAGAGCCAGCATCTGAGTCAACTCTGAACCCCCAGGACCTAGCAAAGTGTAGGTGCACAAGACAGATTTTGAAAAATGGGATCGGGGCAGTCCAGAGTTCAGTGGCTGAAGAAAAGCTCCAAAGCAGCTTGTCATTCAGCTTTCTAATAATACCACCACCACTAATAATTTCCGCTCCCATTTAATCTCCTGCTATGCTCCAGACTTCCGCAGGCAGCGTTTCCGACCTACTATGTTAATTACGCCTCCGACAACTTTCTGCAGTACCGTTAGGTCCTTTTTCCAGGAAACTGAGCCTCACCCAAGTTAAGTACTGGAAGCAAAATGCCAACTGATTAAATAGTATCGCCAAGATATCCACCAGGACCGATGGCAAACCGTTATCGACCACACCTTGACTAACAAGTTAGAGTGGTCTGCAGGCTGCCTGGGGGAGTTAATAGGAGTAAAGGACAAGGAGGAATGAAGTGAGGGAAGCTGGGAATCAGAAATCCTGGGTGTCGCTGCAGCCTGCGCCTGCCCAGGAAACCCGGGGTGACCTGGGAAAGAGCAGGCAAATTCAAGACAGCCCTCAATTCCTGGGTCACCGCGAGATGCCTCGGGCGACCACCTGCAGAAGAGGCATCCACAGGTGCTCCAGGTAAGACGCGCCGGAGACCAGCGCAGAGAGTCCTGCCGGCGTGCGGAGGCTCAGGGCCGGCTGGAATGAGCCTTGGAAGCGGTGCGGGGCCCTGGCCTCAGAGCCCGTGGGGGGAAGCCGAAGCTGCGGCACCCGCACCTGGCAGCGCAACGGGGCCGGCACTCACCTGCAGCAATCCTCCCGGGCCGCTGTCCACAGCCGCAGTGCCAGCTCGCGGGGCTGGGTCCCCGGCTGGGACCTGGAGGAGGCGGTGACGGCTGGACGCCAGGGCCAGCTCCCGCCTCCGGCTACCAGCGCCCCCAATCAGAGCAGCCGGCCGCCGGGAAGTGCCGCGGAGACACCGCCCAGGCCTAGCGCCGCCGCCGCTTCTGAGAGGGTCCTCCGCTGAAGCGGAGCATGCGCCATGGACCAAGAGGTGCGGCGCCCTGCGGCCTCCTCCCCGGCGGAGTCGATTACCAGCTACACCTGCAGGCCGCACCCGCCCGGTCTCCTAGCGGCTGCCCCCGGCTCTGCCCCAGGGGCTCTTGCAGGGCCGCCACTCTCTGCGCCTAGCACGGAAAACATAGGCTCTACAGATGAAAAGAAATTATATGCTACGTATAAAGCCCTTAGCGGTGTGCCTGCTGCAAAGTAATCTTACTGTACATTTTATTTTTATTGCTAAGATGCCTAGCATTATTAAGACACTAGGGGTATAGTAGCCAAACAAGAGCCCTCTTCTCCTGCTTACATTCTAATGGGAAGAAACACCATGAATAAATTAAAAAATGAGGTAATGGAAAGTGCTATGAAGAGCAATAAAAAACTAAAGGGATAAAGAAGGTGGGTGCTATGTTATGTACAAGGTAATCAGGAAAGGACTCTCTGATGAAGTGACACCGGAGCACAAACAAAAAGGAGGTGACTCAGAGCCATGTGGATACTGGGGAAGGAGTATTCTGAGATGAGAGAATAGCAAATGCAAAGGTCCTGAGGCAGGAATATTCTTACTAGGTTCTAGTAAGCGAAATTCGGTCAGCGTGGCTGGAACAGAATGTACGTGGTGGAGAGTGGTAGAACATGAAGTCCTAGAGGTGCCTTGGGGGCCAATTGTAACGACTCTGCTATTTCTTCTGACCAAGATAAGAAGCCATTGGAAGGTTTTCAGGAGAAAGGCAACAAAACCTTGCCAGTCATATCATTTGTAAATATTTTTCCCCATTCCATAGGTTGTCCTTTTATTTTGTCAGTGATGTCCTTTGCTGTGCAAAAGCTTTTAAGTGTAACTAGATTCCCCCTCCCCTTTTTTTGCTTTTGTTTCCTTTGCCTTTGGAGACAGATCTAAAAATATATGTATATATTACTATGATTTATGTCAAAGAATGTTCTGCCTATGTTCTCTTCTAGGAGTTTTATGGTTTCAGGTCTTACATTTAGGTCTTGAATCCATTTTGAGTTTATTTTTGTATATGGTGTGAGGAAATGTTCTAATCTCATTGTTTTGCATATAGCTGTCCAGTTTTCCCAGCACCACTTGTTGAAGTGTCTTTTCTCCATTGTATATTTTTGCTTCCTTTGTCATAGATTAATTGGCCATAGGTGCGTGGGTTTATTTCTGGGCTCTCTATTCCATTCCCTCTTAATAGTTTAACTGCCAGCAGGCCATTTTTCACTTCGTCACAAAGAAGGGGCCAATTGAGTCCTGAAGGAAATGGGGGAGCTTGCCCTGTCAATATTGGGGCAGGGGAGGCTTCCAGGTGAAGATTCAGAGGGTGGCAGGGGTAGAGGTAAGGATGGGGAAGTCCATCATGTATGGCTACATAAATCCTTGCAAGAACTTTGGCTTTTACTGATTTGAAAATGCTTTTGTTGTTTTATTTTAACATTGCTTATTATTGAGTTTGTGGTTGTTCTGTGATACACTTACAGGATATTTTAAAACAATGAAATTGTGCTTATGTCTTTAAACAATTTGTTTGCAGTGACTTCTATACCCCTTGTAACATTATAATCCACAAATTTCTGTTGGAGTTCTATAACATATTATCATTTTAAAAATGATTCATGGTTCAAAACAAAACAAAACCAGACAAATGAAAAAACAAACAAACAAAAAAACTCAGAGGAGCTATTAAAGTAGAGAGAGAGGGGGCAATTACACTTTTTGTCTGTACCATTCATTTCATTACAGAGAAGGAATCTTCCAAAGAAGAGAAGAACCAGGCTAAATCCCTGGGATCTTTAGGAGAAAAGAAGGCCTGAAAGGGAGCAGACTGAGACCTGAGTAAAGGCCACAGTGGTCGGCAGTGCTGGGTTCTCCCACAAGATCCTGGTTACCCTGTAAACCCTAGGAATATGGAAATCAGTGTCAATACTAAGTGCCAACCAATTGTAGACAGCCAGGCCAGTCTCACAATTACTCTCATAAGATCAGTCTTTCCAAGTATTGCAGAATTTATTTGCATTTTATAGAAAGCACAGATCTGAATGTAGTTAAGGAAGCAACTATAGACAGAACTAGCAGATGCAGCATTAGCTTTAAAAGATGTTCTGTACCTTTATATCTGCTGGCTTGTTCCTTTTATGTGTAGGCAACTTTCTAGAATTTCTCCTTATTCTCTACCTCCTCCTCCAACCCTTTCCCTTCCTGTGTGAGTCAGAACTGAGCTGTCAGAGCAGAAAATGAAAGCCTCTCTCCTTGCCTCAAATTTAGAAAAATATATATTTATTTTTTGTTTTTATGAAACTTTTATATGTTATCACCATCAATCATGTTGGGTACAAAATAAGAAGGCAGCTGCCTCAAGGGAGTGGAAGAGTGACCCGGTCATGACTTGTGATGCTTGACTGTAGACACACCTTTTCTGCAAGTCCTAAAATGTCTGTTCTGCTCAGACTTGTGAAATAGTTCAACAGTTAACGAGAAGGGCCTCAATATTAGAGGACTGAGAAAGCAGGGAAAGAACTGTGTTATTATATTATGCTTTATGTTATCTTGAGTGGAAGATAAGGAGTCTATACAAATTTTTGTTTGTTTGTTTTTGTTTTTTTTGTTTTTGCGGGATGCGGGCCTCTCACTGTTGTGGCCTCTCCCGTTGCGGAGCACAGGCTCCGGACGTGCAGGCTCAGCGGCCATGGCTCACGGGCCCAGCCGCTCCGCGGCATGTGGGATCTTCCCGGACCTGGGCACGAACCCATGTCCCCTGCATCGGCAGGCAGACTCTCAACCACTGCACCACCAGGGAAGCCTTATACAAATGTTTTGACTCAAGTCTGTCTCAGCTTCTATTTTCTGTTTCTCAGTTTCTATAGAGGGCCTATCTAATGACCTCATAAATCTGTTCCAGATAAAGAGCTGTCTATAAAATGCTGTATGATTCGATGACCATGTGTGTCACAAGGTCTGTAAATTGCTCTGAAAACTGCTGTGAGAATTACTTTGATATAATTACTTATGACAGCAAGATTGCAAAACTTCAGAGAGCATTTTGATCACCCTGCAGCATGCTTTACAGATATCTCTACAGCTAATCTGTCTAAAAGAGGAAAATAAGGAATGGAGAATAGAATAATGTGCAGGTGGCCATGAACATGCAACTTAAAATATCTTAGTTTGTAACCATCAACCTTACTCCTACAGTGGATCTATTCTTATACTAGCTTCAACCTTCCTGTTCATGTGGTGTATACCCGAAACGCTCAATGTCAGCTTTTTGAAAACAGGTATCACGACTTGTATCAGTTTGGATTCTAACTAGGACACTTAAAATGGGATGATTGAGAGAGCTGATTTACAAAGGGACTATTTAACAGTTGTTGGGTAGGGGAATCACAAGACAGCACAGCAGTTAGCCATCACTAGGCCCAAAGAGATGAGATGGCTACTGGAAAACGGAAGGAAAGAGTCTCATAGAAGGCCCCTTGAAAGGAACAGTACCCTTCAGTAGACTGACATAGCACTTAGCCTCTCAGCAGGGAGAGAACCAGAGAAATAAACCCTCTACCGTCACTGTCTCTCTCCCTTCTTCTCCAAAGTGCTCCCCATTGACAAAACTCAATCAGTAGCTGGAGGACATAGGAGCCTGTTAATATAGTCTATTCCATAATCCTTCCACTTCACAGGGCAGGATGGAAAAAGATGAAAAATGGAGCTAGATTGGGGAAATTCAAGATAATGTTCACATGATCTTTCTACACTCTATGCTGGCAGAGGGAAGTAGGAGGAAGGCCAGAATTGTGGTTAACAATGCGGACTCAGGGATCAGACCTCCCAAGTTCAAGCCAGTATCTACAACTTGTTAGCTATGCAAACTTGGGGAAGATTTTTAACTTCTTTCTGCCTGTTTCCGCATCTCTAAAATAAAATCAGTAGTGTCTAAGACCATTTCAAAGCTTAGACAAGATAAAAAGTGTAAAAGCACTTAAGAGTTATTTGTAGTGAGGTCGATGGACCTAGAGTCTGTCATACAGAGTGAAGTAAGTCAGAAAGAGAAAAACAAATACCGTATGCTAACACATATATATGGAATCTAAAAAAAAAAAAAAAATTGGTCATGAAGAACCTAGGGGCAGGATGGGAATAAAGATGCAGACCTACTAGAGAATGGACTTGAGGATATGGGGAGGGGAAAGGGTAAGCTGGGACAAAGTGAGAGAGTGGCATGGACATATATACACTACCAAACATAAAATCGATAGCTAGTGGGAAGCAGCCGCATAGCATAGGGAGATCAGCTCGGTGCTTTGTGACCACCTAGAGGGGTGGGATAGGGAGGGTGGGAGGGAGAGAGACACAAGAGGGAAGAGATATGGGGATATATGTATATGTATAGCTGATTCACTTTGTTATACAGCAGAAAATAACACACCATTGTAAAGCAATTATACTCCAATAAAGATGTTAAAAAATAAAAAGCACTTATAATAGGTCTGGCATATAGCACTCGATAAATGTTGGTTAATTGTTTTTTTTTTTTAACATTTTTCCTTACAGTAAATTCCTTTCTATAAATTCAGTTTATTTGCTTATTATTAATGGCTTTTCGTTATCATATAGGTTCAATATAATTCCCACTTTGGTGTGTATATATCTAACACAATTCTCCTCTGCATACCTAATTTTACAAAAATGGCCTCATACTATACATATTATTTAGTTGTCTACTTTATTCCCACTTAATATTGGAAATCTTTCTATGCCATTCAACATTTAAAAAATCATTTTTAATGGTTGCATGTATGATTTTGTCATTTGGAGGTACAATAATTTACTAACAAATCCCCTTTGTTGGATGTTTAAGTTATTTCCATTTTTAAAAACCAATATCAGGGACTTCCCTGGTGGCGCAGTGGTTAAGAATCCGCCTGCCAATGCCAGGGGCACGGGTTCGATCCCTGGTCGGGGAAGATCCCACATGCCACGGAGCAACTAAGCCCGTGCACCACAACTACTGAGCCTGCACTAGAGAGCCCGCAAGCCACAACTACTGAAACCCGCGTGCCTAGAGCCCATGCTCCGCAACAAGAGAAGCCTCCACAACAAGAGAAGCCACCGCAATGAGAAGCCTGTGCACCGCAGCGAAGAGTAGCCCCCGCTCACCGCAACTAGAGAAAGCCCGCGTGCAGCAACGAAGACCCAACGCAGCCAAATAAATAAATAAATTTATAAAAAAACAATATCAGCTATTATGCATGGTAATTCCATTAGGATAAAGTCTTTGAAATAAAATTTATAGGTTTAACGAAGGTTCTCCTTTAAGGATTTTTCTTATTTGTTCTAATATTTTATTCTTCTTTCAACGTTGTTTAAAGATGCCAACATAGGGACTTCCCTGATGGCACAGTGGTTAAGAATCCGCCTGCCAATGCCGGGGACACGGGTTCGATCCCTGGTCAGGGAAGATCCCACATGCCATGGAGCAACTAAGCCCGTGCGCCACAACTACTGAGCCTGCGCTCTAGAGCCTGTGAGCCACAACTACTGATGCCCGCGCGCCTAGAGCCCGTGCTCCGCAACAAGAGAAGCCACCACAATGAGAAGCCCGTGCACTGCAACGAAGAGTAGCCCCCACTCACCGCAACTAGAGAAAGCCCGCACACAGCAACGAAGACCCAACGCAGCCAAAAATAAATAAATAAAAATAAATTAATTCAGAAAAGAAGAGATGCCAACATATTAGACAAACAAATCTTTGGTAATGTAAGTGTTAACTTCTCTGGAGACAACCATACAATCCTTTAAGATGACATGAAAGTGTGTATAAGTGAGACTGAGGTTTCTGCAGCCTAGAGGTTTCCCTCTCTTTGGGGGTAAATTTAAAGTGACATATTGGCAAGACAATAGTTCAACTGTAGCTTTTTTTTTAATGGGTAAGCACTTTATTTATTTATTTTGGCTGTGCTGGGTCTCAGTTGCAGCACGCGGGATCTTTAGTTGCGGTATGCGAACTCTTAGCTGCAGCATGCATGCAGATCTAGTTCCCTGACCAGGGACTGAACCCCGGCCCCCTGCATTGGTAGCGCAGAGTCTTACCCACTGGATCACCAGGGAAGTCCCTCAACCATAGCTTTTGAAAATATTTCCTTTCCAAACGTTAACATCCGGTAAATGAACATATCCCCTGTTAGATCAAAGAACTCAACACAGGAAAAGCACAAGCATGGGTACTCCCTTCACCTCCGTGCATCATCTTAGACCTTTCTTAGACCCCAGGCTGCTCCAGGAAATTCTGGTCACCTAGAAAGACCCTTCACCTCTAGCTCATGCTAAAAGTACTCCTTATTCTGAACAAGATGAAAGATAACATTCTTCCTAAGGGAAGGCAGAAGGAGGAATCACATTTGTTAAGCATTTCCTGTAAGTGTCTTCCTAAGTACTTCACATCCAATATCTCAATAACCCCTTGCAAATATGCATAAAATTCTCTAGACTGCTCACTTCTTTATCCAAAAAAGAAGGATGTTATATCTTTCTAATTCATTTTAGGTGACTCCTGGCACAACTAAGTATCTCCCTGAAAGACAGGTAATAAGTAATATCTGATAGAGATGAGAATAAGACAAAAAGGACTCACTTGCTTTCATTTGGCTTAAAGAAAAAAAAGAAAGCACTCTATTATAAGCAATACTCAGACCAATGCATGATACAGTGCAAAATTTTAATACAATGTGGTTAAACACAATATTCAAGCACAGGAAGGTCATCTTCTGACAGATGAACTGGGCATTTTTTCAATAGTTTCCTTAGTGTAACTTTATAAAATTCTTGCCTTCAAAAGTGTCTGGTGTCTTGATACTTGTTCAAAAGTCTGATATAAGACAACCACATCTCAACAGTGAGAGATTTAGGAGATCTTCCTAATGCCCGTCTTCAGAATACATCATCAGAGAACTGATCACCATCTTCATCCCTTACTTCTTGGTATTTCCCCCAAAGTCTACCCTCTGGATTATAGGTATGCATTTTAATGTTCGGTCTTTCAGCTAATCTTTGTCCTGGGATCTTGGCTTGCATCTCCTCACAACTGTTTCTGCTCTTTCTGAAGTACCAAATATCCTTCTAGGAAAGCAGCCGTGTAGGTGTACAGTGACGTGGTAGATGTCCAGCTGCTGTGATGCCATTAAGATGCTTCTTATCCTTGTGCCTCCTTCTTCAGAGGAAACAGGAGGCCCTCTTCTTGCATAATGACAAAAGGGAATACATTTGTTTTAAGTTTTCGTGGTGAGGGCGCTGGGTTTTTGGCCCAAATTCCTAGCACTTCCATGAATGAGGCTCCTTCTGAGTTCCACTGTGAAGGCCTAGCCACAGGTACAGTACTTGTGTTTTCCTCTGAGTGATTTTTACCTTGTGATCCTTTGTAACCTATCAATAAACAGGTTGTCAGAGCTGGAGTATCTTCTGCTTCACTTGAATGTCGATGCTGAGGGAGGTACTCACTAGCTTCGGAAGAGGAAGGCGCGCAGGCCCTGCAGCTGGAAGGCCGGCTCTCTCCCGCTGAGGACTCGCTTTTGAAGTCTCTCCACCGTTCGTGAAGGGGACGAGTGGTCCCTGTTTGTGTGAGGTTGCTTTAGATGACCGGCTGTTATCTGCGGAGGAACAGCCAGGAACGGGTCATAAAATGTCGCGAATCACTGTCAGAATTCTGGGCCTTAGCCGGGTCCACATCCTTTCCCGCAGTGGCTTTTCGCCTTGGTGCACGGTCTACGGGATGAAACAGTTCGTGTTTCCTCCAAGCTCCTCACGTTGTGCAATTTGGCCACAGAGTTGAAGCCCTTTTCACTCTCGGCGGGCAGTTTGCAAGTGACCTTGTCGTTGTCAAAGCCTCGTCTAGCGCTTCAGCGCCTCCCAGAGCTCTGCCGGACTCGGCGGCCCGAGTCCCAGAAGCTGGGGCTCCAAGCGGGTACACGGGCGCGAGGCTGGAGGGCGACGTACAACTCGGTCCCCCAGCAGTCCCGCCGCTCGCGCCCATCGCTGCCGAGAAAGACAAATACCGTATGCTAACACATATATATGGAATCTAAGAAAAAAAAAATGTCATGAAGAACCTAGGGGTAAGACGGGAATAAAGACACAGACCTACTAGAGAATGGACTTGAGGATATGGGGAGGGAAGGGTAAGCTGTGACGGGGTGAGAGAGTGGCATGGACATGTATACACTACCAAACGTAAAATCGATAGCTAGTGAGAAGCAGCTGCATAGCACAGGGAGATCAGCTCGGTGCTTTGTGACCACCTAGAGGGGTTGGGATAGGGAGGGTGGGAGGGAGGGAGACGCAAGAGGGAAGAGATATGGGGACATATGTATATGTATAACTGATTCACTTTGTTATAAAGCAGAAACTAACACACCATTGTAAAGCAATTATACTCCAATAAAGATGTTAAAAAAAAAAGGATGTTGATTCATTACAAAACCGCCATCTAGAAAGCCAGTCACGAGTTAAACTTCCATCAGAGATCAGTTATTGCAGGATTGGATCATATTTGGGGCACCTATTTTGCAATCTATTTCATATTTGAGAGAGGATGAATTTTAAAAAATTTCTTTACCAAAAATTGAGACTAAGTCCTAGTAATGAATCTGCAGGTCCAATTTGTGATGGCGACTGGATGTGATTACAGAGTCGCTGAGGTGTTAAGATGTGAGGACCTGGGCTTAGACTTTGGAGTCAGAATTCTTGGTCTGTCATTTGTTCGTTGTGTGGTCTCAGTGCCAATTTCTTTCTCTTTAAAGGATTGCTTAACTATGTCTATGCAAAGGGCAGATGGATCTTGGGGACAGTGGATTTTAGTCAACTTAATGAGATGGTCACTTCAGTTTAGCTGCTGTTCCTGCTTTTCATTGTTGGAGAAAATTGACCCATTCTGGGGCAGGTGGTATGCAGCTATGCAACTGGTAAATGCTGTATTATCTATTCATGTTAGTAAAGACCAATAGAAGCAGTTTGCTTCCAGCTGGCCAGACCGGAAATTCACCTTCCCTGTCTTATCTCAGGGATACAGCCCTCTGTCACTGTTTCCTTCACAGAGACTGATATTTCTTCATTTCCCAAGACATCATGCTGGTCCACTGTGATGCTGATGGTATGCTGCTGATTTGGATATGGTAAGCAGGAAGTTGCAACCATTCTAGACACCTTGGTAAGACTCATGTATATCAGTGGGTGGAAATAAGCCCCTTAACATTTCAGAGGTCTGCCACCTTAGTGACGTTTCTAGGAGTCCAGTGTCTGGGGCATGTTGACATGTACTTTCCAATGTGGAATACAAGTTGTTGCATCTGCTCCCTTCTCCTACTGATAAAGAGGTACCAAGCCTAGTGGGCCTCCTTGGAGTCTGAGACAATGTGTACCCCGTTTGAGCCTGCTACTTTGACCCATTTTCTGAATTATCCTAAAGGCTGCCAGTTTTGAGTGCCCACAGAGCAAGAGAAGGGTCTGCAACAGGTCTGAGCTGCAGGCAAGCTGCTCTGCTACTTGTGCCACATGACCCAACAGATTTGAGAGGCCCAAAGTGCCTGTGACAGATAGTGATGCTCTATGGAGCCTTTGTCAGGTGAATCACAGAACACACCTTTAGGATCTTGGAGCATAGCTATGTCATCCTCTGCGAATTACTATTCTCCTTTGAGGAACAGTGTCTGGCTTGTTCAGGACTCTTAGTAGAGATTGAATGAATACTTGACGATAGGCCATCAAGCTATATGTGATTGACTACCCATGATGAATTGGGTGTAGCCTGACCAATCAAACTATAAAGTTGGGTGTACACAGGAGCTCTCCATCATCAAGAAGTTCTGTAGATGAAACTGAGCCCATGTAGGACCTAAAGACGCAAGGAAGTCCCACAAGCAAGATTCCCATGACCCGTATTCTTTCTACATTGCCTTTTCTCTCTCAGTCCTCACCTATGGCCTCATGGGGAGTTCCATGTGACTAGCTGACTGAGGAAGAGATTATTTGGACCAGTTTATACATGGTTCTGTATGATATGCTTGGTACCTCCCCAAAGTAGACAGCTGTAGCACTCTAGCCCCATTTAGGGGTGGTTCCAAAGGACAGTGGTTATGGGAATTTCCCCCAGTGGAAGAGCTTTGAACAGTTAACCTGCATGTTAATCTTTCCAAGAAGGAAAGATGTCCAGAATTAATGGATCTACGTTGACTGTGGCTCCTTTAACCTGGAAGCTGAAATACCTAAGTCACCACTTTGGGCTCCTTATTCCAGTAATGCAACAGGCATCAGAACTTGGGTCAATGATTGCCAGCTTCCTTTTTTTTTTTTTCCCTCCCCACACCTATACTCCCCTTCCAACTCAGGTCCAAGCAGAGAAAGCCAAATACGTTTCTTAAACCAATCACATAAGATGTCCATCTCTAGTTAGTCCTCCTCCAGCTTCCCGGTGCCAGCAGCCCCCAGTCTGGGCTCCTGGAGCCTTCCCTTTCCACCTGGGAGCTTCCCACTGCTCTGTCTGCCTGGGGTCCCCGCCAAATGCAAGTGATGGTGGCGACTCCTCTGGGCACCTCTGAGTAAACAGCTGTGTGTTCTCACTGGAGTCGCCTGTGTTTATCTTACAGGGCATCGCGCCTCCCCAGCAGGTAGAAAAGAAGAAGAGCAGGGTTCCAGGGAGGCGCCGGGCCTGGCTGCGGTTTGGCTCCAGGTGGGGGAGCGCGGCCTCAACTTGGAACAGGGCCTCCTCTAGCTCCCGGGCGGGGGTTCTGGAGGCGATGCTTCTGGAGGCGTGGAGATGGGGGTCCGCGTTTCAATCCCCTAGGTCGGGAGGCCGCCCTCCCTGCTCGCGAGTCCCGGCTGCTCGCACAGCTGCGGTTCCTGCTTTGGCCGCACCTGCAGCTGCTCGCTTGGAGCGCCGCCCGCCCCCGCATCGTCTCCTGCCTCCGCATCGTCTCCTGTCCCCGCATCCTCTCCTGCCTCCGCATCGTCTCCTGTCCCCGCATCCTCTCCTGCCCCCGCATCGTCTCCTGCCCCCGCATCCTCTCCTCCCGCTCCACGGAGCTCGTGGTCTCCATCGTCCATCTCAAGTGTAGTGAGCGCGGCTCACGTTTCATCCCTGCCTCGGCTGCTCACCACGTGAGTGAGGAGTGTCATCCCTCTGTCTTGGCTTTCAGCTTCATTCAGGTTCCTCCGGCAAACCTCGATTTCTTCCTGTCGATTTGGACTTGAACTTCCTGAAGAAGCTCCCGGTGGAGCCGATCGTGGCTTTTGCCGCTGGCGGAGGCTGGGGTCTCACCTCAGGGCAGAATGTCTGGGTCTGGCACCTGTCGGGCTGCCCCTGTGGGCGAAGTTCCCTTTGGACAGAGCCGGGGCTCCACTCCCTACTGACACTGCAGGTAGACGGGTGGACTCGGGGACAGGTGGGGGCTGTGCTGGGCTTGGGCTCCTCACAGGTACTCTCCGCGGGGCGGGGCCCGGAGGCCCCCGTGGGCTGCACTTGGATTCCTGGTGCAGGCGGGGCCGGGTTAGACTGTGGCCGAAGCCGAAGCCAAGGGGGCCCCGGACCCGCACGGTTAGGCTGCCTTGGCCGTTCCGCACGGAGGCTGGCCGAGGCTGGCGCTTTCCCAGCGCGGGGGATTCCTGCTCTGATTTGTGCCGGTGGAGAGGGCGCTGGGGGTGGGCGGCAGCGGCGGTCTTCTTCCCCTGCCGCTCGAGGGCTGTGCTGTGGCCGCCGCCCTGCGCCCTGATCCTCCGCCACATCTGCGTTCCTCCCCGGCGGAGTGTTCTCAGAGCAGCAGTTAGAGGTGGGAATGTGCTGCTTGCAGCTGGCGGGGACCCTGTGCCGTTCCTGGGGGCGGGGAAGGAACGCTGCGGTTAGATCCGCTGAAGGCTGAGGCTTCAGGGTGACCCGGTAGCCCTCTGGCTCAGATCTCTTATAACCCAGGAGCAGATATTGGAACATTACCTTGTCTTTCCGGCCTGTAAGTGAGTCCTGGATCTCTGTCTCCACGTGTAACCATGGACGCCATGAATTCAGTCTGCTGGGGGTTTCTGGACGTCAGAGAGTGGCTCCATGTAGAGCTTTAGTTCCTCATATCCATGACCCACAGTAATCCACGGATCCTTCATGATTTGCTCTTACTTCTTACTGAGAATCAGAGATTTCTTAAACAGATTTTCATTCCATAAACATGCAGAAGAGAATATAATATATTCTGTCCTAGTACCTCTCTGGCAGTTCTTGAAGTTCTGTCCATCAAGAGGCAGGAATCCATCGGCCAGTGTCGACAGAATGACTTCCTGTGCTTCTTCCCTGGAAGAGTTCCGGGCAGCATGAGGGGGACCACCCCAGAAGGTGTCCAGCTTGTTGTAAAAGGTGCATTTGTTGCTGAAGCCAAAGTGTGATGTTCGCATCCAAGAGCAGGTTTTCTGCCTTTAAATCTCTGTGGACAATACCCTCCTGGTGGACTCTGCTCTCAGCTGCTTTGCTTTCCTACTGCCATGAGCCACGAGGTACTCAAACACGTCTCCTCCACTAGTGTCCTCCTCTCCGCAAAGGCGGAGAGTTTCCTCAGCCTCCATCACTTCAAATACTTCACTATGTTGAGATGATCCAAACCTTCATGATTCCTGCTTTGCGGGACAGTCTCCGGAGGCTGGAGGAGTTCCACTGAGTCTCATCAATGATCTTCACGGCTCTTGCTTTCCCATCTAGGATGTGCCGGCCAACTTCACCGTAGCCCAGTCTTCCTTGCCAACCGTCTCGAGGGTCTAGAGGACACCATGTGAATCTGGGTCTCTCCTCAACAGAGACGGCTCAGAGGCCCCGCAGCACGCTGGACTCACTGCTGTGCTTGGAGTCGAGGCGTCCTAATGTCGGCTTACATCTGGGAAGAGCTGGTGAGAAGCTTGGTCCAAATCAAAGAAAATCAGTTCAAAGTTCACCCCATGAACTGGTCTTTATGATTGAATCAAAACACAATGCCAAACAAAAATGAAAATAAACTAAACTAATAAGAAAAACTGAAAAAGGAGTGATAAAAAGAATAAAGAAAAAAAAAGAATAAAAAGTAAAAATGAGAAAAAGAAAAAAGTGAGAAAAAGAAAGTAACAAATGAAATACACAAAAATGCCAAGGAGGAAACAGGGTACCTTTGGTCAAAGTCTCTCAGGTCACTGAAAAGCAGCTTCCTGAGCCAGAAGGACTGACAATTTAGGCCCAGCCAGGGACTTGGATAAGTGATAGGAGCTCCAAAGCAATAGTTTTGCATGAGGTCATGGGAAGAAATGAATCTACCAACAAGGCTGGGGATAATCCATTGTGATTGTCTCACTTTTTGATCTCAAAACCCCCTTACTCTTTTAAAAAAAATATTAAGGGCCTCAGAGAGCTTTTTGTATGGGTTATAGCAAGTGACATTACCTTATTAGAAATGGAAACCTGTAGTATGCTTCAGTGGGCTTTTCTAGTTTGGAAAGGTGTGATCATTTCTGGCTTTTGAATACCTCATAATGTCTACACTTAAAATATTCAATATCCTTTAAAACCTGGATGATTCGGCTCAAAATAATGTCACAACTTAATTGGCATTATGATACTGTCTGAAATGTTCTGTTGCATAAGACACAGTAAAGAACATTATTAATAACTCTAAAGCTGAAGGGAAACTAGCAGGTATCATAGTCTGATTTCTTATTCACAGTCTGCCCAGTTTCTTTGGAGTACATTTCTCTTTCCACACTCTTTCTCTCTTTCTCTCTTTCCTCAGGGCTCTGTACTAACTCCTACTTCTGCCTGGACCATTCTCAGAGATCCATATGGTTTCCTCCCCAACCTCATTCAAGTCTTTGCTCCAATGTCACCTTCTCAGTGCGACCTTCCCTGATTAACCTATTTGGTCTTACAAAACCCATTGCATGTCTTATCTGCCACCCCTATTCCAAACTATGTATCATGGAAATTTTTTAAACATACAAAAAATTTTTAAAGTATCTTCCTCATGTATCTATCATCCAATATCAATAATTTGCAACATTTTTGCAATCTTAGTTTATACATAAACACTTCAGTCTGCATCTTTAAATAAATGTATTTTAGAAACACTGCTACCATGCCATTATCAAATCTAAGAAACTAACATTATCATATACCAGTATATATTCAAATCTCCCGGTTATCTCAAAGATGTCTTGTTACAGTTGATATGTTTGACAAGGTACATATATTGCTTTATAATTTTTCCATAGCTATGTCACCACTTAAAATACTACATATTTTACATATCTGCTTCCTGTCTGTATCTCCCATTAGAATTTCAACTTTGAGCAAACAGAGATTTTTGTTTTGTCCTTTGTTCTAGGTATCTTCAGCCCCTAGAATGGCTTTCACATGCAGTAGGCGTTCAATAAATGTTTGTGGAATGAATGAATGAATGGAATTGGCAACAAGGATGTGACAATCGAGGGGTATGCTGTCTAAACCTCGTCAGATCTGTTAGTTTCTATCTCTAAAACTTTGAGCAACTTTTCTGAGCCTTGTTTTTCCCATCTGTAAAGTGGGACTAATAACACCCACTTTGCAGAACTGATTGCAGGGCTGCAGTCTTGTGAGAAACAGGGAAAACATGCGTACAGTGCCTGGCATGTAGTACACCCTCAATGAGGCTACTATTTATATCTTTCATTAAGTTACAGATCTTGAGATGAGATCATCCTGGATTAGGATTAGCCCTAAATCCTCTGACAGTGTCCTTATGACAGAAAAGAAGACACAGGGACACACAGGTAAGAAGACCATATGAAGACAGAAGCAGAGACTAGAGTAATGCAGCCACAAACCAAGTAACACAGGACCCATCAGAAGCTAGAAGAGGCAAGAATGGATTCTCACCTACAGCCTTCAGAGGGAGTGTGGCCCTGCCAACACGTTGATTTTGGATTTCTAGCCTCCAGAACAGTGGAGAACAAATTTCTGTTGTTTGGGGATTTCTGTCTTACTCCAAGTTTGGGAGTACTGTGCCTGGGCTCAACCAATCCAATGGTTTGGAGCATGTTCACCATATTTTCAACGGATTTGAAGTTAAGGCCAAACTGGTTCTCAGTCTTCATTTATCTCTCTCTCTCTCTCTCTCTCTCTGTCACTATTCTCAATATATCTCCCCCAACTCCCACCTCCACTCTCCTACTTTTATGATGAACTCAGAGGCACCAAAAGATCTAATGATTTATTTCTGGCTTTTTCAGAGAGTTGTGACAATGGGACAAATATCAATTGGAGGGTCTCTACTTATGTGATCTGATGCTGTACAAATACATTTTCCATCATCCTACGAAAGGTCAGGAAGGTGGGACAAATAGAAACATCAAGAGTGATTGGAGAGGGCCTGCACAGAATGGGAGAGGCAGCATGTGGAAAGGAAGGCCTCTGGAGTATGGAGTTCTGGAGTTTGGAGGATGATTTAACAAAGGCATGAGGAAAGGGCAGACAGCAGAAGCAAGAAGAACTACAACCGTGCAGCCTGTGGAACGAAAACCACATTCACAGAAAGACAGACAAGATGAAAAGGCAGAGGGCTATGTACCAGATGAAGAAACAAGATAAACCCCCAGAAAAACAACTAAATGAAGTGGAGATAGACAACCTTCCAGAAAAAGAATTCAGAATAATGATAGTGAAGATGATCAGGGACCTTGGAAAAAGAATGGAGGCAAAGATCTAGAAGATGCAACAAATGCTTAACAAAGACCTAGAAGAATTAAAGAACAAACAAACAGAGATGAACAGTACAATAACTGAAATGAAAAATACACTAGAAGGAATCAACAGGAGAATAACTGAGGCAGAAAAATGGATAAGTGATCTGGAAGACAGAATGGTGGAATTCACTGCCATGGAACATAATAAAGAAAAAAGAATGAAAATGAAGACAGCCTAAGAAACCTCTGAGACAACATTAAGTACAACAACATTCACATTATAGGGGTCCCAGAAGGAGAAGAGTGAGAGAAAGGACCCAAGAAAATATTTGAAGAGATTATAGTTGAAAACTTCCCTAACATGGGAAAGGAAATAGCCACCCAAGTCCAGGAAGCACAGAGAGTCCCAGGCAGGATAAATCCAAGGAGAAACATGCCCAGACACATAGTAATCAAATTGGCAAAAATTAAAGACAAGGAGAAATTATTGAAAGCAACAACGGAAAAATGACAAATAACATACAAGGGAACTCCCATAAGGTTAACAGCTGATTTCTCAGCAGAAACTCTACAGGCCAGAAGGGAGTGGCACAATATATTTAAAGTAATGAAAGGGAAGAATCTACAACCAAGATTACTCTACCTGGCAAGGATCTCATTCAGATTTCATGGAGAAATCAAAAGCTTTACAGACAAGCAAAAGCTAAGAGAATTCAGCACCACCAAACCAGCTCTACAACAAATGCTAAAGTAAGTTCTCTAAGTGGAAAACACAAGAAAAGAAAAGGACCTACAAAAACAAACCCAAAACAATTAAGAAAATGGTAATAGGATCATACATATCTATAATTACCTTAAATGTGAATGGATTAAATGCTCCAACCAAAAGACACAGACTCACTGAATGGATACCAAAATAAGACTCATATATATGCTGCCTACAAGAGACCCAGTTCAGACCTAGGGACACACAGAGACTGAAAGTGAGGGGATGGAAAAAGATATTCCAAGCAAATGGAAATCAAAAGAAAGCTGGGGTAGCAATACTCATATCAGATAAAATAGACTTTAAAATAAAGAATGTTACAACAGACAGGAAGGACACTACATAATGATCAAGGGATCAATCCAAGAAGAAGATATAAAAATTGTAAATATATATGCACCCAACATAGGAGCACCTCAATACATAAAGCAAATGCTAACAGCTATAAAAGAGGAAATCGACAGTAACACAATAATAATGGGGGACTTTAACACCTCACTTACAACAATGGACAGATCATCCAAACAGAAAATTAATAAGGAAACAGAAGCTTTAAATGACACAGTAGACCAGATAGATTTAATTGATATTAATAGGACATTCCATCCCAGAACAGCAGATTACACTTTCTTCTCAAGTGCACACAGAATATTCTCCAGGATAGATCACATCTTGGGTCACAAATCAAGCCTCAGTAAATTTAAGAAAATTGAAATCATATCAAGTATCTTTTCTGACCACAATGCTATGAGATTAGAAATCAATTACAGGGGAAAAAACATAAAAAACACAAGCACATGGAGGCTAAACAGTATGTTACTAAATAACCAAGAGATCACTGAAGAAATCAAAGAGTAAATCAAAAAATACCTAGAGACAAAGGACAAAACACGACGATCCAAAACCTATGGGATGCAGCAAAAGCA